>NC_056730.1:1144412981-1145082981 GCF_019279795.1 Protopterus annectens
GCTGTATACAGTTTATCTCATACAGTACTTAGTAAGGCTTAGATACCCTTTGCCTCAGAAGGCAGATTGTAAGAGTCGGTGATGTATAAAGTTCCACCATTTCTCAGTACTATCCATACACAGCACAGCTCTTTACTTTTAATTCTGAACAAGCAGGATTTGCGCAGAATTCTTAGTAGTTTCTATTGAAAACAATGTGTTTCGGAAGCAATACAGTTCTATTCAGAAAGCAGTAAAAGATGAGAACTTTCATTTGCTAAGGAAGTGATTGGTTCATTTAAGTTTTATATTTTTGGCATGACTTTTGACTTGCTTTAAACAAAATTCAATAATACAATGAATGCCTGATTCCTGTAAACAGTTATTTATTTTTCTATTGTTGCAACACTTTATATTCTGAATCCTTTCAAGTGTTTGTTAAGATTCTACGCTATATTCTATAATACTATCAACTTTTCATTCAACAAATAATTACACTTTTTTTCTTTTTCACTGCAAAAGCTCAACCTACTTGGGTTATTCCTTTCCAATAAACATTTCTTTAATTGCAAAAGGTTCCCACTCGCTTGGGTCCATTTTTTCTAACACATAATTTATTTACAATCAAGTAAATTCTACCAATAACATAAAGCAAGCAACACAATATAGAAATACTTGATTTACTTTTTTGTGCATCCCTATGTTTGAACTGCTTCATAAAAAAAAACATAATAATCATACAACCAAACTTGTAACTTCTGTATACCTATGGACTATTCCAGAAACAGCATAGTTAAAACATATTTTGTTTAGATAGTAATTTAAAAAATGTGGTGCAGTCCCAATATTCTAGGACACATACTTCCGAAATCCAGTGCAGCACTCTTCCTTCGTGTACCCCAGTGTACACAGTTTAAAGCTGTCAGACTTACTTTCTCAGAAAAGAGATGTTACAGTTTCCCTTAGTACACCATTGTTTTCATAACAGAGACTTTGTATTGCCTTTAGGATTTTCCAACACTCTGTAAATATGTCATTGCTTTACCTTTCATAACCATACAATTCTTCCACATTTTACATTTACTAGCACAACTTTCTTAAACTTGGAAAATTTCCTCAGCTTCCCCAAGTCACAGGTAATCTGGCACAATTTTTTAACTGTTCAATTAAAACAGTAAGCTACTTTCTGGAGTTTGAAAATTCACCCCAGTTTTGTCATACTCACTCCAGTATTTTAATTTTGTTTCACTAATATTTTAATTATGTTTTAAACTGCAAGACATTTTTTCTTAATATATTTCTTTCAGAAGCTTGCTGCATTCACTGTGTATATCTTGGTAGATGATCTTCCAACAATTTGCTATGTGGATCTATATCATTTAATAAAACAATCATTTTAGAGAATACCTTTTGATCAAACCCTTTACATCGAACCACCTATTCATTGAAGCCTTCAATTGTCGAAGTGTATTTTGCCAAATTATTTTTGTTGGCCAATACCAGGAACATATTATCTACAGTAGCAAGTCCCTCCTAAACCCTGCCCACCATTCAACAATCAGTTAAAGTTCATTAACATTCATACTGATGAAGGCATGAATATTCATAGCCTATTTCTACTTTACCCTTTCCATCAACATAGTGCAATCTTGGAGTTAATATATTTAATCTTCTAGGGGTGTCGGGGGTGCAGGGGAGAACAGCCCCCTCCCCAAAAAAGCAAAGGTTTTAAAGTGCTTCCTATCTAGTTTACCTGAGATGTACCTCCCTGGACTACATGAAAAGAGACATGGAGGAGTTTTCAGATTATGTAACCCAGGTGGGTATGACCCAAGCCCTGAGCATCATCCTACCATCACCCAGAATGATACCACAGTATAAGCAGAAAATGATTGATTTCAACAACTGGCTAAGTTTCTGGTGTCATTCTATGGGGATCCAGTATCTGTCTGCCTGGGATGACATGATCGACAGACCTCGATGCTTTGCCACAGATAGCCTGCATCTGTCACCCCTGGGCTTCTGGATACTGTCCAAGGCTCTTGCCACCCCTATAATGCCTTTTTAGGCAGTGTTCCAAAGACCAAATTACCACCATAACAGCTACAAACAAATGCAATCTGAGGGTCATGCTGCTAAACACTAGAAGTCTAAATCTCAAAATGCACTCACTCGAAGCACTCCTTAAAATGGAAAACATTGACATTTGTGCTGTAACAGAGACCTGGATCAAGGCAGCAGAAAGTATCCCTATACTACAAGCCTGTAACTCATTCCACACCTTTTGGCCCCAGAACTTGGACCGAAGCTCCAAAGGCAATGGTGTTTCCATATACATAAAGGATGTGCACACCTCCAGACTGGTAGCCCAACATAATGCATCTGAGATACTTCAGGTGCAGCTAACATTGGGTAAGACAGTGATTCAGATTGTAGCCTGCTATAGGTTCCCAACCATGTCCCAAGACTCACACTCCATGTTCCTAAGCACCCTGGAGAATATTAGGGTCCAACCTAATACTCTCATACTGGGTGACTTCAACTACCCCTCCATTAACTGGGAAGACTACTCATGTACCAACACACCTGGCCAACACTTCCTGGAATTCATTAATTCCAATGCTCTGGACCAGCTCGTTCTTACCCCACTAGAGGTAACAACATCCTTGACCTGGTCATTACTAACATGGGCAACCACTGCTCTACACCAGTAGTCAGCTTCTGCCTGGTTAGATCTGACCACAAACTAATCACCTTGGAAATCCACATCCCTCCCACCCACCCCCACCCCACCCCCACAAAGGTAACCACCATGAAAAACTTCTCCAAAGCTAACTTTGGGCTCTTAAAAACAGAGGTGACTAACTTCACGGCACCCATGCAAATGAAGAATAAGTTGCATGACCACTGAATCAAACACCAATGCACTGTATGAACACGTACACAAATGCATGGCTCTCGCTATACCCAATAGAACCAAGACGCTCACTTCAAAAAAAAGGAAGTCAATCTGGTGATCCCCTGCCATAAACAAACTGTACAACAGAAGGAGGAAACTGATGCAGAATAAGGTAAAGTCCCAAGACTGGAAAAACTCCCTTATCAGCCTCAACGAAAGGTTGAGAATCCTCATCAAATCCTCTAAAGCCAGCTATGAAAACAAAATTGCAGCAGATAGTAAAGACAACCACAACACCTTCTATAGTTATGTAAAGAATCTCCATGGCAATACCCTGATTTGCTCTGAGCTACTGCACAATGGTACTTCTTATACTGAGCCAATATATATTGCCAATAAACTGGCTGACAGATTCAGTGCCAACTTTACCACTCTCACCCCCCCAAAGGACCAAGCACAATGCCAGTAGATTGCCAGGCACCCAGTATTACCACTGCACAGGTTAAAACAGCACTGCCCAAGGCCAAGAATACAGCTTCTATAGGACCTGACAATATCCCTGGCTGTGTTCTACATGAACTACAGAGTGAAATTGCACCTCACCTGTGTGTTCTGTTCAATCATAGCCTCACCTCAGGCTTTGTCCCTACCGAATGGTGCTACAGTCATCCCTCTCCACAAAGGAGGAGCCAACTACAGACCCTGGGAACTATCGACCCATTAGCCTGACGAGTCTGATAGGCAAGGCTATGGAACACCTCATCATTGACCTAATAAACAAGGATATAGGGAATCACCAAACTCTGGATCCTACACAGTTTGGTTTTGTGAAGGGTAGATCATGCCTGCTCAACCTGGTTGACTTCTTTGAGTCATTCACCAGAGCTGTGGATGAAGGCAAGGTGGTTTATACAGTCTACCTTGATCTGGCCAAGGCCTTTGATATCATTCCCCACTCGGGAATCATAGAAAAACTTACTAAGCTAGGCATCAACCCCTATATCACTAGGTGGGTTGCAAACTGGCTCCCAGATAGAACCCACAGTGTGAAAGTAGCTGACTCCAAGTCAGACTGCCAACCAGTCATGAGTGGAGTCCCACAGGGTTTGGTCCTATGTCCTCTCCTGTTTGGTATCTACTTCTCTGAAGTCTAGGCCAACACGAAGGGATTCTGGCTGAGAAAGTTCGCAGATGATTGCAAGTCGGGAGCTATTACTAACTCCCCAAGTAATGTTGACATCCTACAGAAAGGCCTCACTGAGACCGACTGGTGTCAGAACCATGGCCTTAAGCTCAATGCCAAAAAATGTGTCATCATCCCCCTTGGGAAAAACCCATTTCCCTTGAATTACCACATCAATGGTAGTCCACTGAACACAGAAGGCATTATAAGAGATCTGGAAACACAGGTTGACAGCAACCTCTCTTTTGACCACCACATTGCCACTGTGGTCAGAAAGTTGTTCTGTGTGGTACATCTCATTACTAAGGGTTTTGCATCCAGGAAGAAAGAGGTCATTGTCTCCCTCTACTCTTCCCTCATTAGGGCAATCATCAAGTACAATGATCCATTTGGCATGTACCTCACTAGACACCTGCAACAACTGGAGAGGCCGCAAAAGTGCCTCACAAAGAGGATCCTAGGCCTTAAACACTTGTCCTATATGGACAGACTCAAAAAACTCCAACTATTCTCTGTCTCATATCGCCTACCTAGAGGCAATCTCTGCTTGACTTACAAAGCAATGTCTGACCCAGCTCTGTTAGAAATGCTACATCTAAAGAAATCCCAATCCTTTCGCTCCACATGCTCCAGAGACCTCAACTTCATTACCACAATCAAAAAAAACATGCTGGAGGGACAGGTTCATAACCCAGAGACTGCCCATGCTATGGAATAGACTTCACATACATGTCAAGCAGAGCACCTCACTGGCCCTCTTCAAGAGAAATCTTGATGAGTGGATGAGAAATAGAAAATTCGCACCGGGGATCACTCCAGTGGCTCTACTCAATAGAGGCACTAGGAACTAAGGTCGGCCAGCACAATGCCAGGTAGTCTTATGGGCTAGGCTTGTAAAGGCTCCAGAGACATTTGCCTAGTACACAGCTATGAACCTATACGTGTACGCCCACGTTTCAGTAGACTGGTCTGCCCAGAAGTATAATCATTTTAGGTGTAGGTTATTGTTAAATTAAAAGTAATAGTAGTGCAAGTTATTTTTTATATCAATAATTGTTTTTTTTTAAATATTAAATTTTATGTGTTAAAATAATGTTTAATGGTTCTAAGTATTCTGGTTTTTAGGAGTAGTTTAGTGATGTCAAAATTTCAGTTCTGTTAGTTGGCCAAGTAAGAGGGTTTGATTGTATGTAGTTCAATATTTAAAGACTTCAGCAAATAAGAGGTATGATGTAAAGGGTTCAACTGAAAGGTATTTGCTAAAATGATCGTTCGATTAAATGATATAAACCCTATATAAGTATATATACTATAGAATTATTTATAATAAAACCGAAGAGCAAACAAAATGGCTTGAACAAATCATGTATAAGGCTATACTAGGTACAGCAATATGTCAATAAGAAAATACACTAAACATATTGTACTATTAACCTATATCCCTAAAGCCCTTGCATATACACTATTTGTTCATGTTGTTTTACATTTGTTTTACAGAACTGAATCAATTGTAGGGCTCTAATCTTGCTCGGTAGATGTTAAGAATGATTTTGATGCACTACCATGGGGAATTGTGACCTTTTGGCTTGGATTTTTTCTAGTTCTTAAAGAATAAGCTGTGACTTGTTTCATATGTTTATTTCCTTGAGTGGACACCACCTGGTATTAAGCAGCTAATGATGTTTAATAAGTAATTTGCTCTAACTATAACAGTAAATTATTTTGCCTTTTGCTGGTAAGGTGCATAAATTGTAATATTTTGTTTCCAGCAGTTTATAGCAGGCAATGTTTGTATGCTTAAAAAGTCACTGTAAGTGGTAGTGTATATCCCAGTCTGTGGATTGAGACAATAATTGATATTGCTCACTTAGCTTCAAATATAAGAAGATGAGAGATATTATAACCTGCCCTAAGCTGTGGTAAAACTTGTATAGTTAAGAGCTTCATATCTTTTTGAAAAGAGATTGTCTTGTCGGGAAGTATGCCTAAGTACGTTTGCCCAGTTGCATTAGAAAAAAAGATCTCAATGGGATCTGTAATGATGAGGTGCTATATTTTTCTATTCTCTTTGCTGTTTCAAAAATCATAACTAGTGATTTTTTTATGTTGCTGGGTAGCTTATTTTAACACACATCTGTGTCAAATATCTGTGAGAAGAAGTTGTAAAGCAGAAGGAAGTTCTGTGTTGTATTGAGATTTTTTTTAGTACAATATTATCTGCATATATAGTAAGGTTTAAGTAAAGAAAGTCTCATAACAAGTTCTTCATGTACAGAGAAGAGTAGTGGACCTAAAACAAAGCCTTGAGGTACTTCCCTAATAAAATTTTCTGTTTCTTACTGACAGTGTTGTCTCACAATAATACATGTTCGGTTGAAAAGATAGTTTTGAATGATGTTGCAACATCAACTGCAAATCCATAATCAGCTTATTATTATTCAATTTATGCAATAATAGACTACAGTTAACTGCCTCAAAAGATCCTTTTAGGGCTAAGAATATGGACCCAGTTAACAATCCTTAATTTATCTGTGTTGGCAGGTTGAATGCTGCAGTTTTTGGCCAGGTTGAAGACTGTAGCTTTTGTTCTGTATACTGGTTGAACCCACACTATTTGTCAGTTAAGAGACTGCATACATGCTCCAGTGTTTGATAAATTACTTTTCTAACAATTTAGCTACACCACAGATGTTAGCTACTGGCCTGTAGTCAGCTGTTTTGGTGAATTCAGGGACCTTGGGCTGAAGAATTATTAATGCATGTTTAATACGACACCAGTAGTTAGTATTGGGCTCAAGATGAATGCCAAATATTTAGCAAGGACTTTTGCTTCTATCTTAATTAATGTTGGGTGTAAATAGAAAACTTCTGCTTGCAGCTGCAGTCCATAGCAGTCAGAAAATGGAATGCTGTTTTTCATGTATTTCTCTAAGCAGAAGAGTTGCAGTACCTACTGCAAGGGAGTGGGGAAAAGGCATGGTAGGAGTCTGTGTATTAAAATAGGTGCTTGCAGTTTGTGGTACACTGATGTTACATTTGAGACAGTTAATCAATGAGGGGATGAAGTTTCGCTGTCTGCATTAGGAACTATTTTATTACAGTTTTCATAAGTTACTAAAACATTTTTGTTCTACCCAAATTAATTGTAGGATGTTTCAAAAGTGTTCTGCTTTAGATCTATTGGTTTGAGTTCTTGTGTTTCATTTTACCTGTCACTATTCCTGTAATTTATCATTTCAATGCTTTTCCCCATGAATTCCTAGCATGACCTCTGTTTCTGACGAATGCACTTAAGCTGGTTGTATTCCATAGACTGTACATGTCTTTAACTGTTCCTTTCAGGAGAAGAAAGATCTGTTTTCACTAAATATTTTTTTTTTTATTATTTCAAATAAGATGTCTTAAACATTACATGAAATAAAGATAAATAACATATTTACAATGAAAGATCTGTTTTGAATGCATGTTAACAGGCTAGAAAATGTTGATAATGCCGAGGCTGGGTCTATGTTTCTAACCACTGCAACCCATGTAGTTCAGCTAGCATGAGGTTTTCAAAATTATTTGGGAATAAATAGGTGAGCATAATTTTAGGTGAAGATATAACATTTTTCGTGGACCAATGTTAAAGAATTGGCCACTGATCACTAAGGTCAATAAGAAAGATTTGATATACCACAAGAGTTTTTTCCCATAATGTTAGTGCTGATGATTATAGCTAAAATGGAATAGGATTATACCTAAAATGGAGTAGGACTGAGTCTTGCACCACCCTTTAATGTCAGTTAAATTATAATAGGTTATCATCTGTGTTAGCTCATATCTCTTGGTACCATTACATTTAAGGTGAACGTCAGCACAGATGATTAACTTTTAAAGTCCAGATCGAGTCATGATTTGCTATAAGGCACTCTCATATACATATAATGTTGTTGGTAGAAATATTTAGTTTGTAAGAAGTTTGAGTCTGGTGTGCTAGCTTAAGAGTAGTTGAATCAAGGACCAATCTGGATCAGTGTCTGTACTTTTATTGTTTGTAGCTAGTAAGGTAACAGTCAATTTGCCATTTGTTTTCTTATACAGCATTAGAGCTCCTTCACCTTTTTCCAGATCTGTTATCCATAATGGATAGTTATTCAGGAAGGTTACTTCCCACTCCCATTTCAATAAATGCATGTATTTAGACTGCACCACTCTGAAAATCACTTTTGTTGGACTCATTTTAAGTCAGAAGCATTCTCATACCTTATCATTGTAATTACTTACAGCAAAGATCATATTTTGCCATAAAGGTACATCAAATATACATTCCATTCTGTCTTTCTTTAGGTAGGCAACATACAGACAGCAGCATTTTTACCACTATGAAAAAAACTCACTAGGTAGTACAACTTGTAGACAATCATTACAGTAACTATTCTGGTTCAGTACAAGTTAGACCAAACTGTGTCCACCAAAAAGCACAAGTATAATATGTAATGCATATTGGAGAAAGAACTCTTTATCTGAATGCACTTTGTAGACAGCATCAGAAGATAAAATGAAAAGTTTTAATTCTAACATGGAAAAAGCTTCTAAAACAAAACAAAGTGTTATACTTCTGTTTTTTAAGTAACCATTCACTTAGCTCCTCAGTTATTTTTCTGTTACTCAACTTTATTCCAACAAGCCTTAATCTTGTAAAATACCCCCTCTACAGTTCCAGTCAAATGTATCTTTCAGGCTGGCATGCACCAAGAGTTGCTATTCTTGGTCAAATACTCCCTCTACACTGAGAGGTAAGAGGTGCGTTTCTTTTTCATTGCACCCTCTGGCTAAGAGCCACAACAAATCATTGCTCTTGGCAAAATTCTTTCTCTACACTGAGAACCAAATATGCACTTTGCCATGACCAACCATGTCATTAGAGTTTCCTGTACAGTCTTGTGCTGATATCGCCTAATGTTTTATGCAACACATAGGACTTTGTAACACATGAAGGACCTTTTCAATGGCATGCACTTCCTGAAACTAAGCATACCTTTAAGAAAATATCAGACTCACCTATAGAATCATATCTTCCTGGTGTGTGTACCATGGTAAAGATTTAGTTAGGAAATGTATGAAAAGCATTATCTTTTTTTTCATCTGGCAAATGGCATGCTATGATTAATATGTACTTACCAGTTTGTCTTGTCTTGCATGGTACAAAAAAAGAACTGTCATTAAACACAGAACTCCTCAAATTTTCTCTCCCACAAGAATACTGAAACTATTCCGTATAATTTTATGACAGACACATTTTTTTCTCATTTTCTTGGGGGTTCACAATATTTTCTTTCATATTTTACCCATAACATACACCATTGTGGCTTTATTTATATTACAGCATATCAATTTGCAAAGAGCCATTACATCTAGTTTCTCGAAAAGACAGATATAAACCACATTATTTTAGAAAGAAACACCATCTAACAACATTCTTCCACATAAACAGTGCACATACAATATGTTTAATTGGTTTACCTTCATAAGGTCACAAGTCTGTTCTATGACGCTCTAAAGTGCGAAAGTATGATGGCAAGATCTGTAAATGTTGAAATCCATAGATGTGAATTCAAATGAGCAAATTCCAATGTGCATTCTCTCATATGAATTCAGCATTCCGAGTGCAGATCGCACTACAGTAGGGATTGGAACATGTACCCTTTACTTCACTGTAGTGAAATCTCAGAGTTCATAGGTTCATGGGTTCATAGGTAGGTACTAGGCTATCGGCCCTGGGGCCTATATAAGCCTAGCCAAAAAGGTTCCCTGGCTTTCGCCACCCAAGAAAATAATTTTCCTGTGCCCCTGTCAAGCAGAGTAGCAGAAGTGATCCCTGGGGTGAATTTTCTATTTCCCATCGAGTCGTAAATATTTTTCTTAAAGAGAGCCAATGAGGAGCTTTGCTTTACATGAATGGGTAGTTTGCTCCAGGGTATGGGAAGTTAGTATATTAAATTAGCAGGGGGGTGGGGGGCACAGCACCCCACATGGGGGTGCAGGGGGGCATGCCACTCTGCATAACGGTGTTTGGAGACTTCTGGAAATGTTAGGTGTTTCGAGCACATTCGACATTTCTGGATGGTTGAATTTGTTGTGTAGCACATTTGCTGTTTTCAGCAGTCAAAAGTGCAGTTTCCAACATTTTGAGTCAGTTATTTGACCAGTCGCATATTTTATTTGCGACCTAATGGAGGTAAACCATTTAATTGCATCCCTTCCACTGGGTCAATTCATTAGAGCTTGGGGTAATACCATAGCTCCTAGTCACATGCAGAAAATATCTGATGATATTCACAATAGATTGAGTAAGATGGGTTACAGATAGGAAGTTATTGCTAAAGACAGAAATACAGCTGTGCAAGGTGAGGGTGGTGGTATAGGTTACGTGGGTGCAGAAAGACAAGTAAGAAAGAATGGAAGATGACTGAGATCATTAAAATGATGATGATGGTAAAGCAAAGAAAACAAAATGATGGTGACCATGAAGATAATGATATTAATGATCAACATGATAATGAAGAAGACAATTTGATGCAGATAATTAAGGTGATGGTAATGACAATCAAATACTAATTGTAAATATGAAAATGCAGTGTAGCTAAAGATGACAATGATGAATATGAACAGTTGATTAAGATATGATGAAGATGATGATAAAGATATAAATAAAGATGAAAATGCATTACTTAATGCAAAGAATGAGCTAAAGATGTGATGAAGATGAAAATGCATTAACAGGAAGAAGTTATAATGAAGATGATGATGCAATGACAATGATTTGATTAACATGTTGAAAACAATGACAATGTGATGTCGATACAAATGTGCTAAACATGAAAATTAATTGAAAGGGAATGTCGGATGAAGATTAACAGGAACATGATGATAAATATGACGGTGAAGATGAAGATGCAATGATGAAGATTTGATGAATATTGCAAAGGTGATGAAGAAGTGGATGTTTCTGAAGATGTGATGATGAGAATGTAATAAATGAAGATGAAAAGTCTGTGAAGATGAATATGCAACAATGATGGTAAGGATGATGATGTGGAGGAGAAGGAGGAAGAAGATGTGATGAATTTGAAGATGCATTAGAGATGTAATGAACTTGAAGATGTAATGAAGATGTCTAAATTGGACATTAAATGGATTAGTGATGGAACAAAAATTGTTGGAATAATCTACAGACAGTTATGAACAAAGATATTGCATGTAGGGCTTTCTTTGTAGTGGTTCACACAGCAGACATTTTCTTCCAAAAAGTGATCATTTCATAGTTTACAACTATTTATTACAGTATATTAGTGTTTGGGATACAGTTCAATAACACAGATGCAACACTGTAATGAATAGTTGTTTGCACACTTCTTCATCACATCTTATCACCATTGAATCTCCAATGCATCTTTATATTCACATCTTCACCTTTATCTTCAGCATATCTTCATCACATCTTCATTTTATCATTTTCAAATTCACCCTCATCACATTGTCATTATCAGCTGTGTTTTTATCAAATATCGTCTTCATTGTCTTGTCATCTTTATCTTCATTGCATCTTCATCTTCAATAAATTTTAATTTTTCATCTTCATCATATCTTTCTCAACATCTTTGTCATCTTTATGTTTATCTTCAATGTCATATTCATTGTTGTAATCTTCTTCAATGCATCTTCATCATGCATTCCTCACTATCATCATCACCATCCTTTTTATCATTATTTCCTTTTCATCTTCATCATTTTCACTGTCATTTTCATCATCATCTTCATAGTATATTCATTGTATGTTCATCATTACCAACTTAATTCTCATCTTCACCACATCTTCACAGAAGAACATATTATTCCAAATGTTTTCATTCCAGGACTAATCCATTTTATATATATATATATATATATATATATATATATATATATATATATATATATATATATATGTATAGGATGAAAGAAACACTACTGTAGTATTATCATTGAGGTGATTCATATACCTCTAGTTTTCTTTTTAAACATGATCATACCATTGTAGAGAACTATTTCAGTATTACATATTGATTATCACACTGTATGCCAAGCAGTATGCATTTTACTCAGAATGTGATCTTGTTTTGTTTTGCTTTTGTTATCCTTTACTTTAATATAAATTTATTTTATTGATTTATTGTGATTGACTTACTGAGTGACTGATATGTTATGCTGCATATTGTCATTTTATATACTGAAATCTGCTGCAGATAACAAAAAATGTATTTAGCTTCTGCAAACTGCTTTGTCCAACAACTGCATCATCAAATGGTGAGACAAGATAGCATATAATCAGGCCCCAGGATTTAATAAAATCCATGTAGGCATAGTGTAGAGCCTACATGGAAGGTACCTTGGCCATTTACGCAGTTCCCCCTCAGTAGTGCACCGTGCATATTAATGATGGCGTGTTGCTGAGGGAGAGCCATGTAACACAGTTATTAACTCTATGTAGGGAGTGTGTTACTAACTGTATCTGCAAATGTGTAACACACTCCCTGCACTGTCAAAGTGCATTATATCAATGTAGTGAAAGTTATTGTTTTTGTGAAGTTTGAGCAGTGCAGCGCACAGCAATTGACACATGCCAGATGTCTAAAAATAGAAACTGGATACATTTAAATATTAATGCAAAGGTTAAGCATAGCTGAGTGGGTTTGTGCAGCATGGTGCAGTGCCCAGCAGTGCTTAAACGAGGCTGAGAGGTATATCTAAAAGTATGGCAGTATTCTACATATCCACATAGCCAAATGATTAGAGTGACAGCCTTATGTGCAGTAGGTGCAACATATGAATACAGAGATGGGTTATTAAGCATTTATTTTCCAAATGCAAATTATACCACTTATTTTTAAATCCTGATGTGCTGCACTCAGCTAAGCTCCACTAAGCCCTGCTAAGCCATGCCAATCACTGCTTAAACAAGATCTGTTTTAGCACTGCTGGGCACTGCTTGGTACTGTGCAGCTTCACTTAGCTGGTTTGTGAACTGCTAAGCGGTGCCAAACACTGCTAAGCATTGCCAGTTTAAGCACTGCTCAGCTGAGCTCAGCTGGTTTGCATGGTGCTAAGTGATGTGCCGCATTTTTAATTCATTTTGTTAAATGCTCTGTATGAAGTACATTTTTGCATACACAGACCAGGGTTCGAATCCAGCAGCATATGATAATAACTAGCACTGAATCAGTTATGTTATGATAACAGATTTTTTCTCCACAGGAACTACAGGTAAATGGATGAGGTAGCCCATGTTATGGTGATATACTTGTGTGTACAGATGTCACAGACTGTTAAACTCATTACTAGGCAAGTAATAATAGTGCAGAAACTGAAGGAAATAAGTACAGCTGTTAATAAAATGAAATAAAGTAGCAAAATGTGTAATGTTGCTATGGCTGTATGCCTGGAGATGCTGTCAAATATTGCTGCAGTCAGTTAGGATATCTGATCTACATGCCTGTGCAGTCACTGCTATTGGTATCTATCCCCATGCCTGCCAAGCAAGGCATGATAGTGGTTTCCTCTCTGTACCATACACATACATGTCTCTCAAGTGTCACCCTGTCATGGAATGTAATTACTGTTGTGTAATCCCACTGTCACTGATGTATTACTGACATGATAGATGTCAAAAGCAAAGTAACAGAACATCAGCCCACAGAATACCTTGGTACTTATATAGGTCTGCCTGATGTTTAAATGTTCTGTGTAGTTGTGTACCTGCATGTGTTACTGTCTGACCATACTGTCTCATGCAGATAGCCTTGGAGGCATGTACATGCTACAGCAGCTATAGTTCACCTATACACATAAAGAAAGGACAGACCTGTACAATAGACAGTAGTACTGTTGTCATCTATTTAGCTCACAATGGTATTAATGTGCTGTATTTCTGCCTCTCCCCACCCCTTAGCTTCATATATATCTATTATTGTTATTTATTGGTTATGGTTTACTATTAACATATGTTCTGCAATAAATGTTATTTTGGGCATGTATTTTATTATTGTTATGTATTACAATGGTTGCATAATAACATATGTTGTTGAGCTACCTACATTGTTGGCCTTATGCCTTAATGGTTACTGGCATCCCGTTCATATACTGCCTGTTACTTTATGTATTGTTGTGTTCCCTATAATATGCATTGAACATGTATTGGGTTATTGCCAATGTTCCAGCATGCTGTTATTACTAACAAAATATTTTGTTCATAACTAACCTATACACATTAATATACTACTCTCACCACAGCATGGCAGATAGGCCGGTTCTTGGCAATCCACCTCCCCCACCTCAGCCAGCTGGGTACCAGTGCATCTGGGACCTAGACTGGTGGTGCCCCCTCTGCTGGCCCTACACCATCCTTGGGTGGAACTACATCAGGGGACAGGGCACCCCCCCAGGAACAGTGGCAGAGGGGCAATAGTCACCCTGGATCAACTACCAGCCATAGTGCGCAGGATTGTATATAGGAATTATGACCAATGTCTGCACCAGATTGAGAGCAAACTGGACAGCCTGGTGGGGCCTGACAGTCCCAGCACCCAGCCTCTAGCACAGCTACCTTAAGGACAGTGAAGGAGAAGTATTGACTGCCCATGGGTGGGGATCTCAGTCATGCTGCTGTCGTCTGGAGGCACATGCACCTCTGATCCCACAAATCCCTCCCCATCCAAGATGTTTAGCCCCTTATGTGTCACATATCACCCCTGTATGCTGTCTTGTCTGTCTTGTCTGTCTGCAAATGCAACTTCTCCTACCCAACTTACCTCCCCACATGTACCAAGATCCCTTCCCCAACATTCCACTCTCTCCCCTTAAAAACAAATGGGCACCTGTCCCACAAAAAAAATCACCCCATACATAGCTCTCCATTTTGCATATGTGTTCACTGGACACAACTAATTCTTACATTAATTAATGAACACATTTATGTCATTCTCACCCTTCTTTCTGGGGTGTGGGATTCCAAATTCTGTAATACGTGTACAGCTCTTGCTGTACATGAAACATAGAGCTATGGTCCTTTCCTACACCCTTCCTGCACAACCTTACCTGCCTTTCAGTATGTTTTTCCCTTTGCTTGCCCACATTTCACCACTTTCCTATTACCCCCTTTTTCTTTTCTTTTTTAGTTTTAGGGTGGGTTTGAGTGGGTAGCAGCGTGTCGTGCAAACCCTTGCAAACCTCATTAAGACTGCTTAAAAGTACCTTAAGCATCTTATGTGTTTCTCACAGTGTTAGGCACATCTGCAAAATAATCACCACTGCCACAGCTCAAATCCAGACCCTTGTCAACTACAGCACAGTGCATTAGCCCACTAGGCCACTCAGCTCTGAATTAAAACAGGTGTTTCCAGCAACATATACTGATTGCCACTGACACACTGAAAGTACATATAATGCAAAAAATGTCAGTGTACTTGGGACTGTCATGCAGGCATTATACCAGTACACAGTCAAATAAATAGTAATTGATTTATGTGAGGCCTTGGATAGTAGGTACAGCTGTCAACTGTACAGACTGTTGCAGAATGTCCACAATTTTCCCCCTAATTTTGGCCTGGTTTTCACAAAAACATATGTGTCTGGTAAAGTAGTGGCAAATCATCAAAGATCGAAGTTAGAAAATCATGACAGACATTTGAGTGTCACACATCGCACCCTTCAGAAAACACATGGTAATGCAAATCCTGTTAGTCTATCAACATTCTATGTTTATATGAGTAATATGTCAAGATTGTCCCTAGTTTTGGGCATGTGTCCCACTTGCATGTATGTATGCATGGCTTTGTCCACAGTTCTTGCTCTAACAGGTTGAGAGGTATGTTAGCAGGTAACCATGTCCTTTCATCAGCAATATCTTTACACATCTGTTAAGCATTGGGAAAGTACCCCATATGTCTACAACTAGGACCCTACTGCACAACTACTACCTTTGAAAGTCATGCACATACTGAAGGATGCAGAAAACATGTGTCACAGACTGCATGCATGCACATATATCTTGCAAATACACCTGCTGCAGCACTGATTCAGTAGCTCAGTCTGTTAAATGCCTTGCATGCAGTACATTTTTCCCACCAACCGTCCTAGGTTCAAATCCACTGTATTGTACTTCAATTACATTCTTGTGAATACAGTAAATAATGACTGAGTCATGCAATTTTTAATCCACACAGGCTACTGCTACTGAATTATCTGCTACCCCTGTTTGCAAGTCAAAGGCCTGTAGGTAGGGACACACTGCACATATTCATATAGCCTAACTATATGTTGCCTACTACCATGTTACTGGCACTGTTACATAACAGCTGTACCTTAAGCACATGCCTTGAGTGGACTGTAAAGGGTACCCTTACCCTTGCTTCACTGTAATGACAGAGTTGACACTGCTGCCTAAGTTACACATACAGTTTCATGTCCTCCAAAGTGTTTACACTCCCCCCTATGTGTCATAGGCTGCAGCTTTGTCGACATTTTTATCTCATCACTTCAGAGCTATTGCTAACATATCTGGCAACCCCCTACAGCAGGAATCTAGGTCATAGCCATTATGAGTATGGGGACACAGGACCAACCTCAGTGACAGAGTGTACATATTGGCCATACAAAGTAAGACTATAAACAGACTAACAGATATTACTGTAGCATAGCTGTTTTCTGAGGGGTCTATGTGTGACAGCCAGATTCTCTGTATTCTGACAAGCATCAATTATTGACCAAATGTTTGTCAGACATTTATTTTATTTTATTTTTTATTTTATTTTATTTTATTTTATTTATTTTATTTAACATTTGTTGACCGGGAAAGTCTGACTAGGTTCCACAGATCCGGTTTTCAGTGGAGGCCCGGGGAGAAATGCTCCAGAAGCATGTCTTTAGAATCTGGACATCCACAGAGAGACAAAAGGTCCACATGTATCAGGCATACATACACATTCCACAAACATCTGTGCACTGGAGATGTATGACGCCTACAGAGAAGATATACTACAACAGGTTTGCATTGCTGTCTGTCATTGTGGCACACTGGTGTTGATAGACTGTCCCCATATACTTGTAATAACACACACCTATTTGTCTGACAGTGGCTGTATGACATAGTAGTGGGACTTTGCCCATAGGGGACACACCACAGTACATGGCATTGATGGGTGTGGAGACATACAGCACACTTTGTCATGGTGCACAGGGACATAACCAGTATTGCTGCTATGCTGGTGATAGCCACATGCATAGAGTGTTGATAGACTGTGGGGTATGATGTGGGAGGTAACAGTGGATAGATCAGGCCATTTTGTTTGTGCAGGATCTGTACATAGTGGATGTCCACATATCTGGTCCTGTGATGTGTTCGCCTGTTGTCATTCAGGAAGGATGTATCAAAGGAGGCACCCACAATTTTCAGTCACTGAAAATAATGTTGTCCTGGGTGGCCTCAGACTGCATCATGACATTCTGCTGTCCAGGAGTCACCAAGATTGTGAACAATGTGCAGCACTGTGGACTGACCTCATCACAGCAGTCAACCAGATAGGGCTCCAGGACAGGACCTATGAGCAGGTCTGACAGCGGACTTCAGATATGGTCAATGCTGCACAACAAAGGGCTGCCACTGTGACCATGGACCATGCTGTCACCAGTGGAGGGCCTGCAGCAGAACAACCACTGTCAGCCACAGAGGAATTCCTGGCAAACCTGGGATTAACCACCGGCTCCCAACCATCCATCACCCCATGCATCCTGGAGGTGGGTGCACCAGCATCCATATCAGAGGATGATCCAGGCAAGCTTCTTGTGTTCATCACTGTAATACTGTATCAGTCATTGTGTCAGCCTCTGCATCATGAGTGTCAGGTTTATCTGCATTGGGGGTTGATTTTAACACACAGTCGTGTACACATACTCAGAATATCAGCAATGTTGGCAGTATTACATTAGTTACTGTACATGTTGATATATGCACACATTACCCTGTAACAATGCCACATTTGTTATTGCTGACAATACCTCTCCCTCACATTTCCATAGGTCCATCAGGTGTGGCCGGAGTGCAAGGTCCTGTACCTGGTGAGTGCGATACTGTTGTTTTACAGATCATATATACCCTAAGAATGTTAAGGGCTGCCATTTTGCCCTAGCCACAACTGTTATGCTTAGCCAGAGTGCAATAGTCGTACGTTCAATTTCAGAGGGCTTAACTGAAGTGCATTGAATGAATAATCACAGTTTTGTATTTGCAGTAGCAGTAACACATTGGTATTTATTTATGAGAAGGACTATGTAGCCTGCTAAACAGGAGGCAATCACTCACAGATGCCTGTTCACACACAATACAGAGATGGTACATACCTGAGGCAGTGATACTATAACTGGCATAGTATGCTCAAGAAGGGTGCACTGTGCATTAGGTGTAGGTCTATCAGATGCACTGACATATTGCGTATCTCACAGGTATATAGTACTGGCAACATTAACTGGACATAGCTGCAGTGCATGTTATAAAGGGCCTGTCTGTGTATGTTATAGTCTGTTTGTGTGTTGTGCATGGAATCTGAAATAAGATGTGGAATGTGGAATGCAGTTTTGGCTCCTCACGTGTGTGTGTGTGTGTGTGTGTGTGTGTGTGTGTGTGTGTGTGTGTGTGTGTGTGTGTGTGTGTGTGTGTGTGTGTGTGTGTGTGTGTGTGTGTGTATGTGTGTGTGGATTACCATACATAATAGTGCAGGTAGTAATGTACCTATTTTGTCTTCCTCCTCACAGGTGAATGTAGGGTTGGAGTGTGTGTCCCACACAAACTGATGTCAGTGTCACATCGGACTCTGATGATGATGGTGGCCATAGTGAGGCACAAGTGGGGTTATTGGAGGATGAGTCTGTCCCATGGGTTGACATCCCACTTCCACCCCCATTGTCCCCGCATACAGTCAGTATGCCCACACATACCCAATTGTCTGAAGCCACAGATATAGAACAGAGTGTGGAAACATCAAACAGGACAGTGTGGCAACTATGGCATCAGTGAGTGTAGACAGTGGCCATAGCCAGAAACCTGGTGAGGTCCCACACAGGCAGATTGATAGGGGTGCTCATAGGAGGACTGCTGCACATCCATAACCTGTCACAAGTGTCACATTATGGGTCACCCACCACATGCTTTGGTCCATCATGGAGGCACAGGCATGTTCCGAATGCAACACTAGATGGATGCTCACTGCTGACATCTGTGACAGCCACCACCACATTGGTGATGCCATGCATCATTTCAATGATGTAGTGGACAGATGGTGGGCTGAGACACTGTCAGTGTTTCACTGCATGTTGTCTGTGCTGGAACATCTGGTTGGAGTAGGGCATCGGACACATGGACGTAGGTCAGCAACACCATCTGCTGAGAGTTCACATTGCTGTGCACACTCACACTCCCATAGTTGCAGTACCTTCAGCACCACAGAAGGGAGTGTGCTGTCCACACCACAGCATGGCAGGTCATGGGCACTTGGTCCTGGGTGGTCCCGTGGTGGACACAGAACCAGCAGACAGCAGTCACTATGAGCTACTAGCACTACATCTGACCCTGGGCATGGCGGTGCCAGTGCCACTCCTGGCAGACCCAGTTCCCTTGTTCATTGGGACCTTGAACTAACCACTCTGCCATGTACAGTCCACAGCTGTCCAACATACACACATGTAGGGCTAGCACTGGGCTTGAATGTGTACAAGCACACACTTAAACATCACTGTCACATGCAGGTCACCAGCAGACACACACGGCATCTCTCCATGGCCCACCTAACCAGCACCCCTTCCTGACTTACACACATGCTGTCAACTGGCACAGCCTAGGCCTCTGACACCCCCACATCGCACTCTGTGCATGTGAGACCTGTGCCACATCCCAGCCATCCATGCCATCGATGCAGCGACATGCAAATACTGTATGTGGCTGATGCACATGGTGACTAAATTACTTTACATGAAGGTTTTGTAGTGTGGCAGTGTCCTGCCATGCGAGCTGATGTGGGCATGACAGGTGCTGTATGCTGGCATGTGTCATGCATACACATCACAGTTTGTCTATCTTTGTTGCATGATGTAACACTGCTGGTAGTGTTGCAGACTGACAGGTGTCTCACATAACTGTGTATGCTTCTGTTCCAGGGGTCTGTGTGGCTGAGCTATGGAGACTCGGTGCCAGTACAGCTGCACAGGATGGCATGGCAGCAGAGCAGAAATATAACATCTGCAAGATACAGCTGTACACATGCATGGTTACCTCTGTGCATACGTGTAGAACAGTTTGTCAGGGACAATGGGGGCAGTCACAGTAATCATGCATTCATGTTCTGTGACAAGGCTTACTACCCTTGATATGTGTCACCTGGGTGTTCTGTACATATAACTGTAGGTGGTGGTGGATAGCATTTATGCCTACATAACTGTGGGCTATTTAGGGCCAGCAGCTAGTCAGAGGGTGGTAAAATGCATGATCATTGCACACTCATATGACCATATGTGTACTGTTGCATGAAAATATGTTTGTACACACACACACAGAGTTGCCTGTTGTGAGTATAGAACCCCTACCTATCTTATAGTATATACTATAACACAAAGTGATTATTGCATGTCCCATGGAGGTTATCTGTTATTAGATTGTCAGCCAGTGCAGTTAAGGTGGAATACATCAGCACACCTTGTAAAGGAGGACAATGGAGAAGCTTGCAAGTAGTCACAGGGCCTTAAATGTATAACCATTGCATAGAGATAAGCCATACAGGCATGTCCTCACTGCCGCAAGGGAATATATTTACAAAAACACACACACACACGCACACACACACACACACACACACACACACACACACACACACACACACACACACACACACACAGCTGCCTGTTGTGTGATTAGAATCCCTACCTATCTAGTAGTATACACTACAACATAAAGTACTTAATACATGTGCCATGGAGCTTATCTGTTATTAGATTGTCAGTCAGTGCTGTTAAGGTAGATGACATCAGCAGGTGTTGACAGGGAGGCCAACGTTCAAGAAGATGCTAGTCACAGGGCTATAAAATGATTAACCATTGCACAGTCATAGATCAGATGGGCATGTCTATACTGCTGTAAGGGAAGTATGTACATATACATATACACACACACACACACACACACACACACACACACACACACACACACACACACACACACACACACAGTGGCTGTATTGAGATTAGAACCCCTACCTACCTAATATTACACACTATAGAGTACATCTGTTGTACATGTGGCTGCAGCCACAGTACTTGTGGACTATGCAAAGTGACCTTCTATTACACAGCACGTGTGGTCTGCAGAGTGAACCTGCTTTATGCTGTTAGTGTATTTAGTGTCCAAGCAGTAGGTACCTGTTAATATCCCTGCTATGTGTGTACAGGTACCAGTTTTGCCATGTCTGGCCAGTTGCAATTTGCTATGTGGACAATTGGTCAGTGATAATATTGCCTGTGCAAGTCCTGCATTGAACCCATTGCACACTGCACCACCTGCTCGCCATTGAGTATCTACAGGTCTGACAACTGTTGCGTGTGTGGGTGCAGATAACCCCAGCATTCTACGTGTAAGTGTCGACATTTGTATATCTCCATACACATGAAAATCAGAAAAAAATGTGTCTGCATTTTCGAATTTGTACATCGGAAATGAACATTTCCGAATTAACCTAAAGTTGAAAACAGCTGTGTATTGTCGAAAATGTCGCTCGCGATTTTTACGGCAATACACAGCACTCCCACCCGTCCCGTAACTACCTACCTACCTAGCCTAAACTCACAGTTATGCAGGGGGGCAAGCCCCCCTGCACCCCCCACACCCCCCCACCTTAATATTCCAACTCCAAGATCGCACTACAATGATGAAAGGGATATATTTCCCTAACCGCACTGTACCGAGATCCTCTCACATGAGCGAACGTTAGAATTGCGAATGCACAGTCCATTCGCAATGGTAACGTTCGCTCACATCACCTGCCGAAATATGAAGTATTCGAACATCTGTTGTTCGAATACTTCATAGCCGTGCAAGTGCATGTCGGCATTGTGATAGTAAACCATATTATATATATATATATATATATATATATATATATATATATATATATATATATATATATATATATATCAGGGATGTAACTGTAGCTGTGTGTGTGTTTTGTAACTGTGTTATATACATATATGTGGAGGGTCTAAATCACTCTACACATGTATGTAGCTCTCTCCCTCACTCTCTCTCTCTCTCTATATATATATATAATATTACATATATATATATATATATATATATATATTTATCTATACACATATGTGCCACATACTGATAGGGTAATCTTGTGTGAGGGATACAGGGAGAGACAGATATGTATACATAGCTGTCTGTATGCACAAATAGCAGTTCTTTGGGCAGATGAGGCATCAGACGTGGGGTCCAGTCAGCTAAATGTAGGAGCATGCCCAGTGTGACTGTCAGTACTTGCAAGGTGACTCCAGGCCAGACCTACCCATACTCCAGTCTGAGATTTTTTGTGTTGCAGCCAACTGGCTGCTGCACCTGCTTCAGCACTCTAGCACCTCCATGATATTTTGTCCAAGGCATTCCCCAGCTGTGTGCTGAACATAATATAAGTCTCATATCTATCAACAGTTATAAATTATAATAGAACATACAGAGTTTTGCCTCATATGTATGTTACGTTGTACATAGCATTGTGATATTCTGCTACATTATTGGCAAAGCATTATAGATTAATGTTAGGAAGTTCTGACAGACATTTGAGTTACCAACTCCATACCCATCAGGAAACCCTTGGTAATGTTCAACCTGCTATTATTTGAACTTTCTACATTTGTCTGGCCAGTAGTTAATCCTTCTCCTTATATTTGGGCCTTTGTCCCACTTCTTTTCATGGCTTTGTTCAGATTTTATGCTCTAAGTGGTTGTAGGTATGATTTGACTGCCATGCATGATGTAACACCACACACAGGGTGACAGTCTACATACCTCTGACTGTACATGTTTTTGCAGGATGTCCTGCATTCCGTCCAATATGTCTGCTCTGTTCCTCATGCAGTTGTGTTTTTCTGGTAATATAATATACTACATAAAGCCCACTGAATTGTTGTAAGTACTGACACAATTAAGTTATGCCGCGGTGGTACGGCGGTAGCATTGTTACCTCACAGCAAGAGATTCTCCCATTCGATTCTTGGCTGGACTTGGGAGTGCCTTCTGTGTGGAGTCTGCATGTCCTCCCCGTGGGTGGGTAGGGTTCGAAAAGGCATGCGTGCATAAATTGGCGTGCCTTCATTGATGGTTGGGTATTGAGCTGGCACCACAGCGTTTCCTAAAAATCTACTGCCAATCATTAATGGACCGGAGTTCCGCTGTGGCGACCCCTTACCGGGAAAAGCTGAAAGACAAACAACTTACACAATTAAGTTATGGATTTCACATCCTGCTGATGATCTGACCTGTTGCAACCTGCTGTTGTACTACCCACCTACTGGGTGACCCAGAGCATGTATAATGTCTGTGTGTTTGTCCCTCTGTCCCCTATTGTCTCTGGCTTCATCCAGCTTTCTTGCAGTAACAGATTATTGGATATTGACAGTCTGTGGGACTCCTACCATACGAGTGCAACACATGCAAAAGTTGCAGGTACAGCCAGTTTCGAACCTTCAATACCATCAACCATGCTAATGTACTTATCCCAGTGAGCCACACCAGCCACCAGAAAGTGAGCTTTAATTCCTCACATTAGCAACGGCAGACAGACATACACTGTGACCCCTACTTTGACCCCTGTATTTTGTGAAAAATAGGAAATTTGGTCAGGTTCTTTGTGACAGGCCTGGGATTGTGTGGTCTGCTGGTATATCCTTGCAAACATACTGTTACTGCAGTTGTATGGGAACACTGATGTGTTGGGGGTATGGGACTCTGTCATTGACAGTTGTGCATCTAACCTATGTCCCCACTGTTTGGCATTTCTCTGGCATACTGCAGTGGGTTATTCAGTCATGTGGCCTAATGCATATTTTGGGGCACTCAGTAGTGGACAGAGTACCTGCAGTCCCATGTAATTGTTACATCTCTGCAAGTAGCCCAGCAGCCCACTCTATTCCCTTGCATTCATGCAGCAGGTCCATACATATGCTACCATAGTCAAGTACCCCATACATTTGTTGAAAAGGAGAGTGACTTACCTTGTGACTGCAGTGGTTGAAAGACCTGTATGTCAGGGCTGACTCTGTCTGATGCATGCAGTACACAGTTAATACATGGTAAGGTACAGGTTGTGTAGTGTAGCTGGCATCCTTTTTACAATGTATGTGAGTCAGAGTGAGGTATTAGTCCATAGGACCCTAGGTTGTCAGTGCATGTGTTATGCGTTGCCTCTTTGCCAAGTTGCCCAAGGACAGGACATACTGGGCACACCTATGTCATCCCACAGGGACAGCATCAGTGGGTTCCTCCTCCGAATCTCCCTGTGGGTATGGCTGTGGGGCCTAGGCAATGGTGGGGGCTATGGGTCCCTTCTCTGCAATGATCCTGCCGCAGCTGTTTCTGCAGGATCATGTTGTATAGCATGGCACATACCGTGAACATCTGTACACATGTGGCTGCAGACTACTGCAGGGCTCCACCAGATATAGCGAGGAACTGGAACCGTGACTTCAACAGCCAAAATACATGCTCTATGATGTTCCTAGTTTGTACTTGTGTCTTATTATGGCTTTCCTCTGTAGTGTGTGTGTATTTCTGATGGGTGTCTTCATCCACGGTTCCAGTGCATAGCCAGCGTCCCCCAGTAGATGGTTATATGGGATACTACCCTAGCAAAGATCTGATAGTGCTGTGATGCATGCCAGATATGGGAGTCATGATAATTGCCAGGGCTGCCAGCACACACATTCATGATAATGCCCTGGGCATTGCACATGATCTGGCAGTTGATGGCATGATACCCCTTGCTGTTGATGTAAACTCTACCCTCCTCACCAGGTTGTGCTTTGATGTGTACATGAGTGCAGTCTATGGCACCCAGTACCTCAGGGTAGTGTGCTACATGGTAGAAGAGATGCATACTGCTGGCCTTCTCCTCAGGGGTGTGGGGTAAATAAATGTGCTTATTGACATCTGGCAGCATGGCATCCAGGAACTGGTGGAGTACCCTGGATGCTGATGCCTGTGAGACCCCCATCATATCCTCAGTTGATCTTTGAAAAGTACCTGTAGCTAGTATCCTAAGGGCTACACATACTTTTGTTTCCACTGGGATGGGTTCCCCTCTGTTGGCTCTGGGTCTGAGTTAAAGGCAGCAAAGCTTGGTGAGTTCCTGTAGTATGTCCTTCTCTACCCTGTAGTGCTCTACAATCTCCAACTCATGTAGCTCCTGGTAGGTTACCCTGGGCCTGAACACTCTTCTCCTTCTCAGTCTAGGCCCATTGTCAGCAGCAGCATCAGCACTGACCTCAGCATCTAGCACATACAGATGTAGTAGACCTGCAGCAGCCCCTAGCCTTCTCTCAGTTAAAATTCCCAAGTCTGTACTCCACTGGTACAGAGTATGGGGGAAAAATCAGACTGTATTATGTATGCATACTTTATAGTGCTCTGTTGCAGTTGCAGCCTGTGTGATTAGTTAAATATGATGCATTCCACCTGCCAGGTACATCAATGAGTGCTTTTACAGGCCCAGGGTAAGTGTAACATGGGTCATCAGTGATTTATATAAGACTGGCTTTCCCAAGCAATTTTCTTTTTTTTTAAACAGCTTTCTCTGCTATGCAGTGTGGCTCAGTGCACAAACCCGCACAGTAGATCTAACCAATGCTCGGCACTCATGGGACATACCTGCATCAACAGGCATGCTCAGCAGAACAGCACACCACACAAACATGTTCAAACCAGCTAAAACATGTGCCTCAAAGCTAAGCAAAGCTTAGAAGCCTGCACACACACTCCCTGCTTATCTAAGAGGCGCATCGAGCAAACTGGCACCACTGAGCTCCAGTGTGCTTAAACAGATAGTGCCACATCCCCTTATGATGTCATCTAGCTCTTCTGTGGCACCAACACAGTTCTGAGGCTACATGGATTTTGTCTGCAGACACAGTAACCCATTTTTGCCATTCAGTAACCCCAGCTCATTTGCATACACATCAGTGCACACAACCTGGATACTACTGTTCCAGGGCCTACCTCCTTAGCAACCACAGATATCTACCATTGTACATACTCCATGTAAGGCCTGTAATGCATTATTGTCACATATTTATTATTTTTCGTTTTTACATTTTTTAATATTTTTTTTTTGCATAACAGCATGTATGCCACTCAAATGTAGCATGAGTATTAAAAAGAAAACTTAAATTATTTTTGGACACACAGAGCATAGATTTGTACATATCTGTGCCTACTATGCAAATTTGGACCTTCTACATGGACTTTTACAACCCCTGTTCAATTTTCATTTTCTTGTACATGGAAATTTTCTGTGTACACTTCATGTAGGGTCTGCAGGGCTGCCTATCTGCTTGCTGGATTGCTCCAGCACCCTCATTTGCATGCAAGTCATCTGCTTATGAGGTGATTGATTTGCATGTCACGGACACTTCCATGTTCGCATGCTCGTGCACTCCCCTCTGCTCTATTTACTGGATCATATGGCTGCTTACTTCCGTGTAAACTCCATGCCACTATGCCTACATGAAAATCACTCAATGTTGGCTTTATTGAATTTCCCCCAGGAAGTAATTGGACAGCTGCTAAACATGGAATAAATAAAAACACAGATTTATTAAAGTAAATATAGTTCCACCAATGTTACTAAAGTAAAAAAATACATATTTTAGAATAAGAAAGCTCACTTTATATAATGAGAGCATATTTACACCAAAAAGAAATAGTGACAAATATATTTGCATATGATGTTTAATTGATTAACTTGTAAGCAGAATTATTCTTTCAGGAAGTCACAATTAAGGGAATTCAGTAAAGCCTACACAAAGTGATTTTCCATTTAGGCATAGTGCCATGGAGCTTACACGTAAGTAAGCTGCCATGCACTCCAGTAAACAGAGCAGAGGGGTGTGCATGAGCGTGCGAACACAGAAGTGTCCTTGGCATGCAGGTGAACTGCATGCAAATGAGGGTACTGGAGCAATCCAGCAAACAGATAGGCAGTCCTGCAGACCTCATGTTGGTGTCCAAGTGTACATGGAAAATTTCCATATGCAAGAAAATAAAAATTGAACAGGGGCTATAAAAGCCCCGGCAGAAGGTCAGAAATTGCATAGTAGGCACAGATATGTGCAAAACTATGCCCTGTGTATCCAAAATGTAATGCAAAATAATTTAATATATATTTTTTAATACCCATATTATGTTTGTGTGGTGCACAGCAGTGCACAAACGTCATTATGCAAAAAAAAATAGTCAAAAGTTTAAAAATGAAAAATAAGAAATGTGTGACAATAATGCATTATAGGATCCTGCATGGAGTATGTACAATGGTAGATATCCGTGGATGCTAAAGTGGTAGGCCCTAGAATAGTGTAGTATCCAGGTTGTGTGCACAGATCTGTATGCAAATGAGCTGGGGGTACTGAATAGCAGAAATGGGTTACTGTGTCCACAGATAAAATGCGTGTAGCCCCAGAACTGTGTTAGTGTCCACAGAAGAGTTAGCTGACATCAAAGGGGGTGTGTGTCACTATATGTTTCAGCAGATTCGAGCTGAGAGGCACCTGTTTGTGCAGAGTGCCTTTCAGCTAAGCAGAGGGGTGTGTCCACTGCTGCTAAGCTTTGTTTAGCCTCAGGGCACTTGTTTTAGCTGGTCTGCGTGTGTTTCTGCACCGCACTACTGTGCTTAGCAGGGAAGGCAGTTAAAAAAAAGGAAATAGCCTGTGAAAGCCAATCATGTATAAATTACTGATAACCCCTCTTCCACTTACACTGGGCCATTCAAACACTTCATTGATGTACCTGGCAGGTGGAATGCATCATAGTTAGCCAATCACACAGGCTGCATCTGTAGCAGATCACCATAAGGTATGCATACACCATACAGTCTGATTTTTCCCCCATACTCTGCACCAATGGAGTACAGACTTGGTAATTTTAACTGATAGAATGCTAGGGGCTGCTGCTGCTCTGCTATGTGCTGGATTCTGATGTTAGTGCTGCTGCTGCTGCTGCTGACTATAGGCCTAGACTTAGAAGGAGAAAAGTGTTCAGGCCCCGAGTAACCTTCCAGGGGCTACATGAGCTGGAGATTATAGACTATACAGGGTGGACAGGGACATATTACAAGAACTCATCAAGCTCTGCCACCCTCAACTCAGACTCAGTGCCAACAGAGGGAAACCCATCCCAGTGGAAACAAAGGTATGTGTAATCCTTAAAATACTAGCTACAGGTACTTTTCAAAGACCAACTGGGGACATGACTGGGGTCTCACAGGCATCAGCATTCCTGGTACTCCACAAGTTCCAGGCTGCCATGCAAACACATGCCAGTGAGCACATTTATTTACCCCACACCCCTGAAGAGAGGGCCAGAAGTATGTGTATCTTCTACCATGTAGCACACTACCATGAGTTACTGGGTGCCATAGTCTGCACTCATGCACACATCAAAGCATCACCCAGTGAGGAGGGTAGAGTCTATGTCAAACGCAAGGGGTATCACTCCATCAACTACCAGGTAGTATTCAATATCCAGAGCATTATCATGAATGTGTGTGCTGGCAGCCCTGGCAGTTATCAGGACTCTCATATCTGGCATGCATCACAGTTGTACCAGATGTTTGCCAGGGGGTACATCCTGTATGGCCATCTACTGGGGTATGCTGGCTATGCACTGGAACTGTGGATGATGACACTCATCAGAAATGCACACACACCTAATGAAGAAAGCCATAATGAGCCACACACACAAACTAGGAACATCATAGAGCATGTGTTTGGGCTGCTCAAATCACGGTTCCAGTGTCTTGATATATGTGGTGGAGCCCTGCAGTAATCTCTAGCCACATGTGCAGAGATGTTCACAGTTTGTGCCATGCTACACAATATGATCCTGCAGAAACAGCTGCGGCAGGATCATCACAGGGAAGGGACACCCCCCCCCCATCAGTGCCAAGGTCCCCACTGCCATACCTACAAGGGGACTCGGAGGAGGAACCCACTGAGGTTATTCCTGTAGGCAGATGTAGGCATGTCCAGTATGCCCTGGCCTTGGCAAAGAGGTAACGCATAGCACATGCACTGACAACCTAGGGTCCTAGGGACTGACACCTCACTCTGATTCTCATACATAGTAAAAAGGATGCCAGCCACACCAGACAACCTGTACCTTACCATGCATTGGTTGTGTACTGAGTGCATCAGACAGAGTCAGCCCCACAACACCGGTATCTCAACTGCTGCATTCACAAGGTAAGTCACTCTCCTTTCCAAAAATGTTTGGAGTACCAGACTACAGTAGCATACATATGGATCTGCTGCATGTATGCAGGGGAATAGAGCGGGCTACTGGGTTACTTGCAGAGAAGTAACAGCTATGTGGGACAACAGTTACTCTGTCCAATACTGACTGGCCGATAATATACATTAGGCCACAAGGCAGCAAAACCCACTGCAGTTTGCAAGGAAAATGCCAAACAGCAGGGTCAAAGGACAGACATATGACTATCAATGCTAGAGTCCCCTACCCCCAACACATCTGTATTCCCAACAATTACAGTAATAGTATGTTTGCTTGGATGTATCTGCAGACCACACAATCGCAGTGCTCTCCCAAACAACCTGGCTACTTGTTCAATTTTTCACAATATGTAGGAGTCAAAATGTATGTCTGTCTGCTGTTGATAGTGTGAGGAATTAAACTGCACTTTCTGGTTGCTGGTGTAGCTCAGTGGTCTAAAGAAATTGCCATGGGTAATGGTGTTCATGGTTTGAAGCTGGCTGCACCTACAACTTTTGCATGTGAGGTACTCCTATGGTAGGAGTCCCACAGACTGTCAATATGCCCCAATTTGTGACTGCAGGAAAGCTGGACAAAACCAAAGACAATGAGGGACAGAGGGCCAAACCTACAGACATTATACTTGCTCTGAATAACCTAGAAGGTGGCTAGTATAACAGCAGGTTGCAACAAGTCAGAGTAGCAGCAGGATGTAAAGGCCATCACTTAACTGTGTCAGTACTTAACAACAATTCAGTGGGCTCCATTTACTAGTATATTACTGTAAAACACAACTGTATGAGGAACAGAGCAGACATATGGGGCAGAATGCTGGACATCCTGCTAAAACATGTACAGTGAGCGGTGTGAAGACTGTCACCCTGTGTCTGGTGTTACATCATGTACCCCAGTCACATCATACCTACAATCACTTAGAGCAGGAAATCTGGTCAAAGCCATGAATAGTACTGGGACAAAGGCCCAAATATAAGGAGAAGGATTAACTACTGGCCAGACAAATGTAGACAGTTCAGAGAATAACAAGTCATACAGTAGCATGGGTTTCCTGGTGTGTATGGAGTCAGAAACTCAAATGTCTGTCATCATATCTAAATATCAATCTATAATTATTTGCCCCTGATGTATCAGAAAATCACAATATTATGTAAAACATACCACACATATGATGCAAAACTCTCTAAAGTCAATTACAGTCTGTACAGTCATTAGGTATGTGCCATATATTACATTCAGCACACAGCCAGGGAATCCCTTGGACAAAATATCAGGGAGGTGCTGAACTGTTGAATCAGGTGCAGCAGCCAATTGGCTGCAGCACACAAAATCCAGGACTGGAGTACAGGTAGGTCTGGCCTGGAGTCACCTTGTAAGTACTGACAATCACACTGGGCATGCTCCTACACTTAACTAACCTGAGCCCATGTCTGATGCCTCATCTGCCTATAGAACCGATATGTGAAAATATGTTTCTGCGTACAGACAACTATGCATACGTATCTGTGTCTCCCTATCCCCTTCACACATGATTACCCTATCAGTATGTGGCACACACACATATATAAATGTTTATATATATATATATATATATATATATATATACAGAGAGAGAGAGAGAGAGCACTATATAAATGTGTAGAGTGATGTACAACCTCCACATATATGTATTTAACAGAGTTACATAATGCACACACACAGCTACACCTAAGTTGACATCCTTGTCATATATATATATAGATATAAAAATATATACACATGTGTATATGTGTGTGGAGATGTACGAATGTGCACACCTACACACAGAATACTGGGGTTATCTGCACCTACATACACAACAGTTGTCTGATGGTAACAGACTAAAGCCGGATAATGACATAATCCACCCTACCACAGAACCCTGTGCCTGTGGAATGTTACCCTATAGACAGACAATGGTGAGCAGGTGGTGTAATGTGCAATGGCTTCAATGCAGGTCTTGGACAGGCCATATTGTCACTGGCCAATTGTCCACCTAAAAATGCAACTGGTCAGAAATGGCAATACTGGTAACTGTACACACATAGCAGGGGTATTAACAGGCACCCCACTGCTAGGACAGTAGATAAAATAGCATAAAGCAGGTTCACTCTGCAGGCCACACATGCTGTGTAATACAAGTTCACTTTGTGTAACCTATAATTACTGTGGCTGCAGCCACATGTACACCAGATGTAACCGGTTGCAGGTGTAATAATTACTGCGAGCTATAGCTATACCACCATATTGCCACTGTGGTCAGAAAGTCCTTCTATGTGGCACATCTCATTACCAAGGTTTTCCATCCAGGAAGAAAGAGGTCATCATCTCTCTCTACTCTTCCCTCATTAGGCCAGTCATTGAGTATAATGCTCCATTTGACATGTACCTCACTAGACACATGCAACAGCTGGAAAGGCCACAAAAGTACCTCACAAAGAGGATCCTAGGCCTTAAACACATTTCCTACACAGAGACACAAAAACTCCAGCTATTTTCTGTCTCATATCGTCTACTAAGAGGCAATCTCTGCTTGATTACAAAGCCACGTCTGACCCAGCTCTGTTAGAAATGCTACATCTAAAGAAATCCCAATCCATCTGCACCACATGCTCCAGAGACCTCAACCTCATTACCACAATCAACAGAACATTCTGTAGAGACAGGTTCATAACTCAGAGACTGCCCATGCTCCTGAATAGACTCCCCATACATGTCAAGCAGAGCACCTCACTGGCCCTCTTCAAGAGAAATTTTAATGAGTGGATGGGAAATAGAAAGTTCACCCCGGGGATCACTCCAGTGGCTCTACTTGATAGAAGCACTGGGAACTAAGGTCAGGTGGCACAATGCCAAGACACTTCAATGGTCTAGGCTTGTAAAGGCTCCAGGGCCTAGTACACACCTATAAACCTATGAACCTATAGTGTGCAATAGTAGGTAGGTAAGTAGGTAGGTAGGGGTTCTAATTTAACATAAGCCACCTTGTGTGCGCATGTGTGTGTGTAGGTATTTCCTTTACAGACAGACATGCCCATCTGGCCTATGAGTGTGTAATGGTCAATCATTTTATGGCCCTGTGACTAGCGTCCTCCTCAACATTGGCCTCCCTCTCAACACCTGCTGATGTCATCCACCTTAACAACACTGGCTGACAACCATAATACAGATAAGTTCTGTGGTGCATGCAATAAGTAGTTAGTTCTGTAGTGTAGAATAATAGAAAGGTAGGAGTTCTAATCTTTCACCAGGTAACTGTGTGTGTGTGTGTGTGTGTGTGTGTGTGTGTGTGTGTGTGTGTGTGTGTGTGTGTAAGTACATCACCTTACAGTAGTATTCACATGCCTGTCTCGCCTATCTCTATGCAATGGTTATACATTTTAAGGCCCTGTGATTACCTGCCAGCCTCCCCACTGGTCTCCTTTACAAGGCCTGCTGATGTCATCCACCTTAGCAGCACTGGCTGACCATCTCAAAACAGATAAGTTTCATGGTGCATGCATTAAGTAGTTAATGCTATAGTGTATACTAATAGATAGGAGTTCTAATCTTGCAACAGACAACTGTCTGTGTGTGACTAGTGTTATAGTGTATACTAATACTGTAGATAGGTAGAAGTTCTAATCTTGCAACAGCCAACTGCATGTGTAAATCTATCCCCTTGCAGCAGTGTACTTGTGCCTGTCTCACCAATCTCTGCATAATAGTTATACATTTTAAGGCCCTGTGACTACCTGCCAGCCTCCCCATTGGCCTTTTTTACAAGGCCTGCTGATGTCATCCACCTTAACAGCACTGGTTGACAACCTCAAAACTGATAAGCTCAATGGCACATGCAATATGCACTTAGTGCTATTGCATATACTAATAGATAAGTAGGGGTCCTAATTTCAATAAAGGCAACTCCGTGTGTGAGAGTGTTCAGATATATTCCCATGCAGCAGTACACATATGGCCACATGGGTGTGCATTTTACTGCCCTGTCACTAGCTGCAGGCCCTAAATAGCCCACATCTACCTAGGCATAAATGCTATCCACCACCACCTACATTTGTATGTACAGAACACCCAGGTCACACATATCAAGGGTATCAGGCCTTGTCACAGAATATGCATGTATGATTACCTTAACTGTTCCCATTGTCCCTGATACACTGTTCTACAGATTTGCACCCAGGTAACCATGAACGTATACAGCCATGCCTTGCAGATGTCATATGTCAGCTGTGCTGTCATGCCATCCTGTGCCATTGTATTGTGGCCAAGTCTCCATAACCTAGCCACTCAAACCCCTAGAACAGAAACATATGCAGTTCTGTGAGACACCTATCATTATGCAACAGTACAGCCAATCTAACATTATGCAACAAAGTTACACAAAGTTTAGTGTGTGATCATGTCACATGCCAGCATACAGCACCTGCCATAGCATAACACTACCACACTACAAAACTACAAGCAATGTAATATAGTCACCCTGAGCATCAGACACATATTTGCATGTCCCTGCATCGATGGTATGGATGGCAGGGATGTGGCACAGGTATCATCACATGCACAGGGTGTAGTGTGCAGGTGCCAGATGCCTAGGCAGTGCCAGTTGACAGCATGTGTGTGAGTCAGGAAGGGCTGCTGGCTAGCTGGGACATGGAGAGGTGCCGTGTGTATCTGTTGGTTACCTGCATGTGACAGTGATGGTTGAGTGTGTCCATGTACACAGTCAGTCTCAGTGCTATCCTGCATGTGTGTATGTTGGAGAGCTGTGGACCATATATGGCAGAGTGGACAGTTCACCATCTCCAGCCATGAATATGGGAACTGGCTCTGCCAGGAGTGGCACTGCCACCACCATGCCCAGGGTCAGATGCAGTGCTAGTAGCTGGCGGTGACTGCTGTCTGCTGAGCCCATGTCTCCCACGGGACCGCCAGGGCCACATGCCCATGGCCTGCCATGTTGTGGTGTGGACAGCATACTCCCTTCTGTAGTGCTGGAGGTACTGCCACTACTGGAGCTTGAGTGTGCACAGCCACGTGGACTGTCAGCAGATGGTGTTGCTGAGCTATGTCCACATGTTTGATGCCCAACTCCAACCAGATGTTCCAGCACAGACAACGTGCGGTCAAGGACTGACAATGTCTCACCCCACAGTCTGTCCACTATATCAGTGAAATGATCCATGGCATTACCAATGTGGTGGAGGGAGTCACGGATGTAAGATTGTGCTGCATCATTAATCTTGAGCATCCATCTGGTGTTGTGTTTGGAACATGCCTGTGCCTCCATGAACTGAAACATCCGTCGAGTGTCTCATGATGTGACACCTATGACAGGTGGTGGATGGGCAGAAGTCCTCCTTCGAGCACCCCTGTCAATCTGCCTGTGTAGGACCTCACCAGCTCTCTGGCTATGGCCAGTGTCTACACTCACTGATGCCATAGTTGCCATACTTTCCTGTTCGATGTCACCACTCTGACTGTCTGACATCTGTGGCCTCAGAGAACTGGGTATGCATGGGCATACTGACTATCTGCGGGGACAATGTGGGAGGAAGTGGGATGTCAACCCATGGGACAAATATAGCCCCTAACAACCCCATCTGTACCTCAGTATGGCTAACATCATCATCAGAGTCCAATGAAACACTGACATCAGGTTGTGAGGGGGACACACTCCAACCCCCATGTTCACCTGTGGGGAGGAAGACAAAATAAGTACATTACTACCGGCACTATCATGTATGGTAATACACACACACACACACACACACACACACACACACACACACACACACACACACACACACACAGCTGAGGAGCTACAACTGCATTACACATAACACATCTTGTTTCTGATCTCATGCACAACACATACTACAACATACACAGACAGGACAGGCCCTTTATAATATGCACTGCAGCTATGTCTGGTTAATGTTGCCAGTACTATACAACTGTGAGATAAGCAATATGTCAGCGTATCTGATAGACCTACACCTAAAGCACAGTGCATCCATCTTCAGCATACTATGCCGGTTATAGTATCACTGCCTCAGGTATGTACCATCTCCATATTATGTGTGAACAAGCATCTGTGAGTGATTGCCTCCTGTATAGCAGACTGCATAGACCTTCTCAATCATAAGTGTAAATATGTTACTGCTCCTGCAAATACACAACTGTGATTACCCATTGAATGCACTTCACTTAATCCCTCCAAAATGGAACATACAAGTATTCTATTCTGGCTAAGCATAACAGTTGTGCCTAGGGCAAAATGGCAGCCCTTAACATTCTTTGGGTATATATGATCCATAAGACAACAGTATCATACTTACCAGATACAAGACCTTGGACTCCAGCCACACCTGATGTACCAATGGAAATGTGAGGGAGAGGTATTGTCAGCAATACCAAATATGGCATTGTTACAGGGTAATATGTGTGTATATCAACAAGTACAGTAGCTAATATGATACTGCCTACATTGCTGACATTGTGAGTATGTGTGCACAACTGTGCATTAAAACCAACCCCCCAATGCAGATAGACCTGACACCCATGTACTGGTATGCAAAGGCTGCCACAATGACTGATACATTTATTACAGTGATGAACACAGGAAGCTTACCTGGATACTCCTCTGATGTGGATGCTGTGGCATCCACCTCCATGATGTATGGGGTGATGGATGGTTGGGAGCCAGTGGATGATCCCAGGTTTGCCAGGAATTCCTCTGTGGCTGAGAGTGGTTCTTCTGCTGCATGCCCTCCAAGGGTGGCAGCACAGTCCCTGGCCACAGAGGCAGCCCTTTGCAGTGCAGCATTAACCATATCTGTTACCCAGTGTCAGACCTGCTTGTAGGTTCTGTCCTGTAGCCCTATTTGGTTGATTGATGTGACAAGGCCAGCCCACAGTGCTGCATGTTGTTCCTGATGCTGGCAACTCCTGAAATGCAGAATGTTATGATGCAGTCTGAGGCCATCCAGGATAACATTGTTTTCAACGTCTGAAAATGGTGGGCACCTCCTTCAATACATCCTTCCTGAAAGACAATAAGAGGGGAACACATCACAGGACCAGATACATGGATATCCACTATGTACAGACCCTGCACAAAATGGCCTGCACTATCCACTGCTACCTCCTATGTCATACCCTGCAGTCTATGAACACACTACGTATGTGGATATTACCAACATACTAGCAATACTGGTTATGTCCCTGTGTGGCATGATAGAGTGTGCAGTATGTCTCTACACCCATCAATGACATCTACTGTGGTGTGTCCAATCTGGGCAAAGTCCCACTACTATGTCATACAGCCACTGTCAGACAAATAGGTGTGTGTTACTACAAGTATATGGGGACAGTCCAGCAACACCAGTGTGCCACAGTGACAGACAGCAATGCAAACCTGCTGTAGTATATCTTCCCTGTTGGCATCATACCTCTCCAGTACACAGATGTTTGTGGAATTTGTACATGTGCCTGATATATGTGGTCCTGTTGGCACAAACATATGGATGTTTGGCAAATGGTTGGCCAATAATTGATGGTTGTTGTCAGAGTATAGAGAATCTGGCTCTCACATGCAAAAACCCTTAAAAACAGCTTATGTTACAGTAATATCTGTTATTCTATTCATACTCTTATTTTGTATGACCAATATGTACATTCTGTCACAGAGGTTGGGCCTGTGTCCCCCCACTAGTAATGGCTACGACCTGAATTCCTGCTGTAGGGGGTTGCCAGGTATGTTTGCCATAGCTCTCAAGCAATGAGATACGAATGTCAACAAAAGAGTGACCTAGCCAGAGTACATCAGGGACACTCAGGGACACCTTTGCAATGTCTGAACTATTCTTGTGTGACATTCACAGACTGAGAGGAGCTGAATGACAGTACATCATGTGATATGACAGCTGTGTCCACCCTTACTTACTGTCAACATGTCTAACGCACAATGCAGTAGCTTTCGTACAGGAGCCAGCCATTGTAGTAGGGAGTGAGAGGGCCACAGCTGTGATTTCATTCACAGCAGGCACAGTTGAAAGACATGCCTGTAGCTGATGGAGAGCAGAGTATCACAAACATGTCATTCCCAGAGATGTACTACATTTCTACTGCTGTAATCTCTATTCCCCATAACTGCACCCTCCCATCAGCATCCCATTATATGGTATATGACATACCTGGTAGAGTGATATAATCCTTTTGTGAACAAATCCTCAATAAAAAAGCTTGTTAAATCATACTCTGTCTTGGTAAAGCAACTTACAGACTTGTTTCTCATAGGCATTTGCTTGCCTTTTGTAGGTCATGCTCATTTACAGGTAATTGCCTGTGCACCAATCTGTGGCACAGACTTGCTAATTGCATCCAAAACAGCTGGGTTACACTTTCATTAACCAATGACATGGCACCACAGTGCAATATTTAAAGCCTTCATGTAGGCCTTGGCCCCTTTCTTAGTCTATGAGATGGACATTAGTGAGGTGTGGAGACTACAGCATCACTGAGGGTAGGTACAAATACTGTCCACTATTGAGATTTATGAGGTATGTCCACAGTTTTGCATGCCATGTTTGGCCATTGTCAAATGACATTGTGATTATCTGGCAGTTTGGTGTTAAACATTGTGGGTTGAGGTCAGTAAAGGGGAAGAGACACGTGAGTGCCAGACATCATACCCATCAGAATATGCATGTTACTGCAGTAGCTGGTAGTCTGTCAGCTCACTATGTTTCTAGAGACAAACTGTGAAACATGTCCCTGTTGCACCCCACCCCTTTATGTATGGGTGTTGTCTGGATCCCTTGTTCTATGGGATTGTGAGATATGGTAGGTCTATAATAGGTAGCTTAACATACAGCTGCATATGTTGTAGGCTACAGCTGCTGCTGCAGCCTAGGACACATGGGGAAGTATGAGCATTTTGGGGGACAGCAAGCCGTATATGTCACTGAGGGAGCAGTGTCAGCTCTGTCATTACAGCAGAGCCAGGGTGAGGGTAGTCATAACAGCCCAGTTGAGGCATGTGTTTAAGGTACATCTGTTATGTAACAATGCCAATCAGAGAGTAATAGGTGACATATAGGTAGGATATATGAATATGGGAAGTGTGTCCCTACCTATGGGCTTTTGACTTGCAAACATGGGTAGCAGTTAATTCAGTAGCAGCAACCTGTTTTGGTTAAAATTGCAATATTTGCTGTATTCACAAGAATGTAATTGAAGTGCAACACACAGGATTCTAACCCAGGACTGTAGGTGGCAAAATGTACTGCATACAAGGCATTTAAGAGACTGAACTACTGAGTGCTGCAGTAGGTGTATTTGCAAAATATATATGAGTACATACAGTCTCTGACACAGAATTTGCATTAGCATGTGTTTTCCAAAGGGTATGAAGTGTGACTCTCAAATGTCTGTCATGATTTTCTAACCTCAATCTTTAATGACTTGCCAGTACTTTACCAGACAGATATGTTTTTGTGAAAACTGTCCCAAGACTAGGGGGAAAAACTGTGGGCATTTTGCAATAGTCTGCACAGTTTACAGATATACCTGCTATCACAGGCCTTACATATATCCATTATTATTTATTTGGCTGTGTACTGGTGTAGTGTCTCCATCACAGTCACAAGTACATTCCCATTTTTCCCACTATATGTACTTGTAGCGTGAAATATGGCAATCAGTATATGTTGATGGAAACATCTGTTTTAATTCAGAGCTGATTGGCTTAGTGGGCTAATGCACTGTACTGTAGTTGACAGGGGTCTGGGTTCAAGATGTGGCAGGGGAGATTATTTTGCAGATGTGCCTAACACTGTGAGAAACACATAATATGATTAAAGAAGTTTTAAGCAGGTTTGCGTGGCCTCCAGGTGGCAGCAGCATGACTGAGATCCCCACCCATGGGCAGTCAACACTGCTCCTTCACTGCCCTGAAGGTGGCTGTGCTGGACACTGGGTGCTGGAACCCTCAGGCTGCACCAGGTTGTTGAATATGCCCTCAGTCCAGTGCAGACATTGTTCATAACTCCTATGCACAATCCTGTGCACCATGGCTGGTAGTTGATCTTGGGTGACAATCTCTCCCTCTGCCGCCACTCCCAGGGTTGGGAAGGGCCCTGTCCCCTGAGGCAGTTCCAAACAAAGGTGGTGCAGGGCCAGCTGAGGGGGCACCACCAGCTTGGGTCCCAGACAAGCTGGTACCTGATGCATGGCCAGCTGAGGTAGGGTAGGCAGATCACCAGGAACTGGCTTACCTAGACATGCTGTGGGTATGGAGGCAGAGCAATAAACATAGGTGAGTTATGAACACAACCATTTTTAGAAATAACAGCATGCCAGAACATTGTACATAACCCCATTACAGTTAAATGCATATTATGTGAAACACAACAATAAATAATAGAACAGAAAAGAATAGAGATCTGGTTCACGGCAGAAGAAAGCACCCCTGTACTACCAAACTATAACTCATTCTACACCTTTCAGCCCCAGAACTCGGACCAAGTGTTTCCATATTCATAAAGGATGCGCACACCTGCAGACTGGTAGCCCAACATAATGCATCAGAGATACTTCAGGTGTAGCTAACATTGGGTAAGACAGCGATTCAGGTCATAGCCTGCTCTAGGTCCCCAACCATATCCTAAGACTCACACTCCATGTTCCTAAGCATCTTGGAGAATATCAGGGTCCAACCTAACACTCTCATACTGGGTGACTTCAATTACCCCTCCATTAACTGGGAAAACTACTCATGTACCAATTCACTTGCCCAACGTTTCCTGGAATTCATTAATTTCAATGCCCTGGACCAAATCGTTCTTACCCCCACTAGAGGTAGCTACATTCTTGATCTGATCATTACTAACATGGTGACAGTTGCTCTATACCAATAGTCAACTCCTCCCTGTTTATATCTGACCACAAACTAGTCACCTTGGAAATCCACATCCCTCCCACCCCTCTGCAAAGGTAACCACCATGAAAATCTTCTCCAAAGCTAACTTTGGCCTCCTAAAAACAGAGATGGCTAACTTTACGGCATTCATGCAATTGGAGGGCAGCGGTATGACCGCTGAATCATACACTAATGCCCTGTACGAACATGTACACAAATGCATGAATCTCACCATACCCAATAGAACCAAGACACTCTCCTCCAAAAAAAGGAAGCCAATCTGGTGGTCCCCTGCCATAAACAACTCTACAACAGAGGGAGGAAACTGATGCGGAATAAGGTGAAGTCCCAAGACTGGTAAAACTTTCTTATCAGCCTCAACAAAAAGTTGAGATCCCTCATCAAATCCTCTAAAGCTAGCTATGAAAAAAGAATTGCAGCAGATAGTAAAGACAGCCACAAGCCCTTCTATAGTTATGTAAAGAATCTCCATGGCAATACCCAGATTTGCATGGAGCTATTGCAGAATGGCACCTCCTATACCAAGCCAACAGATATTGCCAATATGCTGGCCAACAGACTCAGTGCCAACTTTACCCTTCTCTCCCCCACCAAAGGACCAATCACAATACCAGTAGATTGCCAGGTACCCAGTATTAGTGCTGCACAGGTTAAAACAGCACTGTACAAGGCCAAGAATACAGCTTATATGAGACATGGCAATATCCCTTTCTGTGTTCTACATGAACTACAGAGTAAACTGGCATCTCACCTATGTGCCCTGTTCGATAACAGCCTCACCTCAGACTTTGTCCCTACTCAATGGTGCACTGCTACAGTCATCCCTCTCCACAAAGGAGGAGCAACTACAGACCCTGAGAACTATCGCCCCTTTAGCCTGACGAGTCTGATATGCAAAGCTATGGAATGCATCATTATGGCCCTAATAAACAAGGATATAGGAATCTCCAAACTCTGGATCCCACACAGTTTAGTTTTGTGAAGGGTAGATCATGCCTGCTCAACTTGGTTGACTTCTTTGAGTCAGGCACCAGAGCTGTGAATGAAGACAAGGTGGTTCATACAGCCTACCTTGATCTGGCCAAGGACATTGATACCATTCCTCACTCAGGAATCATAGAAAAACATACTAAGCTAGACATCAACCCTTATATCACTAGGTGGGTTGTAAACTGACTCACACATAGAACCCACAGTGTGAAAGTAGCTGACTACAAGTCAGACTGCTGACCAGTCATGAGTAGAGTCCCACAGAGTTTGGTCCTGGGTCCTCTCCTGTTTGGTATCTACTTTTCTGAAGTCCAGGCTAACACGAAGGGACTCTGACTGACAAAGTTCGCAGATGATTGCAAGCCATAATTAACTCCCCAAGTGATGACATCCTACAAAAAGGCCTCACTGAGACCAACGACTGGTGTCAGAACCATGGCCTTAAACTCAATGCCATAAATGTGTCATCATCCCCATTGGGAAAACCTCGGTTCCCATGAATTACCACATTGATGATAGTCCACTGAACACAGAAGGAGTTATAAGAGATCTGGGCACACAGGTTGACAGCACCCTCTCTTTTGACCAGCACATTGCCACTGTGGTCAGAAAGTCCTTCTATGTGGCACATCTCATTACTAAGGGTTTTGTATCCAGAAAGAAAGAGGTCATTGTCTCCCTCTACTCTTCCCTCATTAGGCCAGTCATCGAGTACAATGCCCCATTTGGCATGTACCTCACTAGACACCCGCAACAACTGGAGAGGCCTCAAAAGTACCTCACAAAGAAGATCCTAGGCCTTAAACACTTGTCCTATATGGACAGACTAAAAAAACTCCAACTATTTTCTGTCTCATATCGCCTACTCTGCTTAACTTACAAAGCCATGTCTAACCCAACTCTGTTAGAAATGCTACATCTAAAGAAATCTCAATCTCTCCACACTACACACTCCAGAGACCTCAACCTCATTACCACAATCAACAGAACAAGCTGAAGAGACAGGTTCATAATCCAGAGGCTGCCCATGCTATGGAACAGACTTCCCATACATGTCAAGCAGAGCGCCTCACTGGCCCTCTTCGAGGGCAACCTTGATGAGTGGATGGGAAATAGAAAATTCACCCCAGGGATCATTCCAGTGACTCTACTCGACAGAGGCACTGGGAACTAAGGTTGGGTGGCACGATGCCAGGGTAATCCCATGGGCTAGGCTTGTAAAGGCTCCAGGGTCATTAGCCTAGTACACACATATGAACTTATGAACCTATGAAGAGTCAGTACATGAATAGCATGCCAGTAACAGTTATGGCATAAGGCCAACAGAACAGGTAATTCAACGAAATATATTAATATGCAACCATAGTAATACATAACAATAATAATACACATGCTCAAAATACAGTTTTTGGAACAACATATGTTAATAGTAAAGCATAACCAATGTATAACAATAATAAATATGTGAAGATAAGTGATGGGAATACAGAGAAATACAGTCCATTAATACCATTATAGGCTATATAGTTGGCAACAGCAATGCTAGCTACTCTACAGGTCTCTCCTTTCTTTATGTGTAAATATGCCCTATAGCTGCTGTAGCACATACATAGCTCTCAAGCTATCTGCATGGTACACTATGGGCCAAGCGGTAATGCCTGCAAGTACACAACTACAAAGAACACTTGCACATCAAGTGGACCTATATAACTACCAAGGAGTACTGTGGGCTAATGTGCTATTAACTTGATATTGACATTTAATCATGTCGATGACACATCTGTGACAGAGGGATTGCACAACAGCAATTACATTCCGTGACAGTGTTACACTTGAGAAACATGCATGTGTACAGTACAGAGAGTACACAACTATCATGCCCTGTTTGGCAGGCATGGGGATTACACCTAATAGCACTGACTGCAGGGGACATATGCATCACATGCAGTAATTGTAATTGCAATAACCTTTACAAGTCACTCCAGGAATACAGTCATACCTTCATTACACATTTTATTTATTTTATTGTCTTATAGTTTGTTATTATTGAAACTGTTTCCTTTATTGTGTGGATAAGTAGCACATTCATGAGAATGATTTCAGCAGTGTGTGACAGCTGAACAAACAAGTATTTACACATACTATGAGGTAGCTCAACCTTTTACCTGTGTCCCTGTGGACAGAATTACTGTCATCATAACATATGCAATTCAGTAATAGGTATTAGTACATAGAACTGGATTCGATCCCTGGTCTGTGTCTAGCAAAACGTACTTCATGCACAGCATTTAACAAACTGAGCTACTGAGTCACTGCTGATATCTGACTGACTGAGTTTGCCTTAGAGCTAACCTGGAAACAAAATATGACCTGATACTAATACTACAGTGTTATAATACAGTGCAGTGGCAACTGGACACAGCTGCATGAAATGCAATCATGGCAGAGAGAATAGGTAACCTATACATTATTAAATAAACTGCAGGTGTACACAATATGTTGCTACTGGGTTGAAATATCAGCTCTCGTTCCACAAGTATTGCACAACAGTTCATTACAGATGCCTTCATGCATTTACTGGTATACTTTTGAGTTTTTATTGACTAACAATTAATGTAATGCAGGTGTTGCAATACAGCTGTAATTCCACAGTTATTGTGATAGAAACTTTATTTAATTTACTTAATCAAGTTTAATGCTTTACACTTTCCTGGTTATTGCAGTACATTTGGCAGTAGTCACCTATTGCAGGTCAGGTCCATCACCACACTCATTACAATACAATCAGAACTGTTTATATACCTAATGGCAGTTAATGCTTTACTCTTTCTTGGTTATATGTCTATAGATTGGAAGATACACCCATACTCACCACACTCACTGCACAACCTAGCCAGGTGCCCTGCATGCACCTTGACGTTATGAGCTCTCGCCTCTGCAGATGTTGGAAGAGAAGCACACCATTATGCATACCAGTTTAGCAGGCATTCATGGTTAAATATTGTGGAAACACAGGTAAACATACTTACACACTTGTGGAACACTGCCGCCTGAAATTCTTGGACCCAGGCATCCAAGAGAGCCCCTCCCTTCTTTTTAGTTCATCGTGGTGGTGACAACACTGCTCACCTGTGTGGGGCATACCAGTTGCACTGGTGAAGTCCCTTGATAGCTGGTGCCAGGCCTCCACTTTGTACTCTAAGCCCCACTAACCACTCTGCATGAGCCGGTCTTCATGGTTTTTGACTAAGAGTCCAACAATGACCCTGGACTCCAAAATGCTCCACTGCTGTGGCAGAAAGCACGTGCCATCTCCAACACCTGCCATAGTATCCTCACAGGTTGAACTCCAATGGATTCTGTAGTATTCCCACCTATTGCACTTAATGTACCCTGTTTTCCTGCACTTTAATGCCATTGGGCAATTTTAAAAAATGTGGCACGCCGCTTAGCACCATGCAAACCAGCTGAGCTCAATTCAGCAGTGCTTAAACTGGTAATGCTTAGCAGTGCTTGGCACTGCTTAGCAGTGTGCAAACCAGCTAAGCAAAGCTGGGCAGTGCCAAGCAGTGCTAAAATGAATCTTGTTTAAGAGGTGCTTGGCATGGCTTAGCAGGGCTTAGCAGAGTTTACCTGAGTGCAGCATGTCAGGATTTAAAAATAATTGTCATAATTTGTATTTGGAAAATAAATGCTTAGTAACCCTTCTGTACTCAAACTCTGCATCAACTGCACATAAGGCTGTCACTCTAACCATTTGGCTACGTGGATGCATAGACTACTGCTATACTTTTACATATATCTCTCACCTACATTTAAGCACTGCTGAGCACTGCACTGTGCCATGCAAACCCATCAGCTATTCTTAAAATTGACATTTGCTTTCATAATTACATGTATCTGGTTTTTATTTTTAGATGTCTGGCATGTGTCCATTGCTGCACACCATGCAAACATAAATAAATAAATACATTTAATACATATGCATACATTGATATACTGCACTATGATAGTGCAGGGGGTGTGTTACTCATCTCTAGACACAGTAACACACTGCCTACACTGATTCAATAATCATGTTACACAGCTCTCCCTCAGTAACGTGCCTTCATTAATATGTATGGAGCCCTACCAAGGGAAACCGCATACACGGCTACAGTACTGTAGGCTGTACACTATGCCTACATGGGTTTTGTTAAATCTGGGGAAGTGTCTATTATCAGTGAGCCACAGTCTGATGATGAAAAGAATATACTACAGATAAATGGGTACATTGAGCATTACTATACTATTAATCAAAAAGAGGAACTTTTTTTTATTTATTTTGAATAATGTGTCTTCTTCTAAGCTTATCATTGTAAATGATGTAATTATTCATCTGCTCATCAAGTTTTCTAACAGAAGTACATTATTTGCAATTACAGATTATATTTTCTTATTAGAAATGAACAATTACAGCTTCTCCTTTGCATGGATAATTTAAAAAGTGAGATAATAACTTTAATATTTTATTTATTTATTTTTGTTTCCTCACCGGGTGAGTAGACTAGTATCAGAGCTTTTTTAGCTACAGTCCATTTAAAATAATAACCATTTGAAATGTCAGGATACACTTTAGTAATTACTATAATGCTGAGAAAGAATGACTATATGGGTCCTCTTTACATGGTTGACACATCAAAATGTCGAAGACCTTATGACCGAGACCATATGATCAGCTTTTGAAATGCCGACCATGCAGAACCAGAATTTCTGTACAGTGAGTAATGGAAAGATTTCCATCTTCCGCACTGTAGTGTGATCTCAGAGTTGGTATATTTAAGTTACGGGGGGGTGGGAGGCAGAGCCCCCCACGGTGGGTGCATGGGGGCTTGCCCCCCTGCTAGTAGTGTTAAGGTAACTGTTTGTTGTTTTTTGTGTTTGTTTTTTACATGTTCGACATTTCAGATGTAGATCATACGGTCTCGGCCATATGGTCTTCGACATTTTAAAATGTCGACCATGTAAATAGACCCATATATATATATATATATATATATATATATATATATATATATATATGTGTGTGTGTATGTGTGTGTGTTCAGAAGGGCTTGTCCCCCACATTGGAGGTTGCAGTGGGTTCCTCCCTGCAGAAAAAGAGTATAAAGTAGATGAATAACGTTCAATATTCACTATTCTGCATTTTCATTATTTTTTTTCTTTTTTGTCATGTTTGCACTCATGAGTGCCAACATTTCAACAGGGAGCCATTTGGCATAATTTCATGAAAATAGCAAACAGGGATATGTCAGTATCACAATAAATATACAACAATACAACAGGATATTAATAGACTGAAATATTTAGACTATTACTGTAATTATATGTACATATAATGTAGTCAAAAATCATGATGCGCAAAATCCCAATGGCAAAAAAATTAAAAATCTTTACCAAAATCTACACTAACTATAAAAGACATTCCCCAAATCTCACATCACATTAAAACACAAAAAACACCCATTCCCAACATAAAACTGATAGCAAAATTCAACAAATACTAATATTTTGCAACCAAAACACCAACATAAAAAAGAAATACCTATGAACAACCTAATAATAACAACAACAGACCAAGCTTGTCTGAATAATACTACTGTTAGTGAACATTTTTTTTAAAGGTAAGGGGCATGATAGGGTTAGGATCATGGGCAGGAATAAGTTTAGGGCTAGCACATAAGTAAGTAGTCAGGAACCCCTGTGCCTTCCGTTCCTAAAAGCCTGTTCTCAAACAGTACTACTACATAGGCTCATATGTGGTTACTAGGCTAACGGCCCTAGAGCCTTTTTAACCCTAGTCATTCTGTCCCAATTTTCCCAATTATCAATGCCCGTTGGCTAGAACAGCTTTGGTATATGCTTGTGCCTTATGGCATCTACAGACTGCCCCTATCCATACTGGCCACAGGCAACAAGCCAGGGGTGAATTTGTGATTCTGCTCTAATGTCCTCATTTCTTAATCTGTCCCATAGTGTGCCTCCTACCACCCATCTCAGGCACTTCATCTCATCACCTCTAGGGTCCTCAACTGCTCTGCCTTTACTACCCAGGTTTCTGTATCATACAGTACTGGTCACACCAGTCTTTTGTACACCTTACTTTTCAGCTATTATGGCATTCATTTGACTTACAATACCCCTAATACTCTGTGCCAGGTGGCTGCAGGCCCTCTGATTCCAGCTTTGACCTCCTCATTCAGGTTTCTCTTCTTCTCAACCACCTCTCCCAGATACCTGAAGTTGTAATCCTGTCCCACTATTTTCCCTTCTATCTCAGTTCTCAGTGTCTTCAGATTTCATTGATTTGCTGCCATAGTAATTGCCTAATCTGTACTTAGTTTCATCCCATGTGCCTTCACTTTTACCTTCTGTTTCCCTATCCCTAGCTGAATTTCTTGCTCAGAGTCTGCCTGTAATGCCGCATTGCAGCTGCTTTATTGATTTTTTTCCCCTCCAACCCCTTTTCCAATGTAGTTCATCACCAATATGAGCAGCAATAGCTCAGAGCTGAACCCCGATGCACACCAACTCCCGCTGGGAACACCTCTGTGAGTCTGAGAACTGACCATACTTGTGTTATTAGATCTTTGTACATAGACTGCACAGTTCTAACAATGTTTCTGGGACTTTGAACCATCCCAGGACTACCCAAAAGAGCATTCTTAGGACCTTGTCATATGCTTTCTGCAAGCCAAAGAATGTCCAGTTTGATTCTTTCCTCATCTCTAGCTTTTATCCAGTATCTGTCTCACTGCAAACATTGGACTAGTTGTGTAAAATGTTAATCTAAATCAGAACTGCTCATCTCCCATCTTACTTCCTGAAAAATGATATGGTGCTGCTTACTGTGATGGATTTGAAGTCTTCTTAAGATACTTAGTATTGCTGGCTGAATTCTGCTAAAATCAAAGTCTGGTTATAGTTGTATTTACAGTCTTGTTGCACACAGAAGCTTGCAGAATGTACACTGATAAAAGAATATACTTTGCAGCACCCAACTCAGAGCAGTAACAAATAGCTTTCTATAACAAACCACACGTACTAACGTTACAGCTTTTAGTTATTGTTCTACTTTACTTCTCAATCAGCATGGATGTTATAACATTTACCTCGGGACAAATGTGTCCCTACCAATACCCCAAACATAACTGGATTAATACAGATCTTTATATACAATTTTAGTCATGCACACACATATACATTTCCTCTTGGTATTCTATTTTAGAGAATTGCTCATCCTGTAGAAACAATACTGATTGCTGCAGATGCTGATGAAAATGCTGACTTAATGATATTATTTTTAAGCTTCCTTGTTTAACAACGTCCGGTCACATTTTTGCTGAATTTATAAGAGGCCAGCTTTTCTGACAGTGTGAGCATCCAGTTTTTGTCTTTAGTATTCTATTTGGATCTTTGTATAAGAACATCTGTTCTTGTACAAATGCTGATAAGTGCAGAAAAGTGTGTTTTTTAAGGAAACACATTGTAACAGTGTCATATGATAGAAACATGTCCTGTTGTCCATTCTTTAAAAAAGCAGATTTTACATTTTTGCTCTCACTGACAATGAAATGCATACATCCTGTCTGTAAGGAAAGATGTCCATTCAGCAGATTTCTTATTTTCCAAGTCACAGTAATTTAGTATGGATGTTAATCACATATTGCTAAACTCCATTTTTACATTTAAGCAAGCTTTATCTTATACCTTATTTATGTTGCATATTTGCAGCAAAGTTACTTTCAACCTTAGTATATTGTTGAGCGCACTCTAACAATTCCCTCTTTTTTATTTTAAACCAGGGAAATAAATTCAGCATTATTTGATAATACTTTTTCATTATGACAATTAACAACAGTAACTTGACTAGCTTTTGCTAAGCAGACTTTAATACATGTAAATAATATGCAACCAAGCATTGCAATAACAATAAAAGAAATTAAAAATATAGTGATTTTTTCCTGTCATCCTGTGAATAGATTACTAAACCATTCACTCCAATCATCATTCCATTTTTTTCTAGTATGTTGAGACACTTGTGCAATCACTTCTAAATGTGCTTTTACAGATTCTGTTTTGTCTGGAATAAATGTACAACATTGTTCTCCTATTAAAGCACAAGTACCCCCTTGGGATGCTAATATTTAATCTAATGCCATTCGATTTTGCAAAACCATAGTTCGTATAGCTGTCATTTTGACAGTAATGTCAAGGACTGCATTGAAAGTGGCATTTGCCATTACCTCAACTAGTTTAGATAGTTTTCTCAGCTCCCTGATGGTTTTTGCAGCCCTGTACCAAGGGAATATACCTGCTCCAGAGATTACGTCATCTCCTAAATCCATATCTTTTAATTTAATATAATCAAGATTTTGATGATATATACGTGCTGTATCTAAGGTGTCTACTGGATTTTCTGGACTTTCAATCACAGGTAATATATCCCTTTTCTTTTTTGCATTTCTAATGCTTCCTTTTGGTAACTCTTTTACATGATGCATTGCTGGTACCGCTAATCCTATATAACAGGTGTCGTCCCATCCCTTTGGTAACCATTTATAAGCATATTTACCACAGATGTAATATAACCTATCTGATAGAGTAACACTGCTATTTACCAGACAGCCATTTACTTGCCCCATAGTAGGAGTTTTATCATGTACAACTGTAAAGTTTTTATCTGTTTTACTTCAACATGTAATATTGGTTTTATACTCATTTCTATCATTTTGTGAAAAATGAAATACTGCTGTGTCACTTAATATTAACTGACCCTTAATTGGTATTAAAATAGGAAAACCATGAGAAAATACTCCACGTACTGGTATGTGGTTGTGAAAATTTATCATTTCAATTGTTTGAATACAGTTGCTATTACCCACTGGAACAGTTCCATTTTGTTGAAAACACGTGATCCCCTGCACTATTGCAGATAACTGTACTCTTGCTTTACGTAATTGTACATTTATGACTTGATCTCCTGTTTCATTTATTAATACCCTCCAGCTACTAAGAGAATTTAGTAGAATAGGTATTAGAGGCATTATCCCTGTTATTTTTGGTATTAAACTATATACTCAACAATTAGAAACATTCATGCTTTTTGCATACCAACATTGTCTTGCCAAAAAAGTGTTAAAAGATGGTGACCAATCTTGTTCATTTTTCCACATTTCTTTACTCTCTCTCTTATGTAACTTTACAGTTTGATTAACAGTTTGTAAGTATAATTTCATACTAAACAATACAATAATAGTTAGTATGATAGCTATTATCAATTTTAAAAAAATCCTTTAAATAGAAATTCCATTGCTGAATCATTTTGCCTTTGGTCATTCAAAACTGGATTTCCAAAGGATGCACTTTAAACCATGTCAATTTCATTATGGTTTTCTCTGACGGAAACCTACAAGAGAATACATTTAATCAGATTTACATTACTCACTATTTTTGATCATTCTTAGCTGATCTTTATGTACCAACATTGTTCTGTTTTTCTTTTTTCCTTTGATTTTGTACACTAATGGTCCAATTTGTTCCACTACTTCAAAAGGGCCTTGCCAATTGCTAGCCCATGGTCCTTCCATTTGGAATGTTTTTACCAATACTTTGGTTCCACAGGGAAGGTTTTCTTCAGCTGGTAATATTGGCACCATTTTCCATAGATGGAACACTTGCTCCTTTGCATTATAGTCACATATACTAGTAAGTTGTTTTAGCTATTCCTGATGTATGCTGATTTCTAGCATGGGCCTACCATTTGGTAAATCTGGGACAAATGGTAATTGTATGGTTATTTTGCAGCCTGTCATTATTTCATATGGGGAAATACTTGTTTTGCTGTTTGGTGTTGCTCGAATACCCATTAAAATACCAGGCAGATGATGTACCCATGTATTGCCCTTTTACAAGCATGCCTTTTTTAGACGTTCTTTTAACATCTGATTCATACGTTCTACAATGCCATTAGATTGTGGATGGTATGGTACATGAAACCTTTGCTGTATGCCTAACAAATTACACATTTGTTTAATGAGATCACTAATAAACTGTGGGCCATTGTCTGACTCTATGACCCGTGGCCATCCCCAATGACAGAAAATATTTTTTCTGCTGTTGCTTTTGCTGTCATGGTTTTGGTAGGAATTGCTTTTATCCATTTTGAAAAGACGTCCACTACTACTAGTAGATACCTATAACCTCCCTTTGTTGTTGGTAATGGACCTGTATAATCTATTTGAACTGCATACTATGGCCCATCCACTGGCTGTACTCGATGTAACTGAGGCCTTTTGCTTTTAGCATTCACCTGCAGATAGATTAAACATTCTTCTACAATCAGCTTGCAGACCTTTTTTAAATTTGGGTTCCAATACTTTTCTTTTACAACTGCCCATAATGTATCAGTTCCTATATGGCCCAGTATTTTGTGATTTAACTTGACCAACTGGCGTGCCAACTGAAATGGTACATATGGCAACTGTAACCCTTTGGAGGTGGTGTATGCATAGTACTCCTTTGGTGGTAAACCTGCTAACCTGCATTGATCAGTTCCTTCTTTTAAACCTTGTTGTTTTTGTATATTTACAAGGTCTTTTTCTATTGACACTTCATCTAACTTTTTTTAAGACACTAACTTCTAGACTGGCATACTCATATTCTGGAAGTTCTTTTCCATTTTGTGCTGCTTGTTTTGCCAAAGTATCAGCTAACACATTTAACCTGTAAGTTTCACTGGTTGGCTTTTGATGTGCTTTTACTTTTAAGATGCTATACTGTCCTTGTTGTTTTGACATTGTTATAACTTTATATATGTCTTTTAATACTTCAGCATGCCATAATGGTTTACCTACACTATCCGCAAATCCTCATCTTACCCAGGTTTCCATATGCAGTCTTAAAAAATTTACTACGTAAGAACTATCTGAAATAATGTTAACAGGATTGTAATACTTTAGCACATACAGTATTGCCTCCAGTTCATCTCTTTGAGCTGACATATGCCCTGGTAACTTGATTAGTTCAGGAGAACCCAGCTGTGGATTCTCTGGAACTATGGAAAATCCTGTCCAGTATCTGCCTTGGTCCCAATATCGTGCTTCATCCACAAAGATGGATGGCTTAAAGTGATCAAAATCAGATGCTAAAAATTGCACATCAGGTGAAATATCTTTTCTAAACAGTTATGCTGTTTTCCTTCATATCCCATGTGATTTGACAAACAGTATTTGTCCCCTGTCTGTATAGTAACAGTTTTTATTCCAAAAAGTGCCATCCATTTTGCAAAGACTGCCTGACTAATACCATCTGTAATTTTATTCATTTCAAAATTGTCTATCAGAGCTTTTACTGCTTGATGTGGTGTTTGTACTATAATGCTGGAAAATACGGTCAAATATTCAGTTTGTTTAATACCCCAGTAAATGGCTAATAATTGCTGTATACATGGATGGTAGCCCAGTTCCACTGGAGTCATCTTCCTGCTAAGGAAAGTGACTTGGCATAATGTTTTTCCATCCTGTTGTCGCTACCATGTGGCCATTCCTGTAGTACTACCACAGACAGTGTTTTTTCCCCTGCTGCTGCTTGTAGCACAAACAGTAACCTTGGTGTGGGTGCTATTAAATCTAGCTTGTGCTAGTTTTATGTTTATTTGTGAAAATGCCTCCTCTTCATGAGTTCCCCACTCTAAAAAGGTGGATTTCTTTTGTTCCTGTAACATTTTATATAGGGGAGCAGTCACGGCTGCATAATCCTCTATAAATTCTCTATTGTAATTCATGAATCCCATGAATTTATGTAAGTCTGCTATAGTCAGTGGCTTTTCCATTTGTAAAATGCCTTGTACACGTATAGGGCAAGGAGACTTTCCTGTTGGTTTTATAATAGTACCTAGAAACTTAACCTCTTGTGACTTAAACTGAATTTTTTCACTTTTAACCTTAAACCCTGCTTGCTATAGAGTATGAAAAACTATTTTAAGAAGCCGTACATGCTCCTTTACTGTTTCTGACTGAATTAAAATATCATCAATGTAATGTATTACTGAATCATCCTTTTCCAAATGTTATAGAATGGATCCAACTGTCTGACGAAAAATAATTGGACTATTTTGAAACCCTTGTGGTAACCTTGTCATGACATATTGCTGTTTTTTAAATGTAAAGGCAAATCTTGGCCAATCTTTTTTCCTGAGTGGTACTGCAAAAAAGCCATTTGCTAAATCTATTACTGTAAACCACTTACTTTGTGGCTTAATATGTGCAGCCAACTCTGGGACTCCTGGAATCAAATGTGCAATAGGAGTAGTATATTGATTAACCTTCCGTAAATCAATAACAAGACAATAACTACCATCTTTTTTCTTAACTAGCCAGATTGGTGAATTTGTAGGACTGTTGCCCTTTTGTATAATCCCTTCTTTTTCCCATTCTGCAATACATGTTTCCATATGTTTTTCTGCTTCCCTAGGAATAGGATATTGTTTTTGAAAAGGTGGTATATAGTCCTGATCACTTCCTACCCCTACTGGGCTTTCTAGTTTCCCACAATCACTGGGGCCATTGGACCACATATTTGGGAATTGCTGTTGTAAATGCTTCCATACATCCTCACTGTCTGTATTTACATAGCCTGTAGGTTTTTCAGGTTTTTCAGGTAGAGAGATTGCATATCAACCTGTACTTTGCTCTTCCTCTCTTTGTTGTTTGTCTCCCATCCACAGAATTTCAATAGGTAAGTCAATTACTATGCCCAAAGGCCCTAAAATGTCCATACCAATAATGGTATCTGAGCAAGATGGATGCATTAAAAATGCACCCTTCCATGTCTGTCCCTCTTGACTAAACTTTATGTCCACATTTTGGCTACTCACTGCATAGCATCCTGTGCCATTAAATGCTGAAATGCAAACTTCCTTATAGAATTTGCTGGTAACTGTCTGTTTGTGACAGATACTGTTGCTCCTGTGTCTATTAAGGCATTTTCCACAGTGAACCCTCTACTCAAATATCAATCAGTGGTCGTCCATCTCGACCCTTTTTAAAGGTAGTCAGGAAAGATACCAGAGTAGGGGGGCACATCCCTATTGTAAGGAAATCCACTCATCCTCTCCTTTATTATCAAATGCAATATGACACACCTCATGTTTTTGCTTGTCATCTTCCTCTATGTCTGAATGATCTACATATTTAGGTTTTTCAATCTCTTTTTTTAACTGTTGCCTAGCTATTCCTTCTGCCTGTTCTATCAAATGTTTTGGATTTACAGGTGAAACTGTTTGAAAATCTACAGGGCATACTTCCCCTTTTCCTGTATATTGATGGCTCTTATAACTGTCTTTACCAATATTGTAAGTTTTTTGTACATAATCCTGCTTTTCTGACTTTTCTTGTAAATTTTTTTGCTCTCTTTTTGGAAATGTCCCCTGTTCTTCCTTCCTTTTGTGCCAGGCTTTGTAAAATTCACAATTTTGCTTAACATGTCCTATTTCTTTACAAAAGAAGCATGTTGGTGCCTTTTGCTCATTACCTGTGCTTGATCCTGGTACTACAGACATACAGGTAGGAGCTGGTGGTGCTGATGCAGCTCTTTCTGCTGGTGGTTGGTCACACCACCTTTGCCTTCCCCTGTTTTTTACCTCACCAATTACTTCAAATAGCTCACTATTATCTTCAAATGCAAAGATATGGTGTGAGTATAATGTCCCATCATCGGCCATAGTCCATCCCCTCATTAGTTTTTGTACCAAATCAGTGAGGATATCAGAATTTTCTTCATAGATATTTAATATCCCCTGGAACCCCTTTGACTTGTTCTAAGAAGCAATTTATTAGCTGTTTTTGTATTTCTCTTTTTCCCATGTCTCTGTCTGTTTTTTTATATATGATTTGAAATGCAAGCCTAAAATGATCACTTTGTTCCATTAATTTATCTATGATAGTAATTTTAAGATTATCTAATAATTTGGCTGTGAGAGGCTGCCCTTGTGTAAATGCCATTAAAACAGCTGTCATATGTCCTACTTTAGTGCTTAACTGATAATCATCTTGTTTTAATTGAATGAAAGTTTTAAAATATTTGGGAATGAAAATACAGAAATATCTAAGTAATGCATCTGTCCATATATCAGATCCTGCTGTATATGCCACCCATTTTTCAAATGCAAGCATGTTATAAAATATGCCTTTTTTATCATTCCACTGTGGTCAACTCTGTAATAATCTAGACTGTGTATTTAAATCTGTAGTGGTTCCTTGTCCCTGTTCTATAATTTGGACTGTTTTTTTGTGTTTTTTAACTCTTCCTTAAGCTGGGATATCAAAATAGTATTTTGGAGGTTAGTCTCTAATAATTCATCTAATTCTTCTTCCTTTTCCTTCAGACGCTGTTTAAGGTCTGTCATTTCTACCTGTAATTGTTTAAGGAAGGTATGATACCTGTTATTAGAGTCCTCTGTTGACTGCAGGACTCCTATGCACTTTTGACAGAGATATTGGATGTCATTTCTAAACTTTTTAAACTGACTTTGTTTTTCTTTTAAAAATTTATTAAATTCTTCTGTCAATGTATCATAAGCTTTGTTTCTGTCCTCATCTGTATGTGTAACCATGGCATCATTCCATGCTTGTACATAATATTTACAGGGAGTTATAAGATCTACAGGGGACTCTGTCAATAACAGATTTGATTGCTGTTGTAATTCAGAGATTAATGTGCTGACAGGACATAACTGCTTTATATCTGGATATAATGAAAACTCTTTACCCTTAGTTAATTGTGTATCATGAACAGATCTGTCTTCACAGTCTATTTTTTAGCAATATCATGCAATACTTTTTTATGACATAATACACAAAATGCAGTTTCTCTTGAATCACACAATAAACATTTATTATGATATACTTCATTTTATGTTGCAAATACCAATCAGATGTTACAATCCACTTAATAATGCCTGTATGTCAACTTGCCCTAATAAGGTTTTACACTTACTAATGTGTTGTGTATACCAACATTGCAATTTACTTCATATTTTATCTGGTTGTTCTGTTACATTAAGAGTAAAACTTGACTTACATTTGCTGGAATTCTGTCTGATAGCATCCATACTAAAAATATGACAGAAAAAATTCTTACCAATGAGCAAGAAAACAGGTGATCAGGCTGTTGTTGCAAATGGCTGGAAATTTGTCAAAGTCACTCAAGAAGCTGGTGAAGCACAACAGACAGCAGACTGCTATACAAAGTAGATGTCCACCTTTTCTTGGAGAATTTATGACACTGTGACTTTCCTGCACTGCAGGCTCAATTTGGATTCAGACGTCTGAAAAAACTTTACTACTGCAAGCTGCATAAACTGGAATACTTCTGTTTAGAATTTACACATACGTATAAATGTTAGTTACTGCAATTTGAGTGAAGTGACTCTCTGCAGGGCTTACCACTCCCTCTGTGTTCGAATGCAGGCTAGCTTGCCATTGAAAAATGATATGGTGCTGCTTGCTGTGATGGATTTAAAGTCTTCTTAAGATACTCAGTCTTGCTGGCTGGATTCTACTGAAATCAAAATCTGGTTATAGTTGTATTTACAGTCTTGTTGCACAGAGAAGCTTGCAGAATGTACACTGATAAAAGAATATACTTTGCAGCACCCAACTCAGAGCAGTAACAAATAGCTTTTTATAACAAACCACACGTACTAATGTTACAGCTTTTAGTTATAACATTTACCTCGGGACAAATGTGTCCCTACCAATACCCCTAACATAACATAACTGGATTAATACAGATCTTTATATGCAATTTTAGTCATGCACAGATATATACATTTCCTCTTGGTATTCTATTTCAGAGAATTGCTCATTCTGTAGAAACAATATTGATTGTTGCAGATGCTGACGCAAATGCTGACTTAATGATATTATTTTTAAGCTTCCTTGCTTAACAATGTCCTGTCACATTTTTGCTGAATTTATAAGAGGCCAGCTTTTCTGACAGTGTGAACATCCTGTTTTTGTCTTTAGTATTCTATTTGGATCTTTGTATAAGAACATCTGTTCTTGTGCAAATGCTGATAAGTGCAGAAAAGCATGTTTTTTAAGGAAACACATTGTAACAGTATCATATGATAGAAACATGTCCTGTTGTCCATTCTTTAAAAAAGCAATTTTTACAGTTTTGTTCTCACTGACAATGAAATGCATACATCCTGTTTTTAAGTCTGTAAGGAAAGATGTCCATTCAGCAGATTTCTTATTTTCCAAGTCACAGTCATTTAGTATGGATGCTAATCACTTATTGCTAAACTCTATTTCTACATTTAAGCAAGCTTTATCTTATACCTTATTTATGTTGCATATTTGTGGCAAAGTTACTTTCAACCATAGTATCTTGTTGAGCACACTCTAACACTTTCTACTACTCTGCATATCCATTTATCTGTCACCCTCTCTTGAACTTTCATGCAGTGTGATAGGAGTTTTATACCTGTGTACTGGCCACAGTTGTGGATGTCCCATTTGTTTTTGCATGTTTGCATGAGTATGCTTATTCCCCATTCATCTGGGATATGCCAGTGTCCATTTGTCCAGCTTGGGTTACCTGGGACAGCTCTGTTGAGCAAAAGCTGGATGTAAAACCAATCAACCTTCCACATGAACTAAGAATTGCTGCACTCAATGTAGGTTCACTGATAGAACACAGCTTGGAGGTAGATGATTTGACAGTCAGGTGGATGCTGGACATCATGTGTCTCCAGAAGACAAGACGGAAGGACAGTGCAGCAAAGCCACTTGGCTTGGGATCCAAAGTCTACTACTCAGGAGGAGGACAAGCTAGAAATGGTTTGGGAATTGTGGCCAGGGAGAGGCTTCAGAAGACAGTGAGAGAAGTCATCATAATAAGTAATAGACTCATGGCAATCAGACTCCATTGTAAGGATAGGGCACTAGTCATAGTCTCAGCCTGTGTGCAATAGCAGGGATGTAGCAAGGAGGAAAAGCATGCATTCAGACAGCAGTTGTGGACCTACTAAATAAAGTAAGACAACATGAACTGGTGTTGATAATGGTGACCTGAATGCACATATCTGGACAGAGAGAACAAGATATGAGGACTGCCTGGGTCACCATGGGCTAGGCAACAGGACTAAAGAAAGAGAAGCCATTCTGAATTTCTGTCTGGCAAATGGCTTGATGGTAGCCAACACTTTGTTCAGCAAAAGTGAGATTCACAAGATCACATACAAGAGTGCTCAACATGCAACTCAGGTAAGACTTCCTCCTAGTACGGAAAGGGCATTGTGCTGGAATCAGTGATTGCAAAGTCATCCACACTGAAACAGCCGTCCCCAACATAAACATCAGTTGCCACAATCAGCTGAAAGTTGTTTTCAATGAAGGGTCTAAGGTCAACAGAGAATAGGCTGAAGACCTGAAAGTTCACTGGAGAGAAAACACAAGAGTTCAAGGAATTGCTAAGGGCTGTATCACCTCAGGAGAAAGAGTAAATAGGTGGAGCTGAAAAGAATTTTAGTGCCTCAAAACAGTATGTGTAACGACTATAGAACAGATATACAGCTGAACCAGGTATAGAAGGAAAGTGCCTAAGGAAAGGTGGTGGTGGAATGTAGAAGTCCAGGAAGCCATCAAAAGAAAGAAATAGTTCAGGAAAAAATGGGAGGTAGAAAAAGCAGAGCAGGCTAAGAAAGAATACTGGTTGTCTAATAAAGAGGCTAAGAGAGGAGTTTCAATAGCAAAGAACTAGGCAACAAGTGGATCTAAGAATTCCAAAGATATACATATGTAGATATATGCATATATATATATATATATATATATAAGTGAACAAACAAACCCAAGGCCGATGTAAAAATAGAGAAACAAGTAATCCCAGCAAAGCAGAAACAGCTCAAAGTATGTTTAAGTCTTTTAAGTTCACTTCAAGATTCACAAAAGATTACAAATTCTGCTTCTTCAGACATACTGCATCTTGGGTAAACTAACCTTTTATACCAAATTTAAAATTTAAAGACATATTAACACATTGAGTCGAGCTCTATGTATTAAGTATATAAGCATATGAAAAACAAATACTATAAAATTACTGCGTAAAACTGTTTCATAAAAAATAAAAATACACATAAATGTTATTACAATCTTAATATGCAAAAGTTAACAAAAATAATTTTTTGGATGTCAATATTTTTAAAACTAAAGATGTTTTTTTCTACTCAAATCTATCGTAAACCCTGTTATAGGTATCCTTGTTTAATCGCCTTAAAGGAATTCTTACTGAAAATGACAATCCGCTCCTGGTTGTAGATGATGACAGTTTTTGCCCAGAAGAAGTCACTAATTTTGAACTGCAAAGGAAAATAAAAATGGTGAAGAAAGAACTTGAAGACAACATTTATCGCTTAAAACGGCTTCAATGTCAACATTTTCATCTAGAAGCCAGTTTGCAGCATAAAGTGATACCAAGAGGACTCAGGATACTTAACATGCCAACTTATGGGAATTTGTATCCAGATTTGTTAGTAAGATGGCAACAAATAAACCTTAAGGCAAGTAATGATTATTTGAAGTTACTTTTAGACTTTTTTCTGCCTATTGAGGATGATTTAAGAAGTACAATTTACAAACAACAGCATAGACTGAATGAATTGCAAGGCAGTGATAATACTGACATCTTCATCAATGATGTTATAGAGAAAGTAGAAAGATATAAAGACAATTTGTTAAAACAGAAGAAAAAGAAGTTACTTCGTGATAAAGCAGATTTTGCAAAGAATAATGTGTTTGTTTGGCCTAAAGCACTTATAAACTGTAATGCTAATGGACAACGTCCTGTTAACCATGAACATGCCTTACAAAAATCACAGTTTGAAAGAAAACGAACTGTTAGACAACAGATGAGAACCATGGAAGATAATTTGGCTAGAGAGGAAGTAGCTCAAGCCTCACTACATGTAGAAAATGATGAAAATGGTCATGTTGTTAATTTGTCATCACCTTTAGAGGCAGGAGCCTTTGCAGTTCAAGACTCTGTCATTGGAACAAAGCAGGTTGGAGGGGGGTACAAAATACCATTTCCCCCAATTTAGCTACATCCATTTATTTTACACCAGCAGAGAATGTGTCTGAAAATTTGCATAACACTAGTGGTGTTGTGTTAGCCACAAGTACAGCTGTCAGATGCAAAATTCAATTAGAAAGTGGACAAACAGAAGAGCAAGACACTCAAAAAAACTTTTTTCCCATTTTTCCTCTCCCCATAAAGGGAGGAAGGAAAAGGTCGATGGACGAAGACGAACAGAGAAGTGTCAAATGGAAAGAACATACACAGCAACAACAAGAGGTAGTCAGGAAAAAAGTATGGACATAATGACTTTGGTATGGAATATTTCCCGAGTCAAGTTGACTGAAAATTAATATAAAGTTTTAGAAAGAGGCATGAGCTTTGTGCATCTTGTTCTATGGACATTACTGAAGCGTTACTTGCTATAAGACTTTTTGCTCATAATGTGACTTTGAAATTACAGTTTAGTGATACTATAAGTAATGAAAGTGCCACTTTTAAAAAGAAAAGTTGTTATAATCCCCATTTGCCTTTGATTATAGAAGTTTTTGTAAAAGCTGTAGAGAATGATTTATATGATGGTTATAATAACTTTAATATGTGTTTGCAAGATAATTTAAATGCAGATGAAAAATAGCCTTATCCAATTTGAAGAAAAATGTTGATATTATTGTTCACCCTGCTGATAAAGGGGGTCCAGTGGTAGTCATGGACAGGCAATATTATATAGAATCATTACAACACATGTTAAATTCAAACAGTTATGAATCAATTTGTCAGCAGGACATCTCTACATTGATACAGTGAGTGCATTCCATGCTACTAGACTGTCTTATGTCGGGACTTTTTAGCTCAGACATGTATAAATTCTTTTTGGTAGAGTTTCCGGTTATACCTAGCTTTAATGGACTCCCTAAGGTCCATAAAGACATGTTCCATCCTAAATTCAGACCCATAGTGGCAGGATCAGGATGGCTCACTGAGCCCATTTCAGTGTTTTTGGATGCAGAATTAAAACAAGTATTACAACATTATAAGTATGTACTTAAAGATACTGCTCAATTCCTGCAGGACACTTATGAATTTGTTGAGACTTGTACCAATAAACAAGGCATTATTTTAGCAACCATGGATGTTGCATCCCTTTTCACTTGCATCCCTAATGACAAGGGTCTTGAAATGGTTAAAAAGGTACTGATGGACTTCTTGCCTTTGACTAAAGTAGATTTAATAATTTTGTTATTAGAAACAGTACTAGAAAACAATGTTTTTCTGTTTATGGATAAATACTATAGGCAAACATGTGGTGTGGCAATGGGCACTAGCTGCGCCAATTCGTATGCAAACTTGGTGATGGTGGCATGGGAGACAGGAGTGATCTTATCCAATCCACAAGTCATCTTTTTTAGACGTTTTGTGGATGACCTATTCCTTTTCTGGGAAGGGTCTAGCCTTAGTTTGGAATCCTTTGACCAATATGTCAATGAACTGGATGGGTTTTTAAAATTTACCATGGAGTATTCACTGACCAGTGTAAATTTTTTGGATGTCAATATTTTTAAAACTAAAGATGGTTTTTCTACTCAAATCTATCGTAAACCCTGTTATAGACCTTCATACCTCCATAGAGAGAGTATGCATGCACCGTTTGTATTCAACAACATAATAAAAGGACAAGCATTAAGAACTTCAAGATTATGTTGTGATGAAAACAGGCTGGCAACTGAGTTGACGTTCCTTAAACAAGGCTTAGGAAGGAGGGGCTATAGAACAAATGAGATAAATAGCGTAGATTCTATAGTGCGTACCTTTAGAAGTACAAAAGGTAAGCCTTATTTTTCTAAAAGTGAAACCAGAGATGAGAATAGACCCATAGTGGACCGTAAACTTCCTATAATACTGCCGTACAGTAAGAATACTCCCACAATACAAAAAATAATACAGGACAACTGGAATATACTGCTAATAGATGACAAAATAAAAACGTTAATAGGTAATTGTCCTGTGTATTCTTTCAGTAATAAAAGAACCTTAAAACAACAACTTTGTTTCCCTAAACTTATAGGTAAAGCCTCCCAAGAAGTTATGAATTATGGCACAACTAAATGTAATCAATGTGCCCAATGTGGCTTCATTGATGAATCTAGGTTTTTCAGGCATCCTGATACAGGAAGACTCTGGGAAGTTCTTTGCAAATCAACATGCATGACCAAAAATGTGGTCTATGTTGCGTACTGTAAATTTTGTTTTCATTTTTATGTTGGAAAGACAAACAGGACTTTAAGGGAACGCATCAGGGATCATATGTACTGTTATTCAAGGGGCGATGGCAGCAGTGCCATAGCTAGGCATATAATACAATATGGTTCTGAACACACTTTCTTGTTTCAAGTTTTGCATGTTCAAGAAGAAAGTATGAGGGGAGGAGACAAAGGTGAACCTTACTGAAGTAGCTGAGATGAAGTGGATTCTGCACTTGGCAGCACATAGAGGTAGAGGGCTGAATGACACAGTCCCTCTAAAACCTGCACTTAAAGCGAGATCCATTAGATAATTATTTTTACATAAGTGGTAGAGTGTTTGTTTTTACTTGCTGCCTTTACTAGTTTTAGGCATTGCAGCATTAGAACTATTTTTGTTAATTTTTGCATATTAAGATTGTAATAACATTTATGTGTATTTTTATTTTTTATGAAACAGTTTTACGCAGTAATTTTATAGTATTTGTTTTTCATATGCTTATATACTTAATACATAGAGCTCGACTCAATGTGTTAATATGTCTTTAAATTTTAAATTTGGTATAAAAGGTTAGTTTACCCAAGATGCAGTACGTCTGAAGAAGCAGAATTTGTAATCTGTGAAAGCGCTTACGTTTCTTGATTAAATGCTTGTGGTTTTATCAGCAGAATTGCCTTATTCTTTGAAGAATCTTGAAGTGCTTTATCTTTGGTGAATCTTGAAGTGAACTTAAAAGACTTAAACATACTTTGAGCTGTTTCTGCTTTGCTGGGATTACTTGTTTCTCTCTCTCTCTCTCTATATATATATATATATATATATATATATATATATATATATATATATATATATATATATATATATATATATAGGACTGTTGAACTAAACTTCAACAGTCTGAATCTAACTTCCAAAACTACCGAAAAAGCAGTTTTGCTAAAGTGCGTTAAAAAAAAGAAAAAAAAAAGCATTTATGCAGGGGGCAAGCCCCTCTGCACCCCCTGTGTGGGGGGCTGTGCCCCCAAACCCCCCTACTTTAATATTTTCACTCTGAGATTGCACTACAGTGGGGAAAAGGAAAAAAAATTCCCTTATCCACACAGTAGTACGATATCCACAACAGTCACTCCCCCACAACTCCCTCTGCCTGCAGGCATACTTCCGCAAAAGTGCTTCTTCGGTGAAAAGCAGTTTCGCGGAAGTATGCCCGGCCATTTAGGATTCAGTGAAACGGCCATTCATGCATCATATGTATATATATATATATATATATATATATATATATATATATATATATATATATATATATATATAGAGGTTCATAGGTAGGTACTAGGCTATTGGCCTTAGGGCCTACATAAGCCTAGCCAAAAAGGTACCCTGGCTTTCTCCACCCAAGAAAATTATTTTCCTGTGCCACTGTTGAGCAGAGGCACAGAAGTGATCCCTGGGGTGAATTTCCTGTCTCCAATTCAATCATCAAGATTTTTCTTGAAGAGTGCTAATGAGGAGCTTTGTTTGATATAGATAGGAAGTTTGTTTCAGAGTATTGGAAGTCTCTGGGACAGGAATCTATCCCTCCAGCATGTTCTGTTTATTGTGATGACAAGGTTTAGGTCTCTAGAGCATGTAGCTCGGAGGGACTGGGATTTCTTTAAGTGGAGCATATCCAACAGCTCTGGGTTTGACATAGCTTTGTATGTTAGACAGCGATTGCCTCTGAGTAGGTGATATGTGACAGAGTAAAGCTGGAGTTTTTTGAGACAGTTTGCATAGGGCATCTGTTTGAGGCTGGTAATCTTCTTTGTAAGGTATTTCTGCGGTCTTTCTAGTTGTTGTAGATGTCTTGTGAGGTACATACCAAAAGGAGCGTTGTACTCTATAATGGGTCTAATGAGTGATGAGTAGAGGGGAACAATGACCTCTTTTTTCCTGGATGAGAAACCTTTTGTGATGAGGTGTGCCACATAGAAGGATTTCTTGACTACTGTGGTGATGTGATTATCAAAGGAGAGACTACTGTCCACCTGTGTCCCAAGGTCTCTTATCACACTTTCGGTGTTAAGTAGACTACCGCCTATGAGGTTGTTCATAGGTACAGAGTTTTTACCAAAAGGGATGACAATGCACTTTTTGGCATTGAGCTTGAGGCCATAGCTTTGACACTGGGCATCTGTCTCAGTGAGGCCCTTTTGTAGGATGTCTGCATCGTTAGGAGTTTCGATTATGGCTCCTAGTTTGCAGTCATCTGCGAACTTCATTAGCCAAAGACCTTCTGTGTTAGCCTGTACTTGTGAGAAGTAGATACCAAACAGGAGAGGAGCCAGGACTGAACCCTGTAGTACTCCACTTGTCACTGGTCTGAAGTCAGATTTGGAGTCTGCTACTTTCACAGTGTGGGTTCTGTCAGTGAGCCAGTTGTCAACCCATCTTGTGACATAGGCATTTATACCTAGTTTAGTGAGTTTATCTATAATTCCAGAGTGGGGGATGGTGTTGAAAGCCTTGGCGAGATCTAGATAGCTGGCTTTGATGACATCTTCAAAGAAGTCTATCCGGTTTAGGAGACATGATCTGCCATTTACAAACCCGAACTGGGTGGGGTCCAGAGTTTGGAGATTACCAATGTCATTGTTTATAAGTTCCATGATGATACGTTCCATAGCCTTGCAGACCAGGCTCATCACATGGTAGTTCCTGGGTCTGTGGTGGCTCCCCCTTTGTGGAGTGGGATAACCGTCACTGTGCGCCATTCAGTGGGCACAAAGCCTGAGGTGAGGCTATGACTGAACATGGTACTTGGGTGGTGTGCCAGTTCATTCTATAGTTCATGTAGAATGCACCCAGGGATGTTGTCAGGTCCCATGAATGCTGTGTTCTTGGCTTTGGAGAGTGTGGTTTTTACCTGTGCAGCCGTGATTACAGGAACTTTGCATTCTTCCGGTATAGAGATGGGCCCTTTAGGGGGTGAGAGGGGGGTAAAGTTAGCACGGAACAACATCTGCCAAGATGTTGGCAATATCAGTTGGTTCTGTATATTTAGTGCCATTGTGCTGTAACTCAGAGCAGATCTGAGTGTTGCCATTGAGATTCTTGACATAGATATAGAATGCATTGTGGTTGTCTTTAAAATCAGTGGCGATTTTGTTTTCATAACTAGCTTTGGAGGATTTTATGAGGGATTTCAGCTTTTTACTAAGGCTGACCAGGGAGTTCCTCCAATCATGTGATTTTACTCTTTTGCAACAGTTTCTTTCTTCTGTTGCAGAGTTTGTTTATGGCAAGGGACCACCAGATTGGCTTCCTTTTTTTGGAGGATAGCATCTTGGTTCTGTTAGGGATTGCATGATCCATGCACTTGTGTAAGTGCTTATAAAGTGCATTTGTGTAGAATTCAGCAGTCGTACCTCTATTATCCGTCTGCATGGGTGTCATAAAGTTTGCCACTTTTGTCTTAAGAAGTGTGAAATTGGCTTTGGAGACATTTTTTACAGTGGTTTCCTTAATAGTGGTGGGGGCGGGATGTGGATGTCTAGGGTGATTAGCTTCTGGTCGGATCTGACCAACGAGGAATTAACCTCAGGTGTGGAACACTGGTTTCCCATGCTGGTAATGACCAGGTATCCAAGGTGTTGGCAATTATGAATTCCAGAAAACGTCGAGCAAAAGAGTTGTTACATGAGTAGTTTTCCCAGTTAATGGAGGGGTAGTTGAAATCGTCCCTTATTAGGGTGTTAGGTTGTACCCTAATATTTTCCAGTATATCAAGAAATGAGGAGTGGGAATCCTTGGGCATGGTGGGGGATCTGTAGCTAGCTACAATTTGGATTGCTGTCTTGCCCAGAGTTAGTTGCACTTGGATAATCTCAGATGCGTTATGCTGAGCAACTAGCCTGGAGGTGTGGATATCCTTAATGAATATGGACATGCCTCCACCTTTAGTGTTTCGGTCCAGGTTAGGTGGCAGAAAGGTGTGGTATGAATTATAGCCTGATAATGCAGGGGTGCCTTGAACCAGGTCTTTGTCACTGCACAGATGTCAATGTTCTCCATTTTAAGGAGTGCCTCGAGTGAGTGCATTTTGAAGTTTAGACTTCTAGCATTGAGTAGCATTACCCTCAGATTTTGCTTGCTTGTACCTGTTACAGTGGTGAGTTTGTCATTTGAACCTTGCCTAAAAAAGGCACTATAGGGGTGGTAAGAGCTTTGGCCACTATCCAGAATCCCAAGGGCAACAGGTGCAGGCCTTCTCTGGCAAAGCATTGTGGTCTGTCAGTCATGTCATCCCAGGCAGACAGATACTGGATCCCCTTAGAATGACACCAGTAGCTTATCCAATTGTTGAAGTCAATCATTTTGTCTTTGTACTGTGGTATCATTCTGGGTGATGGCAGGATGCTACTCAGGGCTAGGGTCATACCTGACGGGGCTACAAGATCAGACAGCTCCTTCATGTCTCTTTTCATGTAGTCCAGGGAGGTATGTCTCAGGTCATTCACACCAACATGGACAATGACAAAGTCATATTCGTACTTGTTGTGGAGTGACCTGAGTGCATGCATTATGTGGTGGATCCTGGCACCCAACAGGCAGCTGACAGTAACTTTCTCCTTGTTTAGCCTTGTGAGTGGAACATCAGTGTGCCTGACTATAGAGTCACCTATGACTAGAGTGTTGGGTACATTATTATAACTTATGGGCTGTGGTTGAGTGGCACACTGAGTTTGTGGGCTATGTGTCATTTGGGTTGTCTTGGGGGGTGGAGGTTGCTTGCATTTCTGCTTTGGAGGTCCCTGTTGCCTGGGCAGATTTTTATTGAGAGCCTCCGTGAATGTAGGTGTGTGTTTTGTGTTTCTATGTATGTGTTTTGGTGGTGTAGGTTTTGTGGGACTATGTGATGAGTGTGGTGTGGTGCAAGTGTTTACTCTCTCCTCTTGACTGTCTAGTCCAGTCTTGGGTGAAGAGAGCTTTGCTTCCAGTTTGGCTCTATAAGTGTATCTCTCACAGGTTGTCGTGTTGGGTGGTAGGAGGAGAGGGTTGTCTGTATACATGAGGCAATTGCTGCATTGCCTCAAGATGCCCAGATTCATCAGGTACACAAGAGAAAACACTGGGCACTGACCCTTAGACATGCCTGGATATGTGCTTATTTATTAAGTAGTAAAACCTGTTTTCCTCTAGACAAGTGAGGAAAGCTGAGTGCTGTAGTAATTTGTAGCTTATTTAGTGCTTACAACGAGTTCTGAACAAGTGCTGAGCTCAAAGAAACAGATTTGAGTGCTAAAGCTAAAAAACTGGCTAGTTCTAAGGGAAAATTTGAAGAGCACACTTTATGGCACCAGGAATAATTTAACCCTAGTTTAGCGGTGGGGGCTCAGAAGCTTATAAACAGTCCTGGATACAGCAAATTTGTATCTGGACTAGGCTACTTACAGGAAAGGCAGGAAACAAGCTTAGAAATGTTTTTTTTTTTTAAAGTGGAAAGGGAGTAAGGAGGAGCAGAAGATAACTCACTCATATTACTTGAGTAGTTGATGGTTTCCCTAAACCAATTGTTTTGGAAAGAGGTTCTGTTAAAGAACCTCTGTCAGTATGTTTGGAGTGATATTTAAAATCACTGCTTTCCTTCATACCTGGAATGTTGAAAGACTCCACAGTTTCTCAATATTTTAGATATGGCAGTAATTGACAAAGAGCATTGAGTGTGCACTCTTCATGTATCAGCCATTTACAGTAGTATTCCTAAAGTAGATAGAGTAAAGGAGGGCAATATTTTTATACACATCTAATTTGGATGCATCTGAATTTATTGATTTTTGTTTGATTTTATTTGACAAAGTATTATCCAAAAATTCTTCTGTTTTAAAGCTGAATGTTATCTACAAGTTAAAGGAACAACAATGGAGGTAAATTTCACACCTATTTATGCCATCCTTATGACAGTACTTTGAAAGAGTGTATATTTATGAGAGGGTTAGTAATCCATTTTTTTTTTAAATATTGAAAGGTGGAGATTTTTGTTGGATGATGTTTGCTTGATTTGGTGAATGGATATGGATTGTTTGAAGAAAGTTGTAAACTACCCCAACTCTTAACTATAGTATTAAAATTTTCTGCCCTACTGAGTTCCTTCCCTCATTTCCATTTCTTTGAATTTCTACATACTAATGACTAATCATAAAATCTATTATGTATTTATCTGTCAAACCCAATAATATACCTCTTCATGTTCTCTATACTGCCACACATAAAAATAAGAATGGCAGAAAAAAAGTGACTCATAACAATGAAAGATGTTTGAGATTTTCAGTGCTGTTCTGTGGAGGCAACTGTTTATGCTTTAGTGTGGCTGTAGGTGGATTGGACACTAAATTGGCCGTAGGTGTGAGTGTGTGCATGTGTGTGCCTTCTGTAGAAGGTTGGGTGCCGGGCTGGCAACTCGGCACTGTAAAACTCCACTGCCAATCATGAGCAGACAGGTAATCTGCTGTGGTGACCCATAACCAGGAAAAGCAGAAAGAAGGAGAAGAAGTGAGATCTGAGTATAACAGTGCTGAAACTTAATTAGCAAATTCTGTTAAGCATCTTTCTTGTGTCACAGGTACTTAATAAGTCTTACATCTTATCAAATTGGAAACATAATCGTATTGATCTATCTACTACAGCTTTGCTACATACATTTGTTAGCATCAAATTTGATTTTATCAAAAGGCTTACAGGATGTCAAAGATAAAGCCTGCAACAGCTTTTATGGAGAACATATGCATTCAGTTTTATTTTAAAAGTCATAATGTGATCTCTCGCAACTGTCAGTGCATCAGATCTCTTCATTACAATGTCAAGGTTCAGTCCTGACTTCTGGCTACAGTCTGTGTGAGGTTTTTCATGTTCTGCACATATATGTCAGTCACCCCTCCCCCACATAATATGGTTTCCTCCACATCTTAAAATTATGCTGGTTGAATGGTTTCTCTAAACTTGGGAGGGTTAGCATAATGGTTAAGGTCTTAACCTTACAAAAATAAAGCACTGTGTTTGATTCTAACCTCTGGTTATTAGCTAAGCTTGCAACAGTCAATAATCCCATAGCGTAGTATTTACCTAAACATGTTGGATTGACCCTTGTTCTCATAGTTATGGCTGCGAATAGTCTTAGAAAGAACATCTGATTTGCCTGATTAACAAATAAACAAATCAGGAAGGAAAAAAAATATTTTTTTGTCTATGGTAGCAGTTGCCACACTATGTATGTATGTATTTATTTATTTGTTTGTTTATTCGATTTTTTTATTTATATATTCATTCATTCATTTGTTTATTTATTTGTCTCTCTGTCTCTATATATGTATAATATATATATATATATATATATATATATATATATATATATATATATATATATGTATATGTGTGTGTGTGTGTGTGTGTGTGTGTGTGTGTGTGTGTGTGTGTGTGTGTGTGTGTGTGTGTGTGTGTGTTTGTATATATATATATATATATATATATATATATATATATATATATATATATATATATATATATATATATATATATATATATATATATATATATATATATATATATATATATATATATATATATATATATGTTTTGCCGATCTGGCTAGTCCCATACAGAGATATAGAGGCACACACAGACAGACATACACATATACACAGAAGTGCGCACACGCACACACACACACACACACACACACACACACACACACACACACACACACACACGTGCGGACACAAATGTGCCCAGCAACTACAATTACTTTTATGACTGAATATATCTCAGATGTCTTATTGTGATCTAAAAAATGAAAAATTCATACAATACAAGGTATTGCAATACCCCACCCAACTTTCAATTGTCCCTGATTTTGTTCTGTCCTTTGAAAATGTTTCATTTTCTAGAAAATCATTAAAGATTACAGTCTGTCATTGAAGTCAGACATTAAAGTTTCATATTTTTTATTGCTCAGAATATGCTCATTGATGGAAAAAAATCTTCCCCTATTTACTTTTTAAGTGAATTAGGTTTATATTTCAAAAATGCCCTACATTTTAGGTCTTTTCCCCTCATTCCAGTTGACTTTAGCTAGCATTCTTGAGTGAAGGAATTAGAGGTATGTGTTCAGTCTTTGTCTCTCTGTCTCTGACACGCACGCACACACACACACACACACACACACACACACACACACACACACACACACACACACTCACATACACATGCTTATTTGGATTATTTCTTTATTTTTTCCATGCTCACCAAACACGGCTTTTCAAGTCCTTGTAACAGCTGTTTTTTTTTTCATTTTATATACTTTTTTTTTTAACCCTCATGAAACCACATTTCAAGAGCCTTAGCAAGACTTTTTCTTTGTTTGCATTTTTTTTTTTTCTTGCTCTCTGTGCTAAATGACCGTGAAGAGGCTGACTTGTTTTTACTGGTAATCTCTGCATATTAATACCCTGTTGGAAACCATTCATTCTCCAATAGGGTGTTGAACTACCTTTATTCCATTGTCTAATATTTAGTAACATAATCTGGGTAGGATAAAGAGTAAAACCTAAGTATTTGAAGGAGAGGACTCATTTTGTAGGTGGATTGCTATAAGTTAAGGGCCATGTAGAGAGTCTAGTTTATTCGGTTTTGGGGGGATATTGAAGAGCATTCGTTTTATCTTTTTAGTGCTCACAGTTAATTCCTTGTCATGCACCATAGCTGTATGTTTTGGGGGTGTATTTTGCAGATTTGTACTACTGAATTTTAATTGGTGGTGGAGTGGTAGACAACTATGACATCAGCATAAAGGATAGCATTGGATGTTTTTAGACCTGAATGTATGTACTTGATAAATATGCTGATTTGATAAGATACTTTCCCAAAAAGAGCGGTGCAAGGATGGAGCAAGGATGGAGCTTTGGGGAAAGCCTGCAATAATTTTTTTGTGGAAGTCAAAGGTAATTAAGAGTGTATGGTTTACTGAAAAAAGGTTTAGGACTAATCAACAAATACAGCACCTGTAAAGTAGCCTTTGTTTGTGTTGGTAAGTATAGAATCCATTGACATTTAGGGCTGTATGGGTGCTTCTGTTTTTTTAAGCTATGTTGATGAGAGAAATGGTACAAAAACAGTAGTAGGGATCATTTTAGATTTCTTCCAGATGTCAAGGAAGGTTTGTTGTAAGAGGGAAAGCTTAAATATATACCACATGTATTGGAAGAAAATACTGTCATATTCTATGAAGAGTCATGGAGAGAACATCTTGGATGAGTGGGCTGTGCTTTAGTAGTGATTGTATTAGCCTTTCCACTTCTTTTTGAGAGCCTTTCTTGAGGTAGAATAGTGGCAAGTAGGGCTCAAGGGGTGGTGAATTGGGGTGTTCATATGTGAGGTAACTGAAAATATATTGGTGAACTCAGTGACAAAGTCAGATGGGCTAAAAGAGTGTGAGACAAGTTATCTTTAGGTATAACCATTGAGGTAATTAACTTCACTCCAGAAAAGCCTGGGGTTAAAAAAGTAGAAGTTCACAGCTGTATAAGCATATGACTTGCCTGATTCTTTTTTAGCTTGGTTATACAAGACTTTGTCATGCTCATTCAGGGATAGTTTTTCTTCTCAGACTTTCCCAGCATTGTCTTTTTGCTTGAGAAGGTGCTTTAAATCAAATGTTAAACATGGAAGTCATGTTGCCTTAAATAGTATGAGCTTGTGAGGACAGAACTGATTTTTATTATAAGTATGGTTTCAGTTATAAATGAGGCTGCCTTATTGATAATAGCATCATAAGATCATAGGAGGTTACTAGGCTAACAGCCATAGGGCCCTTACAAGCCTAGCCAATTTCAACCCATGTTCCCAAGGGTGTCTGGTTCAAGCAGACACTAAAATTAGCACCTACTGCCTCTGTCCAAGAGGGACACAGGTGGAACCCCTGGGGTGAATTTCCAGTTACCCATACAATCATCCAAACTGCACTTAAATAAGGCCAACAAGGGGCTTTGTTTAACATGAATAGGAAGCTTGTTGCAAAGGTGACATTAGAGATGGCACAAAGCATGGACCAGCATAAACCAGTTTATATTGTTAATGGTGTTCTCGCTATTTTGTGAGTTGGCTTTGTCATTGGTTCATATAGTTTGACTTCTTATACATTATATTATAGCAATAACCCTTGCCTGAGTGTGGGTAATGCTGGATGTACCAACGGTTGGCGTGGTTTGGTCACAAGGGTGAAGCCCGAGTGGCCAAACAAAGACAACCGTGGGTAAATCCAGCATTATCCACACCCAGAAGTGAGTTATTGCTATTATACAATGACATTATTTAAGAAAAAAAATACTTACTTTTCTTAAATAATGGCATTGTATAATGCCTCCTTGCTGCCCTTCCACAGCTGTCTGGTATTCTGCGGCAGTTCTGATGTACTGCGCATGCGTATGCTTACGCAGTACATCAGAGCTGTGGGTGGAAGCAATGGAGAAAGCAAGATCTCCGTTGCTTTTTACAAAGTGTCTTGGTATGTTAAAGGAGTTTAACATAGCGAGACAGCTTTAAAAAAAGCAACGGAGAATCTCCATTGCTTTTTTTAAAGCTGTCTCACTATGTCAAACCCATTTAACATAGCGCAACATCTTTAAAAAAAGCAACGAAGAAAGGAAGATATCCGTTACATTTTTTAAAGCTGTCTCGCTATGCTAAACTCCTTTAACATAGCGAGACAGTGTCTGGGGTTAAAAAAGTAGAAGTTCACAGCTGTATAAGCATATGACTTGCCTGATTCTTTTTTAGCTTGGTTATACAAGACTTTGTCATGCTCATTCAGGGATAGTTTTTCTTCTCAGACTTTCCCAGCATTGTCTTTTTGCTTGAGAAGGTGCTTTAAATCAAATGTTAAACATGGAAGTCATGTTGCCTTAAATAGTATGAGCTTGTGAGGACAGAACTGATTTTTATTATAAGTATGGTTTCAGTTATAAATGAGGCTGCCTTATTGATAATAGCATCATAAGATCATAGGAGGTTACTAGGCTAACAGCCATAGGGCCCTTACAAGCCTAGCCAATTTCAACCCATGTTCCCAAGGGTGTCTGGTTCAAGCAGACACTAAAATTAGCACCTACTGCCTCTGTCCAAGAGGGACACAGGTGGAACCCTGGGGTGAATTTCCAGTTACCCATACAATCATCCAAACTGCACTTAAATAAGGCCAACAAGGGGCTTTGTTTAACATGAATAGGAAGCTTGTTGCAAAGGTGACATTAGAGATGGCACAAAGCATGGACCAGCATAAACCAGTTTATATTGTTAATGGTGTTCTCGCTATTTTGTGAGTTGGCTTTGTCATTGGTTCATATAGTTTGACTTCTTATACATTATATTATAGCAATAACCCTTGCCTGAGTGGTAATGCTGGATGTACCAACGGTTGGCGTGGTTTGGTCACAAGGGTGAAGCCCGAGTGGCCAAACAAAGACAACCGTGGGTAAATCCAGCATTATCCACACCCAGAAGTGAGTTATTGCTATTATACAATGACATTATTTAAGAAAAAAATACTTACTTTTCTTAAATAATGGCATTGTATAATGCCTCCTTGCTGCCCTTCCACAGCTGTCTGGTATTCTGCGGCAGTTCTGATGTACTGCGCATGCGTATGCTTACGCAGTACATCAGAGCTGTGGGTGGAAGCAATGGAGAAAGCAAGATCTCCGTTGCTTTTTACAAAGTGTCTTGGTATGTTAAAGGAGTTTAACATAGCGAGACAGCTTTAAAAAAAGCAACGGAGAATCTCCATTGCTTTTTTTAAAGCTGTCTCACTATGTCAAACCCATTTAACATAGCGCAACATCTTTAAAAAAAGCAACGAAGAAAGGAAGATATCCGTTACATTTTTTAAAGCTGTCTCGCTATGCTAAACTCCTTTAACATAGCGAGACAGTGTCTAAAAAGCAACTGAGATCTTGCGTTCTCCGTTGCTGTAAAAAAAGACTTATACTAATGGAAAAAGTCCGGGTGACCGGACCTTTTTCCATTAGTATAAGTCTGATTTACAGCGTGCATGCTGACCAGTCAGCATGCAGGTTTTGGAATATTAATGGGGGGTCGTTGTATAATTACCATTTTTATATTAGCTACAATGCTGGTCGAACTCATTCTCTTCATTTAGTGTTGCAAAGTACTTCACAGTATATACTGAGCACTTAAAATGATTTTTCAAATGCTATAATTTGTTGTTTGCTATTTACACTAAGTTGCATGCCTTATAGCTAAGTTTAGTACCGTAGTGAGCCTCGAATACTAATCAGTATATGCATATAAAACCTTTGCAGTAATCCACTCCTCTGGTTCTACCCTATTAAATGTTTCATTAATATGGCATGGTTATTCTTTCACAAAAGCAGTCATTATTTTTAATACTCTGATTATATCACAGATAAACCTTATAACAATAACAAAATAAAATACCTGAATGTGAAGATTTTGTTCTTCAGCCAGTAAACCAAGACTAGTAAGTAAGCTGCCAGTGCAGGCAAGTGCAAAGCGAGGTGTTATTATGGGCATTACTCTGGAATACTAAAAAAAGAAAGAATGAAATTGTGACATTCTTCCATGATTTCATATTTTTTAAACCTAATCTGTTAATACTGGTTATAATGTGTAGGCTTTTTGTGTATGTGGGTATGCATGTGTGTGTGTGTGTGTGTGTGTGTGTGTGTGTGTGTGTGTGTGTGTGTGTGTGTGTGTGTGTGTGTGTGTGTGTGTGTGCTTGTGCTTTATTTTTGTCTCAGAGACAATCGTAAGACTGCAAAGTACATACTGAACAGAGATGCACTATATCTTCGGAACACTAAAGACCTTTAATTACACATCTGCAAGAGCAATGACCCAAGTCTGACAGCTCCAACAGACAAATGATGAATACATGGGTATTCAGGACTATAGAGTTTACAGGTAAACATTACACTTACTAAAATCATTAAAAAGTATGCCTTGCAGGGAAAAAGCCTCCCCTGCATCTACTCCCTCATGAATTCCCCACCATTCTTACAATCCAGTATTTTCACTCTGATGTTACTGCATCTCAGTGTCAGGTTAATCACTATCATACAGGAAAACTGTTCTCATTGTCTGGGAGGGTATAAACACACACAGCACACTACACTATACAGATCAGTTAATGATGTATTACAGCTATACAGAGTGAGAAATACAGTATGATCAGCTATTGCCTCAAGCAGTAAAGTGCAAATAATTTCAATAAACGCAATCTTTTTAACAATCATTTTATTAAACAGTTTCACTGCACAATGCTTTAAATAGTTATAGTTACTCTGCCTGAAATGAGTCTGGAGTGTATGATTGTGAATACCTTCTCAAGCTACCCTTTATGAATCAGACTTCTAGCAAATATAACCCAAGACAAATTTTAAGTAACCTTTCTGATGCTTTTAGTAGAACTGAGCATTTCTAGCCATCTACATATGTATTCTGAAAGGGAAACCTCAGTTCTTAGTTTTATAAGAGGTCATACTAAATATTCTGATCTAATTAATAAAAAACTGTACAGCTGCTATAATTTAATTATTGCTAGTAAGCATAACTACCAACCTTCAAGGTAGTATTTGGCAGAGAACATTACCAAACTTGTTTTGATCATTAAAAGATGAAAGTTAGTAATCAAGTAAACTAAGCATGTTCCAGAGTGAAAACCATACACCTTTAGATGTTAAATGACATAACAGCTAAAAGCCAAAGATGATAGGAGTACCCTGTTGAATATCCAACCTGCAGATCACCCCTCCGCCAGGACTGAATAAAGACATCACTGAATTTGTTACTGCTGTGGTTCTTTGTCACATAATCCTAGTACTACCTAGCCTGTAGCATGCGGTTAGTACCTAAGCCATAGGCGTAAGGGAAGTGATCCAGCATTTCATCCTTTTTGGTTTTGGATGTAAAATGGGCAGCTTTGAAGGTGATCCTGAATGGCAAATAATTAAAATGACCTGAGCTAACAAAGAAGAAAGAAAGAGAAAAAGAACAAACGCAAATTGTTACAGATGAGCAGGAACTAAATGTACTAGATGAGGAACTGCATCTACAGGCAGTATAGGACCTGATTCAGCCTTAGTTGTTACACTGAAAAGCTTTCAGGTGAAACTTAGGAACATACACATGACTGATTAATTAAAAAAAAAAAAAGATTATGGCAAATTATGCTGAATGAGTGGAATTATGGTTACTCATGATAGGACATTTCAGTAGTATAAATTGGTCAAAGTAAAATTGGTGAAACCACTTCATAGGTTCATAGGTAGGTTGATAGGTAAGTACTAGGCTATCGGCCCAAGGGCCTAAGTAAGCCTAGCCAACAAGGTTCTCTGGCTTACGCCACCAAAGAAAGTTAATTTCCTGTGCCCCTGTCGAGCAGAGCCACAGAAGTGATCCCGGGGTGTATTTCCTATTTCCCATCCACTCATCAAGATTTTTCTTGAAGAGTGCTAATGAGGAACTTTGCTTGACAAAGATAGGCACAGGTTCATAGGTAGGTACTAGGCTATCGGCCCAAGGGCCTTTTAGTGAATCAAAAAGTAAGTTGCTTTACATGGGTAAGCACCTACAGCCAGATATGTGGGGATATCCTCATTCTACTCAAACTAATATGTACCAGTTCTATGGCCACATAACTGTGGGGGAAAAGTGCAAAGTCGATTAGCACTAAAAGTAATTTTCGGTGATTTCATTTCACAGAAATGGCACTCAGTTGTCAGGTTCCCTGAATAGGGTCTGATTCTTTTGAATATTTTATGCCAGACAAATACAGCAAGGGTATCCAAAACATATGTGAAGGGGATAATATTATAGAGCAGTCTAATAAAACTATTTCTTTATTTAAAAAAAAAAGTTTTTGAAATAGTTATAGTAACCCCAACAGTCATATACAGCCTGTAGATTATTATTCACAAAGATTTAACAGGTCTATATCATATATTCAAAATTCCAAAATATCTAACACCATAAGTTCGAACTTGGAATTTTGAATATTGCTAACATCGAACGCACAGAATAGTGAATTTTTTTCCCTAGGAAAAAATTTGCTGTTCCGAGAAACATACACACAACACAAGCACACCAAAATAAATAAACCACACACATACAGTTAACAAAACCCAACCCCACACTAAACCTTACATACATTACTAACTATCAACTTACCTTAACCCGCACCCTAACCCTAAGGTCCATAACTCTCGCACCACTGTGGAGGAAATAGCGAACGGCCCACCGAAATCTTGACCCAGGTAAGATTTCGATGTTCCGGGGCTTCACTATTTTCATCATTCGATGTTGTGAGTTTGATATTTTAACCTTTGAAGTTTTACATCTTTGAAGTTATGATATAGACCTAGATTTAACTGCCAGAGCCTCCCTGATTATTTCAGATTTTATTAACATAAGAAAATAACCAAGAAGGAAATAAGTGAGGTAATAAATAAGCTCAGGGGCTAGGTCCAGGCAAAGATCTTGTGAGATCAGTGTTCTGGAAGTTGAGCATTTGTACTTTCAATAGTTAGAAATTGATCCATATATGTGTGTGTGTGTGTGTGTGTGTGTGTGTGTGTGTGTGTATATATATATATATATATATATATATATATATATATATATATATATATATATATATATATATGTATATGGAAACCTCTACTTTTGTCAAACAATGCTTTGATCAACATCTGATTAGTAGGCAGAGTTTGGTCAATTAAGCTGATGGATGATACCTGTTGACAAAAGTAGCAGATCACATGATTCTTGGGATTGGGGAATTTGTACTTTCCATGAGAATAGTACAATATCAGTGTTAGAATATGTAATTAGCAGGGGGTATAGGGTTGGGGGGGTGCAAGTTGTTTTCACCCATATGAGAGTGATCAAAAAAGAGGTCTGTAATGCCCTTAGATGTCCTGGATTGTACCCATGGTGCACTGATCAGCATGTTGTTATCATTGTCTGGCAAGTGTAGATAATCCACTGAACCCCCATTCATGATAAGGAATAGAGAATGTAATTATTCTCCCAGAACAACAAACTCCAAATGCACTCATCCCAGGAGTCACTGGCTACAGACTTTTAATTATACAAACTATACATTATCACAGCTCAGTCTTCTCTGTTTCTGTTTTCCTCCATGCTTCTCCAGCGTGTTGCTATTTCCTTGTCTTCTAACAAAATTTAAGTATATATATATATATATATATATATATATATATATATATAATATTTGTATATATATCTACCAAATTAATTTTATCTACTAAAGCCAACTATCATCTTCAAATGTATTATCTTGCTATCAGGGTTCTTTTACTGTATTGTTGGCTAAGCCTATAATGCTTGACATACATCTGGCTAAGTATAAACCTATGAAACTATGAGGTTCAGAGACCCTTATACTTCCAACTGATTGCTAATAATCATCCAGGGAAGGGAGGAACTGATCCCACTATGTGGTAGATATGCAAACCCCCTACAAAGACTCAAAACCAACATGTTGTACAATAATCAAATAGACATTGCAAAATAATAAAAAGAATCATTAAACCTAAATGAAAAATTAAAACTAGTTAAACCCAAAAGACTTTTTTCACATAAACTCATCAAAAGTCAAAACAAGTACTTATTATGTTCATAACTTATCCAAAATGAATCTGTATTTATTATTCTTTAAAGACTACCAACAATGCTATGACACTAACAGCTGGATATGAAAGATAGACCTAGGTTTCCAGTCAGCTGATACTGGCACTGACATTTCCAATTTGACAGCTATCACTGTCTGCACTTCTGTGGATACTGAGGTTAGTGATGATACAGCAAAATGACTCCATTTTCCCTCTACCAAAACTCTCGGAGGCCTGGTCCTATATTTCTGAACTTCATACAGGCAAGGGAGCACCAAATAATTTGTCAAGTTCCAAATGGGCAGTGAACATACCCAAAATTTAGACCAGCGATCAAGGCCCTAAGAAAATTATTTTGGTAGAACAGTCTCTGTTATCCAACATCTACCTCAGATTGCTGGAAGTGCTGGGTGAACTAGAATTCCTAAAACTATATAGTAAAAAAAAGTAATCTCCAGTGGTATGTCTTGCAGCAACAGATGCATTTACATGGTGGTTTTAAAGCTTAAGATTTTAAACAGACCAAACCAAGGGTTACTGTTCACTCTGTTGTACAAACCTAAGGTACAATATCAGATAAGAATCTGAATAATAAAAAATAGAATTAAAAAAGAAAATAAAAGCATATGGAATAAAACAAAAACGTTGGGTAATGCTTTCACAAAATTGGTTCATCAGATCCATCTGGAATGTACTGTTCAGGGTCCCCTTTTGTTTAGCATTATGTTCCAAAGTTCATTTTCTTCAACCTCTACATGAAACTCTCAGCAAGTCACTTAACCAGATAGCTTTCCTTTGCTGAAACTGAAAAGGTCCATGAGGATCAGTGCTCTATCTGGTTATCAAATAAAAATAAATAAACAAATAAATCAATAAGGCATGAGTGGTCAAGCAATTATTCAGTATCAAGAATGTTTTAAATAATAACCATAGCAAACAATACTGAATCATATTATTTCATAAAAATAACTCTTTGTAAATATAAAGTTTCACATTTTAACTATATGGTTAGATTCCTAGTCAAAGTTGTTGGTTAATTGTAAGTGTTACATTTTACTCATTTGTTCTACATTATGAGGAGTAGTGTTCCACATTTTGCAAATGGAAGGCTAAGAGCTATGTTCTGTTAATATGCAGGAAATTATGCATGTCTATACAGTAAGTAATTAAGTGGCATTTGGATATTTTGTTGCAAAACATGCTCTATGGCTGAGCAATGGCATGACTGAAACAGCAGTGAGCAAATACACTGTTAAGCAACACAAAGCTAAGCCTGTTGCCTTCAAGTGATGTATAACATGAGCAGCCAGGATGGAAGTTTCTAAAGTAACTAACTTTATATAATCAAACAGTAACATTAGATAACATGTCTTAGACAGGGAAGCAGGTGTCACACTGCTCAGAAGAATGTTTTTGAATGGGCAACTCTCAACCTTTTAGCTCAAGAATTAATAACACAAACAAAAACTAATGGGGACTAAAGGCACAAAATCAGAGACAACTTTGAAATATTGTCATTATGATACTTTGAAAGTCACTACAATAACATGCTTTGCATTAGCACATTTTCTGATGGTCATGAAGTCTGAAACACAAATGTCTGTCATTATGTACTACGTCATCAATGATTTGCCAGATAATCACAAATTCTATGAGGAACAGACCAAAAACATCAGGCAAAATTAGGGACATTCTGCAAAATCAAGGACAGTTGAGAGGTATGTCAAATGGGAAATGACAAAAGGCTATAAGAGCAAAATATGTGATCGATGCTTATTGAAATGCTCTCAGAATATTTCTGAAAAAGAGATTGATGTCAGAAATAACTAAGGAGAGAGCCACCTTCTAAGTACCTATTTTAAACTACAAGGAGGTGCAAATGAAGGACATTGATAATATGTTAGTGAAGAATGCTGACACTTGACAATGCATTTGTGAAGCTCTGAGAATATTGTGGAAGTAGTGTAGTATGACAGCAATTGCCCCTGTAACAGGAAAATTCTGATGGATTCTGACACAGCTTTAGGTTAATTTTCTTTGTAAGGGCTGCTAGCTCCCTTGACCACCCACTGTTGACATTAGTAACAATCATCATTTGAGAAGCCAAGGAGGTAGCATCTTCCCTTACAAATGGAACTAATGAAACAATCTGTGAACTTCCTTGCTAAAAAATGCCATAGCAGCAGTTTCTTTTACTACAGTGCCCCAGATAATCAGGGAGCTGTAACAGCAGTCCAGTACAGAAACTAGCAATTACAGAGAGCACTAGATTCTGTGTATCATTATCACTTGGTGTTGTGAACCTGCCATTATGTATGTCCAAAACTGTACATAAATGCTGATTTGCTGATTACGATTAAAGTGGCCACTGATGGTTCTTTTCAGTAGGGCAGTATATCTGTCTAACTACAACACATTACTGTGACCATAATGGTTTGCTCATTTATCTACCATGGAAAGGGTTAGTGTGCCTTTGAGTCAAACAAGCTGAAATATATTACTGTAACTCTTAATTATTTATTTTTATCAAATACAGGACATACAAGGGGTCCACTTCTGTGAAAGAAATTGAAATACATTATTGTGGGCATTCTTTTTAAGAAAATCAGACATCGGAGGTATGTAATATTAATAAAGTTGCTACAATTAGTGGATACTGAGGCAGTATGTGGACATCAAAGTTAAAAAACAGTCACTGATCTGACATGGCACAGTTTTGTGTGTGTGTGTGTGTGTGTGTGTGTGTGTGTGTGTGTGTGTGTGTGTGTGTGTGTGTATGTGTGTGTATGTGTGTGTGTGCATGTGTGTGTGTGAAGCAAGTTGATATATATTTCTGAGGTGATTATTTATTTTGTTTTATCATAATAAGATATTTGAGATATACACAGTAAATAATTGATTATAAGTGGTGAGTACAGAAGGAGTCGGTAGATGAGAGTGGCTGTCACTTTCATTTGGCCTGGCGTGGCAGGGATACTGTATATTTGTGTGAAACAAATTGAAATATATTACTGTTGTAAATTTATCACAATCAGACATATGAAATATATACAGTCAATAAAGTGGCTATAATTTGTGGTTATAGAAACAGACTGTGGCTGAAAGTGATTGACCCATTGTAATTTGATCATTGTTAAATAGTCATTGATCTAGCTTGATAGGGTGGAATCATTATATGTGGACGATTGCTGGGATGTGTGTGACTAATCTATCATAACAGTTTTGTTTGTGGACATTTTATGCTACATGTTCACTGTCAAAGTAGGTATACACTATCAAAAAGGGCATATCTTACTGTGACAGACTATGTGCACAGAAAGCTAAATATTGTGTCTATGATATTTTATAAAAAACATAATGAAGTAAGCACCCATGTTTTGACTTTGAGTGTTAATTTCATAGCATCCTTACTACAGATGTATTTAGATTCATTTCACAACATTCGTGCATATTTTTCTTTTCCTTACAGAGCTAAATATGTACCACATAAAACCAAAAATATATTGGGATAGTCTGAAATTCAGCAGTTATGCTTGGTTTTCTCAGATCTATTCTACCCTTTCATCAGTGTAGTCAGGAATATCCCAGATTTCTTCACCAGTGATACTGGACAATAGTTCTTAAAGGATGGGTTATGTCTTTACTGTGTTTAAAAATATCACAGACATCAGCTTTAGCACTATGTGATCAGTGCCTGTCACAGTAGTCATGTAATTAGTGCTAAAGACTAAGATTTTGAGTAGTTATGAGCAGCTTTCTGTAATCTAAAGTACAGGGTTTGACTCCCTCCACCTCTGTTTGTCTATTTTGTGACTCTGTGCAAGTCACAAAACCAGACAGTGCTCATCATTGCCAATGGAAAGGGGCACTTGTATTCAGTTGGTTTACTTACTTAACAGATGTATAAAATAAACAAATAATATAATATGATATTAAAAAAATTTTAAAAATGCATTTACTTTTTTGTCAGGTTGAATCTGTTAATGAGATCTGGGACAATCAATGTTATTTTTGAAGGCAACTTTCCTGACCTCTGGTCCATGAATAGGAGGTGAGATTCTGTGAGAGGCGAGACAGAATTGCACATAAATGCCACTTTCAACAATTTGGTGACTATTAACTCCCTACATCCCATTCTGCTGAATATATAATTGTAATTAATAAGTATTATGCACACAAAATGAATATCTCACTTAGTCCAAAAAGCTTGAGGCAAATCTACTTTAACATGTATGTTGCTTTCATACAAGATAGATCAACTCTTGTGTTCTAGTGTTCTGAGTAGTGATCAAAAAGCCATTTCTTGTTTTGAAAAAATTCTATACTAGTAATGTATGCATTTATTGAGGATTGTTTTATACTGCGGTGGTGGTGCTGCAGTAGCATTGTCACCTCACAGTAAGACATTGTCCTGTTCGATTCTCAGCTAGAGCTTCTTCTGTGTGGAGACATGCGTGAATGGGCATACCTTCATTGAAGGTTGTGCGTCATGGCCGGCAACTCAGCATGTAAAATCTACTGGCAATCATTAGCGGACTGGAGTTCAGCTGTGGCGACCCCTAACTGGGAAAAGCTGAAAGACACAACATTGAGGATCATTTTATCTTATAACTGCAGTTTAAGAAAAACAATCAGTTTTTCAGACTATCAGGGAGCATACATTTGCTTTACATGCATAAGCAAAGTTATCTTCCACCATTTCCTATGACTCTTAAAGTTCTTTTTTATATTAGATACCATTGGCTTTGTATATACTACTATATCTTCAATTACACAATGGTTCTTTATTGAAAGCTAATTATTATTTCTTGTTCTGTTGTGTTTGTTATTATTTTTTATGTTTCCACATAAGTTTTTATTTATTGTATTTATCTGTATATTTGTATCCTCCTGAAATGTACTTACGAATGCAGGTGTTAGTAATACAACAAACCTCATTGACAGTATCATAAGTAGATTTATCTCTGCCACTGAAGGTCTGTTTTTATGAGTATCATGGAGTTTATCATATCACAGTTTCCAGTGGTAAAGTCAGGAAGGATGATTTATTTATGATCTGATTTTGATGGTGCACTCTGGTTAAAGGTGATAGTTAACATGATCTGTGTTTATTACCGTGGGTATAACTATGCATGGGGAGTAGAAAATATTAGGTTCATTAACACAATATCTGAAGACACTGCCTTTCCTCACTGAATTTCACACTGCCTGTGCCAATTTGTTTTGATTCATTGGAAAGTTAAATATCTACAAATATTGCATTTTCATTTATTGTTACATCTTAGCATATTTAATACATTGATTTTAATTATTATTTTAAAAAAATGTATACTTCTGATATATCTTCTTAGCTTCTATTTTTGATGTCCTTTTACAAAAAGGGAGATAATGTCACCTAGCTTATCAAGGGATGTATGTCCTACAATGTGTGATATATGTTGTGTTTCTTTAAAACATGTTCCAGCAATGTTACAGATATCAGCATCCACCATGAAGTAAAAAGCTTAAGTCACTCAGTGAAAAGTTAAATTCTTTTTGGCTTTGAATATAAAGAAGTCTAAAAACACTATGGAGACAGAAAATCTCTTGCTCAGCACTTGTACTCCTATTGGACAGCTGTAAAACCCATCAGAGGAGAAGCATTCTGGCTGGTCCCACATCTCATTCCAGACTGAGAGGCTCTGAATCCCCTGTGTAAAACACCATGTACTTATTCACTGACTGAAGGCCAAAATGTTCTTATTATATTTATGCTCCATATGAGATCATGGATGGATTTTTCTAAGCATATGTGTTTTCACCATATCCTTTAGCAGAGGGAGGACTATCTTAGATTGCTTACTCCTTCATGAATGATGATCATGTCATTCCAGACTGAGAGGCTCTGAATCCCCGGTGTAAAACACCATGTACTTATTCACTGACTGAAGGCCAAAATGTTCTTATTATATTTATGCTCCATATGAGATCATGGAGGGATTTTTCTAAGCATATGTGTTTTCACCATATCCTTTAGCAGAGGGAGGACTATCTTAGATTGTTTACTCCTTCATGAATGATGATCATGTCATATTTAGCTTTAATCCTTTGTAACCTTGATATGTTTCTAATTTAGGTGCCCAAGCAGGCATGATACTGTCATATGAACCTAAAAATGTCAAGTGGGGTATATGTCTATTTTGTGTAAAAGAAAGTCATCAATTATAAAGATGTTTCATAGGGTTGCCAGGTCACAATGTCTGCCTTATAGGCTTTTGAGTATGGCTTAGTTTGTTTCTAAACCAGATATTTTCTTGGGATGTATTCTCCTTACTACCATTGTACAGTTTGTCTAAAAGAGGTTAGTGGAAGATATGTATAATATGTTGTGTGTATGAACTGAGAATTTTATTTTATTGAATTTATAGTCTGTATATTGAGAAAGTTGAATGTTATTTTATCATTATTGGGGAGAGATAGTCAAGTAAACAAGTACAGTTGGGTGGCCCAGGTCCTTTACACTGTTTAAAGCCTCATTTGATCATGATCCATCTCTGAGTTCAAATGAATTTTACAAAAGTAAATTATAACAAAGGAAAAAATGAGGTAGCCCTAGTTTCCTAAGTTGAGGTACAAAAGGAAATTTAATTATTTCTTTTTTTTCCTATAAACTCTGCAGTAAGCAGTATAAAAGCTTATAAATACATATGTTGATTTTTAACAGCATGCATTTTTACATATCATGGATATGCAAACACACACACACACACACACACACACACACACACACACACACACATGAATGCAAATGCATGTATCGTAGTAAATCATAAACATCCAATAAGCTTTTAAAATCAGAAATTTGTGATGAGATTATCACTTATATTTTCATTAGTAACTGTACCAGGAAACCATTATCTGTTTTTGTTTGCATTTAAAAATGTATACAGATATTAACAAAATTCATATGAAGTCATCAAAATGCTTTCAATAAATGTTTATTTGCTCAAATAGTGATTCTGAGCAGCAGAGCATAAATGGAACTGCACCAGAAAGAAGTAATATTTTAATCCCCTTCCCAGACTGGGACATCTATCTTAAGATTTCCGTGATAACTACCATAATAAACATAGGATTATGGGATCTACAAGACAGATCAGTTCAAAAATTATTAAAGCCTTGTCAGCACCCAGGTTCATATGGCACCGCCTGCCCTCAGGAGGGTAGCAAAAGATAAAAGGCCCAGGGAGAAATTCTGGCTACCCATCCAGTTATCAAGGTTCACTTTAATTGTTTATTATAAATAGGTAGTTAATTCAACAGGTGGGGTATGTGTTAGGAAATGAAACTTTCAGGTCAGTGCATCCTACTTCATTGCTGATCATGATTTAAAATTCTTAGTACAGGTGTCTGTGGAGCCATTAGTTTTGTGAAGACAAAGGAGATGAAGGATGGCAGGGTCTTTCACAACCCTAAATGATAAACACAAATCACATGAGCGAGGTCTATAAGACCCAGAGCACAGGGATAAAGAGTTAAGTCTGTTTTGGTAGATATGAGTCTTCTGGCCTGTGATCTTTTTATTCAGGAATTTCTTGAGTCCTTCAAATTGTGCTAAGTGTTTAGACAAATACATACCAAAATAAGCATTATACTCAATAACCGGTCAGAAAAGGGATGAGTAAAGAGGGATGGCTTCTTCAGATCTGAGTGAGATGCCCTTAGATAATAATTAGGCCAGATAAAAGGATTTTCTGACAAATGTTGTGAAATGGGGTCAATAGGGTCAAATGACAGGGAACTGTCAATGAAGGTACCAAGATATATGATGACTAAATCAATCTGCAAAGGAGTGCTGTCTATGCTGTATATTGTCAAACAGCTTTGCTATCTAGATTTAACAACACTACACTTTTTAACATCTAGCTTGAGCTTTCTTTACTCCAGTTATTTGTTAGGACTAGACCAAGCTATAGTAAAATTGTGTCAGACAGTGAGTGAACAACAGCACCTAGCTTACACTTAGCAACAAACTTAAATGGTTTGAAGGTCTAAGAAGTAGATACTGAATAGGAGGGATTCCAACACAGAGCCCTGATGGACACCACTGATCATCCTTTACTTTCTAGGGTGGCTCCCACTACTTTAAGTGTCCATACTTTGTCTGACAGTCAATTTGGTGACAACTCACACTATAAAGATTTATGCTTAGGTTTTCGATTTGTTGCCAGTAATAGCACGAAATATAATGTCAAAGGTTTTAACTATATCAAAATATGCTGTGTGAACTAGACAAACACAATCCACAGATTCTATGGACTTTACAAAGATGTTGAGTAAGTTGAATAGGCATAACCTACCCTTGGTGGAGCTGAATTAGTGAGAGTCCAGAGGAACAAGGTTCCCAGTATCAAACTTTATATGTCATGTGTTCCATGGCTTTGCAAACTAGACTAGTTAGGCTAATGGGTCTGTAGTTACCAGGGTAAGAGGTAGGGACACCTTTGTATAATAGTATTACAATGACCATTTCCACATTTCAGCAATATACCTAGTGGCGAAGTTTAGGTTGAAGAGGTTTAACAGAAGCTCTTATAAGGTGTGTTTGACACAAGTAATTAGGCATCTAGGAATACTAATGGGGATCATGGATTCAGTATGTTTGTTATGAAGAGGGTGGTTATCACTTGATCTATGGGAATCCTTGGAGGGGGCAAGGATTTCTGGAATTTCTATGACTGCAACTGGTATGAAATTAGCACTAAATCTATCTACTAGTATGCTGGTAATATCATAGGTTCATAGGTTCATACTAGGCTATCTGCCCTGGGGCAATTATAAGCCTAGCCCGATTCTGTATGGCTTACGCCACCCCTTGATTTGAGTATACTGTGCCCTTTTTAAGGTTTAGTTTACTGTGCTTCTGTCTAATAGTGACACGGGAGTAATCCCTGGGACAAACCTACGATCCCCCATCCACCTATCGAGATTCTTCTTGAAGAGATTCAGTGAGGTGCTCTGCCTCACATGAACTGGAATTCTATTCCAGAGCAAAGGGAGCCTCTGGGTTATGAACCTGTCCTTCCAGCAAGTTCTATTTATTTCTGTGCTGAGGTTCAAGTCCCTCGTGTGGCTCTAAGGGATTTAGATTTACTGAGGTGGAGCATGTCCATTAATTCTGGATTTGACATAGCTTTGTAGGTCAGGCATAGATCGCCTCAAGTAGGCGGTATGCAACTGAGTAGAGCTGGAGTTTTTTTTAACCGAGCAGCATATGGCATCTGTTTGAGACCCTTGATCCTCTTGGTGAGATACTTTTGGGGTCTTTCTAATTGCTGCAGGTGTCGGGTAGGGTACATCCCAAAAGGGGCATTGTATTCTATGATGGGCCTGATGAGGGATGAATAAAGGGGCACGATTACCTCTCTTGATCTAGATGTGAAACCCTTTGTGATGAGGTGGGCTATGTAGAAGGTCTTTCTAACCACTTTGGCAATGTGATTTTCAAAGGAGAGATTGCTATCAACTTGGGTCCCCAGGTCCCTAATAACTTTCTCTGTACTTAATGGGTTTCCGCCTATGTGGTAATTTGTGGGCACATTGTTTTTGCCAAAGGGTATGACTATACATTTTTTGGCATTTAGCTTTAAACCATGGTGCTGGCACCAGTTATCTGTCTCTGTGAGACCTTTTTGAAGGATGTTTGTGTCAGCTGGAGAGTCGTTTATGGTGTCCAGTTTGCAGTCATCTGCGAACTTGGTGAGCCATATTCCTCCCATGTTTGCCTGTACCTCGGAAAAGTATATACCAAACAAGAGTGGTCCCAGGACAGAACCCTGTGGGACACCACTTGTGACCGGTTTCGAGCTGACATGGCTCCAGCAACTCTCACTCTGTGGGTTCTGTCTTTGAGCCAGTTTGCGACCCATCTTGTGACATAGGGGTTTATATTTAAGCTATATATTTTATATATATTTTATCTTGTATATCCTGTAAATACTGTATATCCTGTATATTTTATATTATATTTTATCCTTTGGATAAAAGTATGTATTGTCATTGTGGACTGGCTGAGAGCATTGTTGGGTGCTGTATCTTAAATTCCTGATGGAGTTGAAGAATAATGTGTTAATTATGCTTGATTTCTGCTTTCAGTTGTTTGTCTTTAACATTCCTAATGCTGATTTTTAGCTTTTTAGTGATCTTGACTGAGTACTATAGGTGAATGAATTGTGATTTGTTGAAGGCATTTTAATATTTTTTGCTTTTATAGTTGAGTTTGCAAATGTGGATACATCACTAAGGTGGTTTATGTTAAGTTTACCATTGTATTTGTTTATGTTAGGGAATAGGGACTGCTTGATCTATACACTTAGCAAATGTGAGTAAAACTCTTGAGGTACCGGTGGCATAATAAAAAGGAATTTTAAAAGTTCACCACAGAAATATAAGAGGTTTACTTTTTAAAGTCCTTAACCTCAGAAGTATTCTTATTGGAGATGTTTGCCAATGCTTACTGCTTTGTGATAGGATTTCACCAGGCATTAGCTATATAATAGGTGGAGTGCAGAATACAGTTCTGTTTGTTTGAACAAGATCCAGAATATTAGGACCCCCTAAAGGGTAAGCTATCCATTTACTCCAAGGAGTTTGCATTTATTAGGTAAATGACCCATTGGGCATGCGTACTATTAGTAGTGCAGGTCTTCTACTGAATAGCTGAACAACTGATATCCCCATCATAGTGCTATCATCATTTATTAGCAATTCAGCGAGCCACTTAGAAAATGTTCTTAATCATCAGGGGACATGGAAGGCAACAACAGCAGGTATGAAGTGGTAGCACATAGGCATGGTGAAAGGGAAAGCTGCCATGGTTGCAAGGTGTTTGTAATTAGCCAATGCCAATGTGGAGATAGAGCAACAGCTGCATTCAGAAATGAATGCCAAAGCAGTATTTGTGGTCATGGCTGAAACACTGAACCCCGAAGTTTTGTTGAAATGGAGAAGCATTTCTTTTATAGTATTTTAATTGAAACAAGTGGTTTTCTACAGTCTTTTTATTTTGGTCTTCTGCTGTCTTAGAGTAGAAAGTAGTTTTGGAGTCCTCAAGTTTGACAGAGGCCTTTATTTTGGTCTTTCTCAACTTACAGCTGAGTATGTGTTAGATCTGGGAACTGCACAGGGCACCAGATAACCTAGCTATGGTTTTCTAGTAACTTAACTTAGTGATAGCTCACAGTGAGTTTGTCTGGAGATGATAAAGTCTGTGACAAATACTGATATTCTCCTTCGGCTCAGATAGAAGTGTGATAAGTATGGAACCCTGCTGTAGAGGGAGTGCTGTCTTTGCACTGAAACCATGTCAATAATATAAATGCATTCAAGTTGCAGGAGAGTCTTGAGATCAGGCATCTTATTCTTCAGGCTTCGACCACTGAGAAAACTAATCATTTACATTCAGGACTAGGATAAAATAAGGTGTTTTTTGCTAGCTTGGGTTGTTCAGAAATGGATTTTGCCTACACCTGATGTTGGAGATAGCAATGGCTTTGACAAGTATGCAGAAACTTTGACAAAAAAGATGCAAGCCATATGCTGTATAGCAAGTAGGACTATCAGTCATCTCATTCCATTCTGAAACACACTGCGACCTCTTTAGAATGATACCATCTACTTAGCCACTCATTAAATCCAATTACCTTTCCAATGAATCTGGGCATCATTCTGGATAATGGTAGTATCAGACTCTTCCTTGAATTGTAATGAGCTCCATCATGCCTCTCTGCATGTCCCTCTGGGATGAATGTCTCAAATCATTCATGCCCACATGAGCCACTACCAGTTCATAGCTGGATTTGTCCAGTTTGAGGGATTTTGGAGTCTTTGTAATGTAATGGATCCTGGCATCAGAAAGAAAACTGACTGCCACTATATTCATATGTAGCCTGGGGAAAGTGGAATCTTTGTGTCTAACAATGGAATCAACAATTGCTATTTTTCATTTGTGTAAGCAGAATCACTGGAGGTAGATGGCTTAGGGTCTGCAGCCTTGTGAGTTCTGTACTAAGCGACTTTATACTATGCGTGCTAGGCAAGATCCATGGTGTTGATTCTAAGAGGCTTAGCGAAGAATTTCTTAATAACCTCAACATGTGTAGATATTGAGCATGCAAGTGTAGTGGAGTGGGTTTGTCTGAAGTTTGTTAATTATTTGTATGTGTGAGAGGGTGGCCACCAATCTGTGTAGATACATCTCTCACAGATTTTATCATGTTGATCACATAGTAGTTGCTCTACTGCCTAATAATGCCAAGTGCAAAAAGGACAGCTACAGAAGGGGTAAAAGTAGCCTAAACGTCAATATTGACCAGAAAGGGTGAATGCATAAAGATTGTTGGTTAATTTATGCATTAATTAACCTACCTGCCTGCTAACTTAATGATTAAGGTTGATTTAACTTTGTTGATATCTTAGTGTAGTAATAGCAAAAACAATGCATAGACTGTGCTGATACTTAAAATACTAACTTAAGAAACAGTGTGAAATATTTAGAAGCGCAAGTAAGGTCACAGTTTATTAGAGCCAGCAGGTGAAAAAAGCAGTGCTGTTATAGTATAAACTGTACAAGATCTACAAGGAGTACAGTATTACTAAAGGTACCCATAAGTAAAAAAGTAATAATAAAACAGTAGAATTCAGGAGAAGTATAGCACATTAAATATCAATGATACAGTAAGCACAAAGGCCAGTCTGGCATCCATCAAGAGGAGATTAACTGAAATACCACACAGTATTTATGTCAACAAGATACTAGGTACAGGTGCCACACTATCCATCCATCCATCCATCCATCCATCCATTCTCAACCCTTTTTCCCATTCTGAATATGAGGTCAGGGTGTTACTTCAGCAATGACAATCATCTCAAGCCAAGGTTTCCACCACTGGGTGGTTAGTCCTGTTGCAGTAGTTCATTCATACACTCACTCGCACCTACAGCCAATTTAAAGTGCCCAGTACACCTACTGCATGTCTTTGCAATGTGGGAGGAAACGGGAGAACCCAGGGAAAACCCATGTAACCACAGGGAGGACATGCAGATTCTGCACAGAAGGCACCCCAGCCGAGAATTGAACTGGAGAACCTCTTGCTGTGAGGCGATAATGCTAAATGTTGTACCACCACAGCCACCCCAAAGTTCCACACTATACTACATCAATATGATTACAGGCAAAGGTGCTGCACAAAATGCATCAAAAACTTCTAAGTTAATTAAAAAAATAAGTTTAAACTTATTACAGCTTACAATGCAATTTGGAAAAATAGATTTACATTGGTTACGCAACTGCAGGTACAATGCAACAATAAACTTAGACTTTCTGTATCTTCATAATACCAAGTTGGTAATATATATGGTATAATCAACAATATAACAATAAATTCAGAGTATTTATATTTTCAAAGCAGCACATGGGTACTACATGTATACAGCCACTACAGCAGCAGCACAAAACCAAGGATAGGACTGGGACAGATAGTGTCTCTTGTAGTAACCATTCAAGACAAGGCTAAAACCAGAATAAATTCAGGAGGTGCTAGTTACAGGCTCACAGGGGGCTATAAGCTAAACAGAAAACAGGCTGTGTGTGTGTGTGTGTGTGTGTGTGTGTGTGTGTGTGTGTGTGTGTGTGTGTTTTATTTATTATGCATGTATATATATATATATATATAGATACATAAACATATGCATAATTTGTCAGTTGTAACATTACATGCTATACTTTAATAAGGCTATAGCTGTGGATTCAAATTCAGAGGTGTGCTGCATTGGAAGCTCTATGGTAAAAATTGCAGATTTTGGTATGTTTTGTAGCTAGAAGTTTTGTAATAAAATCTCAAAGGGAAGGAGGTATAGCTTTTCAAAGATAAAGCCCTATGAATTTAGGCTATGTGCCTTTAATGTTATAGTCTGACATTTTACATTACACTCGTTTGCTACAGGAGCAGTGGTGAAATTCAGTTCAGTACTCTGAGTAAATAATGTCCTAAATGCTACTTTATTGAGTTGTCACAACATCAGAAATAAAAGTCCAATTTGTCCTCATGAATAGTGAAGTATTGTCACTGGACGTATGACCTCCTCACCCCTAGTTCAGACTCATGGGCAGTAAACTGCATTACAATAAGTTGCAATTGTGTATGCATCTCATAACCGAGATTATGAATAAGCGAATCATATATACTGAAGACCACTGTCACTGACAAAACTTTTTAAGTTCTTTGTATATCTTATTATCATCAGTAATTCTATTAGGACATTTAAAAATGTAAACCCTTCTGTTAAACTGTTTCCAGTGACAGTTTAGATTTTTTTGTAAATGCCCTAATAGCATTAAAACTATTTATTGAAGCATCATTAGAGGAAGTTGAACAAACAGTTATTTCTATACCTTTAGGTCAGCCTTTTCCTATTGTGTTCAATAATTTGGATTTGAGTATTGTAAGGTGTGATTCTATGAAAAGGATGGAAAATAAAGAATCACATTTTGGGCTGAAAGCATTTTTCAAGATTCCTAAAAATTCATTTGGTGCTGTTTCATGTGTCTTCAGTTGAAAAAGATAACATTAACATTAAGGACTTATTTGTTTCATTTGAAAAGAAACACAAGAAATACAACTCTTTAGTTTATGATTTAAAAATAGAAATGTTAACAATGCATTATTTAAACAAATATAATGTATCCAGAACATAAAAAGATTTTTGTAAGATTGCATAAAGTATATGTTGACATATGGGTGGATGACTTTAAGAATAATGTTGAACAAGAAAACTTTGTGGCAGCTTAGACTTAATGACACCTTAAACATATTTTTTTAATCTGGAAAGTTAAACACATGTTAAATATTATAAGTATTTAATTTGTATAAAGTTGATAGTAAGTGTATTGTTTGTATGTCTTTGAAGTTAATTGTTGACGCTTGAATTATGTGATCAAGTGACATAATTTGCAATGTGTTCAAAAGAGTGGGGCTCTGATGTGTAATCTGAAGAAGTCCTATATGAGCCTCACAGATTTCAAACTCTACTATGATATAATCAATAGTTACAGAATAGTGACAATCTCAAACTTTAACTCAAATAAGAATACTTGGGTACTGGGCTGGATAGACTTGTTCTACAATTATGTTAAAACTGTTAAATGTAACCCTGTAGCCAGCCCTTCTTTTCCTTAACAAGGAGAACTTGAAAAAATCAAGATTCATACATCTTTAAAAAATAAAATATCCATACTACAATCTTATCATCATTAAATCTATCCATTGCCTTTAATACATTGCAGCCACTACACCTCAACCCGGACTTCAGACTTAATAACAAAATGATTGACCTAAATAACTACCCACTCCTAAAAGATTTATGCTTACCTGACATATTCCTCTATAGAAATCAGTCTATTACAGAGCTGTGTCTAGCATTAAACCTCCCCAAGAACTGTATCATCATTCTGAGACAAATTAGCGAATTGTGTGCCAAAACTCTAAATGATCCAAAGTTAACCTTCAATGATACAAATACCTACAAAACCCTCTGGAGCTTACTCTCAATGAAAAATAAAAATGATTTCCAATTCATATAAATTTATTGTTGTGCTCAGATATCATAATGAGATGATTTTCCCAACTATTGGTCTGATCTTGATCCGACACTCTGAAATGATCAAAAAATATGGTCTATCCAAATAACACCTAAATTTATCTTTTTAAAAAACTGATTACACACAATTAATGATACTAAATAATGCTTACTATATGTCAACCAATCTAAATAAATTCAGTCCTACAGGCTCTTCCTTTTGCCCACATTGTGAGTTTCAGAAGGCTGGTCTCCTTCATATCTTTTGGAGCTGTAAATATTCCTACAAACTCTTGTGCTCCCTAGGAGTTAAACTCCCAAAAATGGGTTACAAGAAAGTTACCCTGTCCTGGAAATTTACTATGCTACATATCCCCCCATCTGGCTTAACAAAACTACAGTTATGCATATTAATCACACTTTTTACCTTAGTTAAAGTCTGTATTACCCGGAATTGGAAAGACAGATCTGCACTATCCTGGAATGGTTTTAGACAATTAGCAATTAAACATTAAACAGCTCACAAATTTTTAATACATAGCCTAAATCTACATCCAGATTTTACTGAGTATTGGTCAACCCTTTTTTACATCATTCTACAATAATGTCTCTTATTTCTATTTTATGTCCTGGGGTGGACCTTCAGTTACGTCCTCACACCTTTACATTATCCTTTATTCTACTTGGCCTTTCATATTGGGGCTCTAAATTATTTATCTTACTTCCCTGTTTTTCTTTTCTCTTTCTAATTTCTTATTAACCATCTTACTAGTTCATGGAGTATGACTTATAGCACTTTTGTGTATTGTATTTTTTGTCAGTGTATAATTATGTGTTGGTTTGCTCTTGATATTATTACTTAAAAATGATTCTTTCATTTTTGATAATTGTCTTTACTATTTTGTTCGTATAGTTTACAAAACTTTAATAAAGATTTTTGAAAAAAAAAAGAAGTCTTGTGATAGTGGATGAAAGGGCTTAAGTACAGAGAATTTTGGTGCCTGCTGGTTGTGCTCTTTTTGTTCTTCTTTTTGTTCTAAGTTGTTTTACTGAGCACAAGGATTCTGTAGCTCATTTTTTTATAATGTATTAAGCTGTGCAAGGTAGTGTGAAAGTAAGATCATCACAGGACATTACCTGTAAAATTTCATAAGGATATCTTTAACCAGTACAGAGATATGGTCATTTGAAATTAAGGTGGAATTTGGGTCAGAATGGTCTTTGTAAATTCACATAGTAAGTCAAGTTTTATAGTGTTGAAAGATAATAGACTGATGATTCTGACATCTGGTCTTTCAGCAAGTTTTGCTTTGCACACCAACATATTCAATATTCAGTGCTTCAGTCATATATCTTGCCATGTTTTTTTTTTTGTTTTTTTTTTTACATTTGACCATTTGTCTATGGTCTTTCTGTAGTTGGCACTATGAATTTAACAGTGCTCACATTGAATTAATATGAACTTAATCAAAAGCCCATTAGGTAATTTCTCCCTTGTTATTGCTCATTGTGTGCTCTGTAAATTAGCTGGACTTTGTATAAAAGTGTTTTATGTGTAGCTTATATTGATTTCCTGTAGCTGTATTTACCTTGAGGACCAAGACATTCCTTATAATGGGTCAGTTTGGACAGGTCTGCTTGTTAAGGTAACAAAAACTAATTGTTCATAAAGTAAGTCTAAATCATGGTGGAACCCCAGTAAGAATGGCATGCATATGTTTCTGGATGGTGCTATAAATGACAGTATACTTTTGTTTTGGGAATCTTGCACACCCTTAACACAGTCACTCTATGCACTGCAGCTCTAAATTGTGGATCCGGTTTAGATGTACCATCTAAGCCTGGATTAATAGCGATATTTATATTTTCTCATAATGATATGTCACCCTGGAACACATCTATTTTTACATCCCAAATTTTCCTAGTTTATTTTGCTGGAATAGCTGGAGGAAGATTAAGAGATATAATTGCTATAAAGGTTTGTAGGTTAGCAAAATGGTTAAGGTATCTATCACACAGAAAAAAAGGTACTGGGATTGAGTCTCACCTTTGACGGAAATTGGCTAGGCTAAAAATGGTCAACCAGGGCAGCTAGCCTAGTACTTATTTATGAGACTAAGTCTTACTAAAATGTTCTCCATGAAATATAAGCAGGATATGCTCAAAATCAAGGGCTCTCTACTAAAAAAAGATCAGGAAATCTGAATGCAAACTGATTGTTTTACAGTGGTGATAAGAGTTACTGTGTTGTGCAAATGGAAGTTAATATAGTGTGAAAACAGTAAAAGGTCTGATGGGTCTTTGCCTTCTTTAGGTATTACAGCCTCAACACTTTCTTCCAGGATGTTGGTCCTTCCTCTCCTTTTAAAACACTGTTAAAAAACCTTCCAGATCTTTATTACATTCTTCCCTCCTAGCTTCCATAATTCCACAGGAATACCATTTATTCCTGGGGATTTTCCTGCAGATTGATTATATGCCATAATTTTTATCTCATCTCTTCCTGTCTTAACTTTTAGTTGTTGAGCATCATCTACCTCTAACCTTGACATACTTAAGTCTTCCATACATATTTCCATTTGTGCTCTTCCTTGATTTTTACATTTCTATGCTTTATCCAAATTTTCATAAAATTCCCAAAATATGTCTACAGGATCTGTAGTTATTTTTCATGTGATAGGCTCCCTAAGTTTTGCAACAACCCTTTCTACTTTCTCTTGCTTAAGTCATAGTACTAAAAGTGTTTGTGCACTGGAGTTATTATCAAAAGATTGTTACTTAGCAACAATCATTCTAAACTTGTGCATATTATCCAGATACTCCCTTATTTTCTTTTTAACATCTGCAGTTGCTCCTCTTCTTGTTTTGTGAGATTCTCCTTATTCTTAATACTTAACCTTTGTCAGCCCTTGTAAATAATTCCTGTAACTTCTTAACCATATCTCTTTTTTTCTACCTTATTTTTAAACTCCACTTTTATTTCATCCTACTCTCTAGCTATAACTTCTGATAAAATGTGTATCATCCTTAATAACTCTTGATTAATTTCTACTACCCATTCCTTAAATTCTTATATTCTAACAGGTAGGAGGGGGAAATGCCACTGTCTCATTTTTACTTCATTACCCTGTATTTTTATCTTAGTTTTTATTGGCACATGATCTAAAATACTTACAGGATGTGGGTAGACTCTTTCTATTAAGTGCACATGTTCCTGTGAAATATAATGGCTGTCTAGTCTAGCCCGGTTATTCTACTTTGGGGAAAATATGTAAATTCTCTCTGAGTTCCTACTACTGAATTCATATCTTCCATACCAAATATTTTCATAAGCTTCTTTAGAAATCTACCCTATTTTGTTATATTATCCCTTTCAGGTTCCCCAGATACATACCCCGATGCAAATCAAGTTCTAGCCCCCACCTATAAGTAATATTCCCCACTAAAAGCTAATTATTTCTCACAAAATGTTCTTAACCTCCATAATAACAGTTTTAGTTGGAATATAGATACATGCCAACATAATCCTCCTCCTCCACTGCCAGTAGCCCCTTAACACAAATCTACAATTATTATCTTTTTATGGTTTATCACATTGTAGACTTGCTAGCAAATAGTATAAGAACCCCCTGATTCTGTTGTCTCTGGTATTCTGCTGAATATCCATCCTGAAATCCTTTTCTTATCAAATTCACATGCTCATATCTTTCCAAAAGAGTCTCCCATAGAATTGCTATTTGCACTCTGGATTTCTTAATATAATTCAACACTCTTGCCTTTTTGTCTATACCTGCCATTCACATTCCAAAAAATGGATATTATAGCCATTATGATAAGAAGTTATTATTCCTACCTGTTACATATGACAGCTTTTTAAAATGTCTATTTCCAGCTTTTGTGTTACATACACCCATTAATGTTTTGCAGGTTAATCCTTTATACAGATGCGTCTTGTTTCTCTTCATTTTAACTTATGCCGCATTTTACAAGACTTTTTGTTTTATGGTAAACCATCAAAAAACCCACCCCCCTAGAACACTCCTTACATATTAATTTTTAAATTAATGGCTGCACCCACAGCCATTACCTAACCTAAGATAAAGGTTATCTGCACTAAATGTCCATGCTCTTACTTATACCAATTACTTTTTTTTATTGCCCTCACAGATATGAAAAACAGCTTGTATGTTTTCACAAAGCATCAACTTTAGCCTAAGAAAAAGTGCACCAGTTATCTTTAACAAAAACTAATTATACACTCTTCTAGTAAATGCATTGAAGTAATTAAGTCCCAAGAAAGCTGTTATCTCTTATTCACTTCCAATAATTTCAAACTTTATTTTTTAATAAGCTGCTTATCCTTGTATCTTTTAATTTTACAATTCGTTCAGCAAACAATGGCCAGCACTAGCAAGACATTTTGCCTGCACCCAGTCAGCTTGTTTCCATGGAAACACAAGAACAAAATGTATAGCTGCCCCCAGATGCAGATTTTTTAACTCACATTGAGCATTTATTTGCTAAAGGAAAACTTTTCATTACATTCATAGTATTCTTTTATTTTTAAAGCTCATATGCTTACACAAAAAAATGTTTTTAGATTAACCCAAGGGCATTAATTCAGACATTCACCTATGCATCTCAACTCGACATATATTAAAATAATTGCATATTTACACCCAATCCACCAATCCAACAGCCCAAGATTACAGCATATTAACCTAAACATGCTTTTATCAATCCTTTCTTCTTTTGCATTGTAATGCCTACATTTCTTAAAACTAAAAAAGTGAAAAAGTACTTGCTTACTTTAATACCTTTATCGGGCACAACAATAACTGAAAATGCTTTACTATATAACACTCAGTTTATATCATGAAATGTTTTATACAAATATAGTTAAGAACAAAACTTGTTTACTTACAGTTATTTTTTTTTATTTCCTTTTTAGGGTCCTTCCTTTTACTGCCTGTCAGTCCTCCCACAAGTTTATTAAAATCAACAAAAGTCCAATCCTTTTCAGCTACTTCTTCTTGTAAAGCCATACTTCATGAATGTAAGTGATGCTTTATAGTCTCACATTTATTCACTTATTTCAGTGCTGCTGGTCTTCTTCCTGTTCACATCCATCTCCCAGACCCAGACTCTGGTTTATGTCCAAGGTACTCTTGATTCTTCCAATCAACTCCTGTGTAGTTTTCTGTCTCTCAAGCATATTACATTAGAACACTGGAAAAGGTTTTACTAGCAGAGTCTGTCTATGAACTTTATTATCAGAAAAATTATAAGCAGAGTTGTCTTCTCTTCTTAAAATCAATACAGTATGTTCATTCCAGTTTCTCTGGTACAGCAGAAAATCTCAGTTTTTCTCTGTGTACTTTGTCTTCTAACTCTTCCATTTTCTGAAATGGCTCTTCTTGAGCAGCCTCATACTCAGCCAGCCTTTTCTTCATTTTGATGTCTGATTTTTGCAATTTTATCAGTTCATTAGAATAGATGTTTAAAACTTCTTCAATATTTTACAGCCTTTTGTTATTTCAGTTGATGTACTCTTTCAATACCAAAGCTAGAGCTTGAACTGCATTTTGCTGTTCTTTTCTAGTTTATTTTCTTTCAGACTGCCTAAGTTTCTTCTTTGTTGTCACCCAGGCAGTGTACATAACTTAATTTTACTAAAACTGACAGAAATATTACCCCATATCTCTAAGTTTCTTTTTTCACTCTGCGAGAGCTGAAGTCAAGCTGTTGATCAGTGTGCAGCCATCTTGGAAGTCAAAAGGAAAAGAATTTTGACTAAAAGTAACAAGATTAATAATGTTAGAGTCCTTGTCACTTAAATAAAAAAAAATCAGGAGTTTAATAAAATCCACCAAGTCCAAGTCTGAGGTGAAAACAGCTACCCAGGTCAAAGACAATCACAAGTTTTTTTTATTATTATTTATCCACAACGTACAGGGTACCAGGAACCAAAAACAAACAAAGTGAACTACACTTTGACATCTCTTTTGTCATTTATTAACCAAACTAAGCACTTCTGTCCTCTTCAATTAGAACTTTTTCAAAGTTTAAAAACAAAAGTTTAAGTGACTTTAAACACTTTATCAGCCAAATCATCAACTACTATCAAAAGTCCTGCCCTCAGAAAATAGCAGTGCTTTTTCTGTACTCTAAAACTGTTTGTTTGTTTGTTTGTTTGTTTGTTTGTTTGTTTGTTTGTTTGTTTGTTTGTTTGGTTTGGTTGTTCATTTATTTATTTAACATTTATTAACCTGGAAAGTCTGACTGGGACAGAGCCCATTTTCAGTGGAGGCCCGAGGAGAAAGGCTCCAGACGCATGCATTTGCGTTATACAGTAATCAATATACATCGACTACTGTTGTAAGTCCATATTAGAGGGAAAGAAACATTCTGCATGGCTCTTGGCACTTGTTGAGTTCCCTAAGTGGATTACCAGTTGAAGATAAAGTTAAGTTTATAATAACTGATGTGATTAATTTGTTTTTTGTAATGCCTCATAATGAGGGAATTAAATGCTTTTCTTATTATTTGGAAACTCAGCCTGAGTTTTCTAACTTGGACATCTTGTTGCTTAACTATTTTCATGAATTAGTGCTCTTGAACAATTACATATTTCTTCAGGGTGAATATTTTCAATAGACAGGTGGTATAGCTATGTGCATTGCATGTGCCAATGTAGTGCCAGTTGTCTGAGAAGAGTTATTTGTCCACAAACTTATTTTTAATAAGGTTTATGCTTATTTAAGATTTCTTGATGACTTATTTATTTTATGGAAGAGGAGTGTTAATGACCATAAAAATGTCCACAAACAATTAGGAGCCTTATACAGAGATAAGCAACTCCTCACCAAAGCAGCTAGGATTTCAGTTGCAAATTCGCACCTTATCTCCACCCTACTTTATGTCTCTCCAATATATACCAACCTAAGGCAATACAATCTAAATAAACTCAAGACCTGCTACAACAAAATCACCAAATTTGCCACCGGGGCATCCTACCACAGTCACCACTGTCTCTCACTTACTGAACTAGGCTGGCTAGAACTCCCTCACCTCCTTCAATGGTATCAACTCGCACTCACCCACAAACTAATAAACTATCCTCTAAAGGTCCCATCCCTCCAGAATCTACTCCAACCCTATCTCACCACCAGACCACTATGATCCAGTAAAAAAAATCAATTACAGGTTACTAGACCCAATAACACTGCTGGAGAAGCACTATTCTCCAGCGCTATAGCTAAATTATGGAACACCCCCCACACACACACACAATAACCTCTGTGTCATCATGCACCCACTTCAATGCTTTACTTAAAGCGCACCTAAAAACATGCTGGCTATGCCCTTGTAACTCTCCCCTCTAACTTCTCCCACTCCATCTACCCTCTACTTCTCTTCCACCTGACAAACTACCTTTGATTACAGCAAGCTCTGATACTTCCATGCCTATCTACTTATTATACGGCAGTAACTTCTTATTGTAACAATTATTAATATCTGCTATGACTTCGTGGATGGAACAGATGCTAGTTATCTACTGAATGTACTATGTTCTTCATCTGTAACTATGTTTGTAATATTTTAATTGCTAGGATTCTTCATCTGTAAGTATGTCTGTAATATTTTAATTTGTGGTGCTTTTCTCCCCAGGCCTCAGCTGAAAATGGACCTGCGTCCAGTTGGACTGTCCCGGTCAAAAAATGTAAATAAATACATAATAAATACAATTTCAAACTTTTTTGTTATGTCTGGAATACACTATGGGGTGTTTGACATTCACACATTACGGTGATGAAGATACTATTCATTACCTTGATATAACACTCATATATTCCATAAACACACTCTTTGCAGTTCATATCTCCACTGTGATAGCTGCCATTCTTATCACTAAAAGGTTGATATTGTTGAAGGGCAGATAGTGAGGTTACCAAGGCTTATAAGTGAAAACACTTTGTTAGTCCTGAATTGGAGAAACTGATGGAGACATTTAAGCACAGGGCCTACCCTGAACAATTATTGAAGTTAGTAAAAAGTGAAGTGGTAGAGCACAGGCAGGATAGGTTTCCACCACTGCTTATTACACCCACATTGATACTTAGGAGGATGACATCCAATTTTATGGGCAACACACTGGTGTTTCCCTGTACAGTTGATGTTTACAGATATGGTCATGTTATTAAAACAAACTGGAATATCGTGTTTCCATTGGAATTGAAGGGCAAGTTGAGTGATGCCCCTCGAGTGATTTTCAGTAAAGGTACAAACATTAAAATGATTCTGGAGAATGGTGTTAGGTTCAACAGACCTACAATAAAAAGTAGATTAATGAATGAATGTGGAAAATGTAAGTATTGTAGGGTCATTAAGCAATAACCCATGCCTGGGTGTGGGTAATGCTGGATTTATCATCTTTCTTAACTGAATTTTTACAGCCTTTGCTACCTCTGGTTAGGTCTAGAATTAAAGACACCACACAATGTATTAATATCATCCAGGACACACAATTAGATCCAAGTTGGTACCTGTGTACACTAGACGTCACCTCCCTGTACACTAGCATTCCACATTGGGCAGGACTAGAGGCCATTCAATTCTGGCTTGACAGATTGGATCTTTACACTTCTGGGTTTATTACATTATTAGTTTGTTTAACTGAACATGTGTTGTCCAAAAATGCTTTCTACTTTCATGGGAGGTGTCATTGGCAGGTTCAGGGTATGGCGATGGGAGCATCCTTTGCTCCCATCTATGCCAACCTTTTCATGGGGTACCTAAAGGAACAGCTCATATATGATGATAACCATAATTTAATCTTGGACCAGATAGATAGATATTTGGAGATGCTATCTGGATGATTGTTGGATGGTGTGGTGGAGTGATGAGCATTATGCAAAGGAGTTTATACAACACCTCAGTGAAAACAAATGAGGCATCCAATTTACACTTAATATTGAATACCAACAAATAACTTTCTTGGATGTGTCTATTACTAGATAGACAGACCACACATTGGAAACACAGGTTTATAGAAAATTTCCACAATACAACACCTTATTACATGCTTCTAGCCATCACCCATGCCACATCATCCGGAATATTCCCAAATCCCAATATCTAGCATTAAACATATATGTTCCTCTGAGCAAACTCTTTGGCCTTGCCAAAATGATCTTACTCAAAGATTTCTCAATAGAAGTTACCGGATAGAATCTTTGAACCAGGCATGGAGTTTTGCTGATTAACAAGATAGAAGTCAGTTACTACAATATAGGGACAAAACCATTTCCAACAAATATATCTCACAACCCATTAGGCTAGGTTTAGGGACATTATCAATAATCACTGGGACATTGTGTTGGCTCATGAAAAACTAGCCAATTTACTCACACCTCGTTGTTTATTTTCATATCTCAGAGGCAGAACAATCAACTCACATCTCACCCATTATAAACATCACATCGAGCCCACCAAACAACAAACCACCTTGTTTGGAGACAGATGATCAGGCTGTATTGCCTGTGGTCATTGTAGTGATTGTACACATATAGTCAAAACAAAGGAATTCACTAGCAAAAACACAAGAGTCTATGACATAAGATGTTTTGAGAACTGCAGTAGCAATTGGGTAATCTATTTAGCTACCTGCTTTTGCTCTGCATTCTATGTAGTGCAAACATCAACCCATTTAACATAGCGAGACAGCTTTAAAAAAAGCAACAGAGAAAGGAAGATTTCTGTTGCTTTTTTAAGCTATCTCACTATGTTAAACTCCTTTAACATAGAGGGACACTTTCTAAAAAGCAGTGGAGATCTTGCGTTCTCCATTGCTGTAACAAAAAAAAAAGATTACACTAATGGAAAAAGTCTGGGCGACCGGACCTTTTTCCATTAGTATAAGTCTGATTTACAACATGCACACTGACCAATCAGCATGTACGTCTTGGAATATTAATGGGGGGGGGGTCATTGTATAATTAAAATTGGTCTATATATTACTGTGGGCAATTTTGATAGGATCATTGGATGTCCAGATCATTACAATTGTGACACCATGGTGGTTATCCATGTGGTGACCTGTATATTTTGCTTGGCTTTTTACACCAGAAAACCATTAGAAAATTGAGGGACAGGGTGAAGGAATACCTATATGACATCAAGAAGAAGAAGCTTACTAATGCCCTTTATAAGCATTCAGTCACATGCTGTCAGATAAAAAATTATATATTTTTTATTGTGGAGAAAATTGTTCATTGTGAAAGGAGGGATATGGAAACTGCATTAGAATTCTGTGATCTGACATGGCAGTTAAAGTTGAATGCCATAATACCTGATCTAAACAACCATACATCCATCATGAGTGTGCTGAAATGAAGGGCTGTTTTTTAGTCCTTTTAAAGTTTTTTACAAGTCTTTTTTAAGTTTATTTTAGGTTTCACAACCTAGTTTTTTTTGTTCATGATTAACAGAACATATATATTTTTTGATTATTCAAGGGATTAAAGTTTTAACAATTAAGTGCATTTTTAAATTAACTGAGCAGTTGAATTGAGTGATTTGCAAGTGATTTAGTCAAATAATATTGTAAAATTATTACCAATATCATTAACTAATAAAAACTGCATTATTCTTTTTTGATATTATTAAAGTTGAAGTTAGTGATAATTAATATTCGTTATGAGTACAGAAAATGTGCTGCTATTTTCTGAGGACAGGGTTTAGTCAATGAGCAGTCAAATAAGTCACCAGAACTTTTGTTTTTGACCTCTGAAAAAGTCATGACTGAATAGGATGAAACAGTTTGGTTAATAAACAAGAGAGAGAGACATGGAAGTGTGGTTCACTTTGTTTTTATTTTTCAGTTATGCTCATTATCGCAAAAGCACAATTCAGCAACTCCCTAAGCAGATTATAAACAATGTTACCTACACTGAGGCTTAAGATATAGCAAACCTACTGGGCAATAAATTTAGTTTGCACTTTACCCCTCTCTCTCCTCTGCCTGTCCCTCAAGATATACCTGAAACTGGTTTACTTTCAACTATCACACAAGACCAAGTCCTGAAACTGCTATCAAAAGCTAAAAATAATGCATTGACGGGTCCTGACAATATCCTTGGATGAATAAATAGCATGAAGAATGATTTAATCACACACCTAACAATACTCTTCAGTCTCAGCCTCCATTTAGATTTTGTACTAAATGAATTAAGAGCAGCTACAGTTATTCCCCTGCATAAGGGAGAACCTTCCACAAACTCAGGCAATTACAGACCCATAAACCTGACCAGCCTTATATGAAAAGCCATGGAAAGACTTATCATGGAACTAATCAATAAGGACATAGGGAACCTCCAAACACTGGGCCCAACTCAGTTTGGATTTGTCAAGGGCAAGTTATGATTACTCAGCCTGGTGGTTGTCTTTGAAAAGGTCCCCAGTGCAATGGGTGAAGGAAAAATAGTACACATACCTTGACCTGGAAAAAGCTTTTTGACACAGTTCCTCATTCAGGCATAACAGAAAAGTTAAATAAACCCCTGTGTCATCCACTGTATTGCCAACTGGCTCACAGATAGGATGCAGGAAATCAAAACAGGTGAAGTTACCTCCACAGAGAGACCAGTCACCAGTGGAGTTCCCCATGGTTCTCTCCTATTTGGTATCTATTTTTCTGAAGTACAAGCCAATATCAAAGGGCACTGACAGACTAAGTTTGCAGATGACTGCAAGCTAGGAGCAGTCATTGAATCTTCTAATATCTTAGCCATCCTGTAGCAAGGTCTGTCCCTAATAAATAAATGGTGCCAAAATCATTGATTGAAACGTAATGCCAAAAAAATACATTATTGTATCCTTCAGGAAGTCATCTACCCCAGGGAACTACCACAGTGACAATACATCCGTAAGAGTTGACCTAGTTGTTCAGTATTTGGGAACTTATTTAGACAGTGACCTAACTTTTGACCAACATGTGTCCATTGCTGTTTAAACATGCAAAAATATTGCACAACTTATAAACAAAGGGATTGTGTCTAGCTCTAGGGATGTCATTGTCCCCCTTTACTCAGCACTCATCAGGCCAATCTTTGACTATAATTCCCCTTTTGGCATGTATCTTTCCAGACACATGCAACAACTGGAACACCCACAGAGATCCTTTACTTAAAGGATATAAGCCTTGTCACTATGCTCGGTATCCTACAGACTGCTAAGAGATGACCTGTGTCTGACACACAAGGCATCCTGTGACTCAATACTGATGGATTTACTGCACATCAGCAAGTCAAATGGCATCAGAAATAGTCTAGGGATCTAAACTTCTTCTGCAACATCAACAAGGGACAGGTATATCTCACAGAGGATACAACTGCTCTGCAATGGTATCCACATAAACAAAGTTTATTCCTGTCCATATTCAAGCACAAGTTGGATCTATGGATGGGAAACTGAAAATTTACCCGAGGATTGACCCTTTACTATTAATGGACAGAGACAGCTCCTAAACACTTTATCCCATGGATGGGTCCTCTCAAATTGTCTGTGGTATGATTCCAGTTATTCTCACTACAGGTAATATATAATTATTGAACACAGGATGGATAAGGCCAATCTCCAACTAAATGGGATAGGTTATATCAGGTATAAAAATGGAAAATGGCTAGGCTTAAAATGGCCTGCAAGGACAACTGGCCTAACACTTACCTATGAATTACAAATAAAAACTGCCTGTTACCCTACTTACCTGTTGGTGGTGGTAAGATGAGGATTTATTATTGGTATCAGTCAGTGACAGAGCCAGATCATGGTCAAATGGGACCCTATAAAGGGTAATAAACCAGCCCCCCCAGCCATTCCAGTGCCCCTTCTCCTGGCTATTTTCCCCATTTATCATAAACACTTTTCAAACATGTCAGTGTGCACATATTATTTTCTTGTTTACTTCTACAATAGCTACAGATATATAGATTTAATTTAAAACTTTTATTTCAAATTTTATAGAACAAACACTGATAGCAATTTGCTAAACAGAAACAACAAAGTCTCTCAATGAAAACAGAATAAATGTGAGTAACTATAAACTTCTCTACCTCTGAAACTCACATTCATTGAAACATACATTCATAGAAAATGTATCTGGCCAGTGGCAGATTAAGTGTTTTCAAACCATGGGCCCCTGCACACATTTTTAAGCCCATGCATAAATGCATGTGTTCTTTGATTCATCTTCCTGGTAATATTAATTACATGTCTTGTTTAATACAACACCAGCTGCTAGAGAGTGTGTTTTACATTATAGTTTTAAACATTTTTTCAGTAAGCAATGAAACAAAACATATGCACCAATAATGACAAAACTGCCCATTTCAGAACATTTCAAATATAAAAGGCAACTCAAACAGTAGTCATTATAAATCTACCTATATCAGTCAAGATGCACAATCTTTGCACAAGTAAGTCATTTGAATAATTCCACATTAAAGAGAACTATAACTTATGAAGAGGTTGCTGCCGGCAAATGACTTTGCATTTCAGTGTTTCATCTACAAATTCAGTGCCTCCTGCCCTTGAACAATAAGTTGCATATGTTACATTAAAAAAACAGTGTGCTGGTAATATACAATAGGGAATGTTGACAAACTGACAACAGGTTCATAGTTACTAAATATCTCATCCAAAGAAGGACACTCAGGAGTTTAGCACCCCCTTATGCTGCACAGTAGTGTCAGCAATTGATCTACCTGGTGTGGGAATAGAACTCACAGCCCTCTGCACTAAAAGCAAGTGTGCTACCGGTTGCACCACTGATACTATACAACCCAGTTCTGAAACTCTAACTGACATTGGCAAACTGTAATCCTCAATGATCTACAAAAAAAAAAAAAAAAAAAAAAGAAAATGAAAGGAGACCTGGCAGTTGGTGTTGAGGTTTAAGGCACTTGCCTTGCCTGGTTTAATAATTAAAGGTTCAAGGATTGACTATCAACAAAGTCATTTAACTAAGCAGTACCCCTATCTGAGATTACACACATAAACCTTATTAGAAGAGATCCATCATCCTTTGATCTTCCACAGATCTGTGCTCAAAATTGGGGCTTGCTATTGCCACTGTATCTTCCACATGATAATGCAGAGGTTTCTGGAGCTTACAGAAGTCCTAACATGTATTTGTTCTAAAGTACAACAAATCCATTATCCATCCTTAATCTGGTCTTACTATCCTTGCAGCAGACATTGCCTTCTAAATCCCCTACATAGCTCGATGTTAGGACATTACCCTAATGCTGAAGTTTTGGGGGCTTACAATAGTTCTGCCATGTCAGGATAACTTCTGCATGGTCCTAATGCTTACTGTGTTTGGTCAGAAGGTCTTTAAGTTTTGCTTTTTTTTTTTTTAATAGTGACCCAAGCCAACACAAGCTCTATGCAGCTGCTTAAGTCACCTAGTACTGGATCTGGCTCTGATCAGTGTCATGATTGTAAAAGGACAGGAGAGTTTTAGAAATTCTAAGCATGAATGTTTTTTACATGCAAAGATCTAGATAAAAATACATGGACAGTCTAGCAAGACAGAATGTATGAGTCATACCTGTAATTACTGTATAAAGTACATTCTGCAGCAGTTGGTGATCATGACTTATTATTCTGAGGAAGTTATTTTCATATTTAATTTGGATACTGGACTACATTATTCTGAGGAAAAGCAGACGTATCTATTACAGAAGTGAAAATAAGTTATATATCTTTTACATGTATTCTGTACACTTTTTTTTTTATTGTGCCTGATCGGCTAGCTAATATGCCAGTATTTTGCCCTGGTAAGAAAGGAAACTGGGAGGCACCACTGCTAATCTGAAGTAAAACTAAAATGAACAAGAAAAGACTACTGGAAGAATGGAAGTTAAAATGATAAAAAAAAAATAATGGGGGCAAGGTCAGTGATTTAAAGAAATGATAAACAGTGGTGACAGAAAACAAAAGCAAAAAAAAAAAATGTGGAAAGAAAAACAGGATATTGAAAGTTAAAATTACATGATCACATGATATTCTTCTAAACAGCAGAGAGCAGAATGACTGCAGTTTGCCAGAAGATAAGCAAGAACCCAAATATATTCAGTTGATGCACTGATAGATAAAATGGGTCCCTATCAGTTCAGCAAAATATCAGTTCAGAGAACAGCATTTTCAGTGCACTTACACAGAACATGCCATTCGTCTAACTGTTCATACTGAGACTGTGGTACAGTGAGGATCAGGAAATTTTCCCTTTCCCCACTGAAGTGCAATCTTGAAGTTGGTATATATAATTAGAAATGGTTGTGGGGATACTTGGGGGTGCAGCCCTCCACATGAGTGGAATTCGATAAACAGCATTTCTGATGAAATGCAGTTCATTGAAGAGTCACTTTGATGAAGTGATACTGCCCTGATAAAATGGCTTTAACAGGTTACATCTATCTAGTGCATATAAGTGTGTGTGTGCATGTATATATACAACCACACATGGATACATACCCATACTTACAGTTATACACTACACATGCATATATGTACACAAATTTATATGTGTGTGTGTGTGTGTGTGTGTGTGTGTGTGTGTGTGTGTGTGTGTGTGTGTGTGTGTGTGTTTGTGTGTGTGTGTGTGTGTGTGTGTTTATTATGTATTCTAACCTTTAGCCTAGACAAAAAATAAAATTAAAAAGAAAGACTACTGACAGTACTAAATAATTTATTTATCTATATATTTTGTATGTCATCACTAGTTTATCTGTAGCCTGCCTGTGTATGTTATCAACTGACTACACCTATTTATCAAGTATAATTAATCACTAAAAAATCAATACATGAATCTAATAAAGTACAATAAAATACCAAGGTAACAGCACAACATAAATTTGTTTTCAAATAATGTCAAATAAAATTAGCAATAATGCCCATAGCAAAAACAAACCAAGCAAATAAAAAGGTACTAAAAAAGTACCTTGAAATAAATAAAAAATATGACATATATTTTAAAGAAAATAAAAATATAAATAATATTTATAATCTCCTTTGAAAGTCAAAATGTAAAAGAAACACTGTCCTACAGCACAAAAAAAAAAAAAGAAAGAGAAAATCCCATCTTTCGGAACATAATAAAGCAATGAAAGGGTAGTTCACACAAAGGAAATGAAATGTTGAACTTTAAAAAGAAAATAACAAACCAAAACTGTTTGCATTCATATTGCAGCATATTACACCTTAAAATGCTTATTAAAATATTTAACATTCATTCATTCTTAAGCACCAAAACTAGAACTGGTAGCTATAAAAACAATAAAAATAAATAATACGCACCCCATTATAAAATACTCATATCTTGTCTTCTAAGTAAAGTAGCCATTTACAATCATGCTTCACAAGGCCAGCAGATGTTCATCCTTACTAAACTGTTGTGTTCTAACCATCCTTCCATAAAAATATCCTGTTAAAAAGCTCCAAAAACGTTTGTCACAGCCCATAGCACATGCTACACCAGTGCCTAAACTGTATAATTCTTCATAAGTGCTATGATCTATCCTAGTTCCTGAACACAGATAAAAAATAAATCTCCAACCCTCCCCCAAAGAAAGACTCACTCTGCATGCTGGTTAGAATTTCCCAACTGAAGAAAAAAACTAGAAAGAGAAAAAAAATCACACAAAGATGCAATCCAGTCTCCAGCCAATAAAATTTCCCAGAAAACACTATCAGAAAATCAGAAGCAGACAAATAAAGGGGAAAAATGAAAAAAGCATACACGTGACAAATTCAAACAGAAAAATAAATAAAAAGTCCAAACCAAAGGTAGTAAAACAGACACTGATCTTGAATCTTAAATACCACTGTATCGATTCTGACCATTTGGTAAACTTTTTTGAGTTGAGACTCAGTGTTATGTCACAAGAAAAGTATAAATATGCAACATGCAAATAGCAAGGGGAAAAGAAGTGCATTAAAAATAAAAAAGTAAATAAAAGCAATACAAAGGGCATGGTGCTTAACATGCATAACATCTGGAACTGTGGGGATGAGAAGTTTGTAATGTGACTCGCAGCATCAGATTTTTCACTTATAAGATGCCATATCTAATATAGCAATAACCCACGCCTGGGTGTGGGTAATGCTAAATTTACCCACGGTTGGCGTGGTTTGGTCCCGAGGCGGCCGAGGACCAAACAAAGCCAACCGTGGTAAATTTAGCATTACCCACACCAGAAGTGGTTATTGCTATTATCATGACATTATTTAAGAAAAGAAACTATTACTTTTCTTAAATAATGGCATAGTATAATGCCTGTTTACTGCCCTTCCGCAGATGTCTAACATCCGCGGCAGTTCTGTTGTACTGCTCGCCTGCGCAGTACATCAGAGCTGTGAGCAAAAGAAACGGAGAAAGCAAGATCTCCGTTGCTTTTTTTTTAGTGTCTCGCTATGTTAAATGAGTTTAACATAGCGAGACAGTTTTAAAATAAACAACGGACATCTCCGTTGCTTATTTTAAAACTGTCTCGCTATGTTAAACTCATTTTACATAGCGAGACACAAAAAAAGCAACGGAGATCTTGCTTTCTCCGTTGCTTTTTTTTAAGACACTGTCTCGCTATGTTAAATGGGTTTAACATAGCGAGACAGCTTTAAAATAAGCAACGGAGATCTCCGTTGCTTATTTTAAAGCTGTCTCGCTATGTTAAACCCATTTAACATAGCGAGACAGTGTTTTAAAAAAACGAGTTATACTAATGGAAAAAAGTCCGGGTGACCGGACCTTTTTCCATTAGTATAACTCGATTTACAACGGGCACGCTGGCCAATCAGCGTGCACGTTTTGGGGGGGTCATGGTATAATATTGCACTTTATATAGGCACACATTCATACACACACACACACACACACACACACACACACACACACACACACACACACACACACACACAAACACACACACACACACATTCACTACACTTTTTCAGTACTGTATTCTATTTTTCTTTTTCACAGTATCAGAAAAAAACTGACATCACTATAGTAACAGTAATTTTAAGTTAAAGACTTTATTAAAGATATGTTTAAAGTACATTTCTCTTGAGATTACATTCATATCATGCTGCTGCTATAGATATGCACAACTATTTATTTACCTGTTTATTCTGGAGTTCATCAATAAACCTGCAAGTTGAATGAAATCAAGAAAACATATTTAAAACTGGAATAAACTGCATTATAATCATTGTTAAATTATTATTAAAATCAATAACAAGGGATTACAAAACCCAACTTTGTCAAAAAACTTAACTTTCTAAAAGCAGAGAACATAACCATTCATTTCATTAGTATTCATTTGTTTATAAGGTGTTCATGAACGTTCAGGACCCTTTGGAATTGTGAACGGGGCAAACACAAATGGACAAAACAGATGGGATTGTACATGTACACACACACACACATACACACACACATATATATATCTGTGTGCGTATTATATATATATCTGTGTGTATTTTATATATATATATATATATATATATATATATATCTGTGTGTGTATTTTATAAAAAATATATATATATATATATATATATATATATGTGTGTATTTTATATATATATATATATATATATATAGAGAGAGAGAGAGAGAGCATAGATCAATACACAAAGATTAAATGTGTCTAGATGTCAGCAAGCAGATTTTAGTAGATAGCAGTACTCTGTCCCTTATCATACATAAGATGCAGGTTAAACATTTAAAATATTGCCTTTATATGTTACTTAGGACTGTTTTCAGGTGTTACAGTTTTTATTATAGGCATCACAGTGGACAGCATAACTTTGATGTAGTTTTAGTCATTTAAGAACTTGGAGAATTTCTTCTTTCCAGTATTTTTTATTTTACTTTATTTTATTTATTTAAATATTTGTTAATTGTGTAGGAGGACTGGCCACAAGGCCCATTTCAGTCACAAAACATGTTCTCTCAGGAACACAATAAAATATGAATATCAAATAATAACCATATTAAATACAACTGCAACAAGCATTATAAGTAGTGCATTGACTGTACAACTGCACTCCAAAATCAGGGAAAAGACAAGATTTTTAAGCACCCTTCCAGCATCAGAAAGAATGCTTAACAAGCCTTTGTTAAGAACCCCTCTCTATTGTTAAGTCCTAGTCTTGCAATACAGCATTAACAGTGGTCAGCAGCCATCAAAGAAAACTGGTGGGAAGTTGTTAAACTCATCATTCATGGATTGTGCTATACCTGACCCAGAGGCACAGGACACCTGTAAAGAAGTCTTGTGTGTGCCATTAGTCCATAGCTAATCATAGTCGGGGCTATAATACACATCAAAGTGCAGTATGTAGCTGAGAAATATGCTGCTGCTGTAGTTAGATGTGATATCGACAGCATGACAGGTGTTCTCCATGTCATGGGCCCACAACATCACACACAGTCTCCATCACTTTCACAATGCCCATTACATATACTCTTAATCAAAACACAGGTATGTGAACTGCAGGACCATAGTTTACTGGTGTGAACTTTTAAATGCTCTTAAAGCCATCTGTGAGAATGTCATTAATAACCACCTCTGATGGCCTCCAGGTAGAGTTTTACACTTACCCCCATACAAGAACAACATGTTGCAGATGTATTACACTGCATTCCAAATAATCACCATAGACGTTTCTAACTTCAAAAAATAAATAAATAAATACATAAATAGATAAACACATTTGGGAAAGGTATCCCCCACCTTCAACAAGCAACAATAGAAATGCATAGTTGCACAAGAACCCCCCCACCCCCCAACACTAGAAAGCACCATAGGTGACTATTGGTATAAGGACTGCTACTACATAATAACCACCTTAATCAAAGTCATAGTGAGTAAAGATTTGGCACATAAAGGAGAAACTAAGATATTAGGCATTTGTTCATCATATCTCTGGGTAATTTAAATAATAAAGACATTTATTCCAATTCTAGCAATTGTGACCTGTCATAGCGCCTTGTTACATGCTGCTGCATGTCATGTTTCTCTAGAGTGTGATGGCTTCCAAAGGTGCAATGCATGCCATGGCCTCTAGGGCAAAGTAGAATATTTGTGTATATAATGTACAAAGACCATTGAAAGCACATACTGGGAACATCTTATTCGAGTCCCCATGATAAGGTGGATGCTTGGCCCTACCTTTCCAGAGGAGTAACTGCTGCAACTATCACCAGCTTTGGAGAGCACTGCATTCACAACTTTTTTGTTATCAGGAGGCACTACCTTGACTCCCTGCACCAATGGAAAAAAGAAGTCAGACGGAAAGTGCTCCTGAGTTTTAAAAAAGTCCATGAGTGGTGCTTCTTAATGTATTGTACTATTTAACTACCAGGGCAACTGCAAAGCATATGCTTCATGTACAGTTTCATTTTCTTTAGTATTTTTCATCTCCTGTGCAGACTGAGGAGAACTGGCTCCTTTTTGAAAGGCATATGGACTGCCTGTCCAGATAATAGGGGTAAGTATCTAGCTGCATTAGTATAACCAGATATAGCTATCATAGAGAAATCTTTCTTTCTTTAATTGTATGCTGTGGTTCCTTGTAACATCCACTGTATGCAGGAATACACACATCAGGATACACTCTACTGTCCATGCAGGCAAATCTACTGTCTCACCCACCCATCTTGTGAAGGATACCCACACTAACAGGGTATGGATTCTATGACTGGCATGAAATGTCCTTACACCATGCCCTACCACACATCTGTGCATTTACTCCTTTACTGTGCTGCATGCACTGATATAGTCCCGGCAGTCCTACAAGATCCAGAAGTCACATTTCCCAATATTTTACATTCAGTGCCACATACAGGGGCTATGGCAGGGCCTACAGCAGTGCCACTTATACATGTTATGCCCAGGCTATTCAGTCTTTATACCTACTTTGTCCTGTACTACTTACTGGCATATATTATAACACTTGTCCACCATATGGTGACAGCTGCTGTGGTTAAGTCACTGGATTTGCTTTTATTGCCATGTTACACTTGCATGGTAAACATATTGCCCTGAGACTTCTGCAAAGTTGACTATTTTCAACAGTCCCTTTCTTGTCCCTTTGGCATAACCATAGCAGAAGTAGTGTTTCCCCACACCTTCCATGGTCTCTGCTGTCCACAAACAAACTACCTGCATTGTTCTCCCACATAGGAGTCTAAACAAAAAACTCCACTCCCTAGAACCTCTCTTCACCCTACAGAATGCTGATGTCTGAGCAGTCACTGACACATTGTTTACAGCCACAGATAGCACACTGACAATGCAAGGTTATAAAGCCTTCCACACATTAAGACCAGCTGCCTACTACACAGACAGGGACTAAAGGTGGAGGTGTCTAGATTTACATCAATAATAAATATACCTCAAGGGTGGTCAAACAGGACGATGGACTTGAGCTTCTCCGTGTTCAAATCACCATAGGCAAAATCCAGTACCACCTCCTTGCAAGCTATAGGTTCCCCTGTATGACCCAGGAAACCCATACCATGTATTTAAATTTACTGGAAACACTCACCATCCAACCCAATACCATATTCACAGGTGATTTTAATTTCCTCTCTATTAACTGGGAATCCTATACGACATCAAATGTACAGGCACAGAGATATTTGGCCAGTGCTAATTGTCCTTGGCAGACTAAATTTGCAGATGATTGCAAATTTGGAGCTGTCATTGAATCCCAGACTGACACAAATATTCTCCAGGAAGGGCTGACACTGACAAACAACTGGTTTCAGTGCCATGGACTAACAGAAATGATAATAGTATCCTTCAGAAAGTTATCCACCTCTGGTAGCTATCATATTGACAACACACCCCTTAGAGCTGATCCAGTAGTCAGGGACTTAGAGACACACAGATAGTAATCTAGCCTTTGACCATCACGTGTCTACAGTAGTGAGAAAATAATTTTATGTTGAGCAACTTATAAACAAAGGTATGGTATCTAGGTCCAAGGAAGTCATTGTTCTACTGTATTTGGAATTTATCAGACCTATCATTGAGTACAACACCCCCTTTGGTATGTACCTAACCAGGCATATCCAACAACTGGAACATCCACAGAGGTTCCTCACCAAAAGAATACAGGGCATAAGTAACATGTCCTTTGCAGACTCCCTCAAGGCCTTATCCCTTTATTCTGTCTCCTAAAGGCTGTTGAGGGGAGATCTATGCTGGCATACAGGGCTTAGTCAGACCCCTCTTTGATGGACCTCCTGCATATCCACAAAACAAACAGCACCAGAATTACCTATTCTAAAGACTTAAACCTTACCTGTGATATAAATAGGACCTGCTGGAGAGACAAGTATGTATCCTGGAGACTACCCCTTCACTGGAACAGGCTCCCCATCTATGTGAAGCAGAGTAACTCCCTTATCCAATTCAAGTGTAACTTGGACAATTGGATGGGGAACAGGAAATTCATCCATGGCTTGGCACCTATGTCTCTAAAGGACACAGGCAACCTGTAAATGGTTCTTCTCCCAGGCCTCTGCTTATAAATATTTCATCTCTCAAGCCCTGCTCATGCTTAACAAGGGTACCAGAACTCATCAGATTTGGGATACATGGCTAGGCTTAAAAAGGTCCTTGTGGTCATTAGCCTAGTAAACACCTATGAGCATATAAACCTATACATACTGGATGTATGGGTAATATCTTAATGGCCCTTGCAACCATTTCCTGTGCTGGCACTTTACCATGTAATCTCCCTTGGTAGATGTAGCCTTCAAAACACCAGTGAGTACCTAAAAATGTTTTCTACTCTTCTAGGTGCTTTTGTAGCTGATTGTCATAGATGGGTCTGATGCCAATGACTTTCTTTCTAGTGGCTCTCTCAGTTTTGCAATCCTTCCTTTGTATAGTTATTTGATGCTGATTCTCTATTTCTCTCTGATTATGTTACTATATAATGCAGTGCCAATCTTAATAGTGGCTGTTGTATACCAGTCATCAGTTGCCACATTGTCAGCAGACCCTGACATACCCTGTTGGTATCCTTCTGTGTCCAGGTCTGCTTCTCATGGGTTGACATAGGTCATCAAGTGGGAGTGATCTGCAAGGTTCTATTGTGGCTTCTGGTAGTCAGTCTAGGGGGGGTGTTGTACTCTCTAGGGCTCTGATGATCGAACCTAATATGTCACTTGGTAGGAGAAGAATTGGGTGATGATGGCAGTGATAGAACGGTGACCTGAAATCCTTATTGGCCACCTGGACAAGATCCTTGTGCATCCAGCAGAGTTGTACTACTGCCTGGCCCTGCCATGCATCCCAACAAAAGCAGGACCCTACAGAGAGGGCAATCATAGACTGGACTGACCTCTGGCTGGGTGATACCTTTGGGCAGCATGAAAGAAAGCTGTCACCCCTCTCTTTACCCCATCATGATATTCTCCTTCCATGTGTTTTTCTTCCTTCCGCTGCTTGCAGTACAATCATCACCATCATCAAATACGCTTGTAGTACAATCAACACCATCAACAAATGTCCTCCCTCCATTTATCTGTATCACTCCATTGCATTCCCCTTTTTTGTGTCACTACCTCCCATGTTGGACTTTGTCTGTGTTCTGTGTTTCTTTGCCTGCCCCTCTAGCATCCTTGTACCCTCTTTCCCACCCATGCCTTCTCATTACTTCCTTCCTCGTCTGCCCGCTAAGAAAATGAAAAATGGGCACCTGTCCCATAAAAACCCTATCTTACCCACCCGTCACAATCTTTGCTTCCCTATGTCCTTCTGTATAATCTTATATGTGTTCTTCCCCTTTTCTGACTGTCCTATAGATGCATTTCCTCCCCATCTGTAAGAAATAATTAGATAGGGACCTTGATGGGAGCTCCTTATTATTACTCTCAGGAGGTTTTACAGTGCAGTGACTATGCACATGTGGATGCACATAGGCATGAGTATGCTGTATGTTCACTACTGGGATTCATGGGTGACATGACCACAGTTATACCATGTTCTTTCATTTGCAGTTAATGCAGATTTTGCCTACAGATTCCATAAGGGAAGGTTTTGGAGAATGTGGGAAGTGACTGTGGTGTATATATACTACTACTTGCCAAGTGCCCCAGTCCAGTTGCTCCACACCATACCACACTTTAAATTCAGTATACCATCAGCCAGCAGCAGCAGCATCTCTCCATTCCAATAAAAAGATGCAAGTGTGATTTTTTTTTCTAAATGTTTACCTCAAGTCTTTGGCCTCCTTGATAATGATGAAACTGTTTAGTTCAGCTTTACCCAAATTTCAGCTTTGCTAGTGCTACTCCATTACAGCCATATATCACTTAGGCAAGACATTTGGTCCGAGTCAAAAATTATGGGGGTCAGAGATTTTAAATACTGCTATTATAAACTTTGAAAATTGCTAGAGTAACAGGTTTTGCATCAGTGTGCATTTTATGAAGGGTATGAGACTGAAACCCAAATGTCTGTCATTATTTGGTGATTTCAACCATCAATGATTTGACTGAATACCATAAACTTACTTTGAAGCAAGCAAAAATTAGCATTAGCAGTACTCTTGAGCCTGTAAGAATCTCTGTTGTACCCATAGCTGGAAACTATAGCTCAGGATGAACATTTCCTTATCCAATTTTATTATTTTTAACAAGTTGCTTTCGCATCTTATTCTTCCGAATGTCTGTGTTTTGAGACACTTTGAACAAAACTTTTTGCACCCGACAAAGGTAAATTTATTTTTTTTTTACTATCTCTTATGTACACTCTTTCAAAAGTGCTATGGACTATTAAAACAGCTGGTTCTGCACTCAGCTCAGCTAATCAGGCAAGATTCCATATCCTAGAAAAACCACAGCTCTCATGATAAATCTTGTCACTGATCAGTTATCCCCCACAAAATCATGGTCAAAAGGAGCCCCCCCATACACAACCCTCTTCCCCTGCAGCCATTCTAGTGTCCAATTACTTGGCTATTTCTCCCCATTTACCATGAACACTGTAATGTGCATACTGTTTTATGCTTTACTTCTACAATGATTATTTGGATTTAATTTAAAACTTTTATTTTAAATTTTATAGCACAAACACTGATAGATATGTGCTAAATAAGGTAATACAGTCTCATGATGAAAACAGATTTAGCATTAAAACTACTCTGCCCTTGAAACTCACATTCATTGAAACAGCATTGAAACCCACATTAAAAAAATGCATCTGGCCAGTGGCAGATAAAGTTTACCTTTGGGCTGTTATCAAATCATAGGCCCCTTGCACACATATTTAGGACCATGCAAACATAGATGTGTTCTTTGATTCACCTTCCTGATTGTATTAAATGATATTCCTTGTATAATACAGCACACTTCTTGGAGCATGTTTTAAATTTATTGTTTTGAACATTTTTCCAGTAAGCAATGAAACAAAATGTATGAACCAATAATGATAAAACTGCCTAATTCAGAACATTTCCATCATAAAAGTCTACTCAAACTTCTGTTATTACAATCCACCAATATCAGTAAATATGCATAATCTCTGCAGAAATAACAGTCATCTAAATAATTCCACATTAAAGAGATCTGCAACTAATGAAGATATTGCTGCTAGCAAACAACTTTATATTTCATTGTTTCATCTACAAATAAAGTGCCTATTGATGCTCTACTGTATTTAAAATTGCGTGCAGGCAGAAAGGAAGGGGTCTATATTAGAAGCTCAAAGGTGTACTTATCCAAATATGTAAATACCGACACGTCTTCATCGAACCGCAAAAACATCAATCGTCCTGAAGCGTGAAATCAGAAACATCAAATTGTCATGGTTGGCCCTTCGGCGGTATAGCTCCGTAAGGTAAGTGTGTGATAGTTACGGACCTTAGGGTTAGGGTGCGGGTTAAGGTAAGTGCATACATGGTGGTATATGCAAGATTTAGTGTAGGGTTAGAAGTAGGGTTTAGTTTATGGTTAGAAGTAGGGTTTTGGTTAGTGTATGTATGTGGTTTATTTAGTTTGTTTGGGTAGGTAGTATGTAGCGGGCTGTGGGGTGGGACAATTATGACGGTTCGAGTTTTTGAATTTTGCGGTTTAGGGCATTCGGTGTAATCTTGGTTCACGGAATATGTGTCAGCGTTTACGTATTCGGATATGTATACCTTTGTGCTTTTAATATAGACCCAAAAGGAAGAACAGGACATCTGTGTGACAATGCATGCACAGATTTGACGCGACCAGACCATTCTTAAAGAAGAATGTCCTTAAAAACAAAAACAGTATATATATTTTTTTATTAAAGTAAATGTGACAGTCCCAAAAGTGCTGCCTGGGGTGGACTGCCCTTCTCACCCCCCCAGCTATGCCACTGTAGTATCATACTGCTTGTGCAACTCATTGAGTGCTGGAGCAGTTGAGTCCATATCACTCAACTGCCCTGATCAAGACATACTTCTCAGCTGTCCCTGATTTTGACTCGTATTTTAGCTATTTCTTCCTCTTAATCCTTACTAAAATTTATGATTTTTAAGGAAAAAGTGAATTACACCTAATAAATAAAGATGATAGATTTATAGAATTCTTTTAGTTCAGAAAGTGTAAATTAATGCACATTCCCTTTTTCTGTCAATGTCTCAAATTAATAGGATCATAGGAGGTTACTAGGCTAATGGCCCTGGGGCCCTAACAAGCCTAGCCAAGAGTTTATCCCCAAAAAAGAACCCTCAGTAAGCACCTGTCTCTCCTGTCAGTGAGGGACAAAGGTGGAACTCCTGGGACAAATTTGTGGTTTCTCATCCACTCATCAAGGTTGCTCTTGAAGAGGTTCAGTGGGGTACTCTGTTTGACATGTATGGGAAGTCCATTCCACAGATGGCACAGCCTCAGGGAGACAAACCTGTCTCTCCAGTTGGTTTTGCTGATGTCACATATTAGATTTAGGTCTATCAAGCAGGTAATGCATGAAGAGTTATACTTATGGATATAGAGCATCTCTAGAAGGGCAGGGTCTGATATTACCTTGTAGGGGAGACATACATCACCTCTGAGCAGTCTGTATGATACCAAGTAGAGTGATACTGATTTGAGCGTGTCCACATAGGACAGATGTTGGAGGCCATAGATTCTCTTTATGAGGTATTTCTCTGGCCTTTTCAGTTGGTGCAGGTGTTTGGAGAGGTACATACCAAATGGGGCATTATATTCAATTATAGACCTAATGAGGGTGGAGTACAGAGAGGTGATGGTCAAATGTGAGATTGTTGTCAACCTGAGTACCCAGGTCTCTCACCACAGGTTGTGTGCTTAGGGGGATGCCACTGATGTGGTAATCAGTAGGGGCCATATTTTTCTTCGAATAATATGATAATACATTTTTTTAGTTTAACTTAAGACCATGACTTTGACAACAACTTTTTGTAGCTGTGAGACCCTCTTGCAGTATGTTACCATCATTTGGGGAGTCAATGACAGCAAAGTCATCTGCAAACTTGGTCAGCCACAGGCCTTTTGTCTTTGCCTGGACCTCTGAGACATAGATACTAAACAGTAGGGGTCCCAGGACAGATCCCTTGGGAACACCATTAGTGACGGGTCTGCTGTCAGAGGTATTGGCACTTATTTTGACCTTGTGGGTCCTATCGGTGAGCCAGTTGGCCAAACACCTGACAAGATAGGGATTTATGCCAAGTTGTGTTAGCTTTTCGATGATGCCCGAATGGGGGGGGGGGTGTCAAAGGCCTTGGCCAAGTCAAGGTAAGTTGTGTGTACTGACTTTCCCTTATCCAGAGCCTTGGTGACAGTCTCAAAGAAATCAACCAGGTTCATTAGGAAAGATCTGCCCCTGCAAATACGAATTGGGTAGGGTCAAGAGCTTGAAGATTGCCTATGTCCTTTTTTATGAGATCCATAATAATACACTCCATGGCTTTATAGATCAGACTTGTCAAGCTAATGGGGCAATAGTTTCCCAGGTCAGTAGTGGCACCACCTTTGTGCAAGAGGATGACAATGACAGTTCTCCACTCTGCTGGAATGAAGCCTGTAATTAGGCTGTAATTGAATAGGGTACTCAATGCCGAAGCTAGTTCTTGCTGGAGATGATGCAGAATACAGCCTGGGATAGTATCAGGTCCCATGGAAGCTGTGTTCTTTGCCTTGGATAGGGCCTTTAACACTTGCTCTACAGAGATGTGAGGTGCAGGACAAGTATCAGTGATGTCGAATAGGCCTCTGGGGAGGACAGAGGGGTGAAGTTTGCTCTGAACCTATCAGTTAGCAGGTTGGCTAAGTCAACAGAATCAATGTAAGTGGTACCATTAAGTACAAATTCAGAACAAACCTGCTTTGCCATGGAGGTTTCTGACATAACTGAAGAAGGACTTCTGGTTTCCCTTTGTTTCAGGGGCTAGTTTCAACTCATAATTGACTCTGGAGGTTTTCACTAGTGATCTCATTTGCTTGTAGGGGCTGAGGAGGGAGTTTTTCCAATTTGTAATCTGTTCCTTTTTACCCTTGGACAACAGTTTCTTCCTTTTGTTGTAAAGCCTGTTGATAGATGATGTCCACCAGACAGGTTTGTGCTTCCTTAAGGAGCAGGTTTTAGTTCTGTTGAAGATGGCTGAGTCCATGCACTTGTACAGGTGCTTGTATACTGCATTGGTGTACTGTTCTGCATAGTTGTCTGCATCCTCTGAGGGGGGTAGTGGTGTGAAGCTACTGATACTCTCCCTTTGCAGGTTGAAGTCAGCTTTTGAGAATTTTTTTAGCCTGGTTATGGCTGGGGAGGGGTTGAGTGGGATAGAAACTTTGAATGAGACAGACCGATGATCTGATCTCACCAGAGAGAACATACTATTGGAGTGTGCAGCGGTCGGCCATGTCGGTGAGAACCAAGTCCTGAATGTTATCTCCCCTTGTGGGGGATGAGACAAGCTGGTCTAGCATGTTAGAATTGATGAAGTCAAGGAATGCGTTAGTGCAGTAATAGTTCACCCTGTCTGTGGTGGGGTAGTTGAAGTCACCAAGAATCAGGGTGTTAAGTGGTACCTTGGAGTCAAGTAGGTCCAGGTAGGAGGAGTGGGTGCCCTGAGTCATGCAGGGAGGTCCATAGCTGGCTATAATTTCGATGGGTGTCTTGCCAACTGTCAGTTGCACCTGGAGTAGTTCCAGTGCATTATGCTGGCAAACCAGTCTGGAGGTGGGCCTGTCCTTAATGAAGATAGAGACTCCACCACCCTTAGTATTTCTGACCTCATTTTGGGGTCAGAAAGTGCGGAATGAGGTATACCCTGGTAATAGTACTAATATTTAAAAAAAAAAAATCAGTGTCTGATTATTTCTGGATTTGCCCCTTGTTCTATTTAGATTTATCCTTGATTGGTTGAGAGCTATGGCTCACACTTTTATTCTGTCTTTCTTCTAATACTGACAGCTTTGGGATAAACAGGTATGTGGAATGCATGTGACAAATAATGATAATAACCAAAAAGATCAAAAATATGAACATATTCTGTGAAATTCTGCACAGTTAAGAACCTATGAATGCTTACAGCTGAAACATGTACTATGTAAGCATATTTAGCATCTCTTGATTTTAAGGGACATCTCTAATTTTGCCAAAAGGTGGTGGGTCACAGTCAACAAATAATGGCAGTCACCACAATATCAGCGGTTGAGTGTTGTTGTCAGCTTTTAAAACATTGTTTGTTATCAGTACTGCAGCTCTGTACTACTGTCCATTTATGAAGAGTAAAATTCAAGGGTTACAAAATGTGACACATTCAGCTAGAGGAAGTGACCCATTCCTTTTTATATCACATGAATTACCAGAGAAAAAACATTCAGGGACAAAATCAGTGGCAGCTGAGATGGGTGAATAAAAACTTTACTACTATAAAAGCAATTCAGTTATCTCGGATAAAGTGGAAGCACAAACTGGAAGGCTGGTGCTATGATGAATGGCTTCTGAAAGTGCAAGACAGAATGCTAATAAACCCGTATGGAAAAATAAATGTCCAGATTATCAGCACATACATTTTTCAAATTTCCAAGAAAGTATTTTTGTCAGAAATGTTGGGGGGGGTAGTATAACTACAGAAATTATTCTAATATAGAAACTGAATTGTTTAGATCTAACAAGATCCTGTTAAGGTTACTGCTGTTGGCTGCTAAAATAAACAATTACTATAAAATGGAAATCACAAACAAAACCATCTGTGGATGAGTTTTGGTGTTGTAAGGGAAATGAAATTGCTGGAGGTGGGATCTTTAGAAAAGAGAAGAAGTAAACAACATAGAAATAAATGGAATATGTTGGAATAATGCATACAAGATTATGTTCATAATTAATAATATTTCAGGGAAGGTAGGACTTAAGCAAGCTATGCAATGTTAAATCGAATAATTATTAAAACAAAAGTCGTATTTGTAAAATGAATACAAAGAAAATGTTGTAATTTTTTTAAATAATTAAATATATACTAATATCACTATGCAATGTGTGATGTTAATAAAAAAAATAAGAAAGTATAATTCATATTTAATCTTAGTGATTACAGCAACCTCTTTTTATGCATTATGTTACATAACTTATGTACTTAGTTAAGGGGCACCAAACCTATGGCATCAGTCAGCAATGAGTGATAATAATCATCAGTGATGTGTGGTAATAACCAGCAATGGGTGGTAATTATCAGCAGTGATGTGTGGTAATAACCAGCAATGAGTGGTAATAATCATTGGTGATGTGTGGTGATAACCAGCAGTGAGTGGTAATAATCATCAAGGATGTGTGGTAATAACCAGCAATGAGTGGTAATAATCAGCAGTGATGTGTGGTAATAACCAGCAATGGGTGGTAATAATCAGCAGTGATGTGTGGTAATAACCAGCAATGAGTGGTAATAATCAGCAGTGATGTGTGGTAATAACCAGCAATGAGTGGTAATAATCAGCAGTGATGTGTGGTAATAACCAGCAATGAGTGGTAATAATCAGCAGCGATGTGTGGTAATAACCAGCAATGAGTGGTAATAATCAGCAGTGATGTGTGGTAATAACCAGCAATGAGTGGTAATAATCAGCAGTGATGTGTGGTAATAACCAGCAATGAGTGGTAATAATCAGCAGTGATGTGTGGTAATAACCAGCAATGAGTGGTAATAATCAGCAGTGATGTGTGGTAATAACCAGTAATGAGTGGTAATAATCAGCAGTGATGTGTGGTAATAACCAGCAATGAGTGGTAATAATCAGCAGTGATGTGTGGTAATAACCAGCAATGAGTGGTAATAATCAGCAGTGATGTGTGGTAATAATCAGCAGTGATGTGTGGTAATAACCAGCAATGAGTGGTAATAATCAGCAGTGATGTGTGGTAATAACCAGCAATGAGTGGTAATAATCAGCAGTGATGTGTGGTAATAACCAGCAATGAGTGGTAATAATCAGCAGTGATGTGTGGTAATAACCAGCAATGAGTGGTAATAATCAGCAGTGATGTGTGGTAATAACCAGCAATGAGTGGTAATAATCAGCAGTGATGTGTGGTAATAACCAGCAATGAGTGGTAATAATCAGCAGTGATGTGTGGTAATAACCAGCAATGAGTGGTAATAATCAGCAGTGATGTGTGGTAATAACCAGCAATGAGTGGTAATAATCAGCAGTGATGTGTGGTAATAACCAGCAATGAGTGGTAATAATCAGCAGTGATGTGTGGTAATAACCAGCAATGAGTGGTAATAATCAGCAGTGATGTGTGGTAATAACCAGCAATGAGTGGTAATAATCAGCAGTGATGTGTGGTAATAACCAGCAATGAGTGGTAATAATCAGCAGTGATGTGTGGTAATAACCAGCAATGAGTGGTAATAATCAGCAGTGATGTGTGGTAATAACCAGCAATGAGTGGTAATAATCAGCAGTGATGTGTGGTAATAACCAGCAATGAGTGGTAATAATCAGCAGTGATGTGTGGTAATAACCAGCAATGAGTGGTAATAATCAGCAGTGATGTGTGGTAATAACCAGCAATGAGTGGTAATAATCAGCAGTGATGTGTGGTAATAACCAGCAATGAGTGGTAATAATCAGCAGTGATGTGTGGTAATAACCAGCAATGAGTGGTAATAATCAGCAGTGATGTGTGGTAATAACCAGCAATGAGTGGTAATAATCAGCAGTGATGTGTGGTAATAACCAGCAATGAGTGGTAATAATCAGCAGTGATGTGTGGTAATAACCAGCAATGAGTGGTAATAATCAGCAGTGATGTGTGGTAATAACCAGCAATGAGTGGTAATAATCAGCAGTGATGTGTGGTAATAACCAGCAATGGGTGGTAATAATCAGCAGTGATGTGTGGTAATAACCAGCAATGAGTGGTAATAATCAGCAGTGATGTGTGGTAATAACCAGCAATGGGTGGTAATAATCAGCAGTGATGTGTGGTAATAACCAGCAATGAGTGGTAATAATCAGCAGTGATGTGTGGTAATAACCAGCAATGAGTGGTAATAATCAGCAGTGATGTGTGGTAATAACCAGCAATGGGTGGTAATAATCAGCAGTGATGTGTGGTAATAACCAGCAATGAGTGGTAATAATCAGCAGTGATGTGTGGTAATAACCAGCAATGAGTGGTAATAATCAGCAGTGATGTGTGGTAATAACCAGCAATGAGTGGTAATAATCAGCAGTGATGTGTGGTAATAACCAGCAATGAGTGGTAATAATCAGCAGTGATGTGTGGTAATAACCAGCAATGAGTGGTAATAATCAGCAGTGATGTGTGGTAATAACCAGCAATGAGTGGTAATAATCAGCAGTGATGTGTGGTAATAACCAGCAATGAGTGGTAATAATCAGCAGTGATGTGTGGTAATAACCAGCAATGAGTGGTAATAATCAGCAGTGATGTGTGGTAATAACCAGCAATGAGTGGTAATAATCAGCAGTGATGTGTGGTAATAACCAGCAATGAGTGGTAATAATCAGCAGTGATGTGTGGTAATAACCAGCAATGAGTGGTAATAATCAGCAGTGATGTGTGGTAATAACCAGCAATGAGTGGTAATAATCAGCAGTGATGTGTGGTAATAACCAGCAATGAGTGGTAATAATCAGCAGTGATGTGTGGTAATAACCAGCAATGAGTGGTAATAATCAGCAGTGATGTGTGGTAATAACCAGCAATGAGTGGTAATAATCAGCAGTGATGTGTGGTAATAACCAGCAATGAGTGGTAATAATCAGCAGTGATGTGTGGTAATAACCAGCAATGAGTGGTAATAATCAGCAGTGATGTGTGGTAATAACCAGCAATGAGTGGTAATAATCAGCAGTGATGTGTGGTAATAACCAGCAATGAGTGGTAATAATCAGCAGTGATGTGTGGTAATAACCAGCAATGAGTGGTAATAATCAGCAGTGATGTGTGGTAATAACCAGCAATGAGTGGTAATAATCAGCAGTGATGTGTGGTAATAACCAGCAATGAGTGGTAATAATCAGCAGTGATGTGTGGTAATAACCAGCAATGAGTGGTAATAATCAGCAGTGATGTGTGGTAATAACCAGCAATGAGTGGTAATAATCAGCAGTGATGTGTGGTAATAACCAGCAATGAGTGGTAATAATCAGCAGTGATGTGTGGTAATAACCAGCAATGAGTGGTAATAATCAGCAGTGATTTGTGGTAATAACCAGCAATGAGTGGTAATAATCAGCAGTGATGTGTGGTAATAAACAGGCAATGAGTGGTAATAATCAGCAGTGATGTGTGGTAATAACCAGCAATGAGTGGTAATAATCAGCAGTGATGTGTGGTAATAACCAGCAATGAGTGGAAATAATCAGCAGTGATGTGTGGTAATAACCAGCAATGAGTGGTAATAATCAGCAGTGATGTGTGGTAATAACCAGCAATGGGTGGTAATAATCAGCAGTGATGTGTGGTAATAACCAGCAATGAGTGGTAATAATCAGCAGTGATGTGTGGTAATAACCAGCAATGGGTGGTAATAATCAGCAGTGATGTGTGGTAATAGCCAGCAATGAGTGGTAATAATCAGCAGTGATGTGTGGTAATAACTAGCAATGAGTGGTAATAATCAGCAGTGATGTGTGGTAATAACCAGCAATGAGTGGTAATAATCAGCAGTGATGTGTGGTAATAACCAGCAATGAGTGGTAATAATCAGCAGTGATGTGTGGTAATAACCAGCAATGGGTGGTAATAATCAGCAGTGATGTATGGTAATAACCAGCAATGAGTGGTAATAATCAGCAGTGATGTGTGGTAATAACCAGCAATGGGTGGTAATAATCAGCAGTGATGTGTGGTAATAACCAGCAATGAGTGGTAATAATCAGCAGTGATGTGTGGTAATAACCAGCAATGAGTGGTAATAATCAGCAGTGATGTGTGGTAATAACCAGCAATGGGTGGTAATAATCAGCAGTGATGTGTAGTAATAACCAGCAATGAGTGGTAATAATCAGCAGTGATGTGTGGTAATAACCAGCAATGGGTGGTAATAAACAGCAGTGATGTGTGGTAATAACCAGCAATGAGTGGTAATAATCAGCAGTGATGTGTGGTAATAACCAGCAATGGGTGGTAATAATCAGCAGTGATGTGTGGTAATAACCAGCAATGAGTGGTAATAATCAGCAGTGATGTGTGGTAATAACCAGCAATGAGTGGTAATAATCAGCAGTGATGTGTGGTAATAACCAGCAATGAGTGGTAGTAATCAGCAGTGATGTGTGGTAATAACCAGCAATGAGTGGTAATAATCAGCAGTGATGTGTGGTAATAACCAGCAATGAGTGGTAATAATCAGCAGTGATGTGTGGTAATAACCAGCAATGGGTGGTAATAATCAGCAGTGATGTGTGGTAATAATGAGTTAATTATAAAGCATATGATAGGTCACATGCTCTTTTGTTGGGATGGCACCACTGGATAATTAAATAATCAAATTACATTTTCAGATTTTGTCTTTTATGATCATTTATGCCTCTAAACTTTACAAAACTAAGTATAAACTTGGAGAGCTAAGCATCTCACATAACATATTACACACAGCAGGCAAGCAGACAATGCAATTCTGTGCCTCTGTTCTATCCAACCTAAAAAAAAGTTCCCTTTAGATAACTGTCCTTGACTCATCATACATTTGTTGTTGCATACAATAACAGCATGTGGGTTGTGGAAGTCAAGATCATTGACTCTGCGTGTAGTTTGATAAATAGGTAGGGTTACCACCAGAAAGAGGTTTCTTCAGATCACTCAGGGGTGTGTGGCTTACTCGTCAGGAAATGGAAGGATGGAAAGGTGGTAACCCTAATGTGTGAATGGACTATTAATAGAAAATATACGCTTTCAGCATATGAATACATATATGGATATTAAAATGAAGAAAAGGAGACAGCAATTTAAATGTATGTAGGAATAATTACTGAAAAAATAAAATGTTGAGGGTATTGCAATACATTAATGAACATCTTACGATTTCTGAAGCTGATGTATAATCACTTAATGAACAACAGCCTTAGTTAAGACACAGGGTAAAAGTCTATATGTCTTAATTTTATATCAAATACATATCTGAGACTTCACTAGACAAAATATTATGAAAATAATTATAGTATGTTTTGCAAATGCCCTTGTTTGAAATCTATATCCCTAATGTACAGAGGCAGCCTGTGAATCACGTTTCCAAAAGTTCAAAAGTAAAAAATTAAGGAATCGAGATTTTTGCAGAGTGGCAATCCCTCTACACCTCCCACACCCACCTGAAAATTATATATACCAACTCCAACATTGCACTACAATATGGGGAAAAGAGTAAATTCCCCATTGAAGCACTTCAATGTACATAGTGGGATAGTGGAATTTATCCTTTTTCCCATTGTAGTGTAATCTCAGAGTTGGTATACGTAATTTTCAAAGTAGCATGCCCCCCCCCCCCCTGCAAAAGTGTAGATTTGTTTCTCTTTTAATTTCAAGTTTTCAGAAACTCAGTTATATGGTCTCAACCATATGAATTTTGAATCTCTGAAAACTTGATGATATAATATAACTCCAAAATTTCTTAAGAGTATTGACACGTCAGCAATATCTGGGTAAATTCTGAGTAAATTTATGTAGTTTAAAATGAATTTTAGGCCAACAGCCTAGAAACCACTTATATTCTATGAATCTATGACAGAAAGTGAGAGAAAAGATATTGAGTGAAATTACATGACTAATGCTGCATGAAGTTTCTCAGCTACAATTGCCTTTGAACATAGCTGTCTGAATAATTTGGAAGGGGTCTGACAGAAATAGAGATTACAGTAAATAATTTGAAACTTTAATAAGAAAATAGATCATTTTAAATTAAGAAATTCTGAATGTAAATAGATTTCCTTTCATCTTTTCCTTTAAGATGAGCATTTGAATGATATTGCGATTATGTTAAATATAGTTTTTGACTAATTAGATGGCTATCTTAATTAGCCAGACCAGTAATTTATAGATTAGGATTAGGATTAGGTTAGAATTATGGTATATATAAAATGAAAAGATATGTAGTATATACATAGTTCTGTACTGAAAATGTTAAACATAATATTCATATTCTATTGGGTGTTATTAGTTAATTGCAAGATGATACAAATAATAGAGGGAAAAATGCATCAGTTTCACTTAATGCCATTTCAGCAAATGTTAATTTGCATAATGGCCAGAAATAAAGCTGTTTTTTTAAGTATCTAAAATTAGTTATCTCAAAGAAAATATGTTTACACGAAACATATATCTAACAAGATGTTGGGAGTCGTGCTTCAGATAAATTAGTTAAGGCATTGATTAAATCCAAAGGAGGAAGATTATTAATATTATACAAGTAAACTGCTATTATGTCTAGGATTGTATTTTTGTACAGTGGTAACACGGGAATGTTTTCTATGGTCATTATAGTGATTATAGATAAGTGAATATTTTTGAATACTAGCATTTGAACCCAAATTTGTGAAAAACTGTTTAACAGTCTTACTAAATAATACTGTGATGTGACTTCAAGTATATGCTAGAGAGATTTGATAAAAGTGCTAACAAAGAACCTAGACTATCAGGCTCAGCTATAGCATTAAAGAGTTACAGAAGTCAATTAAATTTAAAGGACATAATTTTACAGATTCTGACTTACTGATCTTTATACAAAGAAGCAACAATAGCCAGAATATTTGCATCTAAGAAATTTTGGGTCTTGACTTCAATCTTTTGACATTATGGGCCAGATTCCAAAAGAGTTACTCTCAGTGTAAGTCTGCCCTGGCTCCAAAAGACTGCACTTAGTCTACGAGACTTACTTTGGTGTAAGACTATCTATAAACAGGCTTACTTTGGGGCCAGATTAAAAAAGGCCTGCTCTGAGCCTACTCTCAGTATAAGTGGCTATTTATACTGAGAGCAAGTCTTTTGGAATTAGGCACTATATTTTGCTATATAACCCTGTCATCTTCTTTCGGCTGTTCCCATTAGGGGTCACTACAGCGGATCATCTGTTTCCATTTCTTCCTGTCATCTGCATCTTGCTCTGTCACACCAACCACCTGCATGTCCTCTCTCACCACATCCATAAACCTTATCTTAGGCCTTCCTCTTTTCCTTTTGGTAGCTTCATCCTTAGCATCTTTTTCCCAATATACTCAGCATCCCTCCTCAGCACATGTCCAAACCAACGTAATCTTGCCTCTCTGGCTTTGTCTCCAAACCTTCCAACCTGGGCTGACCCTCTAATATACTTATTCCTGATCCTGTCCACCCTCATCACACCCAGTGCAAATCTTAACATCTTTAACTCTGCCACATCCAACTCTAACTCCTGCCTTTTTGTCAATGCCACTGTCTACAACCCATATAACATAGCTGGTCTCACTACCCTCTTGTAGACCTTCCCTTTCACTCTTACTGGTACTCGTCTGTCACAAATCACTCCTGACACTCTTCTCCACCCACTCCATCCTGCCTGTACTCTCTTCTTCACCTCTCTTGCACACTCACCATTACTCTGAACTATTGATCCCAAGTATTTAACCTCATCCACCTTCGCCACCTCTACTCCCTGCATCCTCACCATTCCTCTATCCTCCCTCTCATTCACACACATATATTCTGTCTTAGTCCTGCTGACCTTCATTCCTCTTCTCTCTAGAGCATATCTCCATCTCTCCAGGGTCTCCTCCACCTGTTCCCTACTCTCACTCCAGATGACAGTGTCATCTGCAAACATCATAGTCCATGGGGACTCCTGTTTGATCTCGTCTGTCAACCTGTCCATCACAATTGCAAATAAGAAAGGACTCAGAACTGATCCTTGATGTAATCCCGCCTCAACCTTAAATGCATCTGTCACTCCCACCACAGACCTCACCACTGTCACACTACCCTCAAACACATCCTGTACCACTCTTACATACTTCTCTGACACTCCTGACTTCCTCATACAATACCATAACTCCTCTCTAGGCACCCTGTCATATGCTTTCTCTAAGTCTACAAAAACACAATGCAACTCCTTCTGACCTTCTCTGTACTTCTCCATCAACACTCTCAGAGCAAACATCTCATCTGTGATGCTCTTTCCTGGCATGAAACCATACTGCTGATCTATATATATATATATATATATATATATATATATATATATATATATATATATATATATAGATAGATAGATATCTAGATATAGATATATACAGATATATATATATGGGTCCTAGGTTTTGTCAAGCCAGGTTTTATTGAGCCTCAGATCACTGATGCAACCTGGCTCATTGAATGCTAGGAACAGGGTAAACAGGACTTGTCTTCTTTCTTTTTTAAAGCGCATCCTTCATGTTCACTATAACAAGTTTTGATGAACTGGTCTCAGCAAACCTGATGAAAATCAGCTCAGTTGATTGCTATCAGTGCTCACAAATCTTAAATTACAAGGTCACAATAGTCATAGAAAATTACAATTTACATGCAAGCATAATAAGCCTGTAATTCTCAGGGTCATTAGAGGGACCACCTTTATGCACGAACACCAGAGCTGCCATTCTCCACTTCTCAGGGAAATAACCAGTGGTGATATTGAGGTTGAATAGCTAATGGAAGAGTTTTGCTAAGTGGGACTTTATGCTTCTCATCAGGTGTCCTGGGATATAATCAGGACCCATGAAAATAGTGTTTTTAATTTTGGAAAGTGCCAAAAGGATTTGGTCCAAACTGATCTCAGGAGCAGAGGTATGAGGGGGGCAATGGAAGGTTGGTGGAGTAAAGTTGGAAGTAAATTTGTCCATATGAAAATTAGCAATGCTACTGAGATCAGAAAAGGAGGTATCATTGGAAATAAGTTCAGTACAGAATTGTAGGTTACTTCTGAGATTCCCAGTATAGTTGAAGAAGGTCCTATAGTTATCTTTTGAATTAGTTGCAATCCTAAGTTTATAGGTGGCCTTACATTTCATAATTGAGAAACTTTCCTACCAGTTTTAAATCCCTTTATTAATGATGAAGTTTACATATTTTAGTGATGATCAGGAGCTCTTTCATTTTATTAATATGTTTGTTAACGTGGTAGTTCTACCATGTGCATAGATCTAAACTTGCTATAATGCTAACACCATATTGGTATAGATGTCTCAATGGATCTATTCAAGATGGAACAGAACTTACAGCAGTAAGCAGAAACCTCAGTTACACAATTTTGTTGGGGAGGTTTACTATTTGTAATCGTCAATAAAAAGGCATTTGGATTTGGATCCCTGAATATAGAGGAGTTATTAGGGGCTACAAAGCATGTTTTCATGGAAAATATCACAGTGCAATGTCCACATTTGATTAGGGAACAGATATAAGTGGGGTGGTGCAATTGGGAAAAATATTTGTGTGGACAAGATGAAGAAGAATAACACCTCCGGTGGGAAGGAGAACAATTTGGTCAAGTGTATTCATGTTTACAAAGTCCAGAAATCCCTGGGTATATTTATTGTTGGTAGCAAATGTTTTCCAGTTTATATGTGGATAGTTGAAGTCACCCATAAAAACGTACTTAGTTTGACTGCTGACTTTTCTAACTGAATAAGGCATTTTGCATGACCAGGAGGGGGTCAGAGATGGGGATCTATAACTGGCTATAATGAGATAATTAGTTTTATTGAGTGCAATTAGGCCTTCAACCAGTTCCAGATTGTTTCATGTGAAATTTGTCGAGAAGCAATAAATCTGTACATAAATACAGATAGCACTCTCACAGTTGCCAGTAGATATGAATGCACAGTAAGCATTGTGCCCTGGAAAGTAGGAAATACTATCACTACAGTGGAACCAGACTTCTATTACACAAATGCTGCTGTCTTCAAGTTTAGGAAAGGCCTCAAGTTCAGATGTTTTGTAATTTAGTCTTCTGGCATTCTGCAGTGCCATCATGATATTATACAGATTGAAGTTTAATATGTTGAAATGTCCATCAGGTGAACTCTGCTTAAAGAGTATCTTTGGGAGTATCAAACATTTTTAACCAGTATGAAAAAAAAAAACAAGGGCTGACAAATGAAGGCCATCATTGACAAAGCAAGTGAGTCTGTTGATCATTTCATCCCATGCGAATGCAAACTGGACCCCCCCCTGGAATAACACCAATTTACCAGCCAATTATTGAAGTAAATTATTTTATCCTTGAATTCAGGCATCATTTTTGGCGATAGTAGAATCCTTCTTATTGTCAAAGTCTTGCACTTTTCAAAGACACATGTAGAGGGCTCAGTATTGTCTCTCTGCATTTCTCCTAGAATGGAACACCTAAGATTATTCACCCCACATGGGCAACAACAAGGTCATAACTGTAGATGTGTAGCAGGGACCAAAGGACCCTAGTGATATCCCTAATTCTTGCACTAGAGAGGCAACTATAATCCCATCCTTAGCCAACCTGTTAAGTGTTCCATTTGTATATCTTACAATGTAGTCACCAATAAATGACACATTTAGGGAAATGTTGCAGACATGTGAGACTTTAAGGGTACAGGCTTACAGCCCAAGTGGCTCCCTATAACAGTAAGTGTAGGTGCTGATGTGGGTTTGTGTAAGTATTTCAGCTAAATTGTTGAGGTAAGCTTCTAGAACATCTAGGAGGTCTAACATGCTTAGGCAAGGATCTCTTTCTACCTCAGAAAATGTGGAAGTTATGTTTTGGGGATGTGGTAATGCAGTGTGGTTATGGTGTTGTTTAAAGACATTGGGTGGGATGGAGAGGTTATCCTCCAGTTTAGACAAATAAGAACATCTCTCACAGGTGGGACCATTATGTGTTAGAAGAAGAGGGTTGTCAGTAAATATAAGGCAGATGCTATACTGCCTTTGTAAATCAGTGCTAGCTGGTTGGCTAAAGAAGAGGCAGAAGCAGGCCAGGACTCCATAGTGAAAAGTAAAGTTCTTTTATGGGGAGGGGACTATTAATTGTACAGAATACAACTACTAGAAGTAATAAAGAGTAGAGACCTAAAGTCAGTTAAAATAGTAAAAGCTAAAAACACATAAGGTATACCCAGCTTTCATACAATAGTACGGGGGACCAATTTTTGAGTAAGATTTTGTCTGAGGAAACTTGCCTAGACCTACAGTTAGAGTGCTCCATATTTTGGGGTCTGTGAAATAAAATAGGAAGGTAAAGGAGTTTACCATTTTAAAGAGAGCGCTTCCTCAAAAAGATTGGTTTGTGTTTGCTATCAAAAGCAAATGAAATAAGAGTGGGAGGGAATTTATAGGCTGATAGGTGTGTACTAGGCTAAAAACAACCTAGGCCTTTTTAAGCCTAGCCATGCATCCCAAATCTATGACAAGTTCTCCTATCCTTGATAAGTTTAAGTAAGGGCTTCGGAGATGAAATATTTATAAGCAAGGGACTTTGAGACATACCTCTCAACTGTAGAGATTTTCACAGACTGTCCAGATTTTTGCCTCATATCTTTGGTCTGTTCCACATAAAATTTGTGGATTTCTGGCAAATCAATGAGGGCTGAATTCACTAATTGCAAACATTTAAGTTTCAAACTTCATATATTTCAGATTGCATGATAACACAAAATCTTTTAATCTAGTAACTTTTTAAGGTTATAAGAGCAATATTTAAAACGTGTCCCTAGTTTTGAGTTTTTCCCCCCATTATTTTTGGCTTTGTCCAGATTTTGAATGCTAAGAGGTTGGGAGGTATGGTGAGAGATGAACCATTTACAAGCTGCCTGTGCCTGTGCCTGTCAAACTGGGATTAACTTCCTCTTTCCTATCCAATTGTCGAAGTGAATTGGGTTAGGGAGGAAAAGTGCTTCACATGGATGGGGAGGTCCTATCTATATCACAGGCAGGGTTTAAGTCTTTAGAAAGGATAATTCCAGTGCTGTTAGTTTTGTGGATATGCAGGAGGTCCATCATGGTGGGGTTCAACAAGCCTTGTATGCCAGGCATAGATCTCCCCTCAACAGCCTGTAGAAGACAGAATACAGGGATAGGGCTTTGAGACAGTCTGCATAGGACATGTTACTTATGTCCTGTATTCTCTAAGTGAGGAACCTCTGTAAATGTTCCCATTATTGGATGAGCCTGGTTAGTACATACCAAATGGGGCACTATACTCAGTGATAGGTCTGATGAATACCAAATACAGTGGAACAATGACTTCCTTCAACCTAGATGCCATACCTTTCTTTATTAGTTGCACAACACAGAATGATTTCCTCACTACTGTAGACACATAATGGTCAAAGGCTAGATTGCCTGATACTGGGTAGACTCTTACAGGTAGTTTATCAATATGATAGCTACCAGGGGTGGATGACTTCCTGGAGGATGCTATTATGCATTTCTTGAAATGTAGTTTTAGTCCATGGCTCTGACACCAGTTATGTCTTTGTCAGCCCTTCCTGGAGAACATTATTATTGATGGGGAATTCTATGGCTGCACGTAATTTGAAATCATCTGCAAATTTGGTCAGCCAGAGAATCTTGCTGATGGCCTTGACTTCAGAGAAGTAGATGCCAAAAAAGAAGCAGTCAAAGGACTGATCCCTGAGACACTCTGGTGAATGGCCTCTTTGTAGAGATGGACTACCCAATTCTAACTTCCTAGGTCCTGTCTGTGTGCAAGCAGACTATCCACCAGGTGATGTAAGGGTTTATACCTAACCACCTAATTTTGTCAACAATGGCTGAGTCGGGTATTTTTTCAAATGCCTTGGCCAGGTCAAAGTATGCAGTGTGAACCATTTTGCCCTCATCCCTTGGCTTGGTAACATTCTCAAAGAATTTCATAAGATTGAGTAAACATGACCTGCCCTTGATTAAATCAAACTAGGTTGAGTCCAGCATCTAGAGGTTTCCTATGTTATTATTGAGCATTTGCATGATAAGTCTTTCTATGACTTTGCATATGAGACTAGTGAAACTTATGGGTCTGTAGTTTCCAGGGTTTATAGTTGGCCCACCTTTGTGCAGAGGGATGATAGTTGCTGTTCTCCATTTGTGAGGCACAAAACCTGTTTGGAAGCTATGGCTAAATAATGATTCCAGACAGCCTGATATGTAATATTGTCATATTTCATGCTATTTAGAAAGCAGCCTAGGATATTATCTAGGCCCATTGATGCTGTCTTCTTGGCCTTAGCAAGAACATTGATGACCTCTTCCCTAGTGATATTAGGGGAGTTATATTTTATAGTATTTCCTGAAGGGAGGTTGGGAGGAAGAGAGGAGTAAAGTCAGAGATTAATTTGTTTACCAGTAGGTTTGCTATATATTCTGGCTCAGCATAGGTGCCTCCATTAACAATGAGCTCTGCATACAATTGTGTATTGCCATTGAGGTTGGAGACATAACTAAAGAATGTCTTGTGGTTGTCCTTGGCCTGGGAGGCCAAATTTCCTTAACATTTGGCTTTGGTAAACTTTATTTGTCCTCTAAGTTGGTTTAGTTTGATTAAAGCACATTTCTGCTGGATGCCACACCTCCTAATGTTTGCCATGATTTTCTTCCTTCTGTTATACATCCTATTGATGTTGTTATTCCATGCGGCCTAAATAATATAAGGGGAGGATAACTCTGGAGTCATTATTTTTAAGAACACAACAGGAAAATGGTGGGAAAGTGGGAAAATGTTTCATATTTCTCTTTAAAAACTTGGAATTTGTTCCTGCCCTTTAAATAGAAATACTGGTATCTAGCTCCTCCTTCAGTTCACAGGTAATTAATGCTTAAATCATATGGCTTGCTAGGAGACAGCTTTGTGCTCTATTAAACAGAACTTTTAATAATTTAAAACATCATACTAAAAACAAACACCGCAATCAAGAAAAATAATATAAGAAACAATATAAGGAAATAAACCAAGTAATTTACCTTTCTTACACAACAGTTTAAAGTTTTTTCAGATTAACTATACAAGATTTACCCTTCACAAAGCCACACTGTTGTGAGTCAAGTCCAACATTATTCTTGATATCACATTTCATGGGGTCAGTTATAATATGTTTACAAGGCTGATTGGTCTGTAATTACTCAATTTGGTTGTAAGGACAGCTTTATAGAGGGGAATCATCACTGCAGTGCATCACTCATCTGGAACAAAGCCAGTAGCTAAATTTAGGTTAGGCAATTTGAGGAATATGCCTGCAAAGGCTTGTTCAATACTATTAACTTCACAATGGGGTATATTGTTGAGTTTCATGGAGGAAGCATTTTTGTTCTTGGTTATCACTTTCAGAAAATGATCTTTATAGATAATTGGGGGGTGTAAGGGATTCAGATATTTTGGGGCTTTGAATAGAAGTCTTGGAGGCAAAGTTAACAATAAATTTGTTTGCAAGGATATTTACAACATCTATTGAATTAGAATCGGAGGTGTGATTATGAATAAGTTCTGAGCAAATTAGGGTATTGTTTTTTTAGTTTTCCAATATAGCCAAAGAAGGATTTATAATAATTCTTGTCTTCAGATGACAACTACATTCATGGACTTCTTTAGTGGATCTGATAGTGTGCTTCAGTTTTTATGTAATGCTTCTCTTAAGGAGGGGAGAATTGGCTCTTCTAAATAATTTAAGGAAGTTTCTTTTGTTGAAAATGTATGTATGGCAGTGGACCACCATGATGTTTTGTTTTTGAATTGCTCATGATACTTGTTTATTATATTACTGCCAGCTCTGTTAATTTTTATAAATTCATGCAGAATACTTACTGGAGACAGCCACTGAATTAAGGTGAGGGCAGGTGCAGTTATAAGTGAATTTTGATATTTTGTCACAGACAAGGTTGAAGTTGGCATGTTTGTAGTCCTTAAATTCAGTGGGTTTTGCTGTAGGAGCTTTTAGGAGTTTAAAGGATAAGTATAAGGTCACAGGTTTATGGTCAAACTTCACCAGGGAATGAGATAATAGAAAAGAAGTATAATAGGTAGCCATATTTGTAAGAATCAGGTCAAGAATATTATGCCATCTAGTAGGTGTATTTACCATCTGCTCAAGAGTAGATTTGTTTATTAAGTCTAAGAATTGTTGGGCATATTCCCACATTGCAGGTATATAGGTTTCCCAGTTTATTGAAGGGCAGTTAAAGGCACTAAAAATAAGTGCATTTGTGTTAATAGGGAAATCAATTACAAACAGAAGAATCATGGTCATCTGTGGACAATGAAAATGTTCTGTTCTGTTAGCTTGATAATTAATATAGAAAGAGCTATAGTTTAGTGAGTTCAGTCAGTGAATCCCTAGGGACCTGCCTCGAGGCAGTATGTTCTCTGACAAATATAGACACTACTACCATCACCATTGAGTCTGACTGCATGAAAAGCACAAAACCATGGTATAGAGGGGAATGTTCTCTTTACATTTAAACCAAATTTCAGTAACTAAATAGACATGAATGTTTTTAAATGCAGGATGTCTCAAGGTCAGGCAATTTATTCATTAGACTGCTGGCATTGAGGAGAGCCACTATAATGTCATTGATTTGGGGACTGATATGCTAGTTATACTGCAATGTCCATCAGCTGGACTCTGCCTAAAAAAAGGCAGTGGGGGCAGAAAAGGCTTTAGTCAGTATCCAAAAGCCTTGAAATGTGAAGTGTAGGCCAACCTTAATGAAGCAAGCTGGACTGTCAAACATCTTGTCCCATGCTGACACATACTGGACCCCCTGGAATGATACTGGCTATTTAATCAATTATTGAAGGCAAATATCATTTCTTTGCATCTAGACATCATTCAAGGTGAAGGATGGATTCCACTTAAACAGGCATTTATTGTAAGATCTACAGAAAGTTCTACCATGTCTCTCTGCATATCCCTCAGGTTTTACATCTCAAGTCATTGGCTTCCACATGCACCACTACAATGTTGCATTCATAATTGTCAGCTGTTAGGATCCTTAGGACACTTGTGACTTCAGAGACCCTGGCACCTAAAAGACAACTCATAGTAACCCTCTACTTGTTCAACCTTGTAAGTGATGAGTCAGTGTGCCCGATAATAGTGTCATTTATCACTAAAACATTTCTGTTGCTGTTGTGTGTCAAAGTGATATATTTGGAAAGCTGTGGCTCACAGTGACTGTGACTCTTTATGGAAGGTATGAATGAGGTGGATGCGTAGCCTAATTTCTGCTAAGAATTAACCTTCTTAATTCTAGAAGGCTCTAGAAGTGATTGTTTTACAGCCTCAGGATAAGACATTTTGATATAATTAGCAAAGGATCATGGTGGAGATGTTCACAGCTCAGAAGAAAAGTTTATGGGTGAGAAGAAAGCATTCATAGTAATTAAGTAGTTACACCTCTCACAGATGGAATTATTGGTGTTGAGTACAATTCCATTATCTATGAGCATAAAACAACTTGTACACTGTCATGGGAGGTCTTGTGCTAAAATGCTGGCAAACAGAGGTGAAACTAGCAGGCTGACCTTCTATCTTTTCCTGTGTTCAGGTGTTTAGATGAGTGAAAACATGCAAGTAGGATTATATGAAATAGAGTGTATCTCAAGCTTTAGTAGTAAAAGTGGATGAATTTCCTTATTTGATCCCCTTGTGCTAACTAAAATGAGCAGATAAGATGAGACCGTGAGGAGTTACCAAAGAAAAAAATTATAGTAAAGGGAGGCAACTCAAGAGCCATTAAGTGTAAAAGAGCAACATAGATTGTTACTTTACAACACACAATAAAAAAGGTGAGGGAAGGGATCATGTGGTCAAATTATCATAAGGGCAAACAAGAGATACCATGGGTTTAAGAACTCAACAAGAACAAAGTGGGGGGTCATAACTTGTTTAGATGCTTAGCTCTGTTGTTCATGGACCTAGAACTTCCTTAAAGTAAATGCCACTTCCAAACTAGCCTGACTCTCACACCCATCAGAAAAAAGAAACTAGAGTTTAATATCAAGAGTTAAACCCTTAAATGGCAAAATGCAGTCCAGCCATTTACTGGAATTACTAATGGGCTTAAAGAGCCAAGCTAAAACACATACCCTCTATTAAAGTGAATTCATAAACTGATCAAGAAATAAAAAAAATATTGACTTATTTCTTCTTGTTTTTCCAGTTTACATAATATAAACAAAAAGGAAATGAAAAATGCATTGGCATATAACTGTTATAATTTTAAAAGTTACATTTTTGGTTTTAGAAAAAAATTAAAAATGACCCTAGGGGTGGCAACTGGAAAAACGTACTTGAAGAGAAGAAATTCTGTTGGCAATTAAGACTGAATTCTATGGCAGTCCCTGGGTTGAATGACATTTTAAGCTTCCGGAGTGTGTTACAAAGATTACAGGATACATTTTAGGGGGGGGGGTGTTGTATGCAAGGGGTTTGTTGCGAGGAACTTAACATTGAATGAGTGGTAAAAAACTATGTATTTTATTGGTTGGAGCTGAATTGATTTTGGTTTTAAAAAACTGTAGGTTTTTACTAAATTTGTTCTGATGAAGTCTGGGAAGGATGAAATTGCTTAATGAGTAATAAAGTAATTGACTGTGGAGAACTTGCAATCTTGGTGGTTTTCATATTACTTCTTGGTTTTTATTCATTTAAAAGTGGTAGGCTGCCCCAGGTGCAAGATGTTATGGGATATGGTCATGAAATGTTGATAGCTGCTGTGATGTAGTACCAACATTCAGAAATGAATGCCAGTACTGACGTTCTGGTCAGCAATGAAATGCTGAAGTACATTTTGTGTGGCATTTTAGCAATAGCAAGCTGCTTGTTACAGTTTTAGCAAGTGGTCTACCACAGTTTCAAGGCAGAAATTATTTATTTATTTATTTATTTATTTAAATATTTATTTATCTATTTTTGAGCTGAAAGGGTGTCAAATCGTGGAACTGTGCAGGATGTCAGATAACCTATCTATGGTACCATGTCAGGCTAGTATGTAAGGTGGGAGATCCCTGTCTTACATGATACTTAGCACTGAGAAACATTTGTAGGCTGCTTTTATGAAGAGATTTTTTTTTTGTTGTTGCAAGAATATATTGTAGAAGATAATGTTTCTTGAGTTGGGAGGGTAGTGGTTCTCATGTCTGTTTGATCATTATGTGGAAAATGTAACTATAACCTGTAGAGAGGAGTTTTGTAACTGAAGTGAGAAAGGATTTAGATGATTGGCATCTAAGGCTGTAGGGAATAGCTTTTTAGACAGTATGCTAGACAAGAACATAAAAGCATTTTGGAAGATTATTTTGTGGGTAATGGGAACTGGAAAAAGAGTAAAAACAGTACATCTTTTATGAACTGCAAGCAATTTTGCTTTAGAAAGGGTTGGACTATTTGCTTTGGAAGGGTTACAGTGGTGATTTTCCAAATGCAATTCAAGAGGGTTTGAGTATAGCCTGATTTTTCTCAGAAGATTTAGCAATAATTGGAAGTCTATATTCTATTCTGTTTGAGAGATGAGGGCACCTTTACTTATGGCAGTCTGCCATCAGCTGAGAGGAAATAGGCATTTGAATGTTTTAGTGTTGAAGTGAAACTGAAAGTTGAGGGACTGCCCAAGTCAAATTCCTAGATATTTAAAATGGGGATGGGCTTTAGAGATTAAGCAGAAACAAATTATGCTTATATTATTCACTATTTCAAAAAAAGACTTCTAAATGGAATAAAATGTTTTTTACATTTGAAGTCAAATTAAATTAAGGAGTCATCCTTCAGATAAAAAGTTAAACTGAGGTGCCATCTGCTGTTGTTGATAGCTCAGGTAGATGTAAACAATTCCATGGCAACTATTGAAAAGAGGAGGGGTCCTTTATTTAACACAACATAAAAAAAAAACATTGGGCCAGATGCCAAAAGAGCTGCTGTCAGTGTAAGTCTGCCCTGATTATGAAAGACCTGCTCTCTGGGCCATTGTTTACATATCTACATATTTACAGATACATACATACACACACACACACACACACACACACACACACACACACACACACACACATGTTTACTATTTATCATTTTTCTTACAACATCCTTATAGTTATTCTTCCATAACTGACCAACACTCCTTCCACAACTGTAATCTAATTTTTCACAATAAATCTGAGAAAATCTATTTCCCATTAAACAAAATGTCATTCAGTCTTTCATTCCAAATAATCCATCTTGCATAAAATAAATTATTATCTAGCCTTCTCACATATTCTATCTTCTTGTTCTTATAATATCAATACATAATCATATTCCTATCTATATTATTTATGTCATTAATATTCTCAAAAACATTTTTGTCATGCAACTTTTTCCAGAGTTTCACCATCTGTTTACATTTCGAAAACACAGTCCCTGTTGTCTGTTCCGCCCCAGAAAATAAATAAACCCTTTCAACTTTCTTTTTATATGGCATATTTCCCTTTACTGGTAACTTATTTATTACCAGTCTCCACAGGAAAGCTTAACATTGTACTATCTTAATACACTACTTTTTCCTTATTTTAATGTCTTTAATCATTACTTCTGGTAAATATTCTCATGGATTCACATAATAATATTGTTTCTTCACCTTATTATGCCACATCCTTTTATCTTTCGCTATATCATCAAATTTTATCTTCCATGTTAGCATTTTCCTTGATAATTTTCAATTTCATTTACATATTCTTTTTCGCTTTTTCATATACTCATCATCTCCCAGAACATTTTGCACTTATATTTAAGCAATGTCATTATTAATTTCTCATCCTCTTTCTTTATTCAATTTAATACTCTATATAAGTCTAAAGAAGCAGAATAAACAACTGGATTTCAAAAGTCACAAAGCACAAACTGAAGCAGATAAACACAAAAGCCAGAAGAAGTAGTTGGATTGAATCCATTCAAAGTAATGCAGGCTACCAATCACCACACAGTTGTAGAATGCAGAATCCACTTTATTAACTTCAGACCAAAAAAATCCAAGGATGAGCGCTTTATCCAGAAAGATCTAGACTTCATCAGATAATTTACCCACATGGTTACATCCTTCTTATGCAGTTCAAACAGGAAGTTCCACCCAGTTATAAACTAATCAATTATGTAATTAAAAGCACAATATTTACAGTCACTGAATTTAAAAATCAGACAAAATATACAAACTAAAAAAGTTCATGGAACACACCACCCTAAAAACACACTATATATAAGCACTGCTTCATAAAATGACAATGTACAATAAATATTTAAATATGTTGAATGTATTAAAACAATAAATATGTATAATTAAATACTAAAAACTAGATATAGTAGAAAATGTTAAGAGAAATAAATACACTTTAACATAATAAATACTGAACATGTGAATTATTTAAAATGTTAAAATGCATAATGGAGATATATATATATATATATATATATATATATATATATATATATATATATATATATATATATATTTTTTTTTTATATATATATATCTTTCCAGTGCCTTTAGTTTTAAAATTGGGCTAATTGAAATATGCTCATTCAGGCCTGGCCATTTCCCAGCATTCAAATGTAATTGCCAGTATAATTCTCTTTTCTCATGTAATAGTGACCATGCACCACCCCTCATGTTGGTACTGATATTGTCTATAATAAAAAAATAGAACTTATGGTCATTATACTCCAAAACATGTTTGTTAAGAGAATTTGTTTCTTTTTTATTCCTTATGTCATGTAGGTGTTCGTATATGCGATTTTTAAACTTTCTATCAGTCTTGCCTATATAAAAGCAAGAACAGGTGGTATACATGGCACAGTTAATCACTTTCTCCGAATTACAGTTGTATTTCTGACTGATTCTGATTTTGATATTACTGATGTCAAAAATATTGCCTTCTTTAATGTAACTGCAATAGCTACATCTGCCACATTTGTTCATAGAACCTGACCTGTGGTTTGGGTAAGACTTACTGCTCTTAAATATGTTTTTCATATTCTTGCCTTTCCTATATACCATAATAGGTTGCGGTCCTATTAGCGGTCTGATGTTCTTGTCATGTCTCAAAATAGATCAGTTTTATGTTAAGATGTTTCTTAATATGTAACTATCTTGAGTGAATACAGTGATGAAAGAAGTCTTATAATCATTCTTACTTGCAACATTGTCAGTTTTCTGATTACTGGTGGAAGGACCACTGTCAGTCATTTACAAGAAAGTAAAGGTACATAAAACCCACGCTCTCTCTTGTTAACCACCTCAGTCATTATATCACTAACGAACTTACAAGGATAGCCTCTTTTTTGAAACATATTTTTCATGTTGTCACATTCATCTAAAAATTCATCAGTACCAGATACCATACGGGCTGCATGCACAAACTGTCCCTTAACTATTGTTTTCTTTTGTTTGACTGGGTGTGTGCTAAAAAAATGCAGTAGTGAGTTTGAATACGTGCTTTTCCTAAAGATTTTTGAAACAAACCTCTTATTTTCATTATCCTTTTCCAGTAAGATGTCTAAAAAGGAAATTTTGTCAAGGTCTTTGGTATATGTGAACTTTAGAAATTCTGTGGTGGTTCCAACATAGTTTATAAAATCATCAATAGCATCAACAGGTCCATCCCACAGAACAAACATATCATCCAAAAACCTGGTATAAAATTTGATGTGCTCAAAATAACATGAAGAAAAAAGAAATTTCTTCTCCCATTGCCTAACTACAATATTTGCATATAAACCACCACATGCAGACCCCATAGCCACCCCTTCTTTTTGTAAGTACATTTCTTTGTTAAACAAAATGAAGTTCTTTTTAAGGGCAATTTCCATCAGTTGTGAAAAGACCAAGATTTGGAAGTGTGAGATATCTTTTTCATATAAGAAATCTGTAAACCACTCCAAAGCAATTGTGCGAGGTATGGCTGAATAAAAGTCCTTAATATCGATAGTAATAAAAAGAAAGGTGTCCTTGAAAGGTATCTCATCTATAGCTTGTAAGAAGCTCCATGAATCCTTGCAGATATGTGGCTCACTCAATATGTGTTCTTTTAACTTGTTGTCCAGATATCTTGCAAGCGGGAGGGTAAAGGACCCCTTGGAGTCTACTATGGGTCACATGGGTGGTTGGCTAAGATTTTTATGCAATTTTGGCAGCCCAAACATGACTGATATTTTAGGGCAGGGAACAGACAGAAAATTAAACACATCAATAGAAATTGAACCCTCTATAAATAAATCTTGGAGTTCATTCCTTATATGCTGGTAAGAAGTGTTCAGTTCATTAATGGATGATCTTTAATATGCTTTTCCTTCTAGAATACAAAGCATTTTCTTGTTATAGTCCTCATAGTCCATCAAGACAACACCTCCACCTTTATCAGGTTTCATAATTCTAATATTTTGTGAAGATTTTTATTTCTTCCATTACCTTTTTCTCAGTCATGTCAGAGTTCCTACTAGAAAGCTTAGAGTTACGTATATCTAACTCACACATGTTCTCAAAAAGTTGGACAATGGGATGAAGTGGGGGGGGGGTTATATGTACTAGAGATGGCTAAAGGGTTGACAAAGGAACCAGGTGCAGAGTTTTTAAAAAGAATATTCGAGTTCAGCTTTTGTGTATACATTCTTAAATTCATAAGAGTATTAGAAACATCTAGGGGCTGTGGTGGTACAAAGGTGAATCCTTTGGCAAACAAATCACAGTGTTCAGAATTAACAGCAATGCTGGAAAAAATTGTACACATTAAAGTCACCTAAAGTGTTGGCAACTATGTGGCAGGGTGAGAGTAAATGGTCCATATCATCACTTAAATTGTTTGATGGTGAATGCAACAAGTTAGTTAAAGTCACATTTACATCCTGTTTTTCCAGGACTGGTACCTCTTCCCCCCTCTATTCACCATCCCTCCCCTGTTCCAATGGTTGTTCCTGTTTATTGGGGCCATATCCCAATTGTTGTTCCCCTGGGGACCTTTGTTCCTGAGACGCTCTGAGTGTCTCAGGGGGGGAAACTCTTCCGTGTCTAAAAAAACCTGACCAGCGTTACTAGTTGAAGGATTATCAATACCAATAACATTGCTGTTACTGTTTCCAGGATTCCCATTAGAATTAGTATATTTTTTGCCCCATTCCTGGGAAGGGGGAGGTCTGGAATATGTCAGGCCATTTATAGTAATTTCTGTCCCTATTCAGTTTCTTAGTTTTACAAAGTTTAATAGAACTTACTAGATCCTCCATACTCTTAAAACTTCTCACATGTTCAAATTTGTGTTGTTCATAATGCAAATGTTCACAAATCCTTTTAACAATATCAGAAACAGAAGCAGATAATTCATTAATTAAAACATCATTATATTCTGCTATCAAATACATATATTCTATGCCATGTCTATCAAATAAAGCAACTAGATCTTTAAATAGTTCAGAATTGTACTGTAACCATTAGGGTAGCGTCACATTCTTAAACCTTTTGGCACTATATTGTCCTCAATACATTCTCTAAAATAAGCATTTGTCAAGCTGAAGTCGCTCAATTTTAGAAAGTTTGTAATCAAACTGATCAAAAAGAGATGGTAAATCATTGTTACCAGTGTCCATTGTGATTCTCTCAGCTTCACCAAAGGAAAAAAATTCTGCAAGGCAGTCTTTTAATGCTGGAACTATGCCTGCCAACAAATTAATGTCCACAGACTGATTAATGCATTGTCCACGAGGAATAGATGCATTAATACTGTCCTCTCCATTAAAAACATTCAAAAAATGTCCATTAGAAGGTTGTTGAGAGTTATTTGAAAGAGAAACATCACTTAAAACATGCTGCAGGCTTGTGGAAGCCATTACAGCCCCACCAGCTGCCTGCTGCTGATGCATGATGATGTCAGAAGGGGGTGTGTTCAACAAGGAATCCACTTTGAGTGACAGCGACTGTACTACTGAACTCAAGGCAAGTACAGTTTGTTGTAGTCTTCAAATCAGTGTTCTGAGAAGAAAGTGGGCTCAATGAATCCCTGCTAGCTTCACTGGCCATCCCAAACTCAAAAAAGTCACAAAGCACAAACTGAAGCAGATAAACACAAAAGCCAGAAGAAGTAACTGGATTGAACCCACTCAAAGTAATGCAGGCTGCCAATCACCACACAGTTGTAGAATTCAGAATCCACTTTATTAACTTCAGACCAAAAAAAAATCCAAGGATGAGCGCTTTCGTCCAGAAAGATCTAGACTTCATCAGACAATTTACCCCACATAGTTACTTCCTTCTTATACAGTTCAAACAGGAAGTTCCACCCAGTTATTAACTAATCAATTATGTCATTAAAAGCACAATAGTTACAGTCACTGAATTTAAAAAGCAGACAAAATATACAAACTGAAAAAGTTCACGGAACACACCACCCTAAAAACACACTATATATATATATATATATATATATATATATATATATATATATATATATATATAAGCACTGCTTCATAAAATGACAATGTACAATAAATATTTAAATATGTTGAATGTGTTAAAACAATAAATATGTATAATTAAATACTAAAAACTAGATATAGTAGAAAATGTTAAGAGAAATAAATACACTTTAACATAATAAATACTGAACATGTGAATTATTTAAAATGTTAAAATGTTAAAATGCATAATGGAGAAATATATATACTTTTTTTATCTTTCCAGTACCTTTAGTTTTAAAATTGGGCTAATGACATCAATAATATTGAAATCAGAATCAATCAGAAATACAACTGTAACTCAGAGAAAGTGATTTACTGTGCCATGTGTACCACCTGTTCTTGCTTTTACATAGGCAAGACTGATAGAAAGTTAAAAAATCGCATATACGAACACCTATATGACATAAGAAATAAAAAAGAAATGAATTCTCTTAGCAAACATGTTTTGGAGTATAATGACCATAAGTTCCAATTTTTTATTATAGACAATATCAGTACCAACATGATGTGTGGTGCTTGGTCACTATTACTTGAGAAAAGAGAATTATACTGGCAATTACGTTTGAATGCTAGAAAATGACCAGGCCTGAATGAGCATATTTCCATTAGCCCAATTTTAAAACTAAAGGCACTGGAAAGATAAAAAAAAAAATACATATATTTCTCCATTATGCATTTTAACATTTTAACATTTTAAATAATTCACATGTTCAGTATTTATTATGTTAAAGTGTATTTATTTCTCTTAACATTTTCTACTATATCTAGTTTTTAGTATTTAATTACACATATATAACACACAGCAGGGCACTTAGCCAACGGAGCACGGACTCTGTAATAGGTAAAAATATATTTGTAACAAACAGTCCAGAAACCATGAACAGAGTCCTATGGCGTTTGCAGTAACCAGAAGTACGAAAATACTGCAGTAAAGTTGTTAATCTGTTAAGAAAAGATACTGAATATAATCCAAAAACGTTTTATTCAGATAGTACAAACGTGAGCGCTTTCACCATTAGGCTTCATCAGACGTTTCACAGTATTCGTCATAAAATGTGTTTAAATACTACATCAAGGCTGCCTATAGGCTAAACAAGCTAATTATATATGTAATGATGAAAAGACATCTCATAGAAGTACGTCTATACAAAAAATCCATATATATGTACATACATTTAAAAACATTTTTAAAACTTCAAGATATGCACTTATATATATACAAGTGTGTATGTATATATAAGCTCACATGAAAAAGTATGTATTTATATATAAGCTCACATGAGAAAGTATATATTTATATATAAAAAATAGATATCTTAAAACATGTCTACTCTACAAAAAATATGTCTACTCTACAAAAAATATATACATTCTAAAAACACATTCTAAAAATATCATATAATATATATATATGTATGCATAGAACAAATATATATATATAATATATTATGATTACATATAAACATTTTTATATATATATATTTGATTTTCATTCAAAAGAAGAAAATGAACTGAGACTGTCCGTTAATAAGTTGTATATGGATATTAAAACTAATTATTCAGATGAACTGGTTAATACCAAGTTAGATAAAGTTGTTGATAATGTTTCATTATTTGAAAAAAGATTACTAGAACAAAAGAAAAGTAAAATTATGCGTGATATGAGAGATTTTAAAAATAATCACGTCTTTACTTGGCCAAGACCTGTTAATAACACTGTTAACTTAAATGTTGCTTCTAGTAATATGAATGTTCGTAATATGAATGGTGCCAATGGTACTAACAATGCCAATATTAGTATTGTTGGAGGCAAAGATAAACATGTTAACACTCAAAGGAGCTTCAGTGCTGTTGTTAATGCTCAGAATGACAGACAGATATATGAAATGCGATCTGAACAACAAACTTCTACTGATTCTCGCATTATTAATGAATCAAATAATGCAGGAAATATAGATGGTAATTCATCTCCGAATAATATTATATCAGACTTCTCTAATAGTGATACCTCTGTTAGGAAAAAAGTCCCACTTGTAGGCCAAGGGGCAGGAGTTACAGCTAGTGTTAACAACGCTAATATGTTCAATCCTTTTCCTATAGCACAACCACAACGTGCAGGGAGGTCTCGCTCGCAGAGCAGAGGCCGATACAAGAGGAAAGGATCGGACAGCGAGCAACGTGGACCCACACTAAAGAAAATGTGGGAGAGAGTGGGAACTCGCTAGTTTTAAATATCTCGAGTAGAGAACTGAGTATTTTTGAAAAACAAGTGTTGAATAAAGGTTTAAGTTTCATTCCAACATCGGATAGTGACTTAGTAGACTCCATTTTAGACATACGTATGTTTGTTAGGAACCTACAATTAAAACTGGAATTTGGTAATGAAATAATAGGAAGAACTAATTCTGTCTTTCGATGTAATAGTGCATATATGCCTCAAATGCACCCTTTGATAGAAACCTTTTCACATTTGATGGAAAAGGATATATATACCTACTTTGAAAAAGACAATAGAAATAATAGGAGGACTGGTAATCTGAATGGAAATCAAAGGAAAGCGTTAAATTCTTTGAAATTAGACACTGAAATTACTATTAGGCCAGCTGATAAGGGTGGGCCTATCGTTGTCATGGACACCTTTTGGTATAAAGATAGCATGATAAGTTTACTTAGTGAGGACAACTACTATGAAAGAATAACTATGGAAACTGTGACTGAGAAAGTATTTAAAGTGTATGATATGTTAGATGATTTACTAATATCTGAAGATATAACCTTTGAGTTATATACATATTTGAAAGTAAATAATCCACGCATCCCAATTATACAGGGTGTTCCCAAAGTACATAAATCTGCAACTGCACCACCAATGAGACCAATTGTTGCTGGTCAAGGCTGGTTAACTGAGCCTATGTCTATTTATGTAGAATATTATGCCAGAACTCTAGTTGATGAAACACCACATATTCTAAAGGACAGTAAACAGTTCTTATTAGAATTATATGATTACACAAAAAACTTGGAAGACAGATCAGACTATACTATGGTCTCGCTAGATGTAGTTAGCCTTTTTACGAAGATACCTAATGATACAGGAGTCTCATTTTTTCAACAATATATGCACTCTAAATCCAATTTAACTATTAATAATGTGGAACTGATATCTTTATTCATGGAAACTATTCTAAATAATAACATCTTTATGTTTGATGACCTAGTTCTTTCTCAAAAAGACGGAGTGGCTATGGGAACCCCCTGTGCCAACAGCTACGCTAATGTAGTTGTGGCACAGTGGGAAGAATCCTTTTTATTTAGATCTACACTGTTTATAGAGAATGTTGGATTCTATAAGAGATTCGTAGATGATCTCTTTTTGATTTGGCATGGAACTAATGACAATTTGATACTATTTATAGAAGAGATAAATGCATCTATTGAATTCTTAAAATTCACCTATACCTTTTCGAAAGATAGCATTTCTTTTTTAGACGTTAATATAGTTAGACTTCCATCTGGTCTATTAAATACATCTATTCATCGCAAACTATGTTATAGGAATGCGTTCTTACATAGACGTAGCATGCACCCATGCTACGTATTTAAAAATGTAATGAAGGGCCAATTAATGAGAGCCTCAAGGTTAAACCCAAATGAACTTGGATATAGAGAAGAAGTTGTTAGGTTAAAATCCATGTTTTCAGAAAGAGGTTATAATGAAGAAACATTTGATATAATATCAAACGAGGTCGATACCCTCAGAACAACAGTAGCTAGACCATATTTTACTAATCCTACGTTGTTGTCAGAAACCCCTGATGATAATACATCTAATTTTGTTAAAGCCCCTATTTTTTACACCAGAGATGCAACTTTTATAAAAGACTTGATGACTAAACATTGGGACGTACTAAGATTAGACCAAGACATAGGTCATCTTGTAGGTCCAGTGCCTCTAGTCATATATAAGAACAAACCCAACTTAAAAAGATTGTTGTGTCATAAGAAACCGTCATTAAACCCTAGAAATCCTATCACCTATAACACCAAAGCCTGTACTAACTGTAATCAATGCCATTTGATAGATGATAGGGAGGTTTTATAAACCCACATAATAATTTTGCCTATAATTTTAATACTGGTACCAACTGCAAGAGTAAAATGTTATTTATTTAGCCAGATGTGTAGCATGTACGGCATTTTATATAGGCAAAACGAACAGGATGCTAAGGGAGAGAATACGGGAGCATCAATATCACATAAGAATAGGTACAGATACCAACTCATTGGCTAAACATAACAAAACTCTTGGTCCCCAGCATAAATTTATTTATAGTGTAATGCAAGAAGTCCACACAAGTACAAGAGGTGGGGATTTAATTAATTACACATTAGAATGTGAATTACGCTGGATACTGAGATGTAAAGCAGATCAGTTCCCAGGCTTGAATGAAAAAGTTAATCTGAAACCCATACTTAGGAAAAGAAGGTGTGTTAGACCTAAGAGATAGGATTCTGGGCCAAATCCCCATTGTTTGCAATATTTATAAAGAGCAGGAACCTTGTTAGCATGTCTTGCACTATTTTATTATGATTACATATAAACATTTTTATATATATATATTTGTTCTATGCATACATATATATATATTATATGATATTTTTAGAATGTGTTTTTAGAATGTATATATTTTTTGTAGAGTAGACATATTTTTTGTAGAGTAGACATGTTTTAAGATATCTATTTTTTATATATAAATATATACTTTCTCATGTGAGCTTATATATAAATACATACTTTTTCATGTGAGCTTATATATACATACACACTTGTATATATATATAAGTGCATATCTTGAAGTTTTAAAAATGTTTTTAAATGTATGTACATATATATGGATTTTTTGTATAGACGTACTTCTATGAGATGTCTTTTCATCATTACATATATAATTAGCTTGTTTAGCCTATAGGCAGCCTTGATGTAGTATTTAAACACATTTTATGACGAATACTGTGAAACGTCTGATGAAGCCTAATGGTGAAAGCGCTCACGTTTGTACTATCTGAATAAAACGTTTTTGGATTATATTCAGTATCTTTTCTTAACAGATTAACAACTTTACTGCAGTATTTTCGTACTTCTGGTTACTGCAAACGCCATAGGACTCTGTTCATGGTTTCTGGACTGTTTATTTAATTACACATATTTATTGTTTTAACACATTCAACATGTTTAAATATTTATTGTACATTGTCATTTTACAAAGCAGTGCTTATATATAGTGTGTTTTTAGGGTGGTGTGTTCCATGAACTTTTTCAGTTTGTATATTTTGTCTGCGTTTTAAATTCAGTGAATGTAAATATTGTGCTTTTAATGACATAATTGATTAGTTTATAACTGGGTGGAATTTCCTGTTTGAACTGTATAAGAAGGAAGTAACTATGTGGGGTAAATTGTCTGATGAAGTCTAGATCTTTCTGGATGAAAGCGCTCATCCCTGGATTTTTTTTTTTGGTCTGAAGTTAATAAAATGGATTCTGCATTCTACAACTGTGTGGTTATTGGCAGCCTGCATTACTTTGAATGGGTTCAATCCAGCTACGTCTTCTGGCTTTTGTGTTGAACAACTGGATTTAGTAATGTCAATCCTCCTTCATCTTCACTCATATACATAATGTCTCTTTTCATTGTGTTTAATCTTGAACATCATACAAAAAAACACCAGTTGCACAATTTCCTTTTCACATTTTTGTAGGGTCATATAAACATTTGACATACAGGCTATTTTCCAATTAATACAGAATTCAGCAAACAAACCTTTTTCCTGAATGCTAATCTATACATCCTTCACAGAAGACATATTTCTTCCATTTCTTTTATCAAACCCTCCTATTGCATCATAACTATATCCTTTTCACCAAATCCTATCTCTAACAAAGACACTTCATGCTTTGAAAAATACACACCCACAGTTTTCACCACCCAAACCTTTACTTTTATCTTTATTCAGGATCGTTCCTGTTTCCTTTAAACATCATTCAGACAAACCAACCTTTCTTCAGATCTTCCAGATCTTCACCATCTTTTATTCTTAGAAACTACAACTATATCATCTGCATATATTAAAACTACTGAGATAATCACCTACCTCCTTTTGCATCACATATCTAGCATCTTTCATTTTATAAGCTACTTTACTCACTATTACATTCATTACAAATGCAAACAATAGTCTTGTCATGGGACATACTTGTCTTGTACTACATTTTAAGCATATTTATGAATTCAGCCTCCCATTCACTAACACTCTCACTCTATTATATTGATATGCTGACATACATACTTTCCTAAATCTATAATCTGTCCCATACTTCTCAATAGCATCCCACAAAGCAACATGTCCTGCTGTATTGAATGCCTTGCTAATATCACCTACTATAAGTTTCACACCTTCCCTTTTACTTATAATATCACCCACAATTTCTATCATAACCAATTACAATTCTTGACATTGCTTCCCTTTCATACCACATATACTTTCTTCTGTAAATCCCTTATCCTTCATTCCATTCTCATCTGTATTGTTCTCATAACAATTTTCTAATCTGTATTATTTTGTGTGATGGGTCTCCATTTTTTTAATTTCATCTTCTTAACTTTCTTCCACAGAAATTTCCATAAATTTTAATAATCACTATGTAATTCTTCATAAACAAACTGTTCCTTCAACTATTCATTCAGCACATTTACAAATTAATCTCTTTGCCAATCCACTAGTTTCTTGTACATTTCATGTCCTATACCATCTGGGTCTCATACTGAATCAACATTTACTTTCCTAAATGCTTCTTCTAATTCTCTAATAGTATTTTTTCAAATTTCTTCTTAAATCATTTGGATTTTTTTATTACCTATCATTCTCTCTTAATTTCTTTATTTTTACTTGCACACATATTTTCCATGTGCTGTACTATAATACAGATAATTTGCTCTTGTATTCTTTCTACCTCTCCTTTTGCATTTTTCATTTCCCCATTATACTAATATCCTCTTTTACTATTTTATTCAAATATGCAGATACTTCCTCCCTTCTCCCTTGTAAACAAATATCTGCCTAAATAGTAATGTTAACCTTTTTTTGAAGATTTCTTTTATAAATTTCATTTTTTATACTATAATACTCTTTAAATTCTCTAATACATTTCTATACATTTTCCCACGCTTCACTTTCTTTTCCTTTCTTACATCATCCTGGCATTGGGAAAAAAAACACATTTTATACTTCTTTTTTAAAATTCAACCAATCATTCAGACCAGTTTTCATAGGAGTTCTTTGTGGTTACATGATCCTTCCATAAGTGCAATACTTCCCACTCTCCAATTTCATCCCATAATTTCTCATTTATTCTTATTAGTCCTTTTCCTGTTTTAATATATTCCTTTTTTCTATCACCTCCATCCATGTTGCTAAATGGTCTGAAAAACCCATCACACCTGTATCATCATCTGCTCAAGCCTTCAGATAATACAAAAATAGTCAATTTCATATCCAAGTGCCTTCCACCTTCTATAAATCCACTGACTTTTGTTTCACACAGCCAGGTTATCACATTTTATCACCTTCTGTGTTAATTTACTTATTCCTTTTTCTTTTTACATTTTCCCCTTAAATCACAAAGTCCCCTGTGATTATAATTTTCATGTTAACTGCCACATAATCTAATATTTGATAAAACAGATTTTTTTCCTTGCTAGTTATATATATGCCTATAATGCTTTAATTTTATAACATGTTCTCTCCACCTCTCACCCACCACATCCCATCCCATCCTTACCAACATTACATCTAGTATTTTCACTGTTCTTTACATAACACAGTCACTCCAGAACAATTTTCAATTCCTAAGTCCCATATTATATTTCCGCCCCACAGTTTTTCTGTTTGCAGTCTTTCTTTACCTGTCAAAAATCTTACATTATCTAACAGAATGATATCCATATTGCATTTAAAACACCATTCCAATATTTCTATCCTTCTTACAGTGTTGATAATACTGTTCACATGTACATAAAGTAGTATAAAATGGTTGCCTTTTGTTATTTTTAAGTTTAGGGAAAATATTTTAAATTTTTTTGTTTTCTTTATTTTTACTCTTTCCCAACTGAATATTTTTTCATGGATTTATGTGTAAATAATCCTGATCCTCAGAATCAGATTTTGTACTAGCCAGAAAATGAAAAAAATACTGTATCAATCCCTTCTCCTGACCTTTCTTCCTGTATGCACTCTCTCTCTCTCTCCTCATTTTTCTCTCCATATTCTTTCTCCTTCTGAAGTTTCTTCTTTACCTATCTCACTCTCTCCTCAGCCTCTTTTTGTCCTTCCTCGTGTATATTCCCCTCCTCTACTTCAGCATCTTGTTGTCCTTCCTCATGTATATTTTCTTCCCTTTTCAATTCTGTTTCATTGTTTACTATTTGCTCTTAACAAGCAATCCAAAAGTGTTCCTCTTTTGCGCAAGCCACTTTCAGGCACACAACTTTTTCTGTATGTCCTTTCTCCCCCATACTGGTTATATTGCACCTTGTCACAATCATTAATTAAATGAGAAAAGTCCTCATAAAACAAACATGATTTAGGCTGGCCTGCATGTCTTACTATCTCTCTATGAAACACCTGGCAACTGTTTCGCCATGTTTTTTTTTTATTTCAAAACAGCATTCAACCTCTACCCTCCATTCCAAACGTTTCTCTCAATTCTAACTTTCACAGTATTATCAATAACTTCACACAGACCCTGCATGCATTTTTAACATTGTCTTCTTCCAGTTAATCAGTTCTAAACTGCAAAGCAACATTTTTAACATTTAAGGTACTACCAGAAAACAAATAATTGTTCCACAGATAAATGTCTTTTTTTTTTGTTACACAGTTCCAGAAATGTCATCATCAGTCTATCAGTTTCAAATGTTAAGTCACAAAATGTCTCTGTCCCAATATATATATAAAAATAATTTCTTGGGCTTTAAAAACCAAAACAGTTTCCAAATTGCTCCATACATAATAATAGTCTATTACATTGTCATTTTTTGTTCTTATTCTTACAGCTGGTCCTCTCTTCTGTTTAAAAACAGTTTTATTTACAGTTTGTTGCTGTTCTCTTTTTTGCCTGCTATCACTGCTGTACATATTTCATTTACTGCATTATCTGCTACCACAAAACCAGAAGCCTTCTCAGTTTGTCACTGATATCTTCTTTTACTTTCTGTCACTTCTACCTATGTTTTAACTACTGCATTCTCTGCTGCCAGATCATTGGGTACCTTTTCCACATTATCATCCTCATCACTTCTGAAAATGTTATCTGCCATCTCACCCCATAAAACATCAGAACTGCCACCTGAATCATCCTGTTTGATTATTTTTAACAGAACATCATCTACCAGTTCTGTTATCTGCACCACTTCAACAGACTCCTTTCCTTCTACATGGAGACAGCTAAACACTGCTCATTTGTAGCATCCACCACACAGGAATCTTTGTTTACATTCCAAAACTCTGTATCAAAAAAAATTTTCTCCAAATTCTCACTTTCCATCTTCAAAAATCTATATAGCTCTTCTTTCTTCTTCCATGCTGCTGCTTTCCTTAGCCTTTTCCTTGCTGCACTGCCTTTTAGTGCCATCTAGCAGCTCCAAAGAGTATTTTTTTTAATTTGTAAACACTCATACATTTCATAATATTTACATATTCACATATTTATATTATTTACATGAATAACATCACTCAATCCATCATCAGCTTTGAAATATTCCCACGCCGTTTTACCCACAGCCAAAACCATATTTTCTCCAATATTTTTGTCAATGTCCATTTTCCATTGTATTTGATCTCATTAGGTCTCTCTTTCCATATTGTCTGTGTTAAATTAAATGTAACTCTGTCCTTTTCTTGAGATCTTGTTCCATAATAATTGCATGCTATCATGTCCATTTTAACACTTCAAATTTCAAGTAATCTTTAACAAAATCATGTTTACATACTTCTTTCCACAATTCTTTAATTCTTTCACATTTTAAAAATACATGTTCTGTAGTTTCAAACTCTTTACACTTATTGCATATCCCATCCTGTTTACTTTTGCATGCCATATTTGCTTTTACTGGTAATTTACCTATGGACAACCTCCACAAAAAAATCATTATATTCTTTAATTCTTTTATAAATTGTCTATCTCATCATAATTACTTTTTTCTTACTTATGTCTAACTCTTTCCATGGATCAACAAAATAAAAATATTTCATAATATTAGCATACCATTCTTTTTTGTTCTTTTCTATTGCATTCTTTTTAGTTTCCATAACACCATTTTACTACAAAATTATTTAATGTCTTCATTAATAACACTTTTACTTATTTTCTTTATTCCCATTTCTTCCCAAAGTTCCTTGTATTTACCACATATTATCATCTCTACCAAATTTTTATTATCTTTTATAACTCCTTTTATTACTTTATACATATTTAAAGAAGATACATATACAATTGGATTTATTAATCCCAACCCCCCCATTCTTCTTTCATATATAAAATTCCTCTCTTTATGTGTTCAATCTTGACCCTCAGATAAATGAAAATATTATCATCATAATATCTTTTTCATACTTCACTGGTATCATATAAATGTTAGCAACATAGGCTATTTTACCCAATATTATAGTGCTTATCACATGTGTTTTCTTTCTATATGAAAAAATATATGCTTTCCAGAAAGCAATCATATTTTTGATTCTTTAATTACTTTGCCCCATTGCTCAAGTTTATATTCACTTCTATCAAATACCATACCCAATATAGCTGTATGCTTTTCATTATATATTACAATTCCTATTATACCTTCATAAACAAATCTTTTGCTTTTCTCTTCATTTATACTTAAACCTATTTTCTTTAATATTCTACTTAATTTTTCATTTATGTATTCCATCCATAACTTCTTTTTAGCAATTATTACAATGCCATCAGCATAAATAAGCATTATCGGTATTTGTCCCACCTTCATCATTTTATATCCTCCATTACTTGTCATCTTATTTATTTCCATAACTACTATATTTGTGACTAATGAAAATATCACACTAATAGCTTGACATCCTTGTTTTATTCCACACTCTGTTTTCACATCTTCCCCAATCCAACCATTTATGTTTAATTTCACATACTTTTTTTATATGTTGATTTGTAATATTTTGTCACTTATGTTATATATGCCTGCAAAATTCTCCATAATGCTTCATATTGGATATTATCATTGACTTATTTATATCACCTATCATAAACTTTACCTCTACTTTTTTATTATTAATGTCATCAATTGCTTCTCTTATTAACCACAACAAATCCTGACTTCCCTTTCCCTTTTTTTCCAAACAAATTTTGATAATATAACTGTTTCATTTTTACATTGTACTCTTTTAGCTATTATTCTCATAAAAATTATAATCTGCATTATTTAACATTATAGGTCTCCATTTTTTATCTCATCTTTATTTCCTTTCTTAAATATGAATTTTAAAACCTCAGTACAAATTTCCTTGTACTTAATCCCTGTTTCCATCCATTAATTCATAACTTATATAAATATCATTTTTACCAATCTTCCATTTCTTTATACATATTATATTCAACCCCATCTTATCCAGTGGCCAAATTTATGTTAACATCTTTCATAATCTCATTAAACTCATTTATGTTTATTTTTTCTTTAAATATTCATTGTCTTCTTTATTAAATCTCTCACCATTATAAATTTGCTCTATGCAAACTTCTTTTTTGCCATATAAATCTAGTACATAATTCTTAATTATTTCATATTCCTTCTTACTTCTTAACTTGTTGCCCTACTTTATTTTTAATTCTATTATTTTTCTTTTTTATTTTACATAAAGATGATACTACTTCCTATTTTTTCCCTTGTAAGCAATGTATTGCTTATATAATAATTTTTTATTTATTTTATATATTTATCTTTTTTATATAATATCCTATCCTTTTCTACTAAACCATTAAAAAGTTCTTTAATTTTCATAGAAAGGTGTCATACCAATATGTTGTTTACATAATTCTATACGCTCTTTTCTCTCACCTATATCTGATCCTTTTTCATTGATTCTTTTTATTCCTTTTCCTATTTTAATATATTTCTCATTTTCATGAATTTTTATCCAAATAGCCACATGATCAGAAAATCTAGTATATTTTATTCCTTTTTGAGTATTTTTTAAACTTTCTGATATTAAGAAGTAATCAATTTCTGTCTTAATTTCATTCCTTTTATGAGTCCGGTGTTTATTCTCCCATTTTTAATTGTCCACTCCTCATAATTTCTATAACTACTTTAACATCATAGTCCTTCTTTTATTCCTTAGGTTACAATTAAAATCACCTGCCATTATTATATCTATATTCACACAAACATAATTAAGTATATTTTAAACATTGTTTTGCTATCTTTTTTGTCATATATGCATATAAGGCTATAACCCTATAGACATGCTTTTTCCACCTCAAATTGACTGCAATTATTCTCCCTAGTTCTATTATTGTTATATCCAGTATCTTTATATTCCCTTTACAGAATATACATATACCTTAACATGTTTCTTTACCTATATTCCAAGTAACAGCACCACTCCAAAGCCTTTCTGTTTGCACCCTTTCCTCTTCCATTAACAATCTAATATCTTCTAACCCTATTATTTCAGCATCTACAGCCACACACCAATATATACTATTAATTCTTCTCTTAATATCTTTCATACTGCTCACATTTAAAGCTAAAACTTTCATCTTTATCGAGCAGTTGTATAAAATATATTTGTATCTCTTACCATTCTTATTTTCTCTTACCATTATATTTTTCTTGAATTTTACTATATGCCTCTCTGTCTCTTCTTCACCTCTCTCATCTGTTTCTTTTTCTTTCTCTTTATTTTTAATTTTAATTTTAAAAGCAACTTCTATATTTTTCAGCTGTGGTGTATATTCATGTACAACATCCTTTTCTATCTATGTTTCTTGCATAACTTCATTTACAACTTCTTTTTTTATTTTCATTTTCTTGTGTCTCTGTCTCATACTCTAACCATGAATGCCCTGCATTACCACATTTTTACACTTTAACTCACATTTTTGCATTATTACCTGTCTGACCACATAAATAACATTTTTGTCACATTCATTAATTAAATGATCATTATTTCCACAAAAATCACAAGTTTTAGGTTGACATCGATATTTCACAAAACCTCTATTACCCTGAACATTAATAATACTAGGTATATATATCACATTGCCATTTTCTAGTTTTAAAATTAATCCACATTCCCATCCCCAGTCCATAGTCCTCTTTCTTCATATATTTTAGTAGTGTCCATCACTTTGTTACATAGTGTCAACAAATGTTCTTTCAATTATTTTGCTTCCACTTCAGTACTAAACTGAATCAAACCCATTTTTGTTTGTCTAAAAAAGGGTTGTATAACATATTCTGACCATGGAAAGTTTGTTTTCTTTTTTCATACCCCCCCAAAAAAAATTCCATACCCTGGCCAATTTCAAATATCAAGTCACAAAATGTTTCTTTGTTAATTAAAATGAAAGCTCTTACCTCTTCAGCTTTAACACCTAATGGTACTTTAACATTGTCCCATTCTTTATATCTGTCCAAACCTTCTTCCTTTTCACTGCTAACCTGAACAACAAATTTCTTCTCCTTTATTCCCATCTCCTCTTTGGCCACTTCTCCCACTGTTTCAGCATGTCTTTTTCCTCTGGAACCTTCTGTGGCACATTTTCTTCTTCTATTTTCTCCATAATCTCCTCTTTTTGGCTCACTCTGATTTATCATCTCCGCAAGATAAACATCCTGCAACCCTCTCAACTGGAGGGTTGAAATAATAAAATGTTTCACAGTTTCTGTTGATTGAAACAGACATTTTGCTCTGAATCCATTTCTACATCTGCATTCACCTCCATCTCCTTCTTGACCTCCTCTCCATTCAAAAATAACAATTTCTCAGCTCCCAAATCATTTGTAAACATTTCTGGTGGAGATTCTACCATTTCTAATTTTTGATACTTTTCACTACCATTTCACTTTGGCTTACAGCCTCCATGTTTTCTTCCTGTTTCTCTGGGCCACCTCCATGCTTAGACCAGAAACAGGAAGTCAGTTGTGTCACACATAAACTCTTCCTCCCACTACCAAGAGTAGGGCAAGTTCCCAGATGCTCTGGTCAAATTTCCCCTAGTACTATAACTACTACCTTGGGTCTCCCATCAAAGGAGGCCACTAGTTTAGTGGGACTAACTCATTTAACAATGGATAAAAAATAAACAATAAATTAAGTAAGTAATTAAATTAAAATGATTAAATTAAAATGATACTGCACATTATATGTAATTGCAACAGTGTTTCCATATACTTACAAATCTCACATAATGAAAATATGTAAAATGTTCAAGTCCTTTCTTTGGCATACAAATATGCAATTGATTTCCTAGAAAAATGCATTAGAATCTGGGATATTGGTGGTATGTCAAAGCACAATATAGACATTTAGATAATGCACTTAACATTATAATGCAATGGACTGATGGACCTTAAAAAGCAAAATGGAAACAGTTAAATTTTAATCTATTTAATGATAAAATACTTTCTGAATAGAATATTAAAACAAGTGATGGTGAAATGTGATCAAAATGACTATTAACTACCTGTAATGTAATATTCTTATGCCAATAAATTCTAGCTATATAAGTAATATATTTTAAAAAGTTATATAATATTGGTACACTAGCAAATAAAGTATGAATAATATAGTTAAATATTATAACTATTTTTGTAAAAGTTGTATAAAAACTGAAATTTTACACTATTTCATGCTTCAGCAACAAAGGGATTTAGTGAAGGCTCTAAATTAGAACTGGAAAAAAATTGTGCAAAGTTAAAATAGACAATATTTTCCAATGTTTTTTTATTTTCACTAGTTAAATGGAATGTGCTTAGATCTGCATCCCAAATATATTGTATACACCAAACATGCTTTTGAGATACAGATCTAGCCATTTTACATTCAACTAGTACAGATAAAAAAATGCATGAATAATGGGGCTTAGTTCTTTGCAGAAGCATTAAGAATTTCTGAATACCCCCATAGACATAACAGCTAAGACTAAAACTGCAATTTTGAATTGAGTATCAAAACTACTTCTGGAAAATAATACTTGAATATTTGCACAATGAGATATTTATACACCTGAAAAATCAGAAACATTGCAAAAACATAATAATTTCTGATAGCTTAATGCTTACTGGAATCATAGGTATTTTGAAGGCACCATATTTTCTTAATTTTGGAATAACTGTCAATCATTTACAAAGTCATTATCAACAGACAAATTTTAAGTATCAGTTTGTCTGGTATTATACAATGGTCTTGTTTTATATCACCCTCTTCTTTGGTGTGTTTTGACTTCAGCAAATAATAATAATAACCAGTAACAGCAAAATCTTCAGTGATTACTTCAACCAGGTATATGTTTAGATGCTGTTGAAAATTGCTCACAATGGTAAATGAAAAGATAATAAAAATACAAAATGAATTCTATAAATGTTGCAACATTTTTATAGTAAAGAAAATTATACTAGTTAAACATTTATAACATGATTTTATATATTGTATATAGTTACTTTAGAAGTAGTTTAGTACTTTTGATTTAAGTTTTGTTCTTAATGATATTAAAATGTTGAGATTTTCATAAGTCAATGAATATTTTTATTTTATGAAACTACAGTTATTAAATCAATCAAAGCAGTCAATGAATGTAAATTATTTGTTTGAACTCACAAATACATATAGAAAAATGTCAGAAAAGAGGTTCCTAAGTATTTGTTCTTATTTTATATCTGTAGGTTACAGCAGACAACACTGTGTAGTAAGAATGTTAATTATTTCAGAACTGACCAGCAGGAAGATAATTAGTCCTGCTTCCTGAAGTTTATTTTTTTTAAACTACAAATCCCTTCCTGAAAGGGTTTCTCCCAAGTCCTGCATTAAGAGCATATTTGATGTGTCTCTCAGCCTGAGAGGGGTTTGTCTATTAAAAAATCCCAAACTACATTAAAATAATTCCCAGTTTATAGTCCTGAAATTGTTTTATATATCTGCAGAAAGGATGGAAAGGCCTTGTTTGTCCCAAATGCAGGCACTAGCAATACATTTCACTCAGGGTCTAGAATTTGCTCAACATTCATTAATTTTCCCTTTCCTGCCTATGATGTAGTAAATCACATTTTCATTTCCTCCTGATGAAAAGCATAGCCTCTCTTTTAGAAATTGTGCTGAGGTTCTCTGTTGTGTCAGTCTCAAATGCCACATAAACATTTTTCATGACACTGTGATACTCTACTCTACTGTATATATATGACATTCACTCATGAATTATAACATTTAATTGTAACCAATAAGTTGTATATCTGCACTCCTCTTAGAATGCTAAAACACATTACACAATGTTACATTTCCAAGGAGAAATATCCAACTACTCTCACTTGGATGATGGATAGCAAACCTAAGGCATAAGGAGTGTGTACCTGCCATACAGTTAAATGCTACTGTTACTGGCAATGAATATTTTTATTGAAAAACAAATGTATTATTTAGCACCAAGAACATGCCAGTATGTGCTACAGAGTAAACTTACCAAAGAACAATGACACTTAAAATATTGTAGTGCATGGAGCACCACTATTATGTTCCAACATCAGGAAAACATGTCAAAAACGTGGTTAACAAACTTTTGTTAAATACACCTAAGAACCGTGTTGGCTGATGAAGAACAGCAGGAGAAGGTAAAACAGTTTTTAAACTGTGACAGAACAAAGTGGCTAACAACTTTTAACACTGTTTATTCTTCAGAGGAACACTTATTACCTGCCTGTTGTCTGTCTGACAATGCTAAGATGTTTTACCAGTTTCAAAGACTTTGAAAGACAGTAAAACAGTTTGTCCTCCTATATTTTTTTATGTAGCTGGTAGTATGGGTCTACTTCAAATTGTCAAAACCCCACATCATCAAAGAAGAAATCGTCAACACGAGAATATCGAAATCCCATTTCAGCGAACCAGCAGGACAACAAAGATCTTCCCAGAGTAGGTAACCACTTATCCAAAAAGAAATTAAACCTAAACCACATCATCCCTGACCCAGCCAGGTGGGGAGCTACACCCCCTACACCCCCCAACTAAATATACCAACTATGAGATTGCACTACAGTTGGGAAAAGGGCAAAGTTCATTGCCATGCACAACAGGTTACTTACCCTGCGAAGATCTTTGCTGTTCCTTTGATTCACTGAAATGAGATTTCGATATTCTTGTCTCAACAAGCTCGTCTTTGATGATATGGGGTTTCAACTATGTCAGTTAGACCCGGTATTACACGGAACAAATAGAGCTCCAAAGAACAGAAAAACTTATGATCAAGTCTCACTGATTATAACCATTTGTTAAATGTTCTCAACATGCATGCCAAGATTGACAACTCTTTTCTTACAAGGTAAATATCTTGTTATCCTTGTCTCAAGCACATAATAAGTGGGTTAGGATCAGAGACCTGATTACAATACTCTATACCATGCCGCTAAGGAAGGATAACAAGAAAATAATGAAATTATGCTGCTCATATAGCAGTTCACCTACAGTCTCACTTGAAGCAGCCTTAGTGCTACTTCTTCATTAAAGTCACTGAGTAAGTATACCATCTCACTGGAATTGATAACATTTGAGGGCAAGTACAGTTGCCAAGAAAGATTAAAAGTTGCACATTATACATAAGTCCTATCATAATGTTTACCCACAAACACTAACACCTGTAAGGTTTCTGAAGTTTCTGATGTCATTCCTCTCTGGCACCCCTCTGACATTGATGGAAGTTTTGTGTGCATCCATCTTAACTCCATATGCCTCATCAAGCACCTTGAAGTTAATGGGCATTGGTATCTAGAATAACTGTCATAATGCTGTCTTCCAAGGAAGAATAGATGGGTTTGTCATCTTGGTATCCATATTGTCTGCACTGGTGAGAGTGGCAGGTTATATATTGTAGCTAATGATACTTCAGTCATGTGCACATCCTGTATGAAATCTTAGCTGTCAATGGGTGGATGGCCAAGCCTGTAACACCTGTAATGTCTATCTGGATGCTCATTAATGATTCAAATAGCTTGTATGAGGGACTAGCCCCTATAATGTCTTTACTGCACCTGCCGTCTAGAAAGGTATGCCGTATGGCATTCATTTACTATCTATGAGCTCACTAATATTTAAAGTGCATATACCAACAAACTACACCCTTCCTTTTTTCTATATCTAAAATATACTATTTTATAAATACTCTATGAGGTATCATCAGTGATCTAATATAGCCACCAACGTACCACCAAGAAAATGTCCAGAACCAAAAAACAAACTTAGCAAAACAGCCAGATAAAGGAACCACCAGCTGCATCAAGGCTTCTTGTAAGCATAAAGAAATTTAATAAACATAAAAATATAATCAAAGTTAAGTGCTTTCATCCCCCAAAGGCTGGTCAATTTTTAAGTGATCAGTAAATCTTTTTTAAGTATGTTCTTTCATTTTTCACATCAAAACAGATTGTCATTCACATTCAAGACACATTTACATGAAGACAACATTTAGTCTTTAATATCATGTTCAGTTCCTAAAATGTCTACATGTCTGAATGACTTCTCCAGTGGTCTTCCAAATCTAGAATATGTAATAGAACTGTTCTCTCTTGATATCAGATATTCATTTTGGGACAAGTATGGTTGCTTGGATACTGGCAAAGAAAAAAAAAAAGAGAAATGTCTCCTTCATATAAGACATCATTCTGATACGTCACTGCTTTCTCACCTTGTGTTATTCGGAGACTGTTTTGTCCTAAAAAAAGTCTTTGATTTCTTTGGTGTACCTGATCATCTTATCCGTGAACCATGCTGGATCTTGGTTCAGCTCCCTGATAAATCACTAAAGCTTTAGGTTGTCAATCCAAACCTTTGGCAGGATAATGTATTCTTCTTTGTCTATTTTTTGCAGTTATTAGCTTTATATAGTGATTGTCATAGTAATATATTGGCTTTTGTTGATTTGTTTATAGCACTTGCTTTACCCAGCCTTGAGTCATTGGCATTAGAAAACCTGACAAAAGTAATGTTTTGTAATTCTTTTTCTTTCCCTTGCTGAAAAGAAAACAGCAGCAATTCTTTGCTAGTTCACTGATGGAAAACACTAAAATACAGATGTAATGTGATTCTTTCCATCAGATCAAGAGATGGAGGGTTTCAGTAATAGCCTGTCAGGCTGCAGCTCTTCAATATAATTACTCACATTGCTTTTAATTTTAATTTATTTTTTTCAGCAGTTGCAATTCCTGGTTTTGGGATTTGAAACTCTGAGCATGACCTAGGGAGTTTTATTACAGGCAGAGGTGTAACTAGGGTATGGCAAAGGAGGTAGTTCCCCCAGGCACAAAGTCTTATATAAGTCAGTATATCATGAATATTTTTCAGTGCATACTGGCATTTAGAAATAAGCTGCCAGTACAGCATTTGTGATCCAGACTATACATTTATTTATTTAACATTTGTTGTCCGAGAAAGTGAGATGACACCAGAGCACCCAGAGGAAACCCATGTGAACATAGGGAGGACATGTAGACTCCACACAGAAGGCACCCCAGTCGAGAATCAAACCAAAGAACCTCTTGCTGTGAGGCAACAACATTAACCACTGTGCCACTGTGCCACCCATAGTCTAAAAGGAAATGTATTTCCTTATTTATTTATTTATTTATTTATTTTTGCTCCTCAACTTAGGAGATGGTACCAGGTGCAAAATTAGCTAGCTACACTTCTGATTAGAGATTACGGAGACTTATAAGGATTTGCAGACGACTACAACAGCCACCCTAAAGTCCACTCCTCCAATACCTTCATCTCCTTCTTAGGACAGACAGGAGGTTACTCTGAGGGTACAGGTGTAGATACCAGACAAAGATGGACAACAAAGTCATAAATCCAGTTTGATCCCAAATATTATAGCTCTCCCCAAATATGACAGCTCCTACTAGACCAGAAGAACAATTTTAAGACAGTCTTCCACTTAAGTAGATCCAGTGCCGTTTAGAAAACCCTGATGTAGCACATAATATGATCATTTCTGGAGGTTTTCATCTGTGTGCTAATTAAAACATTTTGTATCTTTTATATACCTGACGCTGACATTGAAATTTGTGTGTGTAGCACTGTGATAGTAATCTGAATCCAATCAGAGCACACATTTGACCAGAAATATTACTATTGTTAGAAACCACACATAAGTAGTCTTCAAGTGATGAAAACAATGTTTATGGTGGATAATAACTATAAGTCAAGATATGTGACTCAAAAACTCAGTAAAGCATTATGACTGAGGAAGCCCTAATGTGATATGCAAGACATAAGCAATAACAACTAGATGAAAGAGTAGATTTTTTGACATTTCTATGTTCAGCTGGAGCCATCTACCAGCCATTTAGCTACTGTTCTCACAAGCAATTATATTTCAGTGCTACTAATTTTGGAGAATGAGATAGAATGAACTTGATTCCTTAACAAAACAATGAAAACTCATTCCATACTGCCCAGTGTTTACCAATGTGAACATGCATTGAGAACAAAAGCTGCAAGAAAGATATAGTAAACTAAAAAGTAATGCAGTAAAAAGTGCTTACTAAAGAAAATCAATATAACTGATTTTAAGGCCCATGTAGTAATATCATCCTTGACATATGTAGCTTCTCCACACAATATATGATAATAAAATTCATGTAACAAATATTTTAAGAAAAAAACAGTCTGTCTGTATAATTAAGTACTCTGTCTTCTCTTTTCTAAATATCCAATACAATAATAATGGTTGACAACATTTACAAGCAATTTAAAAGATACAGATATGCAACCAAAATAAAAGGAATTTTACCTCTGAGTCTCTTCCACAGACTCTCTTGGTGTTTCTTTGTATTTTTGATGAGCTATATTAAAATCCATGCAGACTTTACCCACCAAGGCACGTTGTCCAAAGGTATCTACAAAGTTTAACAGAAATATATTAAAATGTATGTATAATTTTCTTGGAGTCCACTGCTGCATTGTATTATTCAAAGATAGCAGACCATACACACCACTATGAAAAATGTTTTCTGTGTACCCAGTGTCTAGCAAGGAGAAGCTGCTATCAGATGTGACATGTTTTAACACTACAAGCCACTGACCATTCATATATGTCCACATACACACACACACACACACACACACACACACACACTTGTACAGTCAGACACAGTTCTGTAATTTACTGCGCATAGCTAGAACCATTTTAATATTCCTATAGTAGTAGTGCATACCCCATCATCAGGTCATGCACTGCCATATCAGTAAAGAGTTCAGATGCATCAATTGAGCTCTCCTATGTTTCTTTATTATTACCTGTTATAGGCTAATGGCACTACAAAACATAACCCAAAAGACATCTCAGATTCCATCCCACTGCACTCTGCAAAGCCAGCTTTGACATTGTGAAGCTGTAACTTAAAACAATTTTTAACTATTTAGGCATCTAGGTCTGAGTACTGAGCTGACCAAACTCAAACCTATAGCACTGTCTACTGTTGTACAACAACTCTTAATTTGAAATATTGGAAATTCAGATTTATTTAAGATGTTTCAGTGACGAATAGAAATAAGCAGAGCCAGGTTCAATGTGTGTGAATTCTGCACACAATAAATTACACAGTAGACAGCAAATTAAACAACAACAGCAGGCCTGAAACTTAAATCAGAGATACCAGTAACTACTTGACTAGTATTTCCGTTTCATCAAATATTTGTCTAAAATGATGATCAGAAAGCCGTGAGAATAAAATGCTGATTCTAATGTTGAATAATGTCATGTTATAAGGAAAGATTTGTCCATCTGAGGTCATCACAGATTTAATGCTCCAACAACCTTCCTCCAAGGTGGATGTGGAAATGCACATAAGTATTACAGTCCTCAAACAAGCATAAACAAAACCTGTAACAGGCAAGTGACAGCATCAGACACTGGAATGCAATAATACTGGCCTCTTATAGTAAAATTATAGGATGAAGAGAGATGAAATCATGTGGAAGCAAATACTATGCAAGCCATGTTGTAAAATTGGTTGTGAGGGATAATAACGACTGCAAGTCAAGGACAGTGTATTTGTTTGTCTGTTTGTTTTACTATAGGAATCTTTCTTCATGTGAAATAGAATATAATTAAACAAAGCACAACTGAATTCATCAGGATATGACTGCATTATTAAACATCAGAAAAAATAATGTTTTCCAAATAATAGAATATTTAGGGTTATGTATTTTTAAGTGGCTTTTTTTCAGAATCTTCAATGTTTAATGTTCCAGGTCATACCTCTCAACTGTCCACTTTTTCACAGAATGTCCAGATTTTTTACTCATGTTTTTGGTCTGCTCCTCATAAAATTTGTAGTTTTCTGGATTTTTGTGGCAAGTAAGTGAGGACTGAATTCAATAAATAATGATAGGCATTTGAGTTTCAGACTTCATAACCTTCAGAAAATGTATGATAGAGGGGCGTGGCCAAGGATGAACACAGGATAGCAGCAGATTTCTTCAGCTCCACCAACATAACTACATTAACAGGAAATTATTACTTCAAAATTCAACTAATGGAATAATTTTCTTTCTAAAAACGTTTGGAATATCATTACCTTGAATAATATCCAAAAAAGAAAGAAAATTTAACTAATTTTCCTGTCAGAAATCTTTTTGGAAATTTCTCTCTCATCACTTCTGTTCAGAATGAGTTCCAGCAAGGCTAACAGTCAGGATTCCAGCATTAAGAAAGAGCTTCAGACATTATTATCAAATATACAGCAACTAACAACTAAAATGGACAGACTGGATGTTAAAATTGATAATTTTATAGAGAAAACCACAAAACAAATGGATGTGCTACACCAAGATCTACAACATCAGAAAGCTCAGATAACAGGTATAGAAGAGACACTTAATGATATGGACAACAGAATTAAGGAAGAAGAAATAAACACTGAATTCTTATTGAAACAAAACATGCACCTTCAATCCAAACTAGATGACTTGGAAAATAGATCCAGACGCAACAATATAAGGATTTTTGGTCTGCCAGAAAATATAGAAGGTAATAACATTACATCTTTTTTAAATACTTGGCGTCCCAAAACTTTAGATCTGTCAGAGGCATTTTCTTTTGGCATTGAAAGAGCCCATAGGTCTTTATCCATTTCTAATACAAATAAAAAGTATCCTAGATCAGTTATTGTAAGATTTTTATCATCTTATGACAAGGAGATGGTATTAAAATCTGCATGGGCTAAATCACCTATAAAAATTAATGAATCAACTGTGCGCTTTGACAATGACTATTCTTCTTTGGTAATATCAAAAAGAAAGGTCTTTTTACCATTAATAAGAGAGCTTAAGAAAGTACAGTTCAAAACTCATCTTTTATTTCCTTCCAAACTAAAAATCTTTTTACCTGATGGCCCTAGAATTTTTGAAGACCTGGACTCTGCTTTGTTGTATATTAAAAAAAAATAAAATATTAGACAAAATAGAGGATATGGAATGGGTAAGTCCTTCGTTAAAAAGAATGGCAACAGGAACTTCTTGGAAGACATCAGAGAAACAAAAAAGACTAAAAAACAAATGACATGTTTTATATTTCTTTGAACTCTTTAATTACAGTTTCTGCATTTACAAGAAAACCACAAATATCTTAATGATTTGTACAAAGTTATTTTAATATGCAAGAACTGAAGTTTGTTTTATGAATAATCAAACTTTCATGAGGAACAAATAACCTGATATAAATCAACTGGTTTCTCTTTTGTGACAAAGAGACCTAAGGTTAGTAATATGATATATTTTCTTTCTTTTCTTATTTTAAATAATAGCATTCTCTTTAAACTAAACACATAGGGGAGGGAGAGGGAGGGCAGGGAGGGGGGAAAGATGAAAAGAAGGAAAAAAAGGGGAAAAATAATCTATTATCTCTTTAAAATTATTTATGCTGTTTAAGTATTACTGCTATATATTATACTATGACTAAATTGCTTAAATACATGATATTAAATAATATGTCATGATATAACTGCAGTTGACTAGAACTAAAGCAGTTGTAAGTAATATGTCTCAGGTTTTACTTTATTAAAACAAACAGCAAGTAAATATCTATGTAGGTACTTTTTTTTTTTTTTAGGTAACAAGGTTCTGATAAGACTGATATGTGTTTGTAACATACTCTGAATGAGAAAATGAAATGGGACACATAAATATAAGTAATGTTTATGTTAAATAATTGAAGGCTTGGTTTCACTGCCATAGAGACTGCAATGACTTGTGAAGTGCTTCAAGAAGGTTTTACACTGTATAAATCCATTTGCATTCAAAATGAATGCTTGTCACTTACTTTTATTAAAATTCCCGCCAGAATGTTATAAGAGACAATTTAAGTTATAGGTATCCTCGTGAATAGTGTCCTTGAGCCATTTTAAAAGCTTCAACATTCAGAAAATGCACAGAGAAGCTGAAAGCAGCCATTTTGAACTTTGACCCCTGATTTCACACAGACTCGTCGCAAATTCAAGAAGTAAACCAGTTTCAGGAAGTAGAACTGCTGTAAATGCAGTATTGTGATGAAAAACGAACTTTATGACAACAAAATGTGAGTTTTTCTTTATAATAATTTACTTATTTAAGATGTAACTTATAAAATGTAAACGTTATAATGATTTTTAATGGCTTAATATGCCATAGTAAACAAATGAAATAATTTAGAATGCATAGAAGCTAAAACTCATGCATATATGACTCTGAAAGCTTATATAATTGCTGCACTTTAATGCATATAGATGCTTATAATTTAAGGATATATAATATTATAATGCATTTATTTTAGCTAAGATAAATAAGTATGTGCATTATTATGATTCTATTTCAGAAGAAAATGTCATGTGATACATTTTAAAGCTGCAGTGCAGATATATAAAATATAGCTGGCTTTCATCACAATGATTTATGCATAACTAGGGATCAACATTGCTTTGTAGTATGTTCTTTTATCTTATATACTGAGAATAATCATTTTTATTTAAATGGTAAGAATAAGTAAGAGAAGGAAGCTTCTAGTGCATGTAGTTTAAAGTTTTAAAACTACTAACAGTACTGTTATGGCAGAAAATATGAATACTCTAATGTAAGTAATGTCTGAGTCATAATAGCCTGAGATAACAAATGTTATTGAATTCAAATGAGCATAAACATATAATAAGAACCTATCATTACAAATTTTTATTAAACTGCCAAATGGGTATCCTCTCTTTTTTTTTTTCTCTCTCTCTCTCTTCTCTGCTCCCACTTTCAAGATTGTTAGAATGCTATTATGATAATTAACTTATTATATAGAATAGATGTACATAGCATTATTAAGTTGATTATAAAAGTTTTATATGATTATATGAAGCTGTTATATAAATTGTTTAAGTCTTGCTATGATAGATAATCAAAATAAATGAGTTTAGCTTTAGTTAATAATAGTATTTAATTAATTTGGTGGCAGCTGGAGTACTGCTGCTTAGGATAGGGGGATAACTTGAGTGGTATTTGCTACTCGAAGTTGGAGTTTTTAACTCCATGCTGGATGCATTGTTTAATCCAAACAATATTTTCACCTGATTATTGTTATGTGTATATAGTTTTGACATCCACATCACATTTTATAAACTCATTGTCACTACAAATAAAAGTTAAAATCTCACAAAATTCCATAAGATTTTCACTAAATGCAGCTATAATTAATAGAACACCTAAAGGAGGAGACATAATAATACTTACTTTAGTAAATGCTATTCTGATTATAAGTTTTATATGTTTATAAAAGTTAAATGGTAACTTTAAAAGGAATTTCTTTAAACATTAATGGATTGAATAACCCATGTAAAAGGGCAAGTTTAATGAGATATATTAATCTGCATAGAGCCAACTTAATATTCCTTCAGGAAACACATCTCCTAAAAAAAGATATAGATAAATTAGCCAATAATAAATATACAGTCTTGGTTAGCTCAGAACACACACAGAAAAAAAGAGGAGTGGCTATCTTATGGAACAAAAATATGCCCATACCTAAAACTATTAAGTCATATAAAGATGACAAAGGAATGTTCTGCCTGGTTACAATACAGATTAATGGGAAAACATATACATTGATTAATGTATACTGGATACCAGGAATTGGCACTAATACAGTGAAACACCATCTCAATAAGATTATATCATTTTCTAAAGGAGATATTATTTTAGCAGGAGATTTTAACTGTATCCTGCATGGAAAAGATACTACTACTATAGGAAAAAGGAAAATCACATCCAATGCAAAACATTTAAAGGATTTCATTAATTTATATCATTTGAATGATTTAATAATCAGACAGATTCTAAATCATTACCATATACTTTTTTTTTCTAACAGACATAAAACTTATTCAAGAATAGAGTCTTTATTTCTAACCAACTGGTAACAGACCTAACTAATTCTAAGATCATTTCATGCCCTATATCAGATCATAATTCAATTGTCTTCGAATTTATGGTAAACATTACTTATAATGTTCAGATCAAAAGAATACCAGCATACCTAACTCATCTAAAAGATTATAAAGATTATATACTTACAGAGGTGCAACATTTCTTAGACTTAAACACTACACCTGACGTCTCCATTATTTACATTTGGGATGCTCTAAAATCTTATTTATATGGACAAAGTATCAGATGGTATAATAATAAAAGGAAATCTTGGGACAGGGAATTAATAGACATTCAAAACAAATTAGACTCATATAAACATAATAATAAGGAAAATATTATGGACAAAAAAATCATTGAGGAAATAAATAAATTAAATGAGAAATACAAAGAAATTTTAAGTCACAAAGTCAAAATAACATTAGAGAAATATAAATTGTTGTCTTACTCAATAAGTCCCAAATACTTACATAGACTTAAAAATAAAACAAAAAGGCTGAATAAACAAAATCACATCAAAGAAATTTTCTCTCCAAGGAAAAAGAAGAATGTCTCTAGTTTACCAGAAATATTAGATGAATTTAGAAATCACTTTCATAACATTAACCATAATAACATTAATATGGATTCTAAAGACAAAATAAAGAACTTTATAATTACAAACATGAACAAAAAACTTAATAAACAACAGACTAGATTAATAGATAAAAATATTTCATATACAGAGGTTATCACACAAATAAATAAACTTAAATCAAACAAAGCACCAGGTAATGATGGTATTATTCCTGAGATTTATAAAATCCTTCCTAAGAGTACCTATTCATTAATACATAAGGTTTTCATTTCAGCTCAAAATTAATTGTCAATTCCCCCATCCTGGCAATACACATTTATTTCACCAATTTTGAAACCCAATAAAGATCCAACTAGATGCACTTCATATAGACCTGTTTCATTACTTAATGTTGACTATAAAATGTTCATGAATATATTTGCTGACAGATTAAAGACAATCATTCCAAGTATAATAGATATAGATCAGACAGGCTTTATTATAAATAGAAATACTTTTGATAATATAAGGAGAACTTTAACTCTGATTGATTATGCAAACAGAAAAAAGAAAGATTTGACACTCATCAGCCTTGATATAAGTTCAGCATTTGACTCAGTAAGTTGGGACTATTTGTTTATCTTATTGAAGTGTACAAATTTCTCTGATACATTTGTGAATTTAATTGAACATCTATATAAAGGAGCATTGGCTTACATTAAAATAGGAACATATGTCTCACAAAAAATACCCATATTAAAAGGTACAAAACAAGGGTGTCCACTTTCACCATTATTATTTGCTTTAATAATGGAGCCTTGGGCTAATTTGATTAGAAACAGCAATGATATAGAAGGATTTGATATAGACGAAAATACAATATCTAAAATCCAACTTCTTGCAGATGATGTTTTAATTACATCAGCAGGAACAAATTATTCTATGCAGTCATTATTTGATAAGATGACAGATTTCAAGAATATTTCTGGTTTGATATTTAATGAAGAAAAAACTAAAATATTACCAATATACACAGGGAAAAATGTTATCACTAATGATTTTCTCAAATACATACCCAATTCAGGTCAAATAACTTATTTAGGCATAATATTAACTAAAGATATTAAATCCATTATACATAATAATTATAGTAATTGTCTTCATAATATACAAAATCATTTCAATAGCTGGAACAATATGTTTTTTACCATGGAAGAAAGACTCACAATTATTAAAATGATAATATTCCCAAAGATATTATACATAATACAATCAATAATACTCCCACCTACAAAAATAATTATTAAGAAATTAAATTCACAAATGTTAAATTTCTTATGGGCACCTAATAGACCTAGGATTGCATTAAAGAAACATACTAATAGTTGGTCTCAAGGGGGCATATCATTTCCAGACTTTAATTTATATGCTATCTCTTCTATTATAAAAGTTATAACATTGCTAATAGATCAGTCATATGTTGCAAAATGGAAGGAATATTGGGAATTAATTAGCATGCACTTCACAAAAATATCGTTAATACACAAAAATACTATTATAAACAATCCCATGTTATGGTTACTAAAAGAGTTTTGTACCTCATCTATTACACCAGAATATATAGCTAGTTACCCATTAAATATTATTATTAGATATCGTAATTTTATATATATACATCCTAAGTATAAGGAATGGAATTTTATCTTATTTCCTATAATGTATACACAAGGTATTCTTTTATCATCTACCTCTGAAAGAACTCTTCTAGTCACAGAGAATAATTTAAAGTATTGGTATCAGATGCTGTCTGACAATAAAGTAAAAAATTTAGACTTCTTAAAGCAAGAATTTGATTTGAGAGAAACATGTTGGTTAGAGATTCAAACTTTTAGACAACATCTTACTAACAAACTTGATTTAATGTCTTTAACAGTTAAAGAATCTGTTCCAATACTGATTGACTACTTGATATTAAATTTACAACACAGGGTTTCTGATAAAGGTAAGCTCTCACACATACATAAAATTATTAGAGATGAAACCTATTATAGTTCAGATAATTACTGAAATTATTTCAATTCCATTAATGGTGAATTACCAAAACAACAAGATAAACAATATATATTGGAATCTGCTTATAAAACTACTTCTTCTATTAATTGGAGACTTTTTACCTGGAAATTTTTACATAGATCTTTTTATACACCCTTAATGATGAATAAAATAAACAATAAAGACAACATATGTAAGAGATGTACTGTAGAAATAAATGCTGATTGGGCACATATGTTTTACGATTGTATAAAACTGAAGGAATATTGGATGTTAATCAATGATTTTTTGCAGGCTCTTTTCACAGATAATTTCATAGTCTCTAAATCACTTATATTATTTAACACCCCTGTTCCTAAATGTGTTAAAAAAGTTAAACTTCCTTTATTATGGTCAATTCTAGCAGTGGCTAGAAAAATAATAACCAGAAACTGGATTTCAGATACTCCTCCTTCATTTAATGAATTTAAAAATGTTATGATTGAAGTGTGTCATATGGAACTAATGACAATAAAGTCAAGAACCATTAGGAAAACATCTTACTATAATATATGGGATACCTTACAAAACCTGTTAAAACAGTCTTAGTTTCATTAGTAAGATGTTACAGTTTAATTAATTGTTTTGATTTAGAGTGGATGTCTTTGTAAATACTTTAGTTGTTTTATCAAATGTTATTGCTTGCATAAGATTGTAATAATATTTATTTTGTATGTTAAAACTAATAAACTTGTTTTAAAAAAAAAAAGAAAATGTATGATAGCACAAGACCTTTTCTTCTAGCAACTTTCATATTTATACAAGCAATATTTAAAATGTGTCCCTATTTTTTAAGTTTGTTCTCTCCATTATTTCTGGCTTTGTCCAGATTTTTTGTGCCAGGAGGTTGAGAGCTAGACTTCCACTTCAGCCTGCACTTTTGTGAGAGAGTTTGTTCTCTCCATTATTTCTGGCTTTGTCCGGATTTTTCGTGCCAGGAGGTTGAGAGCTAGACTTCCACTTCAGCCTGCACTTTTGTGAGAGAGGAGCACTACCTTCTAAAAACTGGTGTACAATTCTTAAAATCCTAGCTTTGCTCCTGAACATGTATACCATATGTAATCTAGAATTCTTTTGTTGTCTCTCGCTTTCTCTTCAACCCACTTTCTCTACCTCTCTCTCTCTCTCTCTCTCTGTCTTTCTCACTGCTTCCTATAGTACCATTACATATCATGGTCAATGAAACATCTGTCACTGCTACATGCTTTCTCATTTTGCTGTAGTATGGTATATGCTGAACTTTATTTCTGATCCTATGTTGTCTCTTTCTCTGTTACCTTTATCCTGAACAAACTCTATTCAGTCTCCTGCTGAATGCTTTCTATTTTAGTAAGCTCATGCCACCTTCTCCACAGTTTGTTAATTAGGACCATCCTGCTGTTATGGAATCAAGGAATGTCTGATGGAATTGGTGTCAACAACTGAGGGGTTCATCATCTATGACCATCCAGAATAGTGATTCCTCTCCAGAGGGCAGAATCTCTAATGACACTGTGGGTATACAAACCTCTGTGCCTGCCAGTTCTGCATAGTTTTTTACAGGTTACTGACATGCTGAATTGTCACTAGACTGAAACTGCATTAACTGAAAATAGCTAGATGGACAGCATTTTGTCAAACTGGTCAAATTCATACCAGTTAAAAGAATTAATAGTACTTTTTGTAGGAGGGGGAAATTCCTGTGCACCCACTAATTGGGGTCTATGTCCTCTATGCTTCAAAAACTGTAATATTACAACTCTTCTGTTATATAACTTCAGGGAACATTTAATATTAAGTATTCCCTCCTCCCCAATGTTTGATAACTCTAGTGTTATATAGAAATGTTATGGAACTGCAATCCCCACACAAAGATATGCAAGACAATCTTAATGACAGTAAAGAACATACAAATGAAAATGACAACAGTTTAAAAGACTATTAGGCATTCCCCAACCGCATTCTTGATAAGAGGAACTGTGGCCTTAGTGAGCCTTCCAATGGTAATATTCTTCCTCCATCATTACTACAGAGATAACTACTATTGCACTGCTGAACTGTGTATAAATCATAAGCTCTGTCAGGGATCAGGAATAGCAAAGGAGGCGGTGAGATTTTTTATTGCAATTTTATTCTTTTATTCTTTAATCAACAAGGAAATACCAAAGTGGCACAAATGGTTCTTTTATGCGAAGGCCTAAATGAGTACTTCTAGTTACGTAATTTGCAGAAAGTCGCACAGTATGCATGTGAATGTTGTCAGAATCAGCATTCAAGTATACAAAACCTTCCCCATCAGCTTTTGAGAACTGAGGCTCCTTCCCAAAACCTAGTTGCAGCTATTGCATGTGATATCACTGCCAGCATTTTCTTCACAGAACATCTACTAGAAATATTCCCTGATGAAACATATGGTCACACTAATATTCCTGTTGCTAGTTGTCATGATGTATTGCCTTCTAGACTCTCTTGTTTCAGTGATAGTGCTCACAGCTTAGCCAACAGAATATCTCTGGCAGAACTGATACCTGTTTTTGTTTTTTTGTTTTTTTTGTTTTTGTTTTTTTGGTTCTTCTCCACCTATTTTCTTCTACATCTTCTTCTTCTTCCTCTTCATTTTCTTCTTCTTCTTCTTCTTTATCTTTTTTCTTATTCCTGAGAAGCTACAGCCCTGCGTTTTTTGCTGAAAAAACTCTTGGTTAGGCTTGTAAGGGTCCCAGGGCCATTAGCCTAGTAACCTCCTATGATCCTATGATCCTTTGATCCAAAAACTCTTGTGCTTTCACTCCTGTCAACATCCAAGTCTTCAGCCTAGTCTCTGTTTATCTTAGAGCTTTCAATGACCACTGCTTGCAGCTGATTGTGGCCACCATTGGTTAATGTTGTAAGCTGACTGTTTCACTGAGGTTGACTTTGCAAACTCTGATTCTACCCCGGTGCCCTTTTCCTACTAGTAGGAAGTCTACCTGAGTTGTATGTTGCATGTTGGCCACTCATATGTGAACCTGTGACTGTCTTGCTGAAACATATGTTTTGTGCATTCAAGCCATGTACCAGTCAGAAGTCTAGAATAGCCTCTCTTTATTTATTCCTGTTGACTCAACCATCTAAATCCAGGTAATCTTCTTAACATGTTCTGTCTGTTTCAATATGAGTTTTTAAGTCCCTCATTGTCAAAACCAACCCATGTTGTCCCGCCTTATTGAGTAGGTCATACAATTGCTGCAGACTGTATTCTTTTCTTTGCTATCATAACCCTGCTGTGGGGCATAGGCTGAGATTATGAAGACTGTCTTGTCTTTATACTGGAGTCGGATTGCCATGAGGGTATCACTTGAATTGCCATGAAGCTATCACTAATTTGGATAATATCCCTAAATATCTTCAGAAGACTGTACCTCTCCACAATTCCCTCAACATATTTAGTCTGTCCTTCCCCTGAGTAGTAGACTCTGGATCCTAAACCAAGTGGCTTTGCTACACTGCCCTTCCATCTTGTCTCCTGAATGTACAACATGTTCGGCCTCCTCTTACCATATCATTCATTTCCAGTCTGCATCCTGCCAGTGAACCTGTATTGAGTGTAGGAAGTTTTAGTTCATGCTTGGCAGGTTGAATGACTTTATGTGCAGATTTTTCTCAAAAGATCTATCCCATGCAACTCAAGCTGCCAAATGGACACCGACTAGCCAGTAGCTTAGGGCTGCTGGGATTTATGGCAGGCATACAATGATCAACAGAGGTACCCTCTTCATTTAAAGTTTACCCCTGAGATGATTATCCAAAACCCACTTATGCCTGAAGCTCTCAGCCCCATCATAATCACTAAAGAACATACACTGAAGGTGCTTCCCAAGACTAAAAATACTTCCTCCTTGGGACCTGACAATGTACCTGACTTTTTAATAAACAGTACTAAACAAGCTCTGGAAGATCCACTCTTTAAACTATTTAAGCTCAGATTAGCCACTGGCTTTGATCTCTGAGGTCTGACACTCAGCAATAGTCGTGCCACTCAATAAGAGTGGCCTCGCCACTGACCATGGGAATTATAGGTCCATCAGCCTGGCAAGTCTTGCTTGTCATGGACTATATTATAGCCATTCTGATAAACTATGATATTAAAAATCTCATCAGGGTAGATGCACAGCAATTTGGCTTTGTCAAGGGTAAATCCTGACTAATCTGGTTAATGTCATCAAAAGGGTAACACAGGTAATTGAAAGTAGTCATGCTTTCTACACAGTGACATTATTCCTTATGCTAGTACAATTAGTAAGCTTAAGTTGGATATCAAACTGGCTAAAATACTACCCATATGGTGAGGGTAAAAGGTGCTTCATCAGAGAGCATGAGTGTGACCAGTGGTGTCCCACTGGGATCTCTTTTGTTCAGCATTTACTTTTCTGGTCTCTAAGCCATGAACCATGACCTCCAGCTGGCCAAGTTTGCAGACAACTGTAAACTCAGATAATTGTTAAATTCTCTTCTGATGCCTAAGCACTTCAGCAAGATCTTATTCTAATAAATACCTGGTATATAAAAATGGGCTCAAATTAAAATTTAAAAAGTGCAATATTGTTAAATTTGGTAAACAACCCCCTCCAGCATACAACATAGACACTACCCCACTGCAAAATGAGAATGTTGTTAAAGATCTTTGAACAAAGGTTGATAATTCACCATTCTATGATCATCACATAATGACAGTAGTCATAAAGTCCTCCTTCTTAGCACAACTAATTGCCAAATGTTAGCACAGCTAATTGTCAAAAGAATGTCATCTAGATCGAAAGAGGTCATTGTTCTGTTATATTCAGCATTGATTAAGCCAATTATTGAATACAGTGCTCCCTCTGGGATGTACTTCACTACACATATTAAACAATCAGAAAGATCCCATACAGGTTAATTAAATAAAAATAAAAACCCTAATCTACAGAAAAAGACTGAAAACACTGCCCCTTTATGCAGTATCTTGTAGATGGGTCGAAATATCAAAATTCCAAAATATCGAACACCATAAGCTCGACCTTGGAATCTCGAAATGTGATATACTCGAACGCTCAGAACAGCAAATTTTTTCCAAGGGAAAAAATTTGCTGTTCCGAGAAAACACACACACAGCACAAGCATGCCAAAATACATAATCCACACATACACACTTCACAGAACCCTACACTAAACCATACATACACTACTAGCTATCCACTTACCTTAACCCAACCCTAACCCTAAGGTCCCTAACTAACGCACACTCACCTTACCCGTTCCCTAACCCTAAGGTCCCTAACTATCACACACTCACCTTACCTGCTCCCTAACCCTAAGGTCTCTAACTATCGTACACTCACCTTACCTGCTCCCTAACCCTAAGGTCCCTAACTATCGCATACTCACCTTACCTGCTCCCTATCCCTAAGGTCCCTAACTATCACACACTCACCTTACCTCGGTCCGTTCATACACTTACCTTAACCCGGTCCATCACCTTCGCACCACAGTTGAGGAAATAGCGAAGCTGCAGAAATGGCCCACCGAATACTTTCCCTAGGAAAATATTCAGTGTTCTGCAGCTTCACTATTTCAAGTGTTCGCTGAATAGGGGTCGATATTAGAACATTCAATGTTTTAACACTTCGATGTTCTAATATAGACCCCTTGTAGACTTCTGAATGAGATCCAGTCCTTGCCTTTTGTAACATTAGGGACGTAGTGGTCCTGGATCTCTTGTATCTCCACATATCAAATAATCCCACAGATACCAGAACAAGAGATCTAAATGTTCATTATCAAATAAATAAAACACGGTGGAGAGATAGGTTCATTAGTTATCAACTTCCCCAACTCTAGAATAGAGTCCCATGGCAAATCAGGAAGTGCTGCACATTATCTTCCTTCAGACAGGAAATGGATGACTGGATGGATATTCACAAACTGACCATGGTTTGACTGGTCTAGCTGTCCTCAGAAAAGGAGGTACAGTCTAATGGTAGCTACTAGAAAGGAGAAAACAATCACAAGACTCAGCCGTCTTGTATCTCCTATGAGTCCTGTGATTCCTATGGCTCCTATGAACAGCACAGAACTTTAGTCTCCTTTGCTAACTGCCAATCACAAACAAAGGCCTAGATAAGATTTCCCTAGTGAAAAACAAAACAAAACCTACTTCTGTTAAGATAAGGTCTGTGTACATCTAGTGAGGGTATAGATACATTCTAGTCTATTTCCTGTAATGAAAAGAAAAATAATGAGGTTAAGGTAAGGAGACAAATTCCTGTAGATGTACTGCCACATCAGACCAAAAGCAGGTGAACACTGTCTATCCTAGCACATAACAGCCCTGGATAAACCAGTGCACACACAACAAATACACCGACAAAATGAACTGATCACTAGTCTATGTCCTGCAGGTAGTATTGATCTATGACAACTCCTGTCACCTGTGCTGCACGTCTTTTATGAACATAAGAATGAAATGAAATCAAATTATGAAACAAAACAAAACAAATACATGATATGTGTGCCATTGGTAGGATTTTAGACTGAATATTGACTAAAATTTTCTGTAACTAAGGAGGGAAATCCTTTTTTATCATTTGTATTAAACCTCATGTGCAAAATGTATCAAAAAGACACTTTTAAACGTATAGCGATGCAAAACCTTCCCCAGTGACGACAGTAACTTTCTACTAAGAAATGCAGTTTTTTTAAGTAATTTCTTATACAGATAGCTAAGCCATTCCTTGCAGATCTTTTTCAGTCATAGATAGCTGCAACCAGAAGGTCAGCAGGAAAAAAAAACAACACATATCAACGAATAAACAGTTAATCAGTATATATTTGGGAGGTGGAGCAAGTTTAGTCATGGGTCATCTAAGGCTATTTTTCCACTGCTGAACATTTGTTCAGCAATACTGAATTTGTATGAAGTATACACCGAAATGTACTCACATATAAACGTGAAAATTGCACGAAAAAACAGCCAAGCTAGAGTTTTCACTGTGTAATACATTAAACCTCCTCTAATGGAAGCCCATGAGGTATAAGCAAATGATCCCTTAAGAACATACAGTGTTTCAGCTACACAGCTTCTGAATGCCCATGACTTTTTACATTTTTATATCTTTATGGCTACATTAAGGCCAATGACACTAAACCCTACTGGCTGTGGACATGCATGTTTTATCCTTTTTAGTGGTCTCATCAGCACAGCATGTGAATTGTTTGGCTATACTTTAGAAAAGCATAGCTTCAAATCAAGCCTTATGACCATAAACATTAAGATGCCTGCAAAATATTCAACCAAAATCAAACCAAAGTATAAAAAGGTCGCACAGGTAAACCATTCAGTAAAAGCTGTAAGAAAACCCCAATCAAGCTACAGTTGTCACTGTGTAATACCTTAAAACTCCATAATAGAAGTCCATAGGATATATGCAAATGACCCCTCAAGGACATACAGTATTTCAGCTACATGACTTCTGAATGCCCATGACTTTTTACTTTTTAAATCTTTATGGGTAAATTCAGGCCAATAAAGCCAAATCCCACTAGCTCTGGACATGCATGCTTCTGATGTTTAGTGACCTCATCAGCACAACATCAGTGAATTGTTTGACAATACTTTAGAAACCCATAGCTTCAAATCATGCCTAATGTTCATAACATCCAAACCAAAGGGTAATGAGGTCACATAGACAAATCACTCAGCAAAAACTGAAAGAAAAAAAACAACCAAGCTTAAATTTTCACTTAGTCAATGGTCTGTCTATGTAACTTTTTTATTCTTTGGTTTGGATGTTTTCCTAGCAGCAGTCAATGCATGGCGGTTAAAGGAGAGTTCATTGTCCATGAATGTGCCCAGGTATCTAATTACAACATCTCATTTGTGGTAGGTGCTGGGGAGTTCTTGTTACCTAAAGAGAACAATGGTACATTTTTTGCATTATATTCCTAACACCAAGTATTTGTATGAGTAATGGTCCTCTTTTAGGATATAGGTCTCATCTGGAGTGTTGACAGTCAAGAGTTTATTTTAATTTTTGAAGGGGTAGATCAGCTAGATTATTGGTTTTAAGATGATCAAATATTTTACCTTTTCTACAAAATGCTCTAGTTTCTTCAGCAATCATTAATAGATTGGCATATTTCTGTGAAGGTCCCCAGGGTCTACAGGAAATAGTTTGGAGATTTTTGTGCTTTTGTCATCAGTAAGATAGTATACAAAAAGTGTAAGGGATGAAGCAAACCCACTGCAGTTCTCAGGCAGCAGATGCCACATCTGTGGATCTTCTACGGATAGCATAGTACATGACTGTCTCAAACCTACCTATCCTCGACAGCACCACTACTAATGCTATAAGTCTAGCATTAGATAATTGTAAATGACTTTTTATTTGATTTTTCATAAGATTTCATTATGCAGCTGTGATAAGCAGCTTTTCCAGAAATGGATTATAATAAATAGAATTTTTCAAGCACTTTAAGTTACTTGCTGCTAGAAAATCTCAGGGCAATCAACATACTTCTACTGACACAGAATCTGGCCCTAATAATAATAATAATAATTCATCCACCACCATTCTCCAACCACTCTTGCATCAGCACCCTTATAAAGTCCTCCCTCACTCTTCTTTTTCTGGCTTTTCCCGGTTAGGAGTCACCACAGCGGATCACCTGTCCGCTCATGATTGGCAGTGGAGTTTTACAGTGTCGAGTTGCCAGCCCAGCACCCAACCTTCCACAGAAGGCAGACACACACACACACACACACACACACACACACACACACACACACACACACACACCTAGGGCCAATTTAGAGTGTCCAATCCACCTACAGCATGTCTTTGGGATGTGGGAGGAAACTGGAGCACCCAGAGGAAACCCACGTGACCACAGGGGGGACATGCAGAATCTGCACAGAAGGCACCCCAGCTGAGAATCAAACCGGAGAACCTCTTGCTGTGAGGCGGCAACGCTAACCGCTGCACCACCGTGGCCACCCAAAGTCCTCCCTCACTCTGATCTTTGTAATTTAGCCTATTACATAGCTTTAAAAAGTAGCAAAATAGAAGAATACATTACAATACAAATAAATACCACCCCTACATTAACACACTTATAAAGTCCTCCACGCGGCTGAGTTGTCATGTCTTTTGTCTCACTCTCTTCATTCAATGCTATTCTCCTACCTTCTTCAATAGTCATGTCTGACTGTTACAGATCTTATCTCACAATCCATCCATCTCTTTGCAGGATGTCATTGTTTATTCTAGCCTCCCTACTGTCTGTTGCAAATCTTTTTCACCAGATTGTCTTTTGCTTTCCTGCATGTGTCCAAACCATTGCAATCTGTACTCATTCACCTTCTCTGCAGTCGAAGCTGCTTAGGCTTCTATTCTGATATCCTCGTTTCTACTTTTCAAAGCCCATTGGTCTACAAACTAGCTATGCTCCTGCTCAATGTCAGGATAAGCCCTCAATTTTTATTTTATTTTATTTCAGTCCTTTTCATCCTTTTAGTCTCCTCCCTAAAGCTTATTTCCTTGTCCATTTTTCTTTTTCTTCTGCTTTGAATCCTATGTTCCACATATTTTACTGTTCATTTTTATTATAATTGCTTAAATCTGGTGAGGATATCATCCTATCCCCAGGTAGAAATGCATTAATATCTTTGTTTTCTAAATGTTTGCATTCAACGACGATCTATTATAATGTGTAATATGTTTGACTTACAGTCTTACTGCATGGTTTGCATTACTGTTGTTGTGTCATCTCAATTCAATATGTATTGTTAATTATAATGTAACCTCTTGTGTATTTTTTTCATATATTTCTGTCTATTACACCATCTTAATTCAATATGTATTTGCTGCTTATTATGTAACCTCTTGTTTTATATTTTGTTCTATGTTAACATTGTTTTTTTACTATGTAATTTGTAGCTTTTCTCCCACAGCTTCCAATGAAAATGGGCCTTTTGTTGGCTCATTCGGACACACTCTGTAAACAAATGTTAAATAAATAAATAAATAGTGTACATTATAGCACTTTTCTGAAACTGGAGCTATTTTGGCTTCTGCTCTGATGCCCTCATTTCTTTGTCTGTCTCTCCTACCACTCTTCTCAGGCACTTCATCTTAATCACCTCTAGCTTCCTCACCTGTTCTACCTTCACTGTCCAGGTTTCTGTACCGTACGGTAGTGCTGTTCTTGACACTGTTTTATATACCGTACGTTTTATTTCCATTTGTGTTCATGTGATACACCACCCTTGATACTCTACCATTTGACTGCAGCCCTCTGATTCTATCTCATTCAGACTTCCCTTCTCTTGAGCCATGCCTCCCAGATACTTGAAGCTGTCAACCTGTTTCACTACTTTTCCTTCTATCACAATTTTCAAATTCTTCTTATGCCTCCCATTTTCTGAAATTATAACTGTCTTATCTATATTCAGTTTCATCCTGTGTTCCTTCATCTTTGCATTTCATTCCTCTGTCATTTGCTGAAGTTCATGTTCGATATCTGCCTGTAATGCCACATTGTCTGCATATAGCAGCATTATTAATCTATACACTCTGACCTGTTAGCTAATGCTTACCCACTCTCACTGAGTACCCCTCTGTGAGTTCAAACACTGTTTGCACTTGTGTTAGCCTGCAGTAATTCTGCCAGCATTTTTGAGACTTTGAACCATTACATAACTGCCCAAATCAGCTTTCTTGCAACTTGTCATATGCTTTCTCCAAGTTTAGGAATGCCCAGTTGAATAGAAAAGATGAACCAGGCTAAAAAAGAATACTGGTTTGTCAACAAACATGCTAACAGTTACAATAGCAAAGAAAAAGCACCAGTATTCTTCCTGATTCTGGAAAGTGGCTCATCAAATGGCACAAAGAAACTCTATCAGATTACAAGGCAAACACAGAGAGATAAAGAAGACAGTCATCAAACACCCTTCATAAGAGATGCCAGCAAAAAAATCTTCATCGATTCACAGAACATTAAAAACAGATGGAAGCAGCACTTCCATCAGCTTCCGAATGAAGAAAACCCCACAGAAGCTGTACTGCCCTGACACAGCCTACAATGAAAAAGGAGGCAGAAGAAGAGCCCACCCTAGAAGAAATAAGAACAAAACCTAGGAGAAAATAAAATCAGGGAAAGCAGCAGATGCAGATAAAGTCATGGCAGTATGATCAAGATTTGGGTGAGTTAGAGGAGAAATGGCTCCAGAGGGTACTCATTGTAGTATAGAGAGAAAGGCATATCCCAAATTATTGGAGAATAAGCATTCCAGTGCAAGTGTACAAGAAGAAAGGGGACAGTCACATCTTTGGGCAGTGTAGAGGTATCATAGTGCCTGTCATATTGCATGAAAGAGCTGGAAAGGGTGATTGACAAATGAATACACATAGCAGTAAAAAGTAAGGTGGGAGATGAGCAGCTCAGATTCTGATCAAGATACAGCAGAACTGACCCAATGTTTGCAGTGAGACAGATAGCTGAGAAGAAGCTAGAGATGAGGAAAGGGTCCAACTAGGCATTCCTAGACTTATGGCAAAACATATGACAAAATCCTAAGAAAATTGATTTGGACAGTCCTGCGATGGATCAAAGTCCTGGAAACATAAGTAGAATTAGTGCAGGCTAGGTACAAGGACCCAATGACGTTAACTATGAACAGCGTCCGGACTCACAGAGGGGTTCACAGTAGGTGTGAGTGTGTATCAAGGTTCAGCTCTGAGACCACTGCTGTTCATACTGTTGCTGGACTACATTATCAAACAGGATGGTAGGGACAGATCAACAAAAGCTGTTGTAGCAAATTATGTGACATTACAATCAGGCACAGAACAAGAATGTCAGCAAATATCAGGGGAATAAAAAAGCAAATTGGAAGGCACATGGATGGATGAAACTATGTACAGACAAGACATCTGTAATGGCAACAAATGGGGACACCAAAAGAAATGAAAACAGAGATAGAAGGAAAATATTGAAACAGGTTAACAGCATTAAGTATCTGGGAGAGCTGGTTGTGAGAAGGAAAATCTGAATGAGGAGGTGAAAGCTAGAATCAGAGAGTTTGCAGCCAACTGACATAGAATGCCAAGGATAGTGTGTAAGAAGAATGCCAAATAAACTGAAAAGTAAGGTGCACAAAACAGTGGTGCAATCAGTACTACTATATGATACAGAAACCTGGGCAGTGAAGGCAGAGCAGATGAGGAAGCTGGAGGTGATGAAGATGAAATGCCGGAGATGGGTGGTAGGAGACTCACTGTGGGACAGAAAGTGACATGAGGACATCAGGTCAGAAGCCAATGTAGTTCCAATTTCAGATAAGGTCAAAGAGAACAGATTAAAACAGTTTGGGCATATGTTCAGGAAAGCAGAAGCCTATCTGGTGAAGAAGATTCGGGCGGGACAGAAACAAGACAAGAAGAAATAAAGGTGTCCAACAAACTGATGGATTGTGTGAGAGAAGATTGTGACAGTCAGTAATGACCACTCAAGAAGGCAGAAGTGTGGCACTGAAAGAGAAGGATGGCAACAGTTGATGACACCTCTAGCCATGTAGAAAACAGGAAAAAAGGGCTGGTGACGATGATTAGCAGAAGCAGAACAAAGCTTATCAAAAGCCATTGAAGTGTGCAAATTAAGTGAATTATTAATGTACAGTTAAAATAATTAAATGATGAAAATGATACTAGTAAAATAAATTAGATAATTGGTCTACATTTATATTCAAAAACATTTACAATGATTGCACATAACAATCAACATGCTGACATTAAGTTAAGTATTAGCCACAGAAATATGTCTGTTGGCAGGATGTAGTACATTTGTGGTCTCTTCTGGACACATAATGTGTGAAGGCTTCAGGACCTGGTGTAGAAAGGTGATACACTAATTGCAATACTGTTATTTTAAACACAAAGGTTAAAGCAGCTGAAAAGATTTACAAGGCCAATTGAAGCAATGGTTTAAGAATGGGAAGAAAACATGCTGTGATCAGATTGTCATGCAGGGGCAGCTTGTGGCAGCCCCCCCCCCCCATAAAAAAGGAAAACAAAGAAACAAAACAAAAAAGCTAATTTTTAATTGCCTTTTTTTCTACAAAATTTACTTTACAGCACCTACAACCATAATCAGAACTCCATGCATCTTAAAAAAAAAATAGAAAAAAGAAATTACTTTCCTCTGCTAGCTGGCTTGTTTTCAAAACAACCCTGCACTACATTTATTGCATATCAGAAAATTATAAATAAGGCAATCATACCTTATTGCAGGTTTTCCTGCCTTCTACAGAAGATGGAAACATCAGAAAAATGTGTTATTGGGCTGCAGCGAGGAGCCCTTCCTATTGGTCCAGGCTGCATCAGGTGACTGAGATAGTCTGAGACAGGAAAGAAGGATTTAATGTGAGTACAAGTGTGAAAGCAGAGTATTTTGTTGTTGTTGTTGTTTTTGTTACAATCATGCTGTCTACTACTGTCTGCGTGTAAAAAGATAAGTAGTACAGAACTATATGTGTATATCCATCCATCCTCAACCCCCTTTTCCCATTCTTGCATATGGGGTAGGGGTGTCACTTTCAGCAGTGACAATCATCTGGAGCCAAGGATTACACTGCCTTGTAGCTGTCAATGCCATGGTAGTTCATTCATACCACTCACTCACACACACACACTCGCACCTACGGGCAATTTAGAGTGTCCAATCCATCTACTGCATGTCTTTGAAATGTGAGAGGAAACCCACATGACTGCAGGGAGGAATGCAGACTCTACACAGAAGGCACCCCAGCCGAGAATTGAACCAGAGAATCTCTTGCTGTGAGAAGACAATGCTAACAGATTATAAAATGTGTGGTGTTCTGGCAAATCAGTAATGTTTGTAGTCACTAAACGATGACAGACAACAGTCTTCAGAAAATGCATTCTAATGCAAAGCCAGTTATTCTAGCAAATTTCTAAGTATATTAAAGAAATATCAGTCCCTGGTCTTGGTCCTATGCCCCCAATTGTTATCTACTCTTCTCCTTGATTCTTGAACTAAGATGTTGGCAGGTATTTGGGGGAAGGGGAGAAGTGTACTGCATACAGTATTCTGACAGCAATAAACTGAGAAAATAAACTTCTGTGTTGCAGCTATTTATGCAGCTATTCATTTGATTGCAATAAATACTTTGAGGTGAAGATTCACAGTTATACTAACTGGCTGTAAATGATGATCACATCTGTGTGTGTGTGTGTGTGTGTGTGTGTGTGTGTGTGTGTGTGTGTGTGTGTGTGTGTGTGTGTGTGTGTGTGTGTGTGTGTCTTTGTATAGGGGGGCAAAGGTGCTGTCATCGGTCCTGAGTTTGAAAGCTGTCTCTGATTTTTTACATCATATTTTTGTTTGTCCCTCATAAAAAGTTTGTGGTTTTGCTGGCAAATCAGTGAGGATTGCAGTGACTAAATAATGAGCAGACACTTGAGTCTGAGACTTATTCGCCTTCAAAAAAGCATGTTGGTGTAAAGCTTGATATTCCAGTAAGTTTCTAACTATATAAAGGCAATAGCTGTCACTGATTTTGGTCCTTTATCTACATTACATTTTAGCTTTTTCCTTGATTCTTGTGGTAAGAGTTTGAGGCATATGGGTGGGGGTAATAAATTGTGTTACACACTATAATCTGACAGCAGTGAGACGAGAATATAAATTCTCAGGGACTGTTTAAGTTAAGTAGACATTATTTTGGATTTGCAGAAACACCAATTAGTGACGTCAGCTGGAATACTTTCCTGACACTTTATTGGGGCTATTTTTAACATGACCAAATATTTGAGGTAATAACATTCAACAAAGTGGTTAACTGATCATTATGTGGATTGTCAGTGACAAAATGATTGTTTGTAGGAGAGGCATTGCAGTGTATTCTAATCCTTTTCATTTTTCATTACAGTCACATCATCTGTGTTCTAATCAATAAGTGCATGTCAGTGGTGGTCTCGCAGGATGTGTATAATTGCAAATGATCACTGACAGAGAGTGTTACATTTAGTTGCGTTGCCTTCTAATAGTGTTTGTTTCTCTGGTTGTATTTTTGGCTGCGATTCCTTCTGTGTTAAGTAAAAATGTACTCCCTGTTTCTGTGTGGAGTATGAATGTACTCCCCATCTACATGTGGACTATGACTGTACTTCCTGTCCCTGTGCATAGTATGAACATACTCCCTGTCTCTGTGTGGAGTATGAATGTATTCTCTGCCTCTGTGTGGAGTATGAATGCACTCCCCATCTCTGTATGGACTATGAATGTACTTCCTGTCCCTGTGCTTAGTATGAATGTACTCCCTGTCTCTGTGTGGAGTATGAATGTATTCCATGTCCCTGTTTGGAGTATGAATGCACTCCCTGTCTCTGTGTGGAATATGAATGTACTCCCTGCCTCTGTGTGGATTATGAATGTACTCCCCATCTCTGTGTGGAGTATGAATGTACTCCCTGTCCCTGTGTGGAGTATGAATGCACTCCCTGTCCCATTGTATAGTATGAATGCAATCCACGCCTCGTTGTAGAGTATGAATGTGCTCTCTGTCTATGTGTGGAGTATGAATGCACTCCCTGTCCTTGTGTGGAGTATGAATGTACTTCCTGTCCCTGTACAGAGTATGAATTTATTCCACATCTCTTTGTGGAGTATGAATGCACTCCCTGTCCCATTGGAGAGTATGAATGTACTCCACACCTCATTGTAAAGTATGAATGTGCTCCCTGTCTATGTGTGGAGTGTGAATGTACTTCCTGTCTCTGTCTGGTTATTATTCTTTCTCTGTGTGGAGTATGAATGCACTCCTTCTCTTTGTAGGATTTAGCCATGTGCTTTGTTTTCTTCTGCCAGACAGCTGACTGTGAAATATATGCCTCTGGCTATTTGTATTTTTACTTTCATGCCAATGTATCACCGGCGGGGTATACAGTAGGTATCTATCCCTTTTTGAAAGGGAGGAAGGTAGCACTAGTCTCAAAAAGTATTTATATATCCTTGCATTTGTCTTCATAGTTTATTAGGGAACTACTATTTTGTTAGCTTTGAACATTAAGTTTGGACACAGCTTATTTTTCATTGAAAGAAAAACTAGGACTGAATTTCTTTTCTTACTTGTGAATTTTTTCTCTTCCTGCAGCTGACCATCAAAGAATCCTGGTGCCCTTCCTCATTCACCAGGTCTACTGATCCCTCCTGACTGCCCCAGACGTACTATAATAAGGGTCAAGACTGACAAGAAAATCAGAATATCCTGGCTCCTCATCATATTGCATGCTGGAAGGATTTATTTTTATTTTATTGTATTACTCGCAATTATCCCTCCCCCCTTGCATTCACTTTGGTATATCCAGGCATTACTCTCATCTGTGGATCATGCCTCCCTGCATGGAATGGCTTGACAAATACCATCCTCTGCAGGAAGAAAAACAATCACCCCCCCCTCCCATCAGTGACTCAGACACTTGAGCTGCTAATTTAACCTGAATTTTCTGTATGATAATTAGCAGTTCACCATGGCGATGGCTCTTACTCGTGAATTTTGGTTTAGGCAATCATTAACTCAAGAGATTGCAAAATGCTCTAAGATGCACTTCAAAGCATTTAGAATCCTATGAATTACTGGAGCCACCCCAGACATCTGGCTTAATTCAGTTCCAATCTACAGATTTATTACAGTAAAGTGTTGGCCATTTAGATTTGTTAAAAGCATGGGGAGAGCTACAGGAAGACAAAATGTAAAAAAACAGAAAATTATTCTATCTGGATGATGTGGAGCTAAGACGAGGGGAAAACATGGGGCTGGGATTTGGGAAGTGCGGGGGGAACGCCATGAAATCCCTTGTATGGCCTTGCTGACTGCAAGTCAGACATCTGATGTTATATAGTTAGTAAAGTGGCAATAGTGAAAAGGTCCATACTCAGGCAGTCTGTGTACGAAACTGAATGACTGCATCTATTATTTGATTACAGGTAATGGTCATTAACATGCTGTATTAGAACCCCACTGCATTTCAGTTATTACCACATTATTCAGTTGCTTCCAGCATCCCCCCACCCTTGCTTTGAAGTCACCTGCTGCCACTTTTGTCATGTATCAGTTTTGAAAAAGGAAGACCCTAATGGGCAGTACAAGATGTGGTCTTGTGGTCGATTCAAAATTATGCTTCCAAATTATGACAAAGAGTAAGGAGCACCATGACAGTGTTTTATTTCTTGGGAAGCTGTACTGTTTACTCTAGTGTTCTAAATTCATAACTACATCTTTGGCACTGTTTTGATTTGAACATTCTCTTTTGTAGATCTAGAACATAACTCTCCTCTTCTCTCCATAATTAGTAGCAAAGATTCAAATCAGAAACTTGTTTTAAATATCGTTTCTGTTTATTTAGAATGTTAACATAAGAACAGGATATGAACAACATGTTTTTCTTAGGTTTACTATTGAAAACTTGAAACTGCATACGTCAACTGGTCACATGGTCGACCCAAAATCTTGAATCCGGAATGGTGAAAATGCAGCCAGGTCGAAACTGAATACATCGACACCCATAGTTCAATGTATTCAACATAGCAGGAGGTGATGTCATTCCACAGTCAATGGTATGTGTATTTTACTCTTCTGCAGGGGGGAAAGTCCCCCTGCACTGCCCCCACACCTCCTGAAAATTATATATATCAACTCCAAGATCACACTACAGTAACAAAATGGATTAATTCCCTGTTACTCATTGAACCATGATCTCCATTCACAGTGTAGAACTCAGATATTCAAACTACACTACCCGTTTGCTGTAGTATAGTCAATTGTTTTGAGTTGGTATTCTGCCCATTGGAAAACTGCCTTTTGACCAGCTGTCGGTCAACAGTAGTCACTTCGCAGTTACAATAGTAAACCATGTTTATTCTTTAGTAAAATAAGTCTTTAATTATAATGATTTTCATTTACTTGTTGACTGTTATCCATCTTCATAAAAAATATCACTGTTTTTAAGATAAGCAGAAAAAAGTTTTGAGGAAAAAAGCAGGGACATCTCTGAAAGTCAAGGGCAACTGAACACTATGGCTGAGAGTTTGAATGTACTGGGCCAAAACATTACAGGCACATGTGCAGGACATCAGTCAGACATCTGCTACATGGCAGAAGAGGGGGAAGGAGGTCAAAATCTAAATGGCATTTAAAAAGGTACAGTGAATTCTTTGTTTCTTAAATAATGCCATTGTACAACAGCAATAGTGTGTGCTCTTCTGTGTGTAATGGAGGATTTAACCATGGCTTGTTTTTTTTTTTTTTTTATCACTCATACCTTGCTCTTGTGATCAGTTCACACCAACCAAGAGTAAATTATGCATTACACACACTGCAATGTAAATTAAATAATAATGAATTGAAAAAATAAAGACAGGTTGTATAGTAAAAGCAATGTATGTGAAAGAAAATTATGAGAAAATATACTGTAACAATGAAAAGATCCAAAATGGAGATAAAGAAATCATTACATCATTAAAATTTACATTTGCATGACCTGCGACTATAAGCATGAAAGGAAACATTGTCCAGCTATTAATCAAACTTGCACAGCCTGTGATAGAAAATAACAGTCTGCAGTGATGTGTTAGCTCTGAAAATATATCAGAGACAATCAAACAAGTGTGCAAAGCTGACTTTTGCAAAGGCATACTACAAACAAATTTAGAGATTGTGGAATTTAAGTTAGATACATGTACCAGTTACAGTATTTTTGCCAGAATTAATTTTAAACAGTAAGGACTTGAAACTTCTTTTTTTTTTTAAACAAGTTTATTGTTTTAACATACAAGAGAAATATCATAACAATTTTATACAAGTAATTAAAATAGATATGATTATAACATTCAACAAAACAACCAAAGTATTTACAAAGACATCCACTACAATCAGATCAATTAATTAAACTAAAATACCATGCTATTGAAGTTAAGATTTTTTTAACAGGTTTTGTAAATTATCCCATACAATATAATAAGATGTTTTTCTAGTTGTTCTTGACCTTATTGTGTTTATTTCCATATGGCACACTATATTCATAACATTTTTAAATTCATTGAATGAAGGAGGTGTATCTGAAATCCAATTTCTTGTTATTATTTTCCTAGCCACTGCTAGAATAGACCATAACAAGGGAAGCTTAATCTTTTTAACACTTTGAGGTACAGGTGTGTTGAATAATATAAGAGATTTAGAAATAATGAAATTATCTGTAAAAAGAGCCTGCAAAAATTCATTAATTGACTTCCAATATTCTTTCAATTTTATACAGTCATTTGGTCAAGGGGTAGTTTCTTTACTCACTAGTGGGAGTAGGGAGTACTGAGCTGCCTGTTTGTCCTCAGAGGAGTGGTTTAAGGCAGTAACTTGTAGTTTATTGGCCATTTTGGGTCATTTCCTGTCTTTTCCAGCCCCCTGCTATAAAGCACGCTTTGGTGGGCTTTTCTGGCTATAGAGAACTCAGCACAGCTCCTCGTGGTGTCCAGCAGAGTTCCTAGAGCAGCAGAGACCAGAAAAGACAAACTTTCCAGATTCTAAGTATTTTTTCTGCATTTTCGACTTTTTAAGCCTTTCGATTGCTATTTCTGCCTGTTTTATTCTGCTATTACCTGTTTTTACTGTTTTTAATAGCTTGAATTGTTTATTGCACTTGCTTGTTTAAGTTTTGCTTAAAAGTTAAACAACAGGCTAATACACTCAAGTGTACTAGCTTTTGATAGCATTTAGTCGAAAAACACAGCATTTATTAAATTTTCTGCCTATCTGAAAAAAACTTGAAAAAAAACAAAAAAAAATACTCTTGTTTTCTATACTTTTCTAATAGTTTGTTCCAGTGATCAGATTTTGCTGATCCCTGGGCTTTGTCTTGGTTCCTGTTTTCTCCATTTTCCTTGTTTGGTCAAGGGGTAGTTTCTTTACTCACTAGTGGGAGTAGGGAGTACTGAGCTGCCTGTTTGTCCTCAGAGGAGTGGTTTAAGGCAGTAACTTGTAGTTTATTGGCCATTTTGGGTCATTTCCTGTCTTTTCCAGCCCCCTGCTATAAAGCACGCTTTAGCGCGCATTAGCGCGATTTAGGCTGCCACTGTTGCACACTAGGGCAGCGCCGGTTAAGCAGGTTTAAACTATTCGGGCTACCTAAAGTCCACTCTTCAAATTTTCCCTTAAAATTACCTCCCTCGAACTATACTACTGATCTAATCAGCGTATCCTAAAACTAAAAAGATCCTCTCTACTTGACTCCAAGTAGACTATTCTCTATCTGTTAAACCTAGCACTTGCTCCTACAGTACTTATTACCTTGATACGGCACTCTTGTCATAGATAGTACCCCAAAAAGGCAACCCCCCATTTCTCGGTCACCCACGTCCCCCGGAATCTTTTTTAAAGTTTTTTTTGTCTATCCTTCTAGCATGTCGAGGGATCAGTTGCTAGTGTCCTCTCCTGCTCAGCTGGTGAACCTGGGAATATTGAGGCAATGTTACAATTGCCTCATGTACACAGACAACCCTCTCCTCCTCCCACAAAACAGAAATACATGCGAGAGATGCAACTATACGGCCAAACTGGAGGCTGAGCTCTCTCAACATAGGACTGGCAAGACCAGTCAGGAGGAGAAGGTTACCACACACACTATAGACCCAGTCTCACATAGTACCATTACAACCTCAAATCATACACATAAACACACAAAGACATACTCGAGGCTCTGATCAAAAATCTACCAAAACAGCAGAGGCCACCAAAGCAGACACCCAAACAACCACCACCTCAGAACACAACACCTGCAACACATAGACCTCACAGTCAGAGTGTCAAACAGTCACAGCCCTTAAGGCCAAACACAATGCCAGACACACTAGTCATTGGTGACTCCATAGTCAGACACACTGGCGTCCCGCTCACCAGACTGAGTAAGGAGAAGGTCACAGTAAGCTGCCTGTCGGGCGCTAGAATCCGCCACATAACGCAAGCACTCAGGTCTCTCAACAGCAGGTACAAATATGACTCAGTCATTGTCCACGCTGGTGTAAACGACCTGAGACGTACCTCCTTGGACTACATGAAAAGAGACATTGAGGAGCTCTCTGATTATGTAGCCCAGGCAGGTATGACCCTGACCTTGAGCAGTATCCTACCTTCACCAAGAATGATGCCACAATACAGAGATAAGATGATCAGCTTTAACAATTGGCTTAAACACTGGTGTCATTCAAAGGGGAACCAGTGTCTGTCTGCCTGGGATGACATGCTGGACAAGCCACACTGATTCGCAAGGGACGGCTTGCACCTGTCACCCCTGGGATTCCGGATATTGGCAAAGGCTCTTGCCACCCCCATAGTGCCTTTTTTAGGCAAGGCTCAAATTCTAAACCTACCACCCTAGAACACAAAAAAGGAAAAAACTAAGGGTAATGCTGCTCAATGCCAGAAGTCTAAATCTCAAAATGCACGCACTCGAGGCCCTTCTCAGTATGGAGAACATCGATGTCTGTGCTGTGACAGAAACCTGGTTCAAGGCTCCTGAGAGCACCCCAGCGCTATCAGGTTGTACCTCATATCATGCGTTCCAGCCCCAAAATCCGGACAATACCAAGAAAGGAGGGGGGTATCCATATTCATCAAGGACACCCACACCTCAAGACTGGTGGCAACGCACGATGCATCGGAGACCATCCAGGTGCAATTAACCATAGGCAAGACTGCTCTGCAAATTGTAGCATGTTACAGGCCACCCTCACAAACTCAGGAACCTCACATGGCCTTCCTGAAAACACTAGAGGGGATAAATGTATCACCAAACACCATCATACTAGGTGACTTCAATTACCCTAATATAGACTGGGAACACTACTCAAGCCCAAACACCCTAGCCCAAAAGTTCCTGGAATTCATAAACTCAAATGCCATGGAACAACTAGTCACCATCCCCACAAGAGGAGATAACATACTTGATCTCATCATCACGAACATGGGAGCACAATGTTCAACACCGAAGTATACCCCTCACTGGTGAGATCAGATCACAAACTAATCTCGCTGGAGGTCCTCATCCCACCCCACCTGAAATAAAAAGACCACAGTAAAGAACTTCTCAAAAGCCGACTTCACACTTCTAAAGACTAGTGTGGTCTCCTTTAAGGCCCCGAGCAGTGGAAAACAGTACTCAAGCCACTGAATCACTTACAAATGCCTTCTACCAGCACCTGCAGGACTGCATGGATAAGGCAATCCCAAGCAAAACAAAGACTCTTTGTACCAAAGGCAAGCGTCCAGTCTGGTGGACCCCAGCCATAAACAAACTCTACAACAAAAGGAGGAAGCTACTACAAGATAGAGCAAAATCCTTAAAAGGTAAGACACCCTTGATCACTATAGGTAAAAACTAAGAGCTCTCATAAAATCATCCAAAGCAAATTTCGAGAGAAAAATAGCTAAAGACTCAAAAGACAATCATAAGGCCTTCTTTAGCTATGTTAGAAACCTGGGAGGAAACTCCCAGATATGCTCAGAACTAGTTCAAAATGATGTGAAGATTACTGATCCTACAGACATTGCCAACATACTGGCTGACAGGTTCAGTGCAAACTTCCCCCCTCTCCCCAAAAGGAGAGATATCTATACCAAACAATTTCAGCCCCCAAACATCTCCAGCCCAAGTGAGAACTGCTCTCTCCAAAGCAAAAAACACAGCATCCATGGGACCTGATGGTGTCCCCGGCTGTGTGCTCCATGAACTCAATGAGGAAATAAACCCACAGCTAGGACAGCTGTTTAATCAAAGTCTTACCTCTGGATACGTACCCAGGGAGTGGCGCACTGCAACTGTGGTCCCACTTCACAAAGGCGGTGCCTCCACCGACCCTGGAAATTACCGCCCATTAGCTTGACAAGCCTTATCTGCAAAGCCATGGAGAGGATCATAATGGACCTCATAAATAAAGACATAGGGAATTTGCAGACTTTGGATCCAACCCAGTTTGGCTTTGTCAAAGGCAGATCATGCCTTTTAAACTTGGTTGACTTTTTGAAACAGTCACCAAAGCCATTGATGAGGGAAAGGCAGTCCATACAGCCTACCTCGATCTGGCTAAGGCCTTCGATACAATACCCCACTCGGGTATCATTGAAAAACTCATCAGCTTAAATGTTAACCCATACATCACAAGATGGGTTGCAAACTGGCTGAGTGACAGAACCCACAGGGTCAGAGTTGCTGGCGCCATGTCAGACTCAAAGCCTGTCACAAGTGGTGTCCCACAGGGCTCAGTCCTGGGCCCACTCTTGTTTGGCATCTACTTTTCCAAGTACAAGCAAACACAGGAGGGTTATGGCTGACAAAGTTTGCAGATGACTGCAAACTGGCCATAGTAGAAAACACATCTGACACAGATATCCTTCAGAAGGGTCTCACAGAACGGATAACTGGTGCCAGAGCCACGCCTAAAGTTAAATGCCAAAAATGCATAGTCATACCCTTCGGGAAAAACAAGGTTACCCCTAGCTACCAAATAGGTGGCAATCCACTGAGCACAGAAGAAGTTATCAGGGACCTGGGGACCCAGGTTGATAGTAGTCTGTCATTCGACACCCATGTAGCTAAAGTAGTTAGGAAGACCTTCTACATTGCCCACCTTATCATGAAGGGATTCTCATCTAGATCAAGGGAGGTCATAGTCTCCCTTTACTCATCACTCATCAGACCAATGATTGAGTACAATGCCCCATTCGGAATGTATCTGACCCGACATTTGCAGCAGCTGGAGAGGCCACAAAAGTTCCTCACCAAAAGGATAAAGGGTCTCAAAAATCTGTCCTATGCTGCCCGACTGAAAGAACTCCAGAGGTGACCTTTGCCTAACATACAAGGCCCTGTCAAACCCAGATTTGATGAATATGCTTCACCTCAAAAAATCTAGATCCATCAGAGCCACAAGGGCGGGAGACTTAAACCTCGACACGGCTATTAATAGGACGTGCTGGAGGGATAAATTCATCACCCAAAGACTCCCTATGCTGTGGAACATAATCCCGGTACATGTGAGGCAGAGCACCTCGCTGGCCTTGTTCAAGAGAAATCTTGACCAATGGATGGGAGATCGCAGATATACCCCAGGGATTACCTCAGTGTCACTGCTCGACAGAGGCACAGCAAAATAATGGGTATAGTTCCCCATACTAAAGGGGTGGCGTAAGCCACAAAACGATGGGCTAGGCTTGTAAGTGCCCTCGGGCAGATAGCCTAGTATGAACCTATGAACCTATGAACCTATAAAACATATGAGCCCAGTCAGTATTAATTTCTACATTACATCTTTTACATAGATTATCTTTATTATTTATTTTATTCATCATCAAAGGTGTATAAAAAGATCTATGTAAAAATTTCCATGTAAAAAGTCTCCAGACAATGGAAGACGTAGTTTTGTAGGCAGATTCCAATATATATTGTTTATCTTGTTGATTTGGTGGGTCCCCATTAATGGAAGTGAAATAATTCCAGTAGGTATCTACACTGTAAAAAGTTTCTTGTCTGATAATTTTATGTATGTATGAAAGCTTTCCTTTATCAAAAACTTTATGTTGTAAATTTAATATCAAGTAATCAATCAGTGTTGGAATAGATTCTTTAACTGTTATAGACATTAGATCTATTTTATCAATGAGATGTTGTCTAAAGGTCTGAACCTCTAACCATCAAGTTTCTCTTAGATCAAATTCTTGTTTTAAGAAATCTAGATTTTTAACTTTATTATCAGATATCAACTGATACCAGTACTTTAGATCATTATCTATAGCTAAATGGGTTCCTTCAGAAGTAGATGACAAAAGCATACCCCGAGTATACATTAGAGGGGATATAATAAAATTCCATTCCCTATATTTAGGATGCATGAATATAAAGTTACGATAGCTAATAATAATGTTTAATGGGTAACTAACTATATGTTTAGGTGTAATAGGTGAAGTACAAAATTCCTTTAGTAACCATAACATGGAGTTATTTACAATCATATTTTTATGTGTTAAGGAGATTTTCATGAGGTGCATACTAATTAGCTCCCAGTAATCTTTCCATTTTGCAACATATGACTGATCTATTAATAAAGTAATAACTTTTACAATAGAAGAGATTGTATATAAATTAAAGTCTGGAAAAGAAATACCCCCTTGAGACCAGCTATTAGTATGTTTCTTTAATGCAATCCTAGTTCTATTAGGTGCCCATAGGAAATTTAACATTAGTGTATTCAGTTTTTTGATAATTATTTTTGTAGGTGGAAGTATTATTGATTGTATTAAGTATAAAATCTTGGGGAATATTATCATTTTAATAATTGTAAGTCTCTCTTCCATAGTAAAAAACATATTATTCCAGGTATTAAAATATTTTGTATATTAAGAAAACAGGTATTATAATTATTATATATAATAGATTTAATATCTTTAGATAATATTATACCTAAATAAGTTATCTGACCTGAATTGGGTACATATTTAGTAAAACCACTAATGAGAATATTTCTTCGTGCATATATAGGTAGTATTTTAGTTTTTTCTTCATTGAATATTAAATCAGAAATACTTTTAAAATTCATAATTTTATCAAATAGAGACTGCATAGAAGAATTAGATCCTGCTGATGTAATTAGAACATCATCTGCAAAAAGTTGAATTTTAGATGTTGTATTTTCATCTATTTCAAAACCCTCTATGTCAGTACTGTTTCTGATCAAATTAGCCCAAGGCTCCATTATTAAAGTGAATAATAGTGGAGAGTGGACACCCTTGTTTTGTACCTTTAAAAATGGGTATTTTTTGTGAGACATATGTTCCTACCTTAATATAAGCCAATGTTCCTTTGTATAAATGCTCAATTAAATTTACAAATGCATCTGAGAAGTTTGTGCACTTCAGTAAGGTAAACAGATAGTCCCAACTTACTGAATCAAATGCTGAACTTATATCAAGACTAATAAGTGTTAAATCTTTCTTTTTCCTATTTGCAAAATCAATTAATGTTAGAGTTCTCCTTATATTATCAAAAGTATTTCTATTTACAATGAAGCCTGTCTGATCTATATCTATAATGCCAGGGATGATTGTCTTCAATCTATCAGCAAAAATACTCATAAACATTTTATAATCAACATTAAGTAATGAGATGGGTCGATATGAAGTACATCTAGTTGGATCTTTATTGGGTTTTAAAATTGGCGAAATAAATGTATATTGCCAAGATGGGGGGGGGGTTATTAGCTCATTTTGGGCCAAAATAAAAACCTTATGTATTAATGAATATGTACTTTTAGAAAGGATTTTATATATCTCTGGTATAATACCATCATTACCCGGTGCTTTGTTTGATTTAAGCTTGTTTATTTGTGTAACAACCTCTGTATATGAAATACTTTTATCCAATAGTTTAATCTGTTGTTTATTAAGCGTTTTATTCATGTTTGTGTTTATAAACTCCTTTATTTTATCTTTAGGTTCCATGTTAATGTTATTATGGTTAATTTTGTGAAAGTGATTTCTAAATTCATCTAGTATTTCTGGTAGACTAGAAACATTCTTCTTTTTCCTTAGAGAAAAGATTTCTTTGATATGATTTTGTTTATTCAACCTTTTTGTTTTATTTTTACGTCTATGTAAGTATTTGGGGCTTATTGAGTAAGACAAAAACTTGTATTTCTCTAGAGTTATTTTAACTTTATGAGTTAAAATTTCTTTGTATTTCTCATTTAGATTGTTTATTTCTTCAATGACTTTCTTATCCATAATATTTTCTTTATTATTATGTTTATAAGAGTCTAATTTACTTTGAATATCTAACAATTCCTTATCCCAAGATTTCCTTTTATTATTATACCATCTGATACTTTGTCCATATAGATATGATTTTAAGGCATCCCAAACGTAGACAATGGAGACTTCAGGAGTATTATTTATGTCTAAAAAATGTTGTACTTCTGAAAGTATATATTCTTTATAGTCTTTTAGTTGAGTTAAGTATGCTGGTATCCTTTTGATCTGAACATTGTGAGTATTTTTTATCATGAACTCAAAACAATTGAATTATGATCAGATATAGGACATGAAATGATTTTGGAATTAATTAAATCTGTTACCATCTGGTTAGAAATAAAGACCCTATCTATTTTTGAATAAGTTTTGTATCTGTTAGAAAAAGGTGTATGGTAATGATTTTGAATCTATCTGATTATTAATATCATTTAAATGATAAGAATTAGCAAAATCATTTAAATGTTTTGCATTAGATGTAATTTTCCTTTTTCCTATAGTGGTAGTGTCACTTTCATGTAGTATACAATTAAAGTCACCAGCTAAAATAATATCTCCTATAGAGAATGATATGATCTTATCAAGATGGTGTTTCACTGTATTAATACCAATTCCAGGTATCCAATATACATTAATTAATGTATAAGTCTTCCCATTAATTTGTATTGTAACCATACAAAACATTCCTTTGTCATCCTGATAAGACTTAATAGTTTTAGGAATGGGCATACTTTTATTCCATAAAATAGCCACTCCTCTTTTTTTCTGAGTATGCTCTGAACTAACCAATACTGTATATTTGTTTGTGGCTAGATTATCAATATCTTTTTTCAAGAGATGAGTTTCTTGAAGGAAGACTAAGTTGGCCTTATGTAAATTAATGTATCTTATTAGGCTTGCCCTTTTACACAGATTATTCAATCCATTAATGTTTAAAGAAATTCCTTTTAGAGATGTCATTTGGCATTTTTAAAACATACGAATCTTATGATAAAAATAACAATTAACAAAATAAGTAATGTTACATCACCTTCTTTAGGTGTACCTTTAAATATAGCTGTATTTATTGATTCTCTTATGGGATTTTGTATAAAATTCAATTTTGTTTGTAGTGACAATGAGTTTACAAAATGTATTGTGGATGTCAGAACTATATACATACAACAATGAACAAGAGAAAATAATGTAAGGATTAAACCTTGCACCCAGCCTGGAGTTAAAAACTCCAACTTAGAGTAGTATATACCACTCAAGTTAACCCCCTACCCTAAGCAGCAGTACCTCAGCTACCACCTTATCAATTTAATACTAGTTATATTTAACATGAAATTAACAACTTTCAATTAGATTATCTAGCAAGACAAAACTACACATTTGATAAAACAGCATCATATAAACTAAAATAAACTTTTTTAAAAAACTATTCATACTACTATATACATCTATTTAATATAATACATTTGTATTCAAATAGCATTCAGATAAACTTGATATTAGGAACCAAGAGGAGAGAGAGAAATAAAAGACGTGAGAGAGGGAAAGAGAGTGAAAGAAAGAAAAAAAAAAAAGAGAGGGCATATTTACATATTAATTTATTCAAAGTTTGTAAAAATAAGTTCTAATATTCATTTAAATCAAAAACTTTGGTTAATATGGTTCAGACATTACATATATCAAGATGCATCTATTTTCTGTCATGTAAATGCAGTTAACAGCTTCCAAAAAACCTTGAATTACTTGTATCTGAGCTTTTTTCCCATACTTATTATTGTCAGTAGAATAAAATATTATATTTATAGAAATTGTTATAAATCATACTGCATAGTTATGTAAATTCTCAGAAACACTTGCATTATTGTAAAGAAAGCCATCTGTATTTTGTATATCTATACTGCTGCTTTAAAATATATCACATGACAACTTCTTCCAGAATAGAGTCATAAAGTTATTTATGCTTGTCAATCAGATAAATCAAATGAGTTATAGTAATGTATATGTTTAAATCATAAGTTTTCAACATAAATTAGTATGCTGCAGTAACACTTGTATAAATGTTTCACTTTCTATGCCTTCTAAAATATCACATTTGCTTACTACAAGAAACTGCATCATTTAAAATCATTATAACTGACATATTTTATAAATTATAACATAAATACTTAAGTAATTATATAAAATAACTCACATTTAAATGTTAAAGAGTTCATTTTCCTTCACAGAGTCGCATTTGCAGCAGTTCTACTTCCTGGTAGAGTGTTCTTCCTGAATCTGCGATGTGTCAGTGTGAATTCTGGGGTCAAAGGTCAAATTGACTGCTTTCAGCTTCTCTGCGTGAATTCTGAGAGTTGAAGCTTTTAAAACAACTCGAGGACACTGTTCACGAGGTAACCCACATCCCAAATTGTCTCCCTTAACATTTTGGTGGGAATCTTGTTAAAAACTAGTGACAAACATTCATTTAGCAGTATAAATGCATCTAAATATAACAAAACCTTCGCGAAGTATTTTACAGGTTATTACAGCCTCTATGCAAGTGAAATTAAGCCCAAAGTTATTAATAAGTAATAAAACTCAATATTTTTGCCCCAACTCAATTTTTATACAAATCTTATTATTTACTGTGCCTGTATGATCAAAAGCATTTCAATATATTAATATGAAAGAAAATAAAGAGAAAGAATAAAGAAAAGAAAAAAGAGAGTAGAAAATAAAAGAGAGTAAAGCAGCGATAGAAAAATGTAAAAGGAAGCTATAAAAAGTATTTACAATGGAATATTACTTACTGCTTATATTAATAAAAATGAAAATAAAACATATTATTTACTATTATTTAGTTCTAATTATTATTAATTAAAGAATGACAGATTATTTGTAAACAAGCATAAGCAATATAATCAAGAAAGTATAATTAGCAATAGTATTTAAACAACATATAAACTTTTTTACAAGGAATAAATAAGTTATTATTCCATTGATTATATTTTCATTACACTTCTCTCCCTGCCCTCCCCCACCCCTTACCCACTACATAATCTAAATAGAATGTCATTGTTTAAAATAAAGAAAAGAAGAAAAGGAAAAAAAAAAAAGAAAAAAATGTATCGAGTTTTCTCTTTTTCAGAAAGAGAAACAAACTGAATGATAACTTGTTATTAGTTCCTCAGATATTTTGACTGATTATAAAACAAAACATTTCTTTGCACACAAAAAATAACTTTGATTAAATCATTTTCAGAATATTTGTGGCTTTCTGGAAATGCAGTAACTATATTTAAAAAGATTAATAATGAAGAAAAATAAAAAGAGAAAAAAAAGGAAAAAAAAACATAGAACAAATCATTTGTTTTTTAGTCTCTTCTTCTTCTCTGAAGTCTTCCACGAAGTTTCAGTTGCCAACCTCTTTAATGAAGGACTAGCCCACTCCATTTCCTCTATTTTATCCAAAATCTTATTTTTTTTGATAAACAGTAATGCAGAGTCTAAGTCATCAAAAATTTTAGGACCATCAGGAAGGAAGATTTTTAGCTTGGCAGGAAACAGAAGGTATGTTTTTAACTGTGCTTTTTTAAGCTCCCTTATTAGTGGCAGAAAAACTTTTCTTTTAGCTATTACCAAGGAAGAATAGTCATTGTCAAAACGCACAGTTGTCTCATTAATCTTAACAGGAGCTTTAGCCCACGCAGATTTAAGAACCATCTCTTTATCAAAAGATGATAGAAATCTAACTATAACTGATCTAGGATAGTTTTTGTTAGAGTTAGTATTAGCTATAGATCTATGTGCTCTTTCGATACCAAAAGAGAATGCTTCTGGTAAGTCTAAAGTTTTAGGGAGCCATGTTGTTAAAAAAGAAGTAATATTGTTACCTTCAATATTTTCTGGCAGTCCAAAAATCCTAATGTTATTGCGCCTAGATCTATTTTCCAGATCATCAAGCTTTGTTTGTAGATGTGTATTTTGTTTCAGCAAAAACTCTATGTTGATTTCCTCTTCTTGGATTCTATTTTCCATGTCATTTACAGTCTCTTCTATGCCTGTAATCTGGATCTTCTGTTGTTGCAAATCTATATGTAACAAGTCTATTTGTTTTGTAGTTTTTTCTATGAAGGTATCAATTTTAGTATCCAGTTTATCCATCTTAGCAGTAAGTTGCTGGATTGTAGATATCAGAGACTGAAGTTCTTTCTTGATGCTGGAGTCTTGAGAATTTGTCTTACTGGAACTCATTTCAAACAGAGAAACTGACAAGAAAATTTCCAAGGTGATTTCTGACAGGAATATTTTTAAAATTTCCTTTCTTTTTTAGATATAGTTCAAGAAATAGATAAAACAAACATATTTAGAAAGAAAATTACTTCATAAATTAATTTTTTAAGTAATTATTTCCTGTCAGTGCAGTGAAATTGGTGGAGCTGAAGAAATCTGCTGCTATCCTGTGTTCATCCTTGGCCACGCCCTTCCAGGATTTGAAACTTCTGAAGACCAAGCTCCCTACATACTTTTAATCTATTATGGCCACCAAGTGGCACCATTAGTTCAGAAACTACTAACCATCAGTGCAGAACCAGAAAGTTAAATTTAAGTCTAACGTGAGCTTTTTTTCTCTCCAGGTCTCTGCTTGTAAGATCCTATAGCTGATTGTTACTACTATGTTACTAAAATTTAATAAATTGTTTTCTAATCCTGAGGAGCTTTTCTTCCCGAGTCTCTGCTGAAAATGAGTCAAAACTCAGCCAGACTAACCCAGTTAACAAATGTAAAATAAATAAATAAATTAAATAAAAAGTCAAACAGTTGAATTTAAAAAAATGAATTCTCTTGATAGCTTTGGGTTGTGAGATTTTTGAGAAGGCAGGAATGGTAAAAAAAAAATCACAAAGTGAAAGCAAAGACCGCATTTGTTCAGAATCAGTCAAAGAACCCATGTAAACAGAGTGTTTCACACTTGCATAGAAGAATCTCAGATGCAAAGCCATAGTAGTGATCTTTTACATGACTATTCTAATTTGTTTACAGGCTTAGGAAGTGTGGCAGGAGAATATCACAAACAAAAAAAATGTTATGCTGAGCCAAGGATGCATGCTGCTAGAAAAGTATATGTAGCAATGATAAACAGAACAGTAACCGGGGAGAATGGTAAAGCATAGTTGTCATTAGGTAGCTATTAGAGCCAAAATAACCAACATAATAGTTGAATGCTGTTGTCATTGTTATAAAGAAAGGTAAGTTTCACATTTGTAAAAAGAGTGAATAAGATTAAATATCTTCTGTTGGTTACAGCTGAAGAAGAATTATCAAGAATGACAAATGTTAAGCTTTTCTCAGTGATAAACATGAATGAATCATGTTTTCTGGTAAATTAAGGCAGATCAAGAACGCTCTAAATTATGTACATTTCATATATGGCTGCAATGATACAAGTTCTTTAATTTTCCTATTGAGATCTAGAAGTTTGGAATTTGTTACAAACATATGTGATATATTAATGCAGGGGCAACACTAGAAGAACATGATAAGAGAGAGAAGGTATCAGAACTGCTGAACTGGCTGAGATAGCATATCAAGTTAACAAGCAAATATAAAATTAGAGTGGCAAATCTGAACTGTATTTGTCATATTCTGATGTCAGAGGGCCTGCAGCCTGGTCTAGAAAAGGTATGAGCAACTGTGCAAGGAGGTATTGCAGAGGTTTCTAGAAATTATGTAGTGCCTTGTTGTTTGTACTGATTATGTTTGAGGTAGCTATGCCTCTATGAAAGTTGTTAGAGAAAAATGTTGCCTGGGTTGCCTAGGAAATAGAGCTATGAACCAGATAACAGTTTTGAAAAACTCATGAAAACAAATTACAGATGTTCCAACATTAAAATACCCTGATATGAATAAGCCAGTTGTGTTGTGCATAGATTCCAATTAGAATAATACAGGAACCATGATTCTACAAGAGAATGGACTACTTATCTATGAGTCAAGAGCATTTATGAATGCCAAAAGACATGTACCCACATAGAAAAGGAACTACTATGAATGGCATATAGATGTGACAAATTCTATGAAAATAGAAGTGACAAATTCTGTGACTATGTTAAAGGCAAAGAAGGTCAGTTAGAGGCAGATCACAACCACTTGCAAATAATTATCAGAAAGTCCCACATTAAGGGTCCTCTGAGACTGTAGGGGACATTATTTAATCTTTAGAAGTATGACATGAAAGTAAAAAAAGCAAGGTAATCACACATAGCATGCTGAAATAGAGAATATTCACCACAGAAGCATGAAGAACTGAAAGAAGAACTAGAGATTCTATGGATAATACTGTAGTAGCCAGAGTCATAAGAAAAAATGTAGAGATTTAGTAACACTGACTTAGATATCCAACTATTAAAAGACATTAGAGTAAAGCAATGGCCTCAAAAGATCTCTAATATGGAAATAAATTCAGTCTTATTTTTTATTCAAGGAAGAAATAAATTGCATCCAGTACCTTGCTGTTTAAGTATTATGAAATAATAGCTCCCAATCAAATGGTAAAACAAATCCTGGAGATGATACTTGAGTCATATCTGGGAATGGTAAAGTCCGAAGAAAGACCAAAAGATGCAATAATGGCAGATACTTTTTTTTTGCTTGGATGATCAGACATTTAGAACAAGTGCTACAGAGCTGCAATGTATATCACAATAATGAAGACATATTACTATACTCAATTCCAGAATGTCCATGGGGCAGAGCATGAGCAGCTTATGGAACTTGACTGTTGGGCTGCAGCTTCCCAAATAATTACACTTTGTTTTTATTGTGTGTGTTGTTCTTTTGCTATTTTTTTCTATGTTTGGATGTGGGCTGTTTGGGCTGCTAGATGAGGCAGTACATAACATTTTCCATTAGTTCAGCCTGCATGACATGCCTGATGTTTGAGACAGCCTGAATCAAAACTGAAATAATGCAGAGTGACTTACAGATGGGACTGCAAGAGTGCATTTGGCCATTACGTATGCATTTATTCATTCGTTTGATCATAATTGGACATCAGAGGTGTACAAACTCAATAAAGTGGCTGTAATCATTAAGCATGTCTATGTTTGAATGTGTGTGTGCGTGCACATGTGTGTGTGTATGCGTACACAGTGTGTGTGTGTGTGTGTGTGTGTGTGTGTGTGTGTGTGTGTGTGTGTGTGTGTGTGTGTGTGTGTGTAAGTGGGGAGGAGTTGGTTAACTTGTATGTATTTGACACTAATGAGTTGAAATACATTAACGTGGCCATCATTTATGTAATTATTTTTTCATTTGACCACAGTCAGACATCTGTGGCATATATAATGACTAATGTTGCTGTAATTTCTGAGCACATCTGCCTGTTCATGTGTTTGTGTGTGCATGTGTATGTGTGTGCATGTCTAGAGGGAGCAGTGGATTGCACTGTACACATCTGATACCAGTAATAAGAAATACATTACTTTCTACTTTATTTATGTATTTATTCATTTACCTGAAGTGTACTTAGTCAATTAAGTGGCAGAAATTCTTGTTACATCTGTGTATTCATTTGCATATGTGTGCATACCTGCATGGGGAATGCAAATGGATTGTATTGAATGCATCTGTTTAACAGTGAACTGAAATATATCATCATGGCCATTATTTATGTATTTGTTCATTCATTTTATCACAATCAGACATCTAGGGTATATGCAATCAATATAATGGCTATAATTGGTAGGCATGGAGTCATTTTGCTGGATATAACTGACTGACTTTTGCTGTCATTTAATCACAGTTAAATAGTCATTGATATGACTTGACAGGGCTATTTTGAATTAGAAGAACTTAAATACATTACTGTTACAATTGTTACATTTTTATTTGATAGCAAATAGACATCTGAGATGTATATAGTCAATACAGTAATAATGAGGCGGCACAGAAGCAATGTGAATGAAAATGAATGGCTCAAGCTGCTGTTTGATCACAGGTGAATGGTAATTGACATGCTATAAATATATCCCTATTCCATTTCAGTTATCCCTTCCTATTCAGTTCCTTATTGTAGACTCCTGTTTGCTTTGAAGTCACCAACTGCCATTGCATCTGAGTGGGTACAAATTGGTTAAAATTCAGGGAAGCCATGGATCTCAAGTGTGTACATTATTATTTCATATTCCCTAAAATAACACAACTGAAATGCACAACAAATTCAAGTATAATTAGGATCAACTCCCTGGTTGTCTAGTGGTTAGGATTTAGAACTCTCACTTCCACTACCCATTTTCATTTCCTTGTCAGTGGAACTTCAATCCATGTTTCTGAGCCATTTAGGGTCCAGCAGTCTACAAACTCTTATTTATTCATAAATCAAACAGTTTAGTGAACACTAGAACCAGAAAGCTGAAACTGCTTCAACTAATAAACAAATCATGGGGACATATGTATTGTGCAATGACTACCCCTTCTCTGGAACAAAATTCCTGTCTGGATCAAGCAATGTAACACACTATCTTCCTTTAAAAGCAAGACCAGTGATAGCTCAATTCCAGACATACAAGATGAGGGAGAGGGAATTGAAATAAATAATGACGCCTATAAAAAAATGATGACTGGGGGAAAATGTGTTTATTAATCAAGGCTTCTCCTATGAAGCAAGAAAAAAAATGAATGCCTTTGCTCTTTAAGTTATGGAGATAAAGGGGATCCAATGTAGAATGCTATACTCAGCAACCTTTCAGATTTTCCTGTAAGGAGTTGCGAAGTCCTTCAACACCACAAAGGATGCCAGTGATTATTTTACAAAAGCCAGGAAACTAAAGCACAGGGACAGCAAATAGAAGAGCAGGGGGAAAAGATCAGATGAGTGAAGAAGCAATGGTCTGGAGGAGGGATATTTCCTACACTGAAATTTTGGGAGAAACATGGAAAAGGGCAGCAGAAGGATCTCAACACTGAAAGCAGAGGGGAGAAGGCTGAACCAGAGGTTTAATTGATAAAAGGATAGATTGTTTCATGTACATATAAACTGATTTGTATGGACTTCAAGAGTAAAATGCAAGACCGTTCTTACATATTGTGATGTTAAGCCCCTTATCTAAGAAGACTCATCAGTTGTGGCAACCACATTTTACTTGTGTATAGTCTTTTCACCCATTCCATCACATGCAGGCTTGGAGATTCTATTAACTAAACAGGGAGGCAAGTGCATGTGGGAAAATAATAATAAAATAAAGCAAGGTTTGTGAATGATGCATATGTAGGAGAAGGGAGTAGAATCAATAGGAGGGAGAATATAAGATAAGGTAGAAAATAAGAAGGAAATTGAAAATGGCAAAGTTAAACCTCATGCAACACAAAATAACTTTGCAGGAGATTTATCTTAAGGATGAGGATCATAAAAAATTAGAGGGGAAGGGTATAGGTAATGCAAGCTTGTCAAGGGGGAACAATAAACAAAGAATAGTAGCTGTGTTAATAAGAAAAACAATGCCATTAGAACTGAAGGTTAAAATATAGGATATGATAGGAAGATATGCAGGAATTAAGGGGACAGTGGAAGGAATTAAGCTCACAGTGGCAATATATGTTCCACCAAATTCAACTACAAATGTGTTACAGGGAATGCTGTCAGAAATAGTAAGATTTCAAGAGGTGATAGGTATTTATAAAGAATACTAAAATGGCATGCTTAGTAGAGATGAACTAGAAGGAGGATCAAGAAGTAAATGTCTGAAGGAGGATAAGGTCCTAAAAGTTATTTACAGTTTGTAGAGTGGATAGGCACATAGGGCGGCCAAGGTGGGGCAGCGGTTAGCATTGCCTCCTCACAGCAAGAGGTTCTCTGGTTTGATCCTCGGCTGGGGTGCCTTCTGTGCGGAGTCTGCATGTCCTCCCTGTGGTCGTGTGGGTTTCCTCCGGGTGCTCCGGTTTCCTCCCACATCCCAAAGACATGCTGTAGGTGGATTGGACACTCTAAATTGGCCCTAGGCAAGAGTGTGTGCCTTCTGTGGAAGGTTGGATGCTGGGCTGGCAACTCAACCCCATAAAAAACTTCACTGCCAATCATGAGCGGACAGATGATCCGCTGTGGCGACCCCTAACCAGGAAAAGCAGAAAGAAGAAGAGTGGATAGGCACATGGAAAGTGGATAATGGATTAACTAAAGGGGGTAGAATATTAGTTTTACTCATGTAGGCATAAATGTTGTTTCATATACATAAACCACAAAAAATGTAAAAACAAATCACAAATAGGTGAACTATGTACTGAGGGTTTAGACATTAAACAAGTTTGTGGTTTACCTTTTTTGGTTCTTCATTCATAAGTGTTGGTCCAGGCTGGACAGAAGTTATGCCACAATGGAGCATAAACAATTGGTGAGGGAAGTAATAATAGAAACTTTTGAATCCACACACTACTAACCAATACACTGACAGAGAACCACTGGCCAATGCCTGAATTTCTGGAACCGAGAATGCACCAACACAAATGAAATGACAATTTTACCTAGGTTTCGTCTTTAATGTACAGACTTCTTCAGAAAATAACACCTCTCAAACCCACTCCAACATTATATACACACAACTTTACACACACCTACATTTTCATTAACCAATTAAGATGTTAATTAACTAGTTAAGGCTATACACATCTACACTTTAAAAGTTATTATTGAACCATAAAAATCATACTTTAAACTCTAACCTAACCACATACTGTTGAGTTAATCTCAAAGGTTCATAATGTACATTCCTTATGAAAAAGCATAATATTTTGAAAAATATTTTATTTGAAAATATAGGTATGCATATACCTCAACATCATACGTCACCCCTCCATTTTTCGTAACATTAACTCTATTTAAAATTGTTTTTTTTTTAATTAATTTTTTAAAAATTATTATATGTGTAAGATATATCCCATTAAAACATACTGAAATCATCCTAAAATATGTTTTAATTTTAATATCGGAATCATACTGATGCTGTCATTGATGCCTGGAAATACTGTAGCATTTAATCTTAACTGCCATTTCATTTCACATATATCCAAATGCACATCCAAAACAGCACCCTGACAATCTTTTTTAATGTGCTGTAATATACAAAACTTGAATTTGTGCTCAGGATGTTGCTTAATATGTCTAACTAATGCATTAGTATTTTTCATATGCCTAATATCTAATATATGTTCACTGATTCTTTCTCTAAATGTTCTACAAGTTTTCCCTATATAAAAAGCCAGACAATCTTCGCATTTTGCCATTTAAACAACATTTTTGGTATAACAATCAAAGTGTCCATATATACCAATGGACACACCCACAACATCTATTTTCTTTCCAGCAACCAAGATGTACTTGCATGTATTACATCTACAACACTTAAAGTTACCCTTACCCTGATTGGGGTTACCAATCTCATTAACAGTTCTAGCACCCATTTCCAATAACTGCTTGAATGACTTCCCTTTTCTAAATACATTTTTTGGGGGCTTACTCAACTTTCCCCATACATTACTATCCAGTTTCAACAGTTTCCAATTGTTATGTATAATATTAACTATATACTCAGCATCATAATTATAAGTGGTTATGAAAAACATTGATTCACTCATTTCAGTGATAATATTTGTTTCATTTATCGATTCCCCTACTGGATGCATGTCCGCTTGATAACTCACATTACCATTCATTAACAGAATTGCCGTATAGACCCCATTGGCTCTCTTACGTATAATTTCATCCATAATGGAATCACATAAAACCATAGGGTATCCACTCTTAACAAACATACTCCTAATAAATTCAATTTCGTTAAGAAATTCTTCATATTCACTTACCATTCTGGGTGCCCTAACCATTTGCCCTTTAACTATCACTTTTTTCTGATGGTTTGGGTGCCAGCTCTGGTAATTCAAATACGAATTTGAAAATGTAGATTTTCTATAAATCCCAGATATCAAACGCTTTCCTATCTGATCCACTTTCAATTTTACATCTAAGTATGATAATTCCTCATTACTATATTCATAGGTGAATTTGAAAAACTCCACTGTACAATTTATATATTCTATGAAGGCTTTCATGGTTTCAACACATCCATCCCAAACCACAAATATGTCGTCCAAGAAATGGGTGTATTGCTGTATGTGTTTCATATATTCACTGGTAAAAACATACTCCTGCTCCCAGAAGGACATTATATAATTGGTGTAAATGGGAGCACAAGCGGCTCCCATTGCCACTCCAGTATTTTGCTTGTAATAATGACCTTCAAAAAATATATAATTGTTTTTCAACACAACCTCCATTAAGATTACAAACACATTAATACGATCCTGTTCATATACACCAGTTTTCACCAATTGTTTCTCCAGCCACTCCAAACCAATTTCATTAGGAATGACTGAAAACAAATTACATACATCAATGGTCAACAAAATTGTATGATCACTAATTTTCACTGCCTTTAACTTCTCCAAAAAGTGCCATGGATCCTTTGTTATGTATCCAAATTCCTTTAACCCATTTTGTAAATTAAAATCCAAAAACTTACTTATAAAACACGTTTTACTCCTCTTCCCATCAACAATTGGCCTGAATTGGATATTGTTCAACCCTTTATGAATTTTGGTATACCAAAAATGTTGCTAACCATAGGAAATGTATTAATCAAATAATAATGTTCAGTTTCATCTATTTGCCCCTGCATTAATAAATCCTCAACCAATAAATCTATTTTGGAGTATGCAATGTGTACTTGATTTAAACTACTTTCTTCATATGTATCAGTAGCTAACATACTTAACATGTAGTCTATATAATCATTTTTGTCCATTATTACCATGCCATTCCCTTTATCAGGTTTCATGAGCCTTAGTACCTTATCATTAATTAAATATTTTAACAATTTTTCTTCATTTCTATCTAAGTTATTGATGTTGTCAAAGTCCTTCTTTTTCCCAATACTTCTACTTTCTCTCATGTATTCCCTTATATCCAGCTCACAAGCTTTTTCATACAAAGTCACCATCCCATTTGGGGGTGGATTAAATTTGCTTGGCTTTCTTAAACCAACTTTTTCTTGTTTGTAATAATTGTCAAAAAACATCCTTATATTCATTTTTCTTGTTAACATTTTTAAATCTATTAAAATTTATGTCAAATTTCCTCTTCTTAAAGGTATAAAGGAAAAACCTTTTGATAATAATTCGGCATGCTCACGCCCTATCATCTTACTAGAATAATTGTACACTTTGTAATCCCCATGAGTGTTTGAAATAATGCACGGACTACTTAAACAAACAGCATTTCCTTCCCCCTGTATTTGCATCAATGACATTCAAAATTTCACACATTTCACCATCACATATAAATTCAGGTATTATTATCTCACTTTCATTTGTACCACTACCATTAATGTCCATAAAGTCCAAACACACAGGCTTTTGCCACATTGTTGTTTCATGTACATCTCTCAGCTTAGCGTCATTAAAATGTTGCCCAAAAACATTCAAAGTGTCAACTGCATTAACTGCCCTGCTGCTTGGAAACTCGAGCTCTGAATAAATACTTACTTCTAACAGCAGATTGTTTGAACATTCTACCTCCATGCACCCTGATGCAAGTTGCGATGCTGTTGTGGATAATTCCACTTTTTCGGTCTCGCCCCTTGCCTGTAATGTTCGTGGCTCCCATCCGCCTTTTGCTGCAGACCGCCCTGTTCGCGATTCCGCAACCTCTCTGACCGCCTGGGACCTCCATCTAAAGGGAATTCATTCTCCTCAACTTCCCTATTGTAACCATCTTGTCATCTCATCACTTCCTGTCCCACCTCTGGCTCATCATTGGTTGTTGCTCCTCTGTAACCATGGTTACCTGCAGATAACGGATATACCCTCTTGTTTTTATATTAATTCGTATCCCTACTAATCTTGTTTAATTTTCTTTGATATATGCTGGCACAACTGGAATCAATACTCGCCAACATATTGTTATAGTTGGTTTGATAATGTTCAAAATTTAAGTCTGCCAAAATAAATTCATTCTCCTCCTCTAATTCTTGTATATGGCAGGCTATAAGCGCATCATTATATTTACTCATTATTCTCATAAGCTCGATTCCAGTTCGATCAAACAATTGATGCACTTTTTTTATCATTTCTATCTTCCCATCAATGCCATTGGGGTATCTCCAGAGTCACACCCCCCCCCCCGCGGCACCATCCCCAATTCAATGTTCTTATGCAAATAACTGTTCTCTATTTGCAACTTCTTCATATTGAACAACTTTTTTTCAAAATCTTTCATGCGGCTGGCTAAAGTTTGATTAACCTTTCTAGCCACATTTCTAATACCACATTCTTGCTGGAAGTTGAAATTGTTAACCTTCCACTGCATTTTATTGAAGGTTAAATTACCACCACAAGAATGGCTACCATTTAAACCTATGTTGCAAGTCCGCTTACCAGCATTCACCTCATTCGGACCCATTTGAAAAGTAGCCTCAGAATTTGGAGTGGGTTGCGTCAACGGAACACCCAAACTTCTCAAACTTCTCAACATTGGACTTCCACTTGCATGATGGTGCAGTGGTGCAGTGGTAGCATTGTCACCTCACAGCAAGAGGTTCTCTGGTTCGATTCTCGGCTGGGGTGCCTTCTGTGTGGAGTGTGCATGTCCTCCCTGCATTTGTGTGGGTTTTCTCCTGGTGCTCCGGTTTCCTCCCATGTTACAAAGACATGCATCTGGAGCCTTTCTCCCCGGGCCTCCGCTGAAAATTGGCTTTGTTCCAAGTCGGACTTTCCCGGTTAACAAATGTTAAATAAATAAAAAAAAAATGTATAAACTGTTGTTGCTCTATTAGCTGCTTAATTTGTCTACCATGCTCAGACAATTGCTGGTTAATGCACTCAAGCAACCCCTTAATTTCAGGATCAGTTCCCAGGTTCTCCATGTTCTCCACTCTAACCAACAAAATTTAGAATCCACAAACTACTAACCAATACACTGACAGAGAACCACTGGCCAAGACCCGAATTTCTGGAACTGAGGATGCACCAACACAAATGAAACGACAATTTTACCTAGGTTTCGTCTTTAATGTACAGACTTCTTCAGAAAATAACACCTCTCAAACCCACTCCAACATTATATACACACAACTTTACACACACATTTTCATTAACCAATTAAGATGTTAATTAACTAGTTAAAGCTATACACATCTACACTTTAAAAGTTATTATTGAATCGTAAAAATCATACTTTAAACTCTAACCTAACCACACACTGTTGAGTTAATCTCAAAGTTTCATAATGTACATTCCTTATGAAAAAACATAATATTTTGAAAAATATTTTATTTTAAAATATAGGTATGTATATACATTTGGTGAGGGAAGTAATAATAGAAACTCTTGATACTTTCAGACTATGATAAAGATACATATTAGGGGGAAAAGGAAGGTGAACTTGTAGAGGTATTGGGGCTTACCAGTACACCTGAAATAAAAAAGACCACAGTGAAAAACTTCTCAAAAGCCGACTTCACACTTCTAAAAACTAGTGTGGTCTCCTTTAAGGCCCCTGAGCCAGTGGTAAACATTACTCAAACCGCTGAATCACTTACAAATGCCTTCTACCAGCACCTACAGGACTGCATGGATCAGGCAATCCCAAACAAAACTAAGACTCTTTGTGCCAAAGGCAAGCGTCCAGTCTGGTGGACCCCAGACATAAACAAGCTCTACAACAAAAGGAGGAAGCTACTACAAGATAGAGCAAAATCCTTGAAAGGTAAGACACCTTTGATCATTATAAGTAAAAAACTAAGAGCTCTCATAAAATCATCCAAGGCAAATTTTGAGAGAAAAATCGCCAAGGACTCAAAAGACAATCATAAGGCCTTCTTTAGCTATGTTAGAAACCTAGGAGGAAACTCCCAGATATGCTCAGAATTAGTTCAAAATGATGTGAAGATTACTGAACCTACACACATTGCCAACATACTGGCTGACAGGTTCAGTGCAAACTTCTCCCCCCCCCAAAAGGAGAGATATCTATACCAGAGGATTGTAGCCCCCCAAACATCTTCAACGCCCAGGTGAGAACTGCTCTCTCCAAAGCAAACAACACAGCATCCATGGGACCGGATGGTGTCCCCGGCTGTGTGCTCCATGAACTCAATGAGGAATTAAACCCGCAGTTAGGACAGCTGTTTAATCTTAGCCTCACCTCAGGATACGTACCCAAGGAGTGGCGCACGGCGACTGTGGTCCCACTTCACAAGGGCGGTGCCTCCACCGACCCTGGAAATTACCGTCCCATTAGCTTGACAAGCCTTATCTGCAAAGCCATGGAGAGGATCATAATGGAACTCATAAATAAAGACATAGGGAACTTGCAGACTTTGGATCCAACCCAGTTTGGCTTTGTCAAAGGCAGATCATGCCTTTTAAACTTGGTTGACTTTTCGAGACAGTCACCAAGGCCATTGATGAGGGAAAGGCAGTCCATACAGCCTACCTTGACCTGGCAAAGGCCTTCGACACAATACCCCACTCAGGTATCATCGAAAAACTCATCAGCTTGAATGTAAACCCATACATCACAAGATGGGTTGCAAACTGGCTAAGTGACAGAACCTACAGGGTCAGAGTCGCTGGAGCCATGTCAGACTCAAAGCCTGTCACAAGTGGTGTCCCACAGGGCTCAGTCCTGGGCCCACTCTTGTTCGGCATCTACTTTTCTGAAGTACAAGCAAATGCAGGAGGGTTATGGCTGACAAAGTTTGCAGATGACTGCAAACTGGGCGCCATAGTCGAAAACACATCTGACACAGATATCCTTCAGAAGGGCCTCACAGAAACGGATAACTGGTGCCAGAGCCATGACCTAAAGTTAAATGCCAAGAAATGCATAGTCATACCCTTTGGGAAAAACAAGGTTACCCCTAGCTACCATATAGGTGGCAATCCACTGAGCACAGAAGAAGTCATCAGGGATCTGGGGACCCAGGTTGACAGTAGCCTTTCGTTTGACACTCATGTTGCTAAAGTAGTTAGGAAAACCTTCTACATTGCCCACCTGATCATGAAGGGATTCACATCTAGATCAAGGGAGGTCATCATCTCCCTGTACTCATCACTCATTAGACCTATGATTGAGTACAATGCCCCATTCGGAATGTATCTGACCCGACACCTGCAGCAGCTGGAAAGGCCCCAAAAGTTCCTCACCAAAAGGATAAAGGGTCTCAAAAATATGTCTTATGCTGCCCGACTGAAAGAACTCCAGCTCTATCCAGTCTCATACCGCTTGCTCAGAGGTGACCTGTGCCTGACATATAAGGCCATGTCAAACCCAGATTTGATGAATATGCTTCACCTCAAAAAATCTAGATCCCTCAGAACCACAAGGGCGGGAGACTTAAACCTTGACACGGTTATTAATAGAACGTGCTGGAGGGACAGATTCATCACCCAGAGACTCCCTATGCTGTGGAACAAAATCCCGGTACATGAGAGGCAGAGCACCTCGCTGGCCTTGCTCAAGAGGAATCTTGACCAATGGATGGGAGATCACAGATATATCCCAGGGATTACTTCAGTGTCACTGCTTGATAGAGGCACAGCAAAATAATAGGCATAGTTTTATTCAAACTAAAGGGGTGGCGAAAGCCAAATAACTATGGGCTAGGCTTATAAATGCCCTTGGGCAGATAGCCTAGTATGAACCTATGAACCTATGAAAATAAAGAGGAAAAAGAATGGTTAATCGAAGTGTTAAAAAGGTGTTGGGGAAAGTATGGCAGAAGACAGGAAAGCAATGGATGATAACATGAAGAAGGAGCTAAAAGTAATACAAAAGAAACTGAAATACTGAGTGGAAGTATAGAAAGAGAAAAAAGGAGGATGTTTTAAGAGTTAATGGCAATATAGAAAGACAGGAGACAAGGGAATCAGAGTAGGAAAGAGAGAGAAATAGTGGGAAATAAAGTAAATAATTAAAAAAATGGGAAGATGAGAAGATATGGGGAAAAAAAGATAGGACTGGAGAAACTATACTTTTGCACAAACACCAGAGCAACAAAGACACTGACAGTGCAGCTGAGGCAATAAGCAGTTAAAAGTGCAATATATAAAATATAGGAACGGATGGAAGGATTGGGAGGACATTAGAAGAGATTCTAAAAGGATTTAGGGATTTTTGCTAAGGGCTACATGCAGAAGAAAAATTAGAGGGGAGAATGAAGGCAGAAAGGGAAAGAGGATACAAATACCCAAAACTCAGGACATTACAGGACTGAGAAATGAGAGATTAATGAACCCAATAGAAAGAGAAAATATTATTTGTGCATGGCAGAGAATTACAAAACAGAAGTCACAGGGAAGTGATGGCTTGCCTACTGAAGTGTGGGAGTTATAAAAGGCCAAAGATAATGGATAGATGGGTCTATTGTTTAACAACATCATGAAGAGGTACCCTCTCCTGCGTCCTGGAAGGAGGCAGTAATTTGGGTGATTTCTAAGGAGGGAAAGGACCCAGTGTCACCAGCCTCCTACATACCAATTTCAACACTAATCCATGATTATAAATGCTTCATGCAAGCTCAGGTGATAGATTAGGGAAGCTACTGCCAAGGTTGATACATGTAAAGATCCAACTGGGTTCATAGGAGGCTTTTGGATGGTAGATATTCTGATCAGAACATTACTGCTACTTCAGGGTGTACAAAAAAGGGACAGAAGTTGTTTTTTATTTCAATAGATGCTGAAAAAAAAACATTTGAGAGAGTGGGTAGGAAATATTCATTTGTCCTAGCAGAAAGATGGGGGTTCCCAAAACTCAATTAATATGATAAGGTCAGTGAACAATAAGGCAACAGCAAAAGTGAACAGCTGGAAAGGCCACAAAAGTACCTCACCAAGAGGATTACTGGCCTCAAACAGATGCCCTATGCAGCCCAACTCAAGAAACTCCAGCTGTACTCAGTTGCATACCGCTTACTCAGAGGTGATCTCTGCCTGACATACAAGGCCATGTCCAACCCAGAATTGATGGGCATGCTCCACTTAAAAAAAAACAAATCCCAGAGAGCCACACGCTCTAGAGATATAAACCTCATCACAATGATAAATAGGACATGCTGGAGGGATAGATTTCTGTCCCAGAGACTCTCCATGCTTTGGAACAGGATTCCAATATACATCGGGCAGAGCCCCTCACTAACACTCTTCAAGAGAAACCTTGACAGGTGGATGGGAAACAGAAAATTTACCCCGGAGATCACTGCACTGGCTCTTCTGGACAATGGCACAGGGAACTAATGGCTCTGCTGGACAGTGGTGCAGGGAACTGATGGTTGTGCTGGACAGAGGCACAGGGAACTAATCTAAGGGGGTGGCGAAAGCCAACACATTCTGAATAGGCTTATAAATGCCCTTGAGCAGATAGCCTAGTACTTACCTATGAACCTATAAAGCCAAGACTATTAGACAAGGTGGTTATAAAAAGGACAAGATAGAGGTGACCCTTGTCACCACTCTTATTTGCAATGCATACAGAACCTCTGGTGGAGACAATAAGGAGACCAGATTTAAAAGGACATAAATGATGAATGATGGAGAAAAACATCACACTGTATGTAGATGATGTACTGCTAAGTATAAATCAGCGCAGAGAAATTCTGGAAAAAAATGTGGGGCATATTTTAGAAAATTTGTCTGGAAATCAAGAGATAGATCAATCAGGTGAAAACAAAGTTGGCAGTAGTGAACCAAATAGAAGGAGAGGAAAAATGTGATTAAATATTTAGGAGTCTAATTGAGAGACATGGTTCAGGAATCTCTGAAGTGTACATTTGTAAAAGTGTATGAAAAAGTAAAAGAACATATACAGAAATGCAAAACTACCAAAATGGACATAGATCAAAGGATATAAGTTTTGTAGATGTGTATCCTTGGTTTACATATTTGGAGCAGGCTTTCTGGAACATACCAGGAACAGAATTAGTGAAAAAAATAAAGCAATTAAACAGAGACTATGTTTTGATGGAGAAAAGACAAGGGTGGACTGGGAGATAATAACTGAGGCAATAGACTGGGGGCTGGGAGTGCCAGACCTAAAGAATAGCCTGTAGGAATGCCTAGTAACACATGTTTTAAGATTAGTGGATGTGAAATGTGTAATAGATTGGAAACAGATGCAGTGGGAGAGGGAGGAAAGCTAAAGAATACAGAAGGATATAGTAGACACATTATTAGAAGTTCCTAGCAAAATTATTTGGCTGTCAAGGATGAAGAAAGCTCAGAAAGTATTTAATATGCATTGGCAGGAGTCAGAGTGGAAAACAGTGAGAGAAAGCTTGATTTCTCTGTGGGGATCATATAGGTAAAAGAAAAGGAAAGTTACATTAGAAATGAAGAATAAGCAAGACAAAATAAAATATTGGTCCCAGACAATACCAGGATGAAGAATAAAAACTTGGGAAGAAAAATAAGACTTTCAGTCATCAGATAAGCTAAAACAAGAATTCAAGAGAGTACAAATTAAATGTAGTAGAAGCAAAAAGGAAGTTGAGAGGTCAGGGGACAGAGCCAGCTGTTTTACAGGAAACAGAGGAACAGAAAGAAGACCTATTAGGAATTTGCTGAAGGTAGGGAAGAGATGGATGAGAGGTGGAAAAAGGTGAGGGAAGAACAGAAAAGAAAATGGGAAACAGAGATAAAAGTATAAATAGAGAAAGAGGAATGGGAAAATATATTGAAACTACCAAGCTATGTAAGCCACGGTGGTACAGCGGTAGTGTTGTTGTCTCACAGCAAGAGGTTCCACTGGTCGACTCTCGGCTGAAGTGCTTTCTGTGTGGTGTCTGAATGTCCTCCCTGCGGCTGAGTGGCCTCCGAAAGACATGTGTGAATGGGAGTACCTTCGCTGAAGGTTGGGCGTCGTGCTGGCAACTCGGCACCCTAAAAAAAAATCGTCTACCAATCATTAGCAGACTGGAGTTCTGCTGTGGCAACCCCTAACTGGGAAAAGCCAAAAAGACAAGCAAACATTGAAACTACCTAGCTATATTTAAAGCCCACAAATTCATAATTTTTGTAAAGAAATGCATGCACAGATAATATCCTGAAGGTGCTGTAAAGAAAAAGATACACAGGCTCACATATTCTTGACCTGTAGGAAATGGGAGAGATATAAGCAGATTTTCTGCTACTGATAGAGGAAATGATACTTTGGAAGTGAAGAATTAACAAAAAAAAAATTGTTAGGATATGAGAGTAAAATCCCAGAAGGAAGAAAGGAGATAGTTAGGGTGATGATGACTTTGGGGAATAAGGTGATAAAAAAAACAGAAACCATGAAGAGGAGAGGAACTAAGACAAATGATGGATCAAGTAGCAGGAGAAGAGAAGAGAGAATGAAGGGAAAGGGGTGTGAACATTATTTTAGGAAATGGTAAATGTGGGAGCAGACTGGAAGCCATAAAAAGAAAGAGGAGAGTTAATTAGGAGAGAAAGAAGGAGGTTAAAACATAAAAGGCCACCTTAGAAAAAAAAGTAGAAATAGACCAGACCTCAGGAATGCACAAACACTGGCAGAGATAATGAAAATGAAAGAAGAAAAAAGTCATTAGAAACAGAGCTGAATAAATGGAGAGAGGGGAGGGAGTAGGGCTGTTATTCTTGCTTGTATTTTCTACTTTGTTATCCTTTGTTTTTTGTTTGTTTTGTTTTTTTTTGGGGGGGGGTTGTTTATTCTTTTTTTTTTTTTTTGGTTAAGAAATTGTTTTCAAATGCAAAATAAGTGCAAATGAAGAATGCACTGGACTCTTACAGGTGAGAAAGGAAAGGTGGGAAGAAACAAATGTTTGTTATATAGCAATAAGCAGCAATCTCAGATGTTATACAAAAGATGACTAAGAATGTAAAAATACTTGAAACTCCTGGTACTGGTTGTGACATCCCCTCTCTGGGCCAGTAATCAAGGAGCCTGAATCCTCACCACTGACACTGGAGAGGTTAACTTGGAACAAAAATAGATACACCTATTATTTCCAGATGCAGCTCTCTGCATCAAGCAGTTTCCCTTAAGAGTACACAGAGAACACAGTCATTCCAGGGTCTGAATTTCTCTCTCTCCAGGGCCCCAATGAGACTCCCCACAGGCACAGCTGTAAAGTTGAGTCCTCGGCTGAGTATCCAAGCCAAGTTCTCTAGCACTGTGAAACCAGTGCTTCGTGTCCCTGCTCCAAGCAGCTGACACACACAATCTTTGAGATTTGATTTTCACACACATAGACACACACATACACATACACACACACACACACACACACACACACACACACACACACACACACACACACACACACACACACACACATACACACACACCTAGGAAAAGCTGACACATATTTCCTAGCTATGCCCTATTCTACCCAGGCTATAAGGTAGTTACTGTCACCAGACATCCAAGGCCAGCTATTCTAAGGCTCTTACAAGGGTACCCAACAATACTGAGTGACATTAATATTAATACAAATGGTAGGTTTTGACCAATGCAGCAAGGCTTCCAGGTGTGGCCACAGTGTCACCAAATAGATATGAGTACTCTCAAAGGTTAAAATATTCTTTAAAGGTCCAGCCACAATGACAAGTTTAAATATATTTAATAATATATAATAAAAGAACATGAAAATACAGAATATTTATTTACAATAAACACCAGAGTTTCAATCACAGGAAATATTAAAATAACACAGATGAATAGATTCACACAAATACAGAAAAACAGTACTTAGCTAATCTCACTATATTTTCCTGGCTGATATAAAGAATTACTATTCCCTGGTCACTTACTAGAGCAAGGCAAGATGAAGTAGATGATATGTCTTTCTTTGTCAAGTTCCAAAAACAGAGTGCCTTGAGACTTCAGTCTCATCTAGTAATAAAAACATAATTTCAGTGATGGATTACAGAATGCCATCACATACATTTAGTCATCTGACTTCTGGTTCCCATGCTACCCCTTGGCTAGATGCTGCTGGGATTTAGCACATATGTGTCAAAAATACCCACACATAGAGCTCTCCTAAGATCTTTTGCAGCTTCTGGAAGTCATAAAACAATTCAACCTTCTACTCTTCCAGTGTAGCAATTAGTTCACTGCTACAGACAATACAACTAGATTCCTAGTCCTTGTTTTCCCAGAATTTTTGTCTCTGGCTACAGTCAGAACTGTGAGATACAACCTTTATGGCCTAAATCAAGTAATTTAATTTCTTGCTATTTTTCAAAGTTAGCTGGATTGAGATTAACCTCTTCTCTTCCAGTATCCTCTGTTAAAACATATATATTTAATCAGTTACAATACAGTCAGGACCCACTGTTGGTACATTTTTAACACAAATAGCTTTACAAATATATTTTCAGCACAATCATATGTACAAATTAGTTTGATATACAAATGACATATAATTATTTACAAAATTTCAGCTAGCTGTGATGGCATATGTTACACATCCACTGGTCTACTTCCCCTGCCATAGCTGGCAATACCTCACATCCTCACACTGGGCCATAACTGATGTTTAAGTATGGGTAAAGGGACAACGGATAAGAAATTAATATATGTGGCAAGCAACTAGTAGAATGCTGTGCACTATATATGTGGATTACAAATAAAATGTACTATTGATTAAAAAATAGAGAAAGAAAGGAAAAAAAATGGAATGGCTCCTCATACAACTGAGGTACTTGGTAACAGAGAAAGTGTGGGTTATATTCCAGAAATATTACGGTTACAAAGATATTAATATTTGTATGTATATTATTGAATTATTTGTTCAATATAAAATTACCTATTCTATGGCTAACATATTAGAATATTCATTATAAAGATGTGTGTGTACTGAATAACTTTCATATTTTAACTTTTTTGCAGCTTTTATAATTTTGGAGATATATTCATTTGTTTTGAAGGTAGATTGGAAAACTGCATCCTCTGAATTTTAGCTTGGCAAAAGCTGTTCAGGTAGGAAATCTATAGGTGTCAGAAGGTGTGAAATTCCACTCAGGGTAGGTGTGAAAGAATAAATTAGCACCAAGGACATTTGTGTATGTAGATCGGAATGAGATAATGCTAAGTCAGATGTGATACAGAACAAGTTAGTACTAGAAATCTGGACAAACCCTGACAAAATGGGAGGGCAAAGACCCCAAAACAGGGACATATTTTAAATACTACTCTTATAAGCTTAGAAAGTTGCTAGAGTAACATGTTTGTGTTAGCATACATTTGCTGAAGGATATAAAGTCTAAATACCAAAGGTATGTCATTATTTAATGACTTCAATCCTCAGATCATCCCAGCGATTGGCCAGAAAACCACAAATTTTATGAGGAATAGACCAAAAATATGAGGAAAAATCTGGACATTCTGTAAAAATCTGCACAGTTGAGAGGTATGGACTGCAGACATGCTTGCCTGTTAGCAGCACTGTACATAGTCAGCAATGCTGCTCTGTAATGATGGATTGCTGGGGCTGCCTACCTCATTGTGTAGTTAATTGTGATTGGAATGTGTAATTTTAAGCTATATTCTTGTTATTATAGTGTTATATAAAATCCACAGTTCAGTTTCTATTCTGCATTGCCTTCACATTGAGTTTATGAGTTGCTTGCATGATATTTGAGTTAAAAGTGTCTAAGCAGCATTTCTGTTGTGTTCTGCAGTACATATAGTCCTTCCTGAATCCTGTCATTAAGTGTAAGGGAACATGCAGTTTGTTTCTTCTGCAGACTGCCATTCCTGCTTTTATTGAATGGCCACTAATATAAATGCCGAGCCATATGATGTGCTCTGCTGAATGCAGTCTGTAGAAGGTTTAGCCCATTGACGGTCTTGTGATCCTCACCAGGGTCCACTGTGAGAAGGTTATGTCCCTATACCTAGAGGTACAGCAGCCTCCCAGTTTATGATGTTAAGTAAGGCACTGATCCAGGCACAGTGCACAGTATGGTGGTCTGGGGAGCAGAGCCCCATAAAAAAAATGTATTTTACTGAAAGCAGTCCTACTCTTAGCAAAGCTATTTTGTCAGAATTTCTCTTTGAGTTTTTTTTTCCAATCCTGTGGTGCTGGCTCAGTAAGCTTGTTTTCAACAAAGTGATTTTTATTTTGAGATATAGATTCACATTAACACCTCCATGATGTTAATGAAAAAGAAATGTATCAGGACAATTGAGACAATTTTTCCTACATAAATTTGTATCACAAACATAAGAAAGAAAACAAAAATCAATTGTCATTTCCTGGAATTCATAAAAAGGCACACTGATGACATTAATTGCTTACCATGGGTTGGTCAATTAAAACAATGGAGAGAAACTGTGTTTCAGAGACAGCTATGGCTGCAATGAAGAAGACCTCATCATTGACTCACCAGCATATCTCTGAATCACACTCTAGCTAATACTAGTAATGTCAGACATGATGGAGGTAGTATCCTTCTTAGCGGCCCATGCACCTCTTTGGCAAAAGCACCTCCCATAATAAGGCACACACACACACGCACACACACACACACACACACACACACACACACACACACACACACACACACACACACACACACATTCATCAACAAACAAACCCCAAACACTCAATAATAGTAGCAGAGACAATTTACCCACATGCTCTGCGCTCCCCTACACATACCTGAGGCACTGCATGTTTCTAAACAGCGCATCTTTTCAATACTTAAAAAAGCTCCCGGGAGAGACAGGCTTAAGCAAAACCCAATTTAGCTAACCAAGCATTCTAAACAGGTAATTTATCAAACTGTACAAGTTATTAAATATCACCATAGCAACTATGCTATTTTTTTCATTGCACAAAATAAATTATTTAATAAAAAAAGAATGCCAAGTTTTAAATGGTGTTTGCCTAGCTATACATTTTAAGCTGAGTAATTTTAGTAGTGGTATAAACATTGCATTATTCAGGGAATAATATTCATTAATATGCAATTGCAATTTATAAAGGAAACAGTCTATTTAGCAAATAAATTACTATAATTCTCTATTAGCTACATTGTTTTTTAAAGCATTGGTAATTACATTTTCAGCTATATGACTGAAAGTTTGCTGTATTAGTAAAAACATAAACTTTATTCATACATACTTGTGATGTCAGCAAGAAGCAGTGAAGAATCGGTATGAATTGTTGCAAAGTAACATGCAGTAGTAGTGCCATTTTTTAAAGTTCTTTTCTGCAAAACAAATTATCTTTTACTGCTCATATAAACAGTTACAAATGTTAAAATAGAGTGTCTTTATTTTATCTTCATAAAGTCAAACAGGGACATTTACATTCTGAACATTAACAAGGCATGAAAAATATAACTTAACCACTTTTGTTATAAAATTAAGTCAATATCTACTGCCTGACTGATTTCAACAAACCTAGTGGACTAGAACAGATCTTTAGCAGTTAACATAGGTATTATCAACATGCTGACTGCACTGGGGTGGAAACTTTCACTGAACCTGGGATGGGATGCAGTGCACAGACTACATAAAACAATAATAACCTTACCTAAGGCCACACACTGGAAATGATGGAATAGTGCCACAGGGTAGATGGTCTCATGCAATAGTCACATTTATTTTATACTTGTTGACTAGGGAATTCCATCTGGGCACAAAGGCCCCTTTTCAACAGAGGTCGGGGAAAAGCTGCACCATGACACATAGTACTAGCTTATTTACATATGCTGCATGAGAGAAGCCATGAAACATATCTGGTGCCTCTTCTGTGAGTGTACCATTCAGTAGCTAGGATCAAATAGTTTGACAGACTTGGTACTGATCCTTCTAATAATGTGCATCACAGATGTTCAATGGTGTTATCTTCCTGCATCCTGTAGTTTCATGACACATTATATGTGATCTGATATCTGCTGTCACCTGTTCTTTTGGTGATTAAAAGAATTATGTTTTGCTTACATACTGCCCATACACATTCCCTGTTATATGCAATATGTGAACTGATATATCTCCAAAATACACTGCCAGCTTATAACAGAGATGTGACCCACCCCACTCTAAAAAAATGCAACTGCTGCAGAAATGGATGCTTATCAAAATGTGTTCTGTGTGTGTGTGTGTGTGTGTGTGTGTGTGTGTGTGTGTGTGTGTGTGTGTGTGTGTGTGTGTGTGTATGTGTCTATAAACACACACACACACACACACATATATATATATATATATGTATATATATATATATATATATATATATATATATATATATATATATATTAAAATAACCCATGCACAATAAACAATAGGTCTGGTAGACATGGAGGTGTGCAAAGCGCTGTACCAGATGCCATCCATGCTTCTACAGCTGTGTCAGCTACAGCCATCTCACTCCAAAAAGAAGATGAGACAGTGGCTAAGTGTGTTAAATGCATTTGCAAACTTAAGGGAGACACCTACTAAATTACAGCGGTATTGGCTTGTAATACTGCCTACCACATCTACAACAGGGAAGCAGGATGAGAAAGAAGGTCACTACAGTATGCTGGATAAGAATGGCAATGATAAACTGAATGCATGCAGTAGTCTGCCATAGTTTCATGCCAGGACTTACGTGTGCTTAGCTAAATCCTTGCTTGCTAGTATTTACTGATGAAATGTTGTCTCAGCACATCGTCAGCTTGTTGTGGAGCATTAAAGAAATGATGTAATGGAAAACAGTAGTAGACTAGCCATGTCATATTTTTATATCACTCGTACATCAAGCACAAGCCAGACTGACGTTTCAAGGTATTATCCTGTTCAGAATTTTCCCAAAAGCAAGAATCTTTCATTTCCACAAGTGTGGCCTGTGCCAAGCAACTATGGCACAAAAATTCAACAGCACCAGCTCAGTGGTGATGATTGCTTATAACATAATCCTTGGGTATCTAAGAATACAATGACATTTTTCCTTCGCTTCTCAGCTAGTAAAGAGAGTAACATATGCTTAATCCTTCATTATTATATATGTAAATGCAATAAACCAGTGTGTGTGTGTGTGTGTGTGTGTGTGTGTGTGTGTGTGTGTGTGTGTGTGTGTGTGTGTGTGTGTGTGTGCGTGCGTGTGTGTGTGTGGGCGCGTGTGGGTGTTTCGTGTGTTTACCTGTGTGAGTCTGTGTATATATATATATATATATATATATATATATATATATATATATATATATATATATATATAGGTTCACTTCAAAATCCTGAAAGCTCAAAATCCTGAATCTCAAAATCCTGAACTCAAAATCCTGAAAGCTCAAAATACTGAAAACTCATAATACTGAATCTCATAATACTGCAGAAATACATACAGAAACAAAGAAAAGATAAGCCATATCAGTCTAAACCAACTATAAGCAGGGGGGCAAGCCCCTCGACACCCCCCCAAACCCCCTGCTGCTTAAATAGGTCAACTCCGAGATTGCACTTCACTACACTAAGATGAGTTATATTGTAGTATAGCACATTAAAAGGGAACATGACTACGGTTACAACAGGCAGTCATGAAACATGTAATGATATGTTTGCCATTTTCTTCTGTGAAGTGCGACCTCAGAGTTGATATATTTAAATAGCAGGGGGTGTTGGGGATACAGGGGGGCTTGCCCCCTTCTTATAATTGTAGATGAGTAATATGTTTCTGTATGTATTTCTGCTGCAATACAGTCAGTGTTGGTGTCCTGTATGTTTTTCAGTATTATGAAATTCAGTATTATGAGTTTTCAGCATTTTGAGCTTTCAGGATTTTGAGTTCAGGATTTTGAACTTTCAGGATTTTGAAGTGAACTCATATATATAAATATAGGAATACATGCATTTGAGCGAAAGACCTTTCCTCGATCCAGGGTAACATCAACCAGAAATGTTGAATCTCCCCCTGCCGAATGGTCAGAAAGTTGAACAAAACACCGAATTCGACAATTTCGACTGCTCTGCCACCTAAACAAGTGCAACCATGGGTCAAAAAGGGGGGGATATTTTGCGTTTCGGTTACATTGTATTCGCAATTATGCGAATTTGCTGAAATGCAGTCGAGCATTTTCCGATCGGCCTTCTGCCGTTCTCTCAAATGCATGTATACCATAATATATATATATATATATATATATATATATATATATATATATATATATATATATATACAGTAAACTCTCAGTTAACCGGCATCCATGGGGATTGGTAAATGACGGATAACTGTAGTTTCTGGTTGCTTGAGAGTTACCATAAAAATAGGCCTGACTAATACTGTACCTTATACTATTTGGTTATTTGACTTGTTCTCAACTTGAGGAGAGAGGGAATTTATTCCTATCTTCCTTTTTAAAACTCTAAAACTATAAAAACGTAATGTATGTTTCTGCAGGGGTAAAACAAAAAGTGCAACACATGAAAATTGTACTGTATTTTTTCGATATTTTTTGCCGGATGCTTGAGAGTGCTGATTGCTTCAGTTCCGGTTAACTGAAACGTTACTGTACATGCACACACACACGCACACACACACACACACACACACACACACACACACACACACACATATATATATATGTGTGCGTGTGTGTGTGTGTGTGTGTGTGTGTGTGTGTGTGTGTGTGTGTGTGTGTGTGTGTGTGTGTGATTGTGTGTGTGGATATGTCAAAGTCAAAATAAACTTTATTGTCATTCAGAGATCACACAAGTTCAAAAAGTGAATGAAATTCTGGGTCTCTGGACTCAATCTGTAGACAACATATAGACTATTTTCACAGACATTTACACATATGGCACCTAGCTATTACATCACAGACATGCAAGCAGACAAACTAATACTGCACATAATCAGAAACACATTTTAACACTTTTCACAGTGAACACTTACTTGCATGAGACTTTGTATTGTACAGGTGCTTGGTTAAGATATTTCATTGATCCTTGCACAGAAAGAGACATTTAAGTATTGCACTGTGAACATTTGAGTATTGTACTATGGACCTTAGAGTACTGCACTATGGTTAATTTACAAGTTACACATCATGTATTACACTGAAAGAAGAGATATTTTACTGAATTGCTACTGCCCTAGATGGCCTATAGGTTACAGTCATGGTGAATATTGCACTAAGTATTAGATGAAACTGGCAACCTGGTTAAAGCATAATACGAGACAAGCTACTATAGTTTCTAATGATCCAGAGGGCCATCACAGAGTGTAGTTGTTACTAGAGTCCAGCAGCCTGATGACATTAGCGAAGAAGCTGTTTCTGAATCTCGTAGTTCTGCAACATATGCTTCAGAAGTGCTTTCCGGATGATAGATGCAGGAACAGTCTGTAAGCAGGGTGAGTGCAGTATTTAATTATTCCTCTGGCCCTACTGTGACATCTGAATAAGTACAAGTCATGGATAGGTGTTAAGGTGGTCTTAATGATCCTCTCAGCTGTTTTTGCCACTCTCTGGAGGGATTTGCACTATGAGGTAGAGTAGCTTCTATTCCATACTACGAGGTTGTTCATCGGGATGCTTTCTATAGTACCTCTGTAGAAGGTAGCGAGAACTGTCGCTGGGAGATTCGCTTTCCTCAGCCTTCTCAAAAAGTGCAATCTCTGGTGTGCTTTCTTGACTATGGCATTTGTATGTGTGTTCTAAGACAAGTCCTCATTGATGTGCACTCCCTGAAACTTTGTGCTTCTCACTCTTTCAACTATTTCCCCACTGATGGTGAAGGGAGAATGCTCCTTGCAATTTTTCCTGTAGTCCATAATTATCTCTTTTGTCTTGTTTACATTTAGTGCTAAGCTGTTATTTCCACACCAGGTAATCAGTTGTTCCACCTCATCTCTATACGCTGTTTCATCATTGCTACTAATGAGGCCCACCGCGGTTGTGTCATCAGCAAAGTTGATGATGTGATTTGTATTGTACCTGGCTGTGCAATCGTGTGTTAACAGGGTGAACAGCAAGGGACTTAGTACACATCCTTGTGGGACACCAGTGTTAAGAGTGATGCTATCCGAGGAGTTATTTCCTGTCACACTTTCTGAGGTCTGTCTCTGAGAAAGTCACGAATACAGTTACAAAGTGGAGTGTTGACGTCTAGTCGGAGTAGCTTCATTACCAGATGAAGAAGGATGACCGTGTTAAAAGCAGAGCTGAAGTCAATGAATAGTACCCCCGTGTAGGTGTTTTTATTCTCAAGGTGTTCCAGCGATAGATGGAGTGCTAGAGAGATGGCATCTGCCGTAGAGCGGTTTGCTCGGTAAGCACACTGCAAAGGGTCAAGATCAGCAGACAGCCCAGATGTTATGGTGTTCTTGACCAGTCTTTCAAAGCACTTCATCACTGTAGAGGTGAGGGCTACAGGGTGGTAGTAATTTAGGCAAGGCATATGAACCAAACACCTAAGGCAACACTCTCTGGGGAAAAAAACACATTAATTTCACATAGAACACCAGAGTAAGAGCTTTTATCTTGATCAGAGACTTCATCAGAGTAGTGCTACACACAAATTGAACAATATGAAAACATCTAAAAAAAAAAATACATGACACAAAGAAGCAATCAGTGCTGAACTTTCTTCTTCTATTTCTTCTTATTCTTCTTTAAAACAACTTTAAAACTTATGTGACCATTTATTCCTTGGAAAACTAACACCTGCCAATAATATTCCTGAGAATTAAGCTCATCTTCAACATCAAAACTTCTATAATCTGCCTGCATTCCCTCTAATGCATAAAAAATAAACTTTTTAAATACCAACAAAGCATTTTGTCATACTGAGATTGCACAATAATGTTCATCTATTCTTTTATAAAATGCTCTCTTAGTCTGGCCATGTGCAATCTTCATGCTAGTGATTCTGCCTTGTGATTTTGGTTTAATTTTCATATATATATATATATATATATATATATATATATATATATATATATATATATATATATATATATACATATATATATTTATAGAGAGAGAGAGAGATGCACACCACACACACCATATATATGGTTGCAACATACTCTATCAAATACACATTTTGGCAGTGTCAGCAGAGTGTCCTGTTATAACTTTGAACTGAAAATTGCATTTGTCAGTCTCAGCAGATGCATAATATTCACTCATCTACTGTTCCTGCAGTGTGTGAGCTGTGCTTCCATGCAGATAAGTGGATTTTGCCAGTTAGGGTTAGAAAAAGTGCTAGGTAAAGAGACAAATTTAGTGATCTCTTTTTAAATGTTTTGAATAGTGTGTGTGTGTGTGTGTGTGTGTGTGTGTGTGTGTGTGTGTGTGTGTGTGTGTGTGTGTGTGTGTGTGTGTGTGTGTGTTGTGTGTGCGCATGTGTGTGTTTCTGAGTGTGGGTTAGACTAAGGATTAAGTAAGGTGGTAGTTTAAGCATTTTGTAGGTGTAATGGTGTATGTGCAGCATTTGTGCGTGTGTGTGTGTGTGTGTGTGTGTGTGTGTGTGTGTGTGTGTGTGTGTGTGTGTGTGTGTGTGTGTGTTTCTAACTGTGAGTTAGACTAAGGATTATGTAAGGTGATAGTTTTAGCATTTTGTAGGTGTGATGGTGCATGTCCAGCATATGTATGTGTCTGTGACTGTCTTGCATAGTGGCTCTGTTAGGGGAAATGTTTTTTGGTCAGGTAATGTGTAGGGCTGGGAATAGGGGCAGCACCAGGGTGAGGGCCTTCCTTTTCAAAGGTCTGGCAAGTCATATCAGGGGTATTTTTATGAACACCCATCAAGGTGTCTGTCTCCTTTCTAAAGACAGAAGGTATGTCACACTGCTTAATTTTGCTCCAGAGGAAGGGTAGGTACAGTGTAACAAATCTGTCCTTTGTCTTTGTCTTATTTATTTGTTTGAGTAGAGTTAGATCTCTGGACCTAGTGCTAGCTGGACTATTTGATGTATTAAGTTATAAGAGTTATTGGACTACTGGAGCCCTTGCAGCCCTGTATGCAAGATACAGATTGCCCCTAAGGAGTCTAACTGAAACTGAATATAGGGATAAGGCCTCCAGTCTTTATTTGAAGTTCAGATCTTTTATTTACCTGACCTTTTAAGTTACAAACCTTGGAGTCTTTCCAGTTGTACCCAAGTACACAGGTGTCTCACAATTTTTTTATTTTGAAGTGGTGGATTATCTACACTATAAACTGGAGATATGGGGCTGTTTAGCATATGCAACAATGTTGCACTTTTTGGCATTGAGTCTGAACCCATCTTTATTACACCAACTATTAATAATTGTAAGTTCCTGCTGAAGTCCCTGTATGTTAGAGAGGGTAGTGACAACGCCTCACAACTTGCAATCACCCACAAACTTTGTTAATCAAAGATCCCCATTTCATAAGAGGAGATCTGAGAAGTAGATGCCGAACAGCAAAGGTCCCAGCACAGACAACGTGGAGCTCCATTGGTCATCTTCATGTTCTCAGGGAATTAACCCCCAACTCTTGTCATGTGAGTCTTGCCTCTAAGCCAGTTGGCTGTCCACTTATCTGAATATTAGTCAAGTTGGAGCTCCTACAACATGTTTATTACATTTGCATATTTTACTGCATGAAATGCCTTGGCAAGGTCAAGATGCATTGTGTGGGCACAGTCCACAGGTTGAGTAACCCGCAACAAAGTCTACAAAATTTATTAAACAGGATTAACCCTTGACAAAGCCAAACTGTCGGTAGTCCAAACTGATAATATTTTTGATATCATAGTTAATTAGGTTAGTTATGATATCTTCCTTGGCCTTACATGTGAGACTCATTATTCTGATGGGTCTGTAATTCCTGAGACCACCCTATGGAGTGGTATCACAATATATATACAGCATTCCCATGAGAGAAAATGACTTGCTTGGCACAGGGTGAACAGGTTGTCAACTGGGTGTGTGCGTTCTTGTTTATTGTCATTAATCAGGCAATGAGGTATGTTACTGGGACCTGTGGATGCAGAGTTATTTGTTTTTGGAGAGTGCATTCAGTACATGCTATTTTGCGATGGTTGGTGGCTTGATTCCATCAGAGATAATGGAGACAATCTGATAAAGAGAAACTGGAGACAGTCTAATGGAAGGGGATTGGCTGAGGGAAAAGAAAAAAAAAAGAACAGAGGGATACGTAGTTTTGGAATGATTGTCTCTTGGGTGAAGTTGCACTAAATTTAGCTGCCAATATGTTGGCATATTGTTTTTAGACCTCCCTTTTGTTTTGATCTAGTTGCTGCTTCCGGTTTTGTACATTTGTCCAGGTGCATAACTCTTTGCAGTATCAACATTATGGGTAATACCATTACACTCAAAACTAGAGACTACATCATAGAACTGTAGGAGATTTGTATGTTTAAAGTCCTTGAATTCTGTGACTTTTGATTCTAATGGTTTGAAAATTCTGATGGAGAAGTTTACTAGTTTATGGTCTGACTTGACCAGTGAGGGAGAATACTTGGGGGTGGTACAGACAAGTGCTAAATTTGTTAAGAACAGGTCAAGCATATTCTGTAGTCTAGTAGGTTCTTTATCAATCTGGTCCAGGGATATTTCTTTTTATAAAATCTAAGAATCTGTATGCATATCTTATAGGTCCCCTAGCTAATCACTGGGTAGTTAAAACATTCAAAGATAACATCATTCCTATCTATAGGAAGTTCATCAAGAATATTTAGGAATGCCATGTGCTTTTTTGAAGACATGGAGGGGGTTCTGCCGTATGCTATAAATGGATAGCTGATCTTATTTAGTGTAGCCCAAATGTTCAGCTTGAGGGTCTCTAGGTATCATTCTTGAGGTAATGTGGTCTCTAACAAATATGTGTAGACCAACACAGTTCCCTTCAGGTCAAAAAAGTGTCTAAAAAGCAACGGAGATCTTGCGTTCTCTGTTGCTGTAAAAAAAGACTTATACTAATGGAAAAAGTCCAGGCGACCGGGCCTTATTCCATTAGTATAAGTCTGATTTACAATGTGCATGCTGACCAATCAGCGTGCACGTTTTGAAATATTAATGGGGGGGGGTCATTGTATAATGATACATATTGGATACTCTTAGAATGACACCAAGTGTTTAGCCAATTGTTAAAGTCAGCATTATTTTTGGTGATGGAAGTATTCCACTCCATATTAGGGTTTTTCCTGCATTTGTGACTTACATGGAGGGCTCTGTCATTTCTCCCTCCAAATCCCTCATTGTTCTGTGCACCAAATCATTTACAGCAACATGGGCCACCAATGCGCTATAGTCATACTTGTCTGGTTCAATGGTCCTAAGAGCCCTTGTAGCATCAGCATCTGGGTCCTGAAAGACATCTCACTGTCACCATGATTTTATCCAGCCTCATAAACATGGAATCTGTGTGCCTAATCATGGAGTCACCAATCACTAGTACATTTCTATTTGTGTTTTTGAATATGGCTTTGGTGTAATTGGTGTCGGTTGTCCTATTTCCTGGTGACTGTTAGTTTTGTTGACTCTAGATGATTGTGTAGGGTTTAGTTTACACCATGCCTTGTGCCTACTACTTCACTGTGGCTTGTGAAAGGATGTTTTTGTGCATCAGCATATGGTAATTTAGCATGGGTAGGTATGGAGTGTGATGCAGGTGGGTGGCACTCACAGGGTGGGTTTGTTTGTGAGAATGTGGCCTTGCATTTGACAAGGTGCTTGCACTGCTTATAAATAGGCAGTGACGAGTTAAGCAAGAGATCATTATCTGTGAACATCAGACAATTCTTACATTGCCTGAGTATACCAAGTGCTATAAGGCTGGCAACAGAGTTTAAACTTGTTGGCAGATTTTACATTTTGACCAAGGTTACTAAGTTTGTCAGAGAAGAAAAAAGAGAGTAAAATAGTGTTTCAATTCATGGTTTAAAGTATTGGTTAACATATATCAATAGCAGATTAATAAAACTTTAAGCACCAAGTTAACCATATACAGTCTATATTCTAATGTAGCCTAACAATAAGAGGATGCATATGGACAGAAACTGGGCCAGATTTATGAAAGCTTGCACGGAGTTGTAGAGTAGAGTAAGATGTCAGACAGTCAATATGTCTGCCGAGCGATCCAGCAACAGCCGGCAGGGGCGTGCATGAGAGCTTCTACAGCTAGTCTTGCACGGACAGTGTCATGGTATGTAAATTACCTCATTTGCTGCTGAAAGCTATGCAAATGAGGTAAATTTGAAATCCAGGGAGCACTAACCTGTCCGTGGAAGAGTAGTGTTATCTGCAGAATTGTACTCCATTGGTAACAGAGTACCATTCTGCAAATAGCAAAACGGAGCTATGACAGCTCCAAATAAAGGATGCATCCAGTTGAGGAAGCATGCCAATGGCCAAATATAAGGCCATTGGCATTTTTAAATGTTTAAAATTGTTAAAATCAAATTTTTTCCCCGATCTCTGATGTTTAAGCGTAGCGCAGCACTGCGCAAATGTGCGGCACTTAAATAAACAAGAAAATAATTAAAAAATAGCCAAAATAGGCATTTTCACTAAAAAGCTTATCCTGCCATGCAGGTGAATGGCAGGCTGAAGTCAACATGGCCACTGAGTAGTGGTTGCTAAGGGGGGAAGCTCAGTGTGAGAGATGTAACCAAGCATTAGTAGGCAATCCTATGCAAATGAGGATAAGGATAATGAATCCTAATTTTCCCCCGCATGTGAGCCATGTCCCAAGAGTGTAAGTGTAGGAGTAAGTGAGTAGTAGAGTAGAAGATAGGTGACATCATGAGGGGATGTGTCAGAAAGGCTGTATGCTTATTGGAGCACAGTGTCTTGTGTTTGCCCTGAGCTGCTCAGGATTGCAAGAGGCATGTCTGCAGTTGTCCTTTTTGAAAACCAGAAACCAAGGGCGTATGCCGTGAATATATCTGAAATTTCTTGCAAACGTGCACACAGCATGTGCGCACGTGTGCGCGTGTGTGTGCTCGTTTGCGCGGCGCTGCCCTGGGCGGAAACAGAAAGGGAAAAGGAAGGAAAAGAAGTCTGGAAAATCTCTCATATAATCCCTCTACACAAAGGCGGTAACTCTATTGACTATTCTAACTTCAGACCTATTGCTCTTCTTTCTCCTTTAGCAGAAATGATGGAGAAATGTATTCATCAGCAACTTGTACAGTACCTCTCTCTTCACAATATTATAGCTAACCGTCAACATGGCTTTAGACCTCACCATAGCACCACCACTGCCCTCCTTTCCTTTGTAGATACCATTAACAGCAATCGCAACAATAATCTATTCTCTTCTGCCTTATTCATTGACCTTTCTAAAGCTTTTGACATGGTCAACCACTCTTCTTTAATTAGCATTCTTGAATCCCTATCATTTGATAACCTTGCCATCAAATGGTTTACGTCATACCTCAGTAACAGACAACAAGCCGTTCGTTGGGAAAACCACATCTCCTCCTTACTGCCCATTACTATTGGAGTTCCTCAGGGCTCCATTCTTGGTCCTCTCCTCTTCTCCCTCTATATTAATGATCTCCACTCTGTAATTCCTCAAGCTACCTGCATTCAATACGCAGATGACTCCACTATCATTTGTTCAGCATCCTCCTCTTCAGATCTAATCTCACTAACTCAAACTATGTTCAACACAGTAGAAACATGGTTCACTAGACGATACCTACTTCTCAATGCTAAAGAAACCAAACTTCTCCTCTTCACCCCCACCACTGTACCTCCACTATACTTCACCATCTCCTCAATCAACAACACTGTCATCTCTCCTGACCCCACAACTAAACTACTAGGAATAACCATTGATAACAATCTCTTTTGACCAACACATCAACAACACCATCAAATCAGTTAACAGAAAAATAGGATCATTATACCGTATTAAACCATTTCTCACCCCATCTACTAGAGCTACTATTGCTCACTCCCATCTCATATCTACTCTCTTTACGCCTCCCCTATCTTCACCAACCTCAAGAAAACTAACCTAAACAAACTAGCAACTTGCTACAATAACATTGCCCGCTTCGCCACTGGTAACCCTTTTAGAACCCATCACTGCCACAATTTGAAACACTTAGGCTGGCTGGAACTACAAAACTATCTTATTATCTCACAACTTACTATTGCCCACAAATTACTGTACCAACCTACCAACACCCCTATACTTTCACAACTTTTACTCCCTTATAACAATCGTACCTCTCTTCGTTCCTCATGTAAACTTATGACCAAACCCATAAAGGCCCACAACGTAGCTGGTGACTCTCTTTTCACCAATAATGTAGGAAGAGCATGGAATTTGCTGCCCAAAGAGTTAACTCTAATCTCATCCTTACCTCTTTTCAAACAACATATCAAACTGTACTTCCAAAACCACTGGCTTTGTTCTTGTAGTACTGCAGGCTAACTTCCCTCTCCCCACCCTCTCTTTTCCTTTTACCCTTCTTTTGCTTATTAATTAGCAACTACCCTGTTTCTTTTCCCTTGCTGTCCCACTATGCTCTGACCTACTTCTCCCATCTCTCCCACCTCCTCCTGACTGTCTTCCTTCTTTTCCTCTCTCTCTTCCTAACCCCTGCCTCTTCCCTTTTATTCATTTTACATTCTCCTTCTACTACTCTACCCTTCTGAGCTTCAACTGTTATCCATATGGCAAATGCCTTATTGCATAACCTTTATGTACTAGGTAAAATGCTTTGAAACTGACCAAACATTATGTATGATATTAAACTGTTTGAGTTTCTTAATGTATGTTGATTTTATTAACAAAATTGATTTATATTTCTATTTTTATTGTATGTCTTTATTAACAATATGTCTGTCTGTCATTATTATGTTATGTGTGGAGCTTTTCTCCCCGGGCCTCTACTGAAAATGGACATATATCCAGCTAGACTAGCCTGGTCAACAAATGTAAAATAAAATAAAATAAAAATAAAGTAGTAGGAAGTTAACCAAGGAGAACTAGCGGAGCTGCCAGGTGAAATATATCAGAATCAGCCAATTACACAGGCAGCAGACTAGCCCAGCCCAGCCCAGCACTTTAAACTCTGCAAACAGCATTCTTCCCTGTTTTATCCCAAGAACTCTGTAACACTGCAGTACACAAACAGGGAAAGCTTAAAAACTTTAAAGTCAGACAAAATGTTAGGGGCTGCCCTTGCTATCATAAACCAACATGTGCAAGGTGCTGAGGGTGGTGATGTTGTAAATGCTGTTTAGCAACCCACAGTAAGGAGATGGAGAAGAGTGTACAGACCCAGGGTAACCTACCAGGGGCTACATGAGCTGGAGATAGTGGAGCACTATAGGGTGGACAGAGACCTCCTGCAGCAAATTGTTGAGCTGTGCCGGCCACACCTCACACACAGAACCAAGAGAGGGGAACCCATCCCAGTGGATACCAAGGTATGTGTTGGCCTAAGAATACTAGCTACAGGTACCTTCCAGAGACCAACTGGTGATATGATGGGGATTTCACAGGCATCAGCATCCAGGGTACTGCACCAGTTCCTGGATGTCATGTCAGCACATGTCGGTGAGCACATATATTTCCCCAATTTCCGTGAGGCATTGGCCAGTAATATGCATCTTTTCCACCAAATAGCAGAATACCCTGAGGCAGTGGGTGCAATAGACTGCATGCACATACACATCAAAGCACTACCCAGTGAGTCGGGTAGGGTCTACATCAACCGCAAGGGCTTCCCCTCCATCAACTGCCAGGTCATGTGCATTGCCCAGGGCATAATAATGAATGTGTGTGCTGGCTGCCCTGGAAGCTGTCACGATTCGGATGCAGCTGTACCAGAGATTTGCCAATGGGGACATCCCTGATGGTCACCTAGTGGGGGATGCTGGATACGCACTGGAGCCGTGGCTGATGACACCCATCAGAAATGTACACACACCCGAACAAGAACTCCATAATGAGGCACGCTCACAAACAAGAAATATTATTGAGCGTGTGTTTGGGATGCTCATGTTACAGTTCCTTGGATGCTTGGACACATCTGGTGGAGCCTTGCAGTACTCACCAACTACATGTACCCAAATTATCATGGTATGTACCATGCTACACAATATGATCCTGCAAAAACAGCTGCAGCAGGAACAGCATGGGGCAGGGCCAAACAGCCCCCCACCATTTCCAAGGCCTGCACAGGCACCGCGTGACTCAGAGGAGGAACAACATGAGCCTGCCCCAGTAGGTAGAAGGATGTGTGCCCAGTATGCCCTGGCCTTGTCAAAGAGGCAATGCATAGCACAAACACTGACTCAGTAGGAACCCTGGAAATGACACCTCTCTCTGACTCACACATACAGTAAAAGGGATGCCTAACTTGATACTACCTGTTTTCAAACATGTATAGGGAGTGTACTATGTGCATCCGACATAGGCAGCCCTGCAGCACCACCTGAGGCATGAGTGCCCTATTTTAAGCAATATAAAGCACTGCTAAGCACATTTTACCAGTATTGAGCATATTTAAATTCAATTGCACGTAGCCGCACACCGCACTAACCAGTGCAACATTGGGCAAAGTCGGGCAACGTTGAGCAATGTTGGGCAAAGTCGGGCAAAGTTCAGCAAAGTCAGGTAAACACGCTCACACCTGCTTTACTGTTCCTTAAGCAGTCTGGTCTGCCCAGCAGGAAAATAAAAAGAAGTGACAGGGCTCAAACTCAGGATACTGTGCACTATAGTCACAGTACTGAACCACTAAGCCATGACAGCATTTCACTGGCACAGACACAACTTAACTCACTCACACATACCAGTTGGGGGAGGGGGTCACATACCTAACAGTCACAGCCAGCAGGACAAATGTAGACAAATGCAAACACAAACAAATGCTGTATCATGCCCTCTGAAGAGGCATATGAGTAACCTCCCCCCAGGCCTATGCAGACAGATAACAGCAGGCTAGGCAGTGTGATGTGGGTTGGGTAGGCTATGAAGTCACAGACTAATATGCATGTAATTGGAAGCTAAGGTCTGTAGTACAGTGGTATGCCTCAAGCCAGTACGATAGGCAACAGTACAGACTGAAATGGAGTACCTGACATAGCAGTGCAGGCCTAGAAAATGTGTATAAGTGTCAGGTGAACCCTTCATCCTATGTACACCCACAGTAACAATCAGGTGTGCCCCCAGGTAGAAATGTACAAATAATAGCTGTCCCCGCTGTATGTAGAATGACTCATGGAAGCCCTGCAGGCACACTGTGCTTCCTGTTAATGTACAACACAAAGGTGAGCCCTGAAGTAAAAAACAACTTGATTTTCACACACATAGAGTATATATGCTCATACTGGGCATGCTCACACACTTAAATTTAGCAAATTTCAGTCAGCAACATACTGAAAGGTCATACTGGGCATGCTCACACACTTAGGCCATGTCTGAGTACAGCAGTGGGCCACAGATATCTGGCAGTTGCAGTTCTTACTCCAGACACTTGTCACTATTCACCAATCCTGCCTTGTGCACACACTGATATGAAAACAGACCCATATAATATATTGGGCACCTGTCATAATCAAACTATGTACTCCAAGTACTTAAGTTATTCAAAGAAAGTGAAAAACCAAAGAAGATCAATACTTCTCTGATCAGTATCGTCAAGAAACAATGAGCACTCCTAACATTATCCAAGCCATGGTCAAAGTGTCTATAGAGAACCATGAAGCTTTCTTTCGCTATGTCATAAATATCAATGTAAACTAATATATGTTCTGAGTCAGTGCAAACTGTAAATGAATACATGTACATGTGCATGACTGACATTGCCAACATCTTGTCAGACAGGTTCATACATATTTACCCCCTTCTCACTGACAAAAGGGTCCATTGTCATACCTGGAGATTGTGAAAACCCAGAAATCACATATACAATGGTTAAACAGCTCTTTCCAGACCTAAAAACATGGCGTGTATGGGGTAACATGGTTTCCCTGGCTGTGTCATATGTGAACTCCAAAACAAACAGACCCTGCACCTGAACAGTCTGTTGAGACTCACTGTCTGTACAGGATATGAAACTGTTGAATGGGTTACAGCAACATTTGGCACACTCCACGAGTGTTGGTACACAACAGACCACGGGAACTATCATCTTATAAGCCTAATAAGCCTGATGTGCAAAGCCACGGAGTCCATCATTATAGAACTCATAAACAGAGCTATTGAGAGCCTACAAACACCCAACCCTACCCATTTTGGTTTGGTTAGGGGCAGATCATGGTTCCTAAACCTGCTAGACAGTTTTCAAGGCAGTCACCCAGGACATGCATTAATGAAATGAGCTACACACGGCCTACATAGATCTTGAAAAGCCCTTTTCCAACATCTCACACACATGCCGTAGCCACAAAATCAACAACCTGTGCATAAACACATATGTCATCTGATGGATTGCCAACTGGGGCACAGATAGATCCCACAAGGTAAGAATTGTGGTCTCCCTGTTGGACTGTAAGCTGGTAACAACTGCTGTCCCCCATGGATCAGTCCTGGGACCCCTCCTGTCTGGTGTATACTTTTCAGAAATACAGTCAAACACGAGGGCTACGTTTAGCAAGGTTTGTGGATGACTGCAAAAAGGTTGTCATAATCGATGTTTGGGACAACAGAGACATCCTTAAAAAGGGTCTAAGTCAGATATATGTGTTGCCAAACTTATGGGCTCGAGCTACAGTCATACAAATACCACATAGGTGCCAACACCCTAAATATGGAGGTAATAATAAGGGATCTATGGACACATGTGGATAGTCATCACTACTTCCAGAAACACATTCACAAAGTGGTTAGAAAATCATGCTATATGTTCCCACAAACTGCCAAGGTCTTTGCATGTAGGTCAAACGAGGGTCCCTCTACTCATCAGTCATCAGACCCATCATAGAGTACCACAACACACTTGCGATGAATCTGACTAGGCACCTTCAGTAGCTGAAAAGACCACTGATGTACCTCAACAAGAGCATTACTGGCCTCAAACAGTTGCCCCATGCAACAAGACTGAATTTAACTCAATCTGTACTCTGTTGCATACTGTCTACTCAAGTGATCTCTGCCCAACAGACAGGTCTACGTCCAATGCAGAACGGATGTACATGTGCTCTCTGAAGTAACCCCAAGCTCACTGTACTACATGCTCTAGGGATATCATCATCGCAACAATAAATAGAACATGTTGGAGGGATACATTAATAAGTCACAGACTTCCCTTTCTTTGGAACAGGCTCCCTCCCAACCTACATTAAGCTCAGTCCCTCACTGACACTGTGAAACTGAACTGTCACACCATGGATCACTTCATCAGCTCTACTACACAGAGGCCTAAGGAACTAACTCCATGGGTGGTGATAGCTGCACACTCTGGCCATACTAATATATGCCTTCAGACAGATAGCCTATTACCTACCTATGTACCTATATATATATATATATATATATATATATATATATATATATATATATATATATATATATATATATATATATATATATATATATATATATGTGTGTGTATATATAGGGGGAACACAGTATAATAAGCCAAAGAAGGATGGGCAGAGATGTGTGTAAGAGGGTGACCATGACAGGGAGCCATCCAGGACTGTCCCACCCAGCACACATCCCAATAGTACAAACGACATGAGGTGCACATCTCACCTAATGTACATAGCAGCCACCAGTATCTGTAAGCATTACAGTGTATGTGGTCCATGTGCCTGCTGTACAACATGACGGTACAATGAAGTACACATCTACTATCTGTAGACATGTACCTGTCACATAGTCTACTACATACCTATGAACCTATCTTCAATAAAGCATATGTTAGCCTAGGCAAGTTGTGCAGCTTTCACCACCTCATTGGGTAGTCTCCCAAGCCCTCATTCTAATAGTTAGTACCCTAAGCCCCTTTCTAGTGGGGCTGCTGATGTGATGGCTGGCGTGAATTGTCTGTTTCCCATCCACTCATCAAGGTTCCTATTGAAGAGTGTCAGCGAGTTGCTCTGTCTGATGTGCACTGGGACTCTGTTCCACAGTAAGGCAAGTGTCTGGGATGGTACTCTATCCCACCAGAATGTTGTATTCATTGTTGTGATGAGGTTCATATCCCTGGAGTGTGTAGGGCGACTCAATTTTGCTATCTGTAGATGGAGCATGCTCAGCAGTTATGTGTTGGACATGGCTCTGTATGTTAGGCAGAGTGTGCCTCTGAGTAGGCGGTATGCAACGAAGAACAGATTTAGTTTTACCAGTTGTGTTGCATAACACAACTGTTTGAGGACAGTAATCCTCTTGGTGAAGTACCTCTGTGGTCTCTACAGCTGCTGGATATGCATAGTTGAGCACATCCAAAATGGTGCATTGTACTCAATGATGGGTCTGATAACTTAAGAGTAGAGGTCCACCACTACCTCTTCGGATTCTGATGCAAACCCTTTGTTGATTAGGTGGGCCACATAGGATTTTCCAATCACTTTGGCAACATGGTTGTCAAAGGAAAGATGACTATCTACTTGTGTCCCCAGATCCCTTATTACCTTGTCAGTTTTAAGGGAGTAACACCTATGTGGTAGTTTGTGAGTTATTTGTTTTCAGCAAAGGGGATCACTATGCATTCCTCCACATTGAGCTTGAGGCCATGATTCTGACACCACACATCTGTCTCATAGAGTCCCTTCTGGAGAATATTTGTGTCATCCGGGGAATCTATTATGGCAAACACTTTAAGTTCCCAGCAAACTTAGTCAACCACAACCCTCCTGTGTTGGCATGTACATTTGAGAAGTCTATACCAAACAGGAGGGACCCCAGGACTGAACCCTGGGGGCCACCAGTTGTTACCGGTGTGGAGTCTGACATGTAGCCAGCAACTCATAATTTGTGGAATCTATCTGTGAGCCAGTTTGCAATCCATCTTGTGATGTATGGATTCATGCCCAGGTTGGTGAGTTCATCTATGATACCTGACTGGGGAATGGTGTCAAAGGCTGTAGTGAGGTATAGGTAGGCTGTGTTGAGCTCATTTCAATCATCTGTAGCCTGGGTAACAGTCTCAAAGAAATCCACCCAGTTCAGGAGGTGTGATCTACATATGATGAAGCCAAACTGGGTGTGCTCAACTGTGTGAAGGTTCACAATCTCTTTATTGTTGACTTTCATTATGATTGGCTCCATTGCCTTAAAGATCAGACTCGTCAGGCTCATAGAGCATGAATGCCAAGGGGTTATTGTGGCCCAACCCCTGTGGAGTGCGAAGAATGTTGCTGTGCAACATTCTATGGGTACATATCCTGTACAGAGCATGTAGAGAGAGGTGTAGGTATCCTTGATGAATATGGATACATCCCCACCCTATGTGCTATGATCCAGGTCCTGATGCTGGAAGGTATGGAATGAGTAGTATCCTGGTAGTGCTGGTGTGCTCTCTGGAGCCTTGAACTAGGTTTCTGTTACTGCACAGATATCAGTATTTTCCATACTGAGATGTGCCTCGAGTGTGTGCATCTGGAGGCTGAGACTTCTGGCAATGAGTAGCGTTTAGCTAACTTTGTGGTTATTTGTGTTGGTTATGGGGTTTGGTTTGTCCTGAGTTACCAGTGTTCCACACCTGAAGTCAGTGCCTCATTGGTCCCATCTGACCAAAAGCTAATTACCCTACATATCCACATTCTGAACCCAACCCCATTAAGGAAACCATGTTAAAAATGTCTCCAAAGCCAACTTCATGCTTCTTAAGACAGAAGTGCTGAACATCAGGACACCCATGCAGATGGACAATACTGTTACCACTACTGAATCCTTCACAAGTGCACTTTATAAGCACTTACATGAGTGTATGCATCATGCTATCCCAAACAGAACCAAGAGGCTATCCTCCAAGAAAAGGAAGCCAATCTGGTGGTCCCCTGCCATAAACAAACCGCACAACAGAAGGAAGAAACTATTGTAAAAGAGGATAAAATCCCATGATTGGATCAGCTCCCTGGTCAGCCTCAGGAAGAAGCTGCGATCCCTGATAAAATCCTCCAAAGCTAGTTATGAAAACAAAGTCGACACTGATTCTAAAGACAACCACAAAACATTCTATAGCTATGTCAAGAATCTCAATGGCAACACTCAGATCTGCTCTGAGTTACAGCACAATGGCACTAAATATACAGACCCAACTGATATGCCAACAGATAGGATCAGTGCTAACTTTACCCCCCCTCTCACCCAAGAAAGAGCACATCTCTATACTGGAAGAATGCAAAGTTGCTGTCATCATGGCTGCACTGGTAAAAACCACTCTTCAAAGCCAGGAACTCAGCATCCATGGGACCAGATTACATCCTAGGCTGCGTTCTACACAAACTACAGAACGAACTGGCACCACACCTACGTACCATGTTCAATCATAGCCTCGCCTCAGGCTTTGTGCCAGGTAAATGGCGCACAGTGACGGTTATCCCACTACACAAGGGAGGAGTCTCCACGGACCCCAGGAACTAGAGCCCCATTAGCCTGATGAGCCTGGTCTGCAAGGCCATGGAACGTATCATCATGGAACTTATAAACAAAGACATTGGTAATCTCCAAACTCTGGATCACAACCATTTTGGGTTTGTAAAAGGCAGATCATGTCTCCTAAACCTGATAGACTTCTTTAAAGCAGTCACCAAAGCTGTAAACAAGGGAAAGGTGGTTCACACAGCCTATCTAGATCTTGCCACAGCTTTCGACACCATCCCCAACTCTGGAATTATGGATAATCCCACTAAACTAGGTATAAATCCCTATGTTACAAGATAGGTTGCCAGCTGGCTCACTGACACAACCCACACTGTGAAAGTAGCAGACTCTAAGTCCGACTTTGGACCAGTGACAAGTGAAGTACCACAGGGTTGAGTCCTGGGTCTTGTCATGTTTGGTATCTACTTCCCTGAAGTACAGGTTAACATGGAAGGTCTCTGGCTAATGAAGTTCCCAGATGGCTGCAAACTAGGAGTCATAATCGAGACTACTAATGATGTGGACATCCTACAAAAGGGCCTCACTGAGACAGATGCCTGGTGTCAAAGCCATGGCCTCAAGCTCAATGCCAAAAAGTGCATTGTCATCCCCTTTGGTAAAAACACTCTACCCATGAACTACAACATAGGTGGTAGTATACTTAACACCGAAATTGTGATAAGAGACCTTGGGACACAGGTGTTCAGTAGACAATCCTTTGATAATCACATTGCTACAGTAGTCAGGAAATACTTCTACATGGCACACCTCATCACAAAAGGTGTCTCATGCAGAATAAAAGAGGTCATTGTTCCCCTCTACTCATCACTCATTAGATCCATTATAGAGTACAATGCCCCTTTTGCTATGTACCTCACAAGACATCTATAACAACTGGAAAGCCTGCAGAAATACCTCACAAAGAGGATTAGTGGCCTCAAATACATGCCATACACAGACTGTCTCAAAACACTGCAGCTTTACTCTGTCGCATATCGCCTACTCAGAGGTGATCTCTGCCTAACATACAAAGCTATGTCAAACACAGAGCTGTTGGACATGCTCCACTTAAAGAAATCCCAATCCCTCCTAGCGTCGACCCCAAAACCCAGACTGAAATACAAAAGGAGGGGGTGTATCCATTTTCATAAAGGATACCCACACCTCCAGGTTAGTGGCACAGCACGAGGCCTTGGAGACCATGAAAGTGCAACTAACATTGGGCAAAGCTGCTTACCAGATTGTAGCCTGCTATAGATCACATACCTTGTCTCAGGACCCTCACTCAGCATTCCTGAGAACACTGGGAAATATAAAGGTCCTAACAAACACCATGATATGAGGAGATTTCAACTACCCAAACACTGACTGGGAGAATTACTTAAGTACAAAGTCCTTTGCCCAATGCTTCCTAGAGTTTATAAACTCAAATGGCCTGGAGCATCTGGTCACCATGCCCACTAGAGGTGACAACATACTGGACCTGATCATCACCAACATCCACATCCCAACCCCCCTCCCAGTCAACAAACCACTGTGAAAAACTTTTCAAAAGCAAACTTCACACTTCTCAAGACCGAAGTGGAAAGTTTTAAAGCCTCCTTGCTACAGGATAATGCTATCCAATCTGCAGAATCCTTTACAAGTGCATTCTATGAGCATCTACAGGGATGCATGGATTGAGCCATCCCAATTAAAACCAAGGCTCACTCCTCCAAAAAGAAGAAACAAATCTGGTGGTCCATGCCCATAAATAAGCTATACAACAGAAGGAGGACACTAACACATGATAGAGCAAAATTCCAAAAAGGAAAGGCATCACTGATCATTATTACCAAGAAACTACGATCTCTCATAAAATAATCCAAGTCCAGTTTCTAAAGAAAAATTGCCAAGGAATCTAAAGATAACCACAAAGCTTTCTTTAGCTATATCAAACATTTAGGTGGCAACTCTCAGATATGCTTTCAGCTACTGCAAAATGGCAAAAAATACACTGAACCAACTGACGTTGCCAACATCCTGGTGGACAAGTTCAGTGCAAACTTCACCCTCCCTCACCCCAAAAGACCCGTGTCCATCCCAGAAGAATGCAGAGCCCCAGACTTCATGGACATGCAGGTAAAAACACCCCTCTCCAAAGCTAAGAACACAGCATCAGTGGGACTGGATGGTGTCCCAGGCTGCATCTTACATGAGCTCCAAAAGGAACTAAACCCTCACCTACATTCACTGTTCAGACTCAACCTTACCACAGGCTATGTACCCAAAGAATGGCGTACAGCAACAGTCATCCCATTCCACAAAGGTGGTGCCACAACAGAACCTGGGAACTATCGCCCTATAAGCCTGACCAGCCTGGTCTGCAGAGCTATGGAGCGAATTATCATGGAACCCATAAACAGAGACATTGGGAACCTCCAGATACTGGACCTTACCCAATTTGGCTTTGTTAAAGGCAGATCCTGCCTCCTAAACCTAGTTGACTTCTTTGAAAGAAGGCCATTGATGAAGGGAAGGTAGTCCACACAGCCTACCTGGACCTCACTAAGGCCTTTGACACCATTCCCCACTCTGGCATCATATACAAGCTTACCAGCTTGAACATTAACCCCTATGTCATGAGATGGGTGGCCAACTGGCTCACGGATAGAACACACATGGTCAGAGTTGCAGGTGCCATGTCCGGCTGTAAACTAGTCACAAGTGGCATCCCACAGGTCTCGGTCCTGGGACCCCTCCTGTTATATACTTCTCTGAGGTACAGGCAAGCATGGGAGGACTATGGCTGACCTAGTTCCCAGAAGATTGTAAACTGGGGGCCATAATCGACTCTCTGGCTGACACAGACATCCTCCAGAAGGGTCTTATAGAGACAGATGCCTGGTGACAAAACCATGGCCTCAAGCTGAATGCCAAAAAATGCATAGTCATCCCCTTTGGAAAAAACAAAGTGCCCACAAATTACCACATAGGTGGTACTCCACTAGGTATGGAAAATGTAATTAGGGACCTGGGGACCCAGGTAGATAGTAACCTCTCCTTTGATAATCACATTGGCAAAGAGGTTAGATATTCCTTCTATGTAGCCCACCTAATCACGAAAGGGTTCACCTCTACATCAAGAGAGGTCATTGTGCCCCTCTACTCATCACTCATTAGGCCCATAATAGAGTACAATGCCCCATTTGATATGTACCTTAATTGGTACATGCAACAGCTGGTAACACCACAGAGGTACTTCGCCAAGAGGATCATGGGCCTCAAAGAGATGCCCTATGCAGCTTGACTAAAGAAACTCCAGCTCTACTCGGTTGCTTACTGCCTGCTCAGAGCTGATCTATGCCTGATGTATAAGGCCATGTCCAACCCAGAATTAATAGATATGCTCCACCTCAAGAAAAACAAATCTCTTCGAGCCACATGCACCAGTGAATTAAACCTCAGCAAAGCAATAAACAGGACATGCTGGGGGGATAGATTCCTGTCCCAGAGACTTCCCTCACTCTGGAATAGAATCCCAGTTGATGTTAGGCAGAGCCCCTTGCAGACTCTCTTCAAGAGAAATCTTGATGAGTGGATGGGAAATTGTAAATTTACCCCTGAGATCACTTCAGTGGCCCTGCTAGACAGAGGCCCAGGAAACTAATTTAAAAGGGAGGCGAAAGCCAACACATTCTGGCTAGGCTTATAAATGGCCTTGGGCAGATAGCCTAGTACCTATCTATGAACCTATGAACCTACACGCTCTAGGGACCTAAACCTTGTCACCACAATAAACAGAACATGCCGGAGGGATAGATTCCTGTCCCACAGACTTCACATACTCCAGAATAAACTACCTATCTATATCAAACAAAGCTCCTCATTAGCACTCTTCATGGAAAATCTTGATTATTGTATGGGAAATAGGAAATTCACCCTGGGGATCACTTCTGTGTCTCTGCATGACAGTGGCACAGGAAAATAAATTTCTTGGGTGGCAAAAGCCAGGGTACCTTTTTAGCTGGCCTTGTATAGGCCCCAGGGCCGATAGACTAGTACCTACCTATGAACCTTTGAGCCTTGCCTAAAAAAGGTAATATGGGGACAGCACGAGCCTTGGCCAATATTCAGAAGCATTGGGGCGACAGGTGCAAACCATCTGTAGTGAAGCAACAAGGCTTGTCTATCATGTCATCACAGGCAGAGAGAGACTGGATCCCCTTTGAATGACACCAGAAGCTCAGCCAATTGTTGAAGTTTATCATCTTTCTGTTATATTGCAGTATCATGTAGGTGAAGGTAAGATGCTACTCAAGGTTTGACCCTGTGTGCGCCAGCATGTGGTGCATCAACCCATATATGATATGGTCATGGCCTATGCATACAATACACTCACAATACACCTAGTATGATAAGCCTGCTGAGGTTAGCAAATGTGAAAAAAACCCTTGTGCAAACTGTCAGCAAGTAATGTCTGTATTGCACCCTGTAACTCCATATTGTTTGCTGAAGTGTAAAGACATACTTAGTTTGGATTAAGAACACCGCACTTGCCAACTGTGTGTGTGTGTGTGTGTGTGTGTGTGTGTGTGTGTGTGTGTGTGTGTGTGTGTGTGTGTGTGTGTGTGTGTGTGTGTGTGTGTGTGCGTGTGTGCGTGTGTGTGTGTGTGTGTGTGTGTGTGTGTGTGTGTGTGTGTGTGTGTGTGTGTGTGTGTCTCCCTGGGGAGGAGCAACCTTTTTGGAGACTACTCAAACACCTTAAAAATGGTATACTCATCTTTGTCAAGTCCGATGATGTCACCATCCTACAAATATACCTGTGGAAAAGTGAAATTTCAGTAATGTATATAGTATGTTGTGTAAATGTGTGCTGCTGTAATATCATAATGTAAATAGGTAGGGGTTTGAATCCTGCACTTGCTAACTATGTGTGTGTGCCCCTCTGGGGAAGAGCAGCCTTTTTGGAGACTACTCAAACACCTTAAAAGTGGTATACTCATCTTTGTCAAGTCCGATGATGTCACCATCCTACAAATATACCCTTGGAAAGGTGAAATCCCAGTGATGTGTGGAGCGTGTCGTGTAAATGCGTACTGCTGTAGTATCATAATGTAGTTTGGTAGGGGTTTGAATCCTGCACTTGCCAAGTGTGTGTGTCTCCCTGGGGAGGAGCAACCTTTTTTGGGGACTACTCAAACACATTAAAAGTGGTATACTAATCTTTGTCAAGTCAGATGATGTCACCATCCTACAAATATACCTGTGGAAAGATGAAATCTCAATAATGTGTATAGCACGTTGTGTAAATGCGTACTGCTGTAGTATCATAATGTAGTTAGGTAGGGGTCTGAATCCTGCACTTATCAACTGTGTGTGTGTGTGTCTTCCTGGAGACTAAATCCACAAAAAGAAAACGCTGTAATAACAAAGAACAACCAAAAACAGCTTGACCAGTCCAGGTTACCACCACCTCACGATAGGAATACAGCTCACAATGAGGACCACGAACTCCAAAGCTCAGATTTATTAACGTCACAATGTATTGGGAAAAACACGTTTTCATCGATAAAACAACTTCTTCAGATAAAACCATGTACAAAACAGCTCTTTAAATACTCTTCTTAAACAATCAATTGTGATGCAAAGTAATCAACAATTATACAATTAATTAATTGAATAATAAAACCATATACTGCATTTTAAAGCCACAAAGTTTTTTTACAATGAAATAAAATGAAATAGAAATATAAAAATGTAAAATATATTAGTGTTTAACCAATTTTCTATTGAGCCACATAAACAGTGAGTAAAACATGTATACACATATATTGTTGCAATACAACTGCCTTGTTACCAACCTTAATAGATTATAAAATATGTGTATAATGTTCTATGTATATTGGTCTTCTAATTTATCTTTGTATTTTATGTTAGTGTAATTGTATTTGTATCTATATACAAACACCCTAAATTATATACGCCCCGCCTTAAGTTTAAGGTAGGGGGCAATAGAAATAAAATCATTAAGACCCGGGAATTTATTGGATTCTAAAAGAATCTGCCAAAAAGTCTCTCTATGGGCAAGTTTTGCTTCCCAAGGTCCTCCCCTGATGTCCCTAGGGACAGATTCCAAAACAAAAAACAAAAACCTGAATCCCTCGCACTCGAGTGAGTGCCTGTACAATGCATTTTTGCTGTTAGATTTAATCATGTCGTATTGATGTTCATATATACGACATTTTAACTGTCTTTCGGTTTTACCGATATAAAAGGCCTGACAGGACTGACAGACAGACAAATAAACTATCCCAGTAGAGAGGCAATTTGAATATTCTAAAGCTTTTATATCTCTATTCCTACTCTCTATATATACATGGTCATCAATGAATTATGTATTTACAAAGGGAACAATGACCACATTTGTAAGTCCCTTTTCTCATTCGATGGGACCGTGCTGGTTGATCATTGTGTTCCAACACCCTTTTGATGTTAAACACTCTCCTGAAAACCGTTTTCAAATTTTTACCCTTGAGATGACTCAAGTCTGTAAAGTCCTGAAATGATTGCCATACCTTTTCTATAATTTTCCTGATATGTTCTGCATTAGCACTGTAATCAGTTATAAAGGCAAAATTACTGGAAAATGTACCTACAACATCCCCATGGGTTCAGCCATCAACCTCACCAGTACCCATACCTAAAATAGGTGCAAATCTTGAAGATCGGGCTGCCTCAACTTCTTCCCGAACTGATTGAATCAGGCAAATAGGATACCCCCTTTCCAAAAACAAAGATGTTAGTTTGTCACACTCATGTCCAAATTGTTGGTCATCCAAGGTCATACGTGAAACCCTAATGTACTGTCCTTTCAAAATTCCTCTTTTCTGGAATCTAGGGTGTGAACTCTGATAGTGAACATAGCTGTTCGAAAATGTCGGTTTCCTGTATATACAGGACTTAACCCCGTCACCATCCTTGGTGAGGGTTACATCCAAATAGTTGACACTATTGTATGATATTTGATATGTGAATTTTAAAAATGTGGCGGAATTATTAATATAGGCAATAAAATCATCAATACGATCGACAGGCCCAATCCAAAATATACAAATATCATCCAGAAACCTACAATAGTAATTCCAATAGATAGAAAATTCACTGTTGAAAACAAATTTCTTCTCCCATATGGACAATATAATGTCAGCATATGTGGGAGCACAATTGGCTCCTATGGAAACACCTGTGATCTGCTGGAAATATTCTCCGGAAAAGAAGAGGAAGTTGTTATGTAGAACTAAACCCAGAAGTTCAATAACCATGTGAACATCATTACTAGTGACTTCTGGGCATGCCCATAGGGCCTCCTCCATCCATTCTAACCCAATATCTGATGGAATGACTGTAAAAAGATCTACCACGTCTATAGTAAGAAATATTACTTCAGATTGAAAAAGGTTAGTGTTCACATTGCGAAGAAACGCCCATGAATCCTTAAGAATATAATCCTGTCTCCCCCATAATTCCTTCAATTTCCAGTCCAAAAATTTTGAAATATTATGCGTTTTGGACCCTTGTGCCGCCACTATGGGTCTCAATGGCGGATCTAATAAGTTTTTATGAATCTTAGGCACTCCAAACGTGGTGGGTACTCTTGGATCAGTGTTGTTGAGATAAGAAAAAATATCCATTTCAATGACCTCCTGGTCTAACAGATCTTTGATGGCCAAATCAATTTTTTTTGTACGATAAATGTATCTCATGAATAGAGGCCAATGTAAATTTATTATAATCATGTAAAAGATTGTACATTTTAGCTTTGTACAAATTCTGATCCATCAAGACCGTCCCCCCACCCTTGTCTGGTTCCATAACCCTAAGAGAAAATTTGTAACTTAAATCGTACAATAAAGAGGTTTCTTCTTGACTTAAGTTGGCTACATACTTAGCCTTACCAATTTCCTTTCTAAGTTGCTGCTCAATCCTAAATTCTAGGTTCTTAAGTTGGGGATGTAATGGAGGGTTAAAAGTACTGGACTTCCTCAAATGAAAACTATGAGTCCCAGGAGTCCCCCCAAACAAATTCTCTAGATTTAGCCTAAGTATGAGCAACTTCAGGTCAAGAATGGTGTTAACAATACTACTGCATCTACTAGGAACAAATTTGAAACCTTTCATAAAAAGCTTAAAACAAACCTCAGTGACAGGAAAATCACTATAATTGTATATATGGTAGTTGTCCTTAGTATACATGAAATAGTCACCTATTTTAGTTTCTGTAAAGTTACCTGTGGCTACCAGTCCTGCTTCCTGTTCTTTCTCCATCCCCGAGATTGCCCCCCTCCCCCCCGATGCTGGGGAGATTGCATCAAGGAAGGACGAGTCCCTACCGGAGGGTACCCCTGTTGCCGAATCCGTTCTGACCTTCGGGGTAAAAAATCATCCTCATTTCCCTAAATCTGTTGCTGATTTTCAACAAAGACCTCTGCTTCATGCCCCTCCTGTATAAGTGGCTCAAGATCGTCCCTGTTAGTGTTACGCTCTGTGGGATAAACAGATGTGTGACGTCTGTAAAAAGGTGGATTTGGGTACTGTCTACCCTCCTAATACTCTTTAATATCCCTACTAAGCTTCTTATATTTTCGATTTAAAACAGTGTCACAGTGCTGGTCTACCCCTTTCCTAATATCATAATATCTGTGTTTTTCAACTTCAAACAGTAAATCAGTAGTAACATTTTCATTAAACTTAAAAATATCAGCTTGCAAACAGCTAATTACTTTAACATTTTTCTTAATAATGGCCTTGACAATTTCAAGACCACATTGATCAAAAGCTTTAATCAAGTCCATATGGAATTCACTGCCAGGAATAACCTGGTTAGGGTATTTATGTACCCTTAAACCCTTTGGAACTATACTTTTTTTTAGGCATTCAGTCAGGTAAATGTTATCCAGCTCTAAAGTTTTGTACCTGAATAGAGCGTTCTCTAATAAATGCAGCGACTCCTTAAAAGAACGACTGTCCTCAGTTGTACGGGCTCCTTGCTCACTAAAGCAAAAATTGGGTTTAGTATTAACCCATTCCTGGAACGAAGATACCGGTGTTCCAACCATTCCCTGTACATCCAATGGAGGGTCTGGCAAATGATTGTGGACATTTTCACGAAGAACTGCTGGCGTGCAACGAAAATCAGTCCCACCTGGTAGCTCAGTGGTTTCCGGTGAATTTACGTGGACCAAACCATTGGAACTAACAAGTGCAGGTAGAGCTGCCATGGTTTTAGTGACAGCCTTTAAAACTTCACGTTGGTCTGAAATCAGATTATTAATGCCTTGACCCAACGGAGTAAGTACATTAATAAGGAGAGTCAATTGACCCGTGAGCTGTTGAATACCATCCGATTCGGACCTGCTGGAATTGCCATGGCTAGTGCCCTGGCCTTCGCCGGAGGTAGAAAAACCCGAACTGGCTTCCATTACCAAATCCACAAAAAGAAAACGCTGTAATAACAAAGAACAACCAAAAACAGCTTGACCAGTCCAGGTTACCACCACCTCACGATAGGAATACAGCTCACAATGAGGACCACGAACTCCAAAGCTCAGATTTATTAACGTCACAATGTATTGGCAAAAACACGTTTTCATCGATAAAACGACTTCTTCAGATAAAACCATGTACAAAACAGCTCTTTAAATACTCTTCTTAAACAATCAATTGTGATGCAAAGTAATCAACAATTATACAATTAATTAATTGAATAATAAAACCATATACTGCATTTTAAAGCCACAAAGTTTTTTTACAATGAAATAAAATGAAATAGAAATATAAAAATGTAAAATATATTAGTGTTTAACCAATTTTCTATTGAGCCACATAAACAGTGAGTAAAACATATATACACATATATTGTTGCAATACAACTGCCTTGTTACCAACTTAAATAGATTATAAAATATGTGTATAATGTTCTATGTATATTGGTCTTCTAATTTATCTTTGTATTTTATGTTAGGGTAATTGTATTTGTATCTATATACAAACACCCTAAATTATATACGCCCCGCCTTAAGTTTAAGGTAGGGGGCAATAGAAATAAAATCATTAAGACCCGGGAATTTATTGGATTCTAAAAGAATCTGCCAAAAAGTCTCTCTATGGGCAAGTTTTGCTTCCCAAGGTCCTCCCCTGATGTCCCTAGGGACAGATTCCAAAACAAAAAACAAAAACCTGGCTCCCTTGCACTCGAGTGAGTGCCTGTACAATGCATTTTTGCTGTTAAATTTAATCATGTTGTATTGATGTTCATATATACGACGTTTTAACTGTCTTTCGGTTTTACCGATATAAAAGGCCTGACAGGACTGACAGACAGCCAAATAAACTATCCTAGTAGAGAGGCAATTTGAATATTCTAAAGCTTTTATATCTCTATTCCTACTCTCTATATATACATGGTCATCATGAATTATGTATTTACAAAGGGAACAATGACCACATTTGTAAGTCCCTTTTCTCATTCGATGGGACCGTGCTGGTTGATCATTGTGTTCCAACACCCTTTTGATGTTAAACCCTCTCCTGAAAACCGTTTTCAAATTTTTACCCTTGAGATGACTCAAGTCTGTAAAGTCCTGAAATGATTGCCATACCTTTTCTATAATTTTCCTGATATGTTCTGCATTAGCACTGTAATCAGTTATAAAGGCAAAATTACTGGAAAATGTACCTACAACATCCCCATGGGTTCAGCCATCAACCTCACCAGTACCCATACCTAAAATAGGTGCAAATCTTGAAGATCGGGCTGCCTCAACTTCTTCCCGAACTGATTGAATCAGGCAAATAGGATACCCCCTTTCCAAAAACAAAGATGTTAGTTTGTCACACTCATGTCCAAATTGTTGGTCATCCGAGGTTATACGTGAAACCCTAATGTACTGTCCTTTCAAAATTCCTCTTTTCTGGAATTTAGGGTGTGAACTCTGATAGTGAACATAGCTGTTTGAAAATGTCGGTTTCCTGTATATACAGGACTTAACCCCGTCACCATCCTTGGTGAGGGCTACATCCAAATAGTTGACACTATTGTATGATATTTGATATGTGAATTTTAAAAATGTGGTGGAATTATTAATATAGGCAATAAAATCATCAATACGATCGACAGGCCCAATCCAAAATATACAAATATCATCCAGAAACCTACAATAGTAATTCCAATAGATAGAAAATTCACTGTTGAAAACAAATTTCTTCTCCCATATGGACAATACAATGTCAACATATGTGGGAGCACAATTGGCTCCCATGGAAACACTTGTGATCTGCTGGAAATATTCTCCAGAAAAGAAGAGGAAGTTGTTATGTAGAACTAACCACAGAAGTTCAATAACCATGTGAACATCATTACTAGTGACTTCTGGGCATGCCCATAGGGCCTCCTTCATCCATTCTAACCCAATATCTGATGAAATGACTGTAAAAAGATCTACCACGTCTATAGTAAGAAATATTACTTCAGATTGAAAAAGGTTAGTGTTCACATTGCGAAGAAACGCCCATGAATCCTTAAGAATATAATCCTGTCTCCCCCATAATTCCTTCAATTTCCAGTCCAAAAATTTGGAAATATTATGCATTTTGGACACTTGTGCCGCCACTATGGGTCTCAACGGTGGATCTAATAAGTTTTTATGAATCTTGAAGTTTTTATGAGGTTAGCAAATGTGAAAAAAACCCTTGTGCAAACTGTCAGCAAGTAATGTCTGTATTGCACCCTGTAACTCCATATTGTTTGCTGAAGTGTAAAGACATACTTAGTTTGGATTAAGAACACCGCACTTGCCAACTGTGTGTGTGTGTGTGTGTGTGTGTGTGTGTGTGTGTGTGTGTGTGTGTGTGTGTGTGTGTGTGTGTGTGTGTGTGTGTGTGTGTCTCCCTGGGGAGGAGCAACCTTTTTGGAGACTACTCAAACACCTTAAAAATGGTATACTCATCTTTGTCAAGTCCGATGATGTCACCATCCTACAAATATACCTGTGGAAAAGTGAAATTTCAGTAATGTGTATAGTGTGTTGTGTAAATGTGTGCTGCTGTAATATCATAATGTAAATAGGTAGGGGTTTGAATCCTGCACTTGCTAACTATGTGTGTGTGTGCCCCTCTGGGGAAGAGCAGCCTTTTTGGAGACTACTCAAACACCTTAAAAGTGGTATACTCATCTTTGTCAAGTCCGATGATGTCACCATCCTACAAATATACCCGTGGAAAGGTGAAATCCCAGTAATGTGTGGAGCGTGTCGTGTAAATGCGTACTGCTGTAGTATCATAATGTAGTTTGGTAGGGGTTTGAATCCTGCACTTGCCAAGTGTGTGTGTCTCCCTGGGGAGGAGCAACCTTTTTTGGGGACTACTCAAACACATTAAAAGTGGTATACTAATCTTTGTCAAGTCAGATGATGTCACCATCCTACAAATATACCTGTGGAAAGATGAAATCTCAATAATGTGTATAGCACGTTGTGTAAATGCGTACTGCTGTAGTATCATAATGTAGTTAGGTAGGGGTCTGAATCCTGCACTTATCAACTGTGTGTGTGTGTGTCTTCCTGGAGACTACTCAAACACCTTAGAAGTGGTATACTCATCTTTGTCAAGTCCAATGATGTCACCATCCTACAAATATACCTGTGGAAAGGTGAAATCCCAGTAATGTGTGTCATGTAAATATGTGCTGTTGTAATATCATAATATAGTTCAGTAGGGGTTTGAATCCTGCACTTGCCAACTGTGTGCTTGAGTTTGTGTGTGTCTCCCTGCGGAGGAACAACCTTTTTGGAGACTACTCACACACCTTAAAAGTGGTATACTCATCTTTGTCAAGTCTGATGATGTCACCATCCTACAAATATACCTGTGGAAAAATGAAATCCCAGTAATGTGTATAGTGCGTCGTGTAAATGCACTGCTGTAGTATCATAATGTAGTTAGGAAAGAGTTTGAATCTCGCACTTGGTGTCTGTGCTCCAGGTGTGTGATACCGTTGGCCAATGTGGAGTGGGTTTTGATTTTTCTAGTGTATGACATATCACAATGACAACTGTATGTGCATTACGAATGTAAGGTAGCTGTGGGGCAAATCCATATACATACATGTGACCTCAAGTATTTCATAGGTGGGTACTCTGCTTTCTCAATGAATGCATGTGTTATCTTTGCCAGAGCGTGCTGGTGCTTTCCAGACCTTAGGTTACTTCTGTATGGTTGTGACAAGCTTAGCCACTGCAGTGATCCCTGGGCTACGGCTTCCGTTCCACATCCACTCATCATGGTTTCTATTGAAGAGTGTGAGTGAGGGTTTATGCTTGAGGTATATTTGAAACCTGTTCCAAAGCAAGCAAAGTCTGGCAAAGATGACTAATCATTATAGGTGTGCAACAACCTCTGCGGATCTGCATGCAAACCCTTTATTGCTTATGTGCTCCACAGAGAGATTTCCAAAACCCTTTGGTAATGTGATTATCAAAGGAGAGATGACTTAACACATGGCTCTATGTATACATTAGTACCTGTTCCACATTTTGGGGGCTACTACCTATGTGGTACTCTGGGGATACTTTGTTTTCTAAAAGTGGATAACTATGCTTTCTTAGGCTTATAGCTTTACAGCATGAGTTTGACACCAGGTATCTATCTGTATGATGCCCTTTTGGAGGATGTGTGTGTCATCTGGAGAATAAAGTAAAGCACACAGTATGCATTTTCATCAAACGTGAGCAGACATATACCTACTGTGTTTGCTTGTACCTAAGAAAGCTATATGCCGACAATGATATCTTAACATGCAAAACACTAATAAATCTCCTGCTAAGTGGGAAAAAAATGATCTCAAGTGTGTACAAAGTCATTATGACGCTTAGATACCAGAATAAACTAATTGTCTCGAATTTCTGGTCAAAAATCAACCCTGATATTAACCAAAACCAACTCGCAAAGGCTATAAACCTAAGCACTAAATTGATTCCCTTTAAGAAGATGAAATACACCCAAATGATGATCGTAAACAATGCGTATTTTACCCCCACGACCCTGAACAAAATTTTCCCTAATTTATCCCCTGAATGTAAATATTGCCCGAAACAATCGGATGATATCCTGCACTCGTTTTGGAGCTGCAAATGTTCCTACAAGCTATGGTGTGCCTTGAGGGTGATTCTTGAAAAAATCGGATATGAAAAATCCACCCTGTCATGGGAATTTACCATTCTTCATATCCCCCCCCCCCCGGAGTATCAGAAAGAAAATGCAAGGTACTGATTCCTATCTTTATGTTAATCAAATATTACATCTCCTTGAATTGGAAAAACAGACACTCCCTATCTTGGGAAGGATTTAAACACATAGCTATTAGTTACCTCAAGGCACATAAATACCTTTTCCACAATATTAAACACAAACCAGGTATGAAGGAATTTTGGGAAATCCTATCTGAACATATACTTAAATAAGTACTGTTATCTTACAGATACCAATAGTCCTTAGCACGCTGTACTTGAATTATATAGGATTTGATATGGGCACGGTATGAATTGTACATAGTTGGTGTTTTCGATGTTCTTATCCTATACACAAGTTGCATAATGTATTTCTCAATTAGATGTATTGTCTGTATGGGTTTTTGTCATGTTTATGTAAGACTGAAAATTTGCAATAAAAAAGAATTTACAAAAAAAAGAAAGCTATATGCCAAACAGGAGTGGTCCCAGGACTGAGTGCAGGTGAATACCACTTGTTACTGGCATAGAATAGTACATGGAGGCTGCAAATGTTACTGTGTGGCCTACATCTGTGCGTCAAGCCATCATCTAACAATCGTTTACGGTCAGTCTGTTGAGATTATGTCTACCAGTATGTGGGATGGGTATGATTTGCTGGTGAGCTATAGCTTGGCTGTGTTGACCACCCCTCCCTCACGTATAGCCTTGTTGACTGGCTTGAAGTCTGCTAGGTGTAGGAGCCATGATCTGGCCTTTAGAGAACCTAAATGGGTATGGTGCAGTGTTTGCAGGTTCATAATATCTCTGTTAATGAGTTCCATAATGCTGTGCTCCATAGCCTTCCAGATAACATTGGTCTGGCTTATAGGGTAGTTCTACCCTTAATCAATTTATGTTAACATTTGCATTGGGTGTGACGAGGGTGGACAGGTTTAAGTATAAGTATATTAGAGGGTCAGGCCAGAAGACATGCAGGTGGATGCTGTGATAGCACAAGGTGCAGAGGCCAGGAAGAAATTATGTACTGTGGCAACCCCTAATGGGAGCATCCAAAAGGAGAAGAAGAAGAAGAAGAAGAAGAAGACATTGTAGCTCAACCCTTGTGGATTGTGAACACCATTACCGTGTGTCATGCCATAAGTATGTAACCTGTATAGAGGCTGCATCTGGACAGAGCATTTAGGTGAGTGGTGACTTCATATGTCAGCTTGTGTATGACACAGCCAGGGACACTGTCCAGTACCATTGCCACTGTGGTGTGTACTTTGTTAAAGAGATGTTTTAACTAGAGTGTCTGTGAATCATCAGTTTATACATTCTTCAGGTCTGGAAATGTGACCCTTGTGTAATGACAGGGTGGTGAAATCTGCATTCAAACTGTCTGACAAGGAATTGGTAATGTCAGTCAGATAAGTGTACTTTGTGACCATTTACATTAACTGTGACCCAGTCTGAGATTTCACCTGTAGATTATGAACAACACTGAAGAAAGCTTTAGTGTTGTCTTTGGAATCCTTGCCATTTTGTATTTTTGAAGCTTGCCTTGTATGTTTATTGAGGGATTGTATTTTCCCAATGATACTGACCAGAGAGGTTATCTCTTCTTGGTATGTAACTGTTTTGGTACAACTTCACACCTTCTATTATATATTTAGTTCATGGCAGGGGTCCATGAGACTAATGCACCTTTACTGTATAAGTGAGAATTTCTTGTGTTTGTGGTAGCATGGTTCATGCAACCCTGTAGGTGAACAGTGTGCATTAGTAAAGGATTATGCAGCTGGGACAGTGTTAACCTTAGTAATGCAAACCAATGACAGATAGCAACAACAGCATCACCTACAACACAGTGTCAACCCATGTCATACATTAAAGTATGAATAAATTATACGTTTTTATTCATTAATATTCATGAACCCAGAATGTATTTTGGTTAGCCCATTTAAATGTATTTAAAGTGATTTTATTGGTTAATTAACATTAATTAATGTATTTAAAGGTTCAATGGTTTGGAAAGTATGTATCTGATGAAGTCCAAGTGCAAAGGACAAAAACGCATACCGAATTTGTTTGTGTAAAAGCGTTTATGCTTTATGGATGCTTTTTATTAAATTGAGTGAATTCACGCTTTTGGGTTTCTCGTTTTTGGCTTACTGCACTCCGTTTGGATTTATTGGTACTTTCGAGTGCTTTTCACCTTGGCATTTCCATGTCATACACACACATGCGTACTCAAGTTCCAAAATGTGTGTAGTACAATGCATACTGGCCACCAATAGAAAGTATGGAGTGTTAATACTGGCCAATACAGGGCATGTCACCCTGCCCATGTGTCCAATATGTACGTACATGCAGACAGTGCACCTCCACCATGTTCACAAATGTACACCTGCAGACCTGTGCTGCACACACCCCACACTTACTCTCCACTGTATAACGCATGCTGACACAACTACACACATCAGCCAAGTGGCACATGGGCAAACAAAACACAATTGGAATAAACACTGGTGGAAACAATACAACATTGCTAATTACAGCTTTAATGCATCATGCCTGCTCAGCTACACATTCAAGGATATCATTAAACTTTACTGCTGACAACATGCTACACATTCAACCATTGCTATACTTTATTAAAGTCACCCTGTGCATCAGCAACATGCTAGCCTGTTCCTGCATCAATGTTACAGATGACAGGAGGTGGCACAGGTTTCATCATATGCACAGGGTGTGTTGTTGGCTTGCCAGAGGCCTACACTGTGCCATACAATCGACATGTGTGTGTGAGTGTGTGTGTGAGGGCCATGAGTACTATTATGGGCCAATGTTGATGTAATGTGTGCGGGTATGTGTTTGACCTAGGTTTCTGGTTTATGTGTGTGTGTCTGCATGCACACAGTTCCACCATGTGGCTGCCATATACGGGGATTTGTGAGACAGCTACAGACTGTACCTGGCAGGCTTTACAGATCACGTCTCTGGCCATGGATACGGAACCTGTGCCTGGCAGGGGTGCTACAGACAGTATCAGGTACTAATCCAGACTGGGTACTGTCCAAAGAGGTTGACATATGTCCACTGGATCCAGGTCCCTGCTGGGACTTGCCAGAGCCAAGTTCACGTGATCTTCTAGGACGGTCTATGGACACCCCCCCCCCAACATTGCTGGGTCTGGTACTGGCACTACGGGAGCGGCTGTGACTTGCTGGACATCCACGATGACCTTCAGCTGCTGATGTTGCTGGCATACGTCCACGTCAATGTCTCAACCATCCCACACTGTCCTGACACATGGACATGACATTGTGGAGGACATCCAATGTCTCACCCCAATGTCTGTCAATGACCTCAGTGTAATTACATATGGCACCTGCTAGGTCATGGATACTGTCATTTACAGAGGTGTTATGAGCCCTCTGTGCCCTTAGTCCCTGTCAGGTGTATCACTCCATTTGTGTCTGTGCCTCCATGACAGCCTGGAACATGCGTGTGGTAGAAAGTGGTGTGGCACATCTGCCAGGGGCATGATGACCAGCAGTGCTCTGATGAGAACCCCTGGGCATCTGCCTATGTGGTACCATTCCAGACATCTGGCTATGGCTGCTGTGTCCTGATACATGTGCCATAGATACCACACTGTCCTGGCCAGTGCCAACCAGACACTGTCCCTCAGCTAAGGGCAATGGTGATGATCGATGTACAGGCAGTATGACCGTGTGCATGGATAGGGTGGAGACTTGTGTACTGTCAATTGGTGACCCAACAACAGACCCTGACAAACCTGCCTGTGCCTCAACACACCTATCCTCATGATCACTGTCTGTCTCAGTGACATCAGGTTCCCTAATGGACTGAACCAGCCCCACCTCAGCACCTGTGAGAAGAAAACAGGAAACACACTTTAAGACCTGAACATGATGTCAGACCACATGCGCACATGCACACATGCACACATGCACATGCAAACATGCACACATGCACACGCACACATGCACATGCACACATGCACACATGCACACTCATGCATGCACATGCATGCATGCATGTACACATGTACATGCGCACATGCACATGCACACATGCACACACACAAATACACTCCTCCCTAAAGCAGACACACACACACACACACACACACACACACACGCACACACATGCACACACACACACACACACACACACACACACACACACACACACATACACACACAGACAAAACCAGCAATCTCAGAACATACACGATAGCAGGTGATGGTGGTGTACAGTATCACAAGCAAAACAGTCATATCACACATGTCAGCATGCACAACATGTGGTGCTCAACAGCATGCAGTGGAAATGTAGACAGTCCTTGTTACTAACAGTATACATGGCTTTGATGCATGTGTTTTGTTATTAGGTGATTGGCCTCCCCCTGGAACGCAATGCATACATGGACACAACATTGCTGTGTAAGTATTCAAAACTCTGTAATGTACTGTGCACCATAACTCACAGGTCTACATACCATGGCTGGATGTGTATCTGTGTGTCAGACAGCCTCTGTGTCTTTAGCAAATAATTGTGGACACAGTTTTAGCACATGCATGATGAGTATTCACACAACATCATCAGTGGTGCATGTATAATTGATGGAATACCATTCGTCCACATACCCAATGTACAGTAGTTATGGTGAGTGTAGATCATATTGTGGACATGCCAGTGTCATCCATGACATGGCATGCTAAAACACAACTGCATATTTAAACATCACACATACCCAATGTGTGTCATATGACCTAGCCACTCAATAGCATCACAAGACATATATGTGTCAGTTGTGCAAATGGTGATTGGTATGCATATTGTTTAGAGGTACATATGTTTACACACACACAACATTGAGGTGCATAGCAATGAAAGCTATGTGTAGTACTGTGGTTACAATAACTGGATGGGGTATAGTACCATAGGCCATCATCATGAAGCATCATGTGGTCACTCAAGGCTACAAATGTTTCCCAAACCAACACTAATCATGCTGTACCAGAACTGTACTACCTTGGCTACATTCACCATTTCACAACCAGTTGTTACATGGGTTTGTAAGGAGGCCAATAAGGAGCATTCCCTGACATGAATGTGTAGTGTGTTTCAGAGTGTTTAAATGCCCCATGATAGGCCTCTACCCCCAGGTATATTATGTGTAATGTGTGGATGAGATTTTAGATACTGGAGTGTGTCCTTACAGAGGGTTTGTGAATCCTTTATGTGTAACATGTTAAATGCTCTGTGTATGACATAGTTGTGTATGTTATGTGCATGTTGAGTATCAACTTTGCCTATCCAATGGTCACTACAGTGTAGCCACATTTGTTTGAGATGGTCTGGGTATTGCATGTGTTTGAGGCAGCTTATCACATTAGTGAGATGTGCGTGGTCTTACACCAAACAAGCGCAGCATGTATTATGGGTAGGTGTGTTACATATGTACATGGCATACACCTTAACTATGACATGCACTTTTTATTTACAATAATAAATGTAAAACACACTCACCAGCATCTGTCCACTGCCTTGATGTTACCCCAGAGGGACCTACATAGGGATGAGACAGTTTGTCAGTGGCCACAACTGTGGCATTCCTACTGTGTGTTTGCAATCTTACAGTAGAACAACAGTTTACATTCACAGGCCTACAGATTATGTTGCAAATTATCAGTATTGCACAACAACAGGCTCCACATCTTCTAACTACACACTTCACATCTCACATATGCATGATCTACCAATACAGATAACAGTAGTCTACAGATATGCCATGTTATCTGCATGCTCCATGGGTGCTTGCTGGGTGGCTCCAACCTCCATCATGGTGCATGTCTGCTGCTGTTGTTGCTGGGCATGTGTCATGAGACTCAGGAGCAGCTCCTCCACTCTGGTGGGGTGGGGGTGGATATTAACACCACCTCCTGTTGCAAGCTGTTGTCTCTGCACATCAGAAGCATGCTGACGGGCATGTCTGAGTAAATCACTGCAGTGGTGGAGTACCTGTTCATATGTCCAGTTATGCAGGCCTACCTCATTTACCCACAGTACAACATCTTGCCACATTGCAGTATGCTCCTGCTGGTTCTGGCTGGTTCGTGAGAACATTAGACTGTAGTGCTGAATCATACAGCTAGTAATGAACTCATCTTCAGCACTACTATAGCTGGGATTTCTGTGATGTGTCATGATCCCTGGAAGACATAAAGAAAAAAATATGTCTGAGCAAGTCATTTAACATTATACAGTACAGATATCAATGAACTGCCATATATAGCAACCTATTAGCTAACTGAGAGTGAAACACTTTAACTACCACTTATCACTGCTCACCCCACAACTGCTTGAAAGTGCCTGGCTCACTCTATCTAATGAACCATGTTCTGTGCAGCAACAAAATAAATCACTATACAAGACTATACAAGAGTACCTGACACACTGTATGCAACACAGTGCACCACCTAGCCACAGCAGATATACATCAAGCTGATGCATAAAGAAATATGTCATCCATCACAATGAGTGTAAGGTCCAGTAAATGTATTACTATTATACCACACAACTTGTTAATGGCAAACCCGTGGCCAAAATATGTGCACAATTGGGAATATAGGTCACATACTGCTGTAGTCCACTATAAATGTTGCTAGATACTCATTTATATGTTTTTCCACCCATATGACAGAGGACATGTTACACACATACCCACACACACATCAGACATTATTACAGGACACAAAGGTATGGCAACCCAGATAAACTTTATATGGGTACTATACAGTACTGTGTGTCAGTACTTACACAACCTTAATCTTGAGGAATGTAATCTATGATGAATACAGGGACCATACAAAACAGTGGATGCAAGCAATGTGGACATACACCATACTTTGCTGTACAGGCCCAGAGCTTCAAGTAGTACTACAGTACACACAGGATTTGGATTCAACATCAGTACCAATCAATAATCATAGATGTAGTGCTTTAGCCTCCAATGACACACCCCAGTTAAAACCAAGGGACTTAATCACATTGTATGCCATAGCACTTTTTCTGCCTAGAAACAGAATACACAGCTTTTGCTGGGACCAAAGCAAGGACCCATAATACCATGACATAAACAGTTTCCCACTAAGCTATCCCACAGATACATATCTTTGGCGTATTCACAAACACATTGACCATCACAGTCAGTCAACAGTACAGAGAATCTATTGCAACAAGTAGATGTAGGTGTGTATGAGTATATATGACTCTCTCTCTCTCTCTCTATATATATATATATATATATATATATGTATATATACATATACACATCCATTGGTGTACATATACATATATATGTAGGCACATATACATTTCACCTTTCATAGTGGGAATATCAATTATACAAAGGATGTGAGGTGTACAGTAATGTAATAATATCACACAGTCTTGTGATAAATGCATTGAAAGTGTTCACAGCCCAGGTAGCTTTAGCAGGCCTCACTGGCTTCAGCATTGCAAACTGAACAAACCACCCACATTGTTTAACCACCACATGTCATATACCAGCACTGTATGCTGTCTAGTTTGTCACACACTAAAACCTACATACAAATATGCGCATACTAACCTTCACCAACATATATATCTCCACCATTCACAAACAGTTACAATATGTCCCCTGCTCTATGCACATATACAGATGTGAATATATATGACACATATATATTTCTGTAGTAAAAACTGGAGAGCACCACCACGTAATAAAATCTTCTTTATTTAAAAAAACAGAATGAGCGCTTTCGCGTGCTTCCACAAGGCACGCTTCTTCAGATTCAATGAACAATAGTAAAAACACATTCCTTATATCCACAAGCATTATTGAAATTAGGAATTAATTAACCTATAGTAATGGTTATTCACTTCTTCAATTAGTTATGGCAGGGTGTAGCCCAAGATTAATTAACTACATACTTTTCTAAAAAGAAACAAATCAAAATGCCACTCTTATAAAACAGAGAAATATTTCCTATTCTTGCAGCCATTAAATACATTATTCTTATATTAAATAAAGCTATCATTAAGATCTGGTGGAAAAGCTCCATGTTATGCACAGCCTCTACGTAACAAAGTTTAGTATATGCATAATCTACTCACTAAAAAATACTGATCTTAGATTATATACAAATCATATTGTAGCCTATATACACATCAGCCAAAGATCTGTAGCTGGTTACATGTTAAAGCACCATCATCCCACTCACAACCTCTATATTAAAACACTTCATAGCAATCCCATATAAAGATGCTTTTTATATATATATATAAATATGTGTTAAAACTAACATCTGTATAATACATAATAACAATAGACAGATAAAATAAATAAATAAATAAATAAATGAATAAATATATATTCATATGAATCCAAAAAAGAAATAATTCTTAATACATTGTGAAGTGTAATGCTGAATGCAGAACTAAAACTAAATAGTAAAACTGATAGGGACTATATACAATAGACAAACATTTCATTTTGTGTTAATACTTCCGTCTTTTCAAGTGTGATCTAATACTCACATATACATTCAAACCTGGAGGACTTTGAGCTCTAAAATTAAATATCCAATTCAATTCTAAGTTCTCAAGGTCATTGAAGTTGTCACCTTTTCTAGTATTCATTTTTTTCTTTTGTAAAACTCTAAAGAAAAACTTATGTTCTGGATAGTCTACAATATGTTTAGCTAACGCATTCTTTTTGTCAGCTTTTTTAATAGCATAAATATGTTCTTGTATCCTATCCCTGAGCCTCCTTGTGGTCATGCCTATATAAAAAGCCGGGCATGACTCACAGGTGGCCAGGTATATGACATTGCTATCCTCACAGTTTGCTGTACACTTAAATTCAAAGTTAAATAGTAGCTCAGAGTGGAAGAATGTCTTATCCTTAGATATCCACTCACAAGAACTACACTTCCCACAAGAGTGGGTTCCTCTTATGTTATTTTTAAATGGATTATAGGGTGTCAATGATCTATGCAATTTTTCATCACATAATATCCGTTTCAGGTTCTTGGAATTCTTATAAACAAAATTCGGTCTTACACCAACCAATTGTTTAATATCTTCATTTGTTGTCAAGATAGGCCAGTTCTTTGAGATAATTTCTGTTATATATTTATTATCACTTGTATATGTAATAATACATCTAACATAGTCCGAATTTATTTTGGAAGGATTTTTATAGTTCCTTCTGGATGAAAAGTTCCAAGTCCTTCCTATATTAGAATGACTAGAGTATTTTAGACCCCCAGATATATCTTTCTCTTGTACAAATGAATCTTTAATATTTCTGACCATATCTGGATTATATTTCCTATCTTGAAACATCTTTTCTAGTATGTCAAATTCACGATGTTTAACGTAAAAATCTTGACATATTCTATCTACCCTTACATATTGACTTTTTACTATATTTTTAAACATGAATCTCGGATGCATGCTGTCATATTGCAACAAATTATTTCTCCAGCATGCTTTCCTGAATAAAGATGTCTCTAATCCCCCTTGTCCATCCTTCTTAATTTTTAAATCCAAAAATTCAATTTCTGAGAGAGAGTATTCAATTGAGAACTTTAAGAAATCTGTAGTCATCTCTAAGTCCGATATAAAACTTTTTAATTCCTGTATGGTTCCTTCCCATAATAAAAGTATATCATCTACAAACCTATGATAAAAGAGTATCTTCTTAAAGCCAGGGTGAGTAAAAAGATTTGTAGTCTCCCAATTATATACAACAAGATTTGCATATGTGTTGGCGCAGGGGGTGCCCATGGCCACCCCCCACTGTTGTATATAAAAGTGTTCATCAAACATCATAACATTTTTAGTCAGAACAATTTCCAGTAGTGTATTAATTAGAATTTGTTCATTATTAGTGAAACTACTTTCCTTGTTTAATATAGATCTAATAGCTTCCATACCATACAGATTCGGAATTACAGTAAATAGACTCTTAACGTCTAATGTGACTATATATTTCTCCTTATGTGTGTGGCATACACACGCACACACAAGGTCCACACTGTTGTAAGTCCCTGGGCCTCACAGCTGAACTGTTGGGCCTTGCTGCAACACAAACAGGTGCCACATGTGAACACACACTAACATTAGAGGGGGGTATATATAGCTACAAATGCTAGATAAGCATACTAAACTGCTACAGCAGTTGCCAATGCTAAACTACACTTTAATATGACTATCATGCATGTGTTGCTCTGCCACACCCATGTTTATATAATGGCAGCGCTAATCCCCCCCAACAGCCATTGGCCACACTACTGTACAGAACACAGATAACATGGATCAGATCTTTGACATTTAATGCTGAGCTACACATTTCACAGGTATGTCCCACTGCCCACAGGTACACACTGTATTGTCCATATCAGTAGTTAAGCAGGACATCTGTGCATAGATACATACTGCTGCCACATATGAATGGTTCGCAATATGTAGACTACTCTTCAAAAACATCTTCTACATGCCAGTAAATACATATGTGTCACATACCTTTCCTTTGTATGATTTGGTATTATTTCTTTTTCTTTTTCTCTGTCTCTCTCTCTCTCTCTCTCTCTCTCTCTCTCTCTGTCTCTCTCTCTGTCAGTCTCTGCACTAGAGTGATTGAGTTTGTTGGCAGCGATTGCAGCCAGCTTTTGTAGATATTTGCACATGAGCATGTGATGGACTCTGCACCAATTAGTGGCCACCATTTGCTAACTGCATGCAGCCTGCTGTGTAGTAATTGCAGTAATCACTGTCATAGCAACCCAGTACTACAAATTGCTAACTTAGGTAGGCATGGCCCTTTCAGCTTTCCAAGATGGAGATCATCCTTGTTTGCTGTGGACATCATTGTTTAAGACAGAAGGTTTGTATATTTCTTATATCAGAAGCCAGGGGTGTAGCCAGTGATTTACATTTTGTACTCATACCTAAATGTTGCTGCTTCCAGTACACACTTGTCAGTGTAGAAATGTACTCACCCCTCAAAATGCTAAGCCAAGATACATGTGAGGATGTACTTTCTTTATGAATTTTACAATTGACTGCCATACATAGCTAGTTATTGAGATGTATTTCTTTGGCACAAGAATTGTTTGTGAACTGCTATACTGTGAATATTCATTTACTCAGTTCTAAACAGTTTGTGCTTTTTTAGTGTTGACATTAGCACAAGCTGCTCAAGAAAACTGGACACATTTCAGTACTGTGAGTATGCTTACATACATCCTTGGTAGACCCTGCATATACAGGTATATTCTACATTTGGGTAGGGATGCAGAAGTATAGAGAGCGTACGTATTATTGTGTGAATTTTATCTTGCTGGACTTACAGGGTTGCTGTGTACATGTTAGTTTATCAAGGCAAGTAGTCTGTTTGCGTAACTCCCAACTGTGGACCTATCCACATGATAGACGGAGATTAGCCTGTTATTCTTTGTTTGTGCAAAACACGGGTCTTTTCAGCACTAGAACAATGGCATTGTTATAGTTGGTTGCTACCAGTACATGGCTACATCCTTTTGTATTTGAGTGTTGTATTCCTACATAAGGGTATGCTTCCGGAACTCCTTCCAAAGCTATTTGCACAGTGTGTAACAGCACAAAGGATGATATGTCTCTGTGTTTCTGCCTCTGCCAGACCTCTCAAACACTCAGGTACATATTTGAACAGACTCAAAGACAAGTAGAGAAAAAGTCAGGGAAACCTTTAAAATATTAGTGCCATTAAGTTGAGACTTTGAGAGAACCAGATCATATGGATTAATACACCTTTTCTGAAGTAAAAGAAGTGTCTAACTTTTAATTATTGTCATTACTTATTACGTGTAATTCACCACCTTTCTGGCCAAAGTCAGTAGTTTTTGGAGGGATTCTGAGGGACAGAGCTAAATTTTGTTTCAAAATCAGGGACATCCCTGAAAATTAGGGACAGTTGGGAGGTATGGCCTCTGTCCTAAACAGATATGCCAGTGTTTGTCCTGTTATGATACTGTGTGGGGGTTGTAAAGTGATGGTGTAACATTATTTCCTGCTAGAATGGCTGCTTCTCTTATCACAGTCATCTAATGTAATCCCACAACAACTGTTGGTAAAGATCCACAGAACAAGTTGTGTGGTATGGCATTCCTATTTTTCCTTTACATTCACTCATTGTGATACATAAAATATTTATTTCAGCACCAACTTGTATATCTACCATGGCTTAGTGGTACTTCATGCAGTGTAGTGTGTACAAGGTCTGGGGTTTGAGACTGACAGAGGTGTTTTATTTTGCTGTTGAGCAGAACAAGGGCCCTCACATACAGAGTAACTAAGGCACTTTTAAGCAGTTGTAAGTGGGTTTGGGTGGGTTTGCGCAATGCTTAGCAATGCTTAGCTAAGTACAAACAAGCGCAAACCCACTAACTACTGCTTAATAGTGCTTACTCCCGCTAACCCTCGCGTTCATTTCTTTGAAAGAAAAGAAAAATGGGGAGATAGGAAAGTGGTGAAAAAGGGGCACAAAGAGGGAAAGACAGTAGGGAAAATAGCATGGGATGTGCAGGACGGGTGTAGGGAAGGTCCATTGCTGCCCATTTCTTTAACAGCAACAGCTGTGCATATGGAATAAATTTGGAGGTAAATATGAAACCTTCAACCCCTGAGAGAGGGGTGAGAACAACAAAGTATGTTGTAATGCCAATTAAATTACATTTTATGTGTCCAGGGGACATGTGTGCAAAATGCACAGCTATGTATGGGGCGTATTTTTTTTTTTGGGAGCAGATTGCCCTTTTATTTTCAGGTGAGAGTGGAATTTGGGGTAGGGGAAGTAGGTATATTTGGGGAGGTAAACAGACAAGACAAACAAGATGCATACAGGGGCAGAATATGACACATGTGGTGGGTGAACACCATTGACAGGGAGGGATGTTTGGAAATCGCAAGCCCATGAGCCCACAGATGGCAACAGTGGAACTGAGATCCCCAGCCATGGGCAGTCTCCACTGCACCTTCACAGCTCAGAGGGTGGCTGTGCTGGAGGCTGTGTAGGAGGGGCAGGCTGACCCGGGAGTTGCGCCACTTCTGCCTCAAGCTGCCATAGAGGTTCTGCAACAGAATGCTCGATCTCTGTATGCACCACAGCCCAGACCGTTCGAAGGGTGATAGGTGGCCCTCCTCCACCCACGCTTGCACGGGGGGCCGAGCCCATCCCCAGCAGTGCTTCCACCCAAAGGTGGCACAGGGCCAATGGAGGAGGAAGTCCCAGGCTGGGCACCGGACCTGCTGGTGCCAGGTGCCATGGCCAGCTGAGGTGGGACAGTTGGGTCCACTGGGACTGGCCTTCCCATATGAAATATGTTTTGGAGAATTTAATAAAGATATGGGTTAGTAACAGCCATCAGCATTCCCAGTTAGTTATAACAGCATGCAGAAGTATTCCCATTAACCAAACACACCAGAGTTTCAACAGTTGAAAGGCAAGCATAACACATGCATATATAGAACAATAGTGGGCATTACAACAGCATGCTGGTTTAATTGATGGCAACATGCCACCAATATTGTGGTATTTGAACAGTTCACATGCATAGAAATGAATGCAAATATTTATAAACCAATAGGACATATGTCCCAACAAATGTTTTTAGATTAGACATACCCATTGAGGTGAGGAATTGCATTTTTATGCACATACAGTAGGGTGGAAATGATAGCTCAATTAACAACTTATATATCTTCTAGTTTACACTACATTCCTATTAACTGCAGTTATATGTCCCATACATGTATTATGTCCTTCTATTGTGCAATTGGAGTTTGCTAGATCATTATATACATGAGCTGTATCTGACATGCAAACTGTCCAGGATGCAGATGTTACTGCTACATATTTTGAGAGTTGCTCACACACACTACTGCTGAGATGGTACACTGACAGCTCTACTTTCATATAATTATCTAGATATGTTCAGGTGAAATTATTAGTTATATGTTAACAGCTCCCTACATTTCTGGCAGCACACTGACATTTCTGTGGAACACAATACCAAGCTACTCACGTGCCAGATTAACCTGTACATGCTGGGCATGAACCAACAGTTAAGGGCTGTAAATATACATAAAAGCTACTGGCACTCCCTTCATCCACTTTATATGGGCCTACCCAAGTGTGGGTTAACACTGCTTAATACAACAGTACTATTTCTAAAATGCAACAGTGAAAAATAAAAGGCAGCTGTTGCAAGACAAAAGCAATGCTTGGTAGGTGGTAAATCCTTTATAAGCAGAAAACTCCAAGTCCAGACAAAATACAGACAATATTCATCCAAGATAAAACAGTGCAAGCAAACACACCAGTATTAAGCGCTTTTGTCATTTACCAGCTACCAAGAGTCGCTTTTGTCTTGCAACAGCTGCCTTTTATTTTTCATTGTTTGTAAGACTCTACCTGTTTTCCTTGTTTGCTAAAATGCAACAGTACAACAACATATCAAAGAAAATCACAAAGACACACTCCAGGAATTATACCTTTATTAAAAATTTATTACACCTTTACTTATTGGGTAAAAACACTTTTTTTGAAGGCTCTCTCATTTATTTAACAGTACATGCAGAATAATTATTAAAGAATTATTATACCTTTATTTATTGGTTAAAACACTTTTTTGAAGGCTCTCTCATTTATTTTATATAACAGTACATGCAGAATAATTACTAACCTGCCTGGTGACACAGCCTTTGCAGCCTATCTTCATGGGCTTGTTGATTCATAGCCCGGACACCTGCAGCTGTGAAGTAAATGCAGTGATAATGAGACATACCTATCCATAGTATAGACAAGAATAGCACTTCTTAAATACTTAATACAATGGCTACTAACTCAGTAGTAAGGCATTTGCCATCCCATGGGCCTCCTGGATCAAGTGGTCCAGTTGATCCTCCTTAAGTCGCCTCAGGTCAGAGTAATGGTGTCTGACCTGCTCACCAGTCCGAGGAACACCAGTGGCACTGGTGAAATCATGAGTTAGACAGTGCCAGGCCTCCGTTTTGGATTGGGTGCCCTGGTACTTGCCCTGCAGGAGTCTTTCCTCATGATTGTGGACAAGGAGCCAAACCATTAGATTGGTCTCCTCAATGCCCCAACGTTGCGCTTGAAATTGAGTGCCTTCCCCAACACCAGTCATGCTAACTGCAGAAGGGAGCTACAACCAATTATGGCAAGTATTCCCACCTGTGGAGCTTAACTATGCCTCATTTCCCGCACTTATTTGTGATCGGCCAGTTTTGATAAAACTCAGCTGTAGGCACACCTGCTTAGCTGATGTTAGCAATGTTTAATATTCCTTTGATAGATATGTGTCTGTTGAAAGTGCATGGTTATGAAATGCTGTCATGGCTTAGTGGTTATGTACTGTCACTTTAGTGCACAGTATCCCGAGTTTGAGCCCTGTCACTGTTTTTTATTTTCCTACTGGCCAGATCTGAATGGTTAAGGTACAGTAAAGGAGGTGTGGCCGTGTTTAGCCGACTTGGCTCAACTTTGCCCGACTTTGCTCAGTGTTGCTAGACGTTGCCTGACATTGCCCAACATTGCTCGATGTTGCGCGATGTTGTTCGACGTTGCCCGACGTTGCGCTGGTTAGCGCAGTGGACAGCTACGCACAAACATGTTCAGTTTGTGCTAATTTGCGCGATGTGCAGCTCCACACAAAGACATTGCACTAGTTAACGCAGTGCTCAGCTGCGAGTAATTAAATATAAATATGCTCAATCCTGGTAAAATATGCTTAGCAGTGCTTTACATTGCTTAAAATAAGTTACTCATGCATCAGTATGCATAACCATTTCACCTTCCCATATATATATATATATATATATATATATATATATATATATATATATATATATAATTTATTCACTATTATATATAACATTTCAATGTTTTTTTACAAAACTTTAAATAATACATGTCAGGAAATATTTTTGTATACAGATTTCCAACAGAAAATGAAAAGTGTAGTGGTGGGACTCGAACCGGGAATGCCTCCTCTTTGTGCGAAGGATCTAACCACTACGCTATCTCGCTTAATTTTCATATATTTTTCTTATTATCCTCTTCGGTGTCTAAACTGCTAACTGTACCTAAGCAATGGGCAAACCCACGCAAACACGCGCAAATACGGGCAGCTATATCGGAAATGTTAGTTTTAGAGTTGAGGCAGCGCACCCTCATTAATATGCATGGCACGCTGCCATCTTACTCTTAGACTGCCTCGTCCATGTAAGACTAATTTAGTCTTACACGGAAGATTAGTGAATCCTGGGGACTATCATTTCAGCTCCTCATTAAGGTATTGATTTGGGGTCAAAATAAATGTAGATAGTGAAATAATAAATGTAGATATTGGATGTGGCTCAAAAAACAGGTATGAATTAGATAATTTGGTCTAGACTGAATTTGAGATTGGCTTTAAACATGCAATGACATACCACTGCTTTACACTGTGATCTATACAGCTACAAATGGACTAAGGATCCAAAGACAGAATTGAAACTGAAATTGCTTGCATCTGTTGAAATACAGCTTTGAAAGGTACTGCACAGGAATCCCTCACCTGCTTTTAAGCTGAGTAGATAAGGTGAAAGAACCAATAAAAAAAGTAGTTAGAAATTCAGTCAGTAATATCTACCTCAGAATTAGCAGCAAATTAGCCCCTGCCATTGAGTAATCATTACTATCCTGAGCAAGCTTACACTCGAAATCTGACTGAAACTGTAACTTATTCTAAGATACAATGTAAAAGTGGGGAAAGAGTGAAAAGTCACATGGGAAACAGTTTATTTGGTAAGATGTTATCTAATTAAATAACAATGGACAAAACGCAATGTAACAAAATGGAGAATCTATTAATCACACAAAGAGCCAGGTGACTATAAACATGCACAGTATAAGCTATTATAACTGCACTAAAGTTTACTGTAAAAACTTGATAAAAAGCATAAAACTGCAGGAAGAATACTCTGATTGAATAAAAGGGTGTGCAGTCTGATACTCTAACAGCCAGGTGACTGTTTAAGACACAAAATCAACAACTTTAACCAAACAATAAAAGCAATTATAAACTTTGATAAAATAAACAATAGCAGTACAGAGAACAACAAAACAACTAAAAGTGCACTGAAATGAGTACAGGGTATGAGGACTGCCTGGGTCCACATAGTTGGGGTAGCAGGCCATTCTAGAATTTTACACTAAAAAAACACACTCCAACTCGACCTTCAAATCACAAAGAAAATACACTGGAGCCAGTAGCTGTAAACCAATTATCTTTTTACTGGTACTTCTGGTACCCCACCTTAATGCCTTCAAGGAATAACTTAAGCCACCACTCAGCTCAATAAATTACAGTGCCATTCCAATCACTTGATACATTCACAATTAATTAACTAATTAACACTAGCTGACAAACAAACTAACCCTTAAAGCCCCAAACACTATCGCAAAAATAAATGCATTTCCTAGATACAATAAAAATGTCAGTAATAAATTCACATATTTTCACCCATTCTAGAATTTTATCAGGCAAATAGCTTAACAGTGGCCAACACACAGTTCACAAACAGAGACAGTCACAAGATTACATACAATAGTGAACAATTTGCAACTCAGGTAGACTTCCTCTTAGTAAGGAAAAGTCATTGTTGCTTTATCAGAGATTACAAAGTCATCTCTGGTGAAACAGCTGGCCCACAGCATACACCATTGGTGAGAACACTGGTGTTTACTAATCCTTTACTCACCTGTTTATTGTGTACACATACTTCACCTTTTGCATTTCACGCTGAATAAATTGTATTGCAATTAACAATTGAGTTCATTTTGTGATTTCACTTTCCATGGGCCCAGATTGAAATTGGTCATTTAGTATGAGTACTCTACCCCATTTATCAAATGAAACTAAATAATGAAAGAAACAAACAAGCAAATAAATAAATAATCAGCTGCAGGTAGTGGTTATGGAAGGCTCTAAAGTAAACAGAGACTAAGATGAAGATCTGGAGGCTGAATGGAGGAAAAGCAGAATAATTCAAGAAAATATACTCAGTGCTCTAGTGCATCGAAACAGGAGGAAATAGATGGAGTCAAAGAAGAATGGTTGTGTCTCAAAGCAGCATGTGCGAGGACTATAGAGCAGATATGCAGCTGAGCCAGGTACAGAAATAAGGTACATAGGGAAAGCTGGTGGTGGAACAGAGAAGTCCAGGAAGTCATCAAAAGAAAGAAGGAGTGCCAGAAAAAGTGAAAGAAAAGACAAAGAAGGCTTTAAAGGAGTACTAGCTGGCTAACAAGGAGGCAAAGAAAGCAGTCACAATAACAGAGAACAAGAAACGTATGAGCTTCTGGAAAACGACTCAGCAGATGTCACAAAGAAACTCTATCAGGTTGCAAAACAAAGTCAGAAAGATGAAGAAGATAGTCATCAGACGCCATCCATAAGCAGTGCCAGCAATGGTCTGCTCACCAGTCCATAAGACATGAAAGGCAGATGTAAGGAGTACTTTCGCCAACCCTCTGCATGAAGAAAACCCCACAAAACTGCACTGCCCATGCACAGCATGCAATACAAGAAGAAGAGTCTGACCTAGAAGAACTAAGAGCAGGGAAGGCAGCAGACTCAGATGAAGTCACTGCAATTATGATCAACATGGGTGAGTTAGGGGAAAACTGATTCCTGAGGGTAGTCATCGCATTATGGAGAAAAACATGTATCCCATTATAACTGGAAAATAAGCACTCTAGTGCCGGTATACAAGAGCAAAGGGGATAGTCACAGCTGTGGACAATACAGAGGCATGAAACTCATGTCACACTGCATGAAAGTGCTGGACAGAATGATTGATAGAATATGCAGACTAGCAGAATGGAAGATGGAAGATGAGCGATTCAGATTCAGATCAAGATGCAGCATAACTGATCTGTTGTTTGCAAAAAGGCAGATAGTTGGGAATAAACTGGAGATGGGGAAAAAGACCAACTGGGCATTCCTAATTTTGGAGAAAACATATGACAAGGTCCTAAGAGAGGTGATATGGGCAGTCCTGCAATGGCTCAAACTCCAGGAAACATTAGTAGAATTACTATAGGATATGTACAAGGACCCAGTGACACAAGTGTGAACAGTGTTAAGACTTACACCAGGTTTCCCAATGAGAATGGGTGTGCATCAGGGTTAAGCTCTGAGCCCACAGTCATTCATACTGGTGATGAACTACATTATCAAACAGGTCAGAGCGGACAGATCAACAAAGCTTCTGTATGCAGACAATGTGGTACTACAAGCAGAAACTGAACAGGATCTTCAGTAAATGATAGGGGATGGGAATGCAAAACTGAAGGCATATAAGATGAAGCTTTAGTACATACAAAATAGTTTTCATGGCAGCAAATATTGGAAATCAGGAGGAGCTGAAAACTGACACTGGAGGGTAAATAGTGGAATGGTAACCCGAGATGTGTGCTACAGTGGAAAGAAAATCTGAATGAGGAGGTTAAAGATGGGCTCAGCGGTGTTGCAATCAAATGGCACTGAGCATCAGGGGCAGTGTGTGACAGACAAATGCCAATGATGCTGAATAGCAAAGTATACAAAATAATGGTGTGATCTTTGATTCTGTATGGCACAGAAACCTGGACAGTGAAGGTAGAGCTTTTGAGGAAGCTAGAGGTGATGGAGCTGAAGTGCCTGAGATGGATCATAGGATGTACACTGTGGGATAGACAAAGAAATGACAACATCAGAGCAGAAACCAAAGTAGTTCCAATTGCAAATAACTTCAAAGAGAACAGATTACAGTGGTTCAGGCATCTGTGCAAGAAAACAGGCAATGACTTGGAGTAGAAAATTTGGGAAAGGGCAAGAAGAAATAAGAATGTCCAACGAACAGATGGCTGAATTTTGTGAGAGAAGTTTTGCAGCTGTAATGACTGTTGAAGAAGGTAGGAGTGTAGTACTGAATCAGGAGAGGTGATGACAGTTGATGTGACACCCCAATCCCATGTAAAAAACATGGGGTTGTTGATGATGATGATGAAAATAATAACGATGATGATGATGATTGAAAAGTGAAGCATTTGTTGATGTTCTTCATATTGATCACTGCTGCTATAGCCTTAGCTATATGGGTTATATGCTACCAGGATATAACAGAAAACCAGCTCCCAAAGCTTAAGGGTACCTTTCATGTGCCAAAACTGTCAAATAGCTCAAGTTGAGCTGACTAAAAGGCAAGTTTGGGTGCAAAGCCCTTCATAGCTTTACTGCCACCAAAGTGTATGCTCCACTGAGGCTTTTGAGGATCGACACTTGGCTTGTGCTTACCTTAGCTTGATAAGTTCCCTTTGGGGAAAAAAAATTACATTTTCTTATATTTGTTTAACTAATGTTTTATTTCCTCTTCAGAAAAGTTATTTTAAAGGTAGGAGTGTTATGTTTAACAGATTGTCTCAAGACTGTAATGTAGTACTTTTAAATGGATCACTAATTGTTTCGGTCAGGTTTAAAAGAAGTGTTATCCAACTGATAAACTATTTTCTGTGGAGAAATTGTATTTATTGTAAGGTTGTGGGGCTGCTATAGTGTTGGAAAATGATTTGTACTGTGTGTTTTTCTGTTAAAAATGTAACTTTTGTAGACTGGTAGTTTTACTGGCATTGTTACTTGTTTCCCCAGGATGCATGCAGCATTTTTGGCTTGATCATGGAACAGATTGTCACTCCCATGGTCAGTCCTTCTTACAGCCACAGAAATAAAAAGTTAAGCCAACAGCCTTTACCCCCATAGCAGGTTAGCAATTTGCCACAGCTGAAGGGGGTGACTCTGCTGTGGGCATTTGTTGTACTTCAGGCCACTCATCTTTTACCCTGGATCCCTTTGGTGTAGCTCCTACAACCACTATGGACTGGGTTTAGCCATGTCCTCTGTGATTGTTGGGGTCCCCTCAGTGGGCAAGGGAATACCACTCTTGTTGGTCCTGGGAGAGGGAACAGGGAAGGTTTCCTGTTATGTCAGAATGCTGTGCCAGCCCTGGGGAAGCAGCTGCTGCCATTAGTAACACAGTTGCCCCCATTTTTCCTGCCAAAAAAGAAACAGAAAATTAAACACATATCTACTCTTCCTCACATTTCTTTGGATAAAAGTAATTTACTGGGACTGGCTCAGGGTTTGATTCAGGCTATTAATAACTCCTTCCATGACGAGATTCAAGATTCTGAATTTGAAAAGGAGCATAAAGGGAGAGATTCAGGGTTTTGTCCTCAGATATTTGATTCAGATTCAGAAGAGAGATCACTTTTTGATTCTCCTTGTGGGGGTTACTTTTTCTCTGAGACTGTGAAAAGAATGTCCCAGTGTTTTCAGTGGGAGAACACTGAGGTTTCTCAGTCCCTCTAAAAATACTGAGTTATTACAGAAGGACTTTTCAGAACCTACACCCATTCCTCCTGTCCTGTCTGCTTTACAGGACATGTGCCTTACTGCTTGCAGTTTTCCTGATAGTCAGCTATCTGTCCCTAAAAAGACAGAGAGGATGTATAAAGTTCCTCAGTCTTTTACATTTTTATACACTATTCCCAAACCCGACCAGGCAGCTATAACATTAGTTGACTCCTCTGCTGCTAAGCAGTTAGTTAATTCCAATCCTACTCTTTCTCACAAGGATGAGAAAATTATTGATAGGGATGGGAAAAAGTGTATGCTTCTGCAACTTTTAATTTCAGAATTTTAAATTGTCAGGCTCATATGTTAAAGGTTATTCGGACATATTGTGAAAGTATGAGAAATGTTTTATCTACCATTTCTTAATGTGAAAAAAATCTGTTTTAAATAACTTAGTTTCTTCTATTGCACAGGTCATTACTCATTGTTTGCAGTGTGTGTATGACCATATGACCCTGTTGATACTTCTTCCAGGGCTATGGTCACTGGTACAGGTTTAAGGAGGTTTGTTTGGCTGCATTCTCAGAACCTTCAAAATTATACAAAAAAAATAGATTTTAAATTATCCCTTGGATAGAAATTTAGTGTTTGGCTCCTCTGATGCAGAGGTGATCAAAAGGTGTGATGAATGGGGCAAGCTGATCCTGGGAATATCTAAGATTTTTCCACCCTCCTTTTTCAAATTGTCTAAGGGATTCTCTTTCTCCTCATCCAGTTAATGGTAAACAAACATAATACACCATCTCAACAGAATCCAGGTAAACAGACGTTTAAGAAGAAGTGGCAAGGAAGTTTCAAACCTCCCAAAACAAAGGACACTCCAACAAGTTTGAATGACTATTCAAGAGACCCTGTGCCCCCCCCCCCCTTTCTGGCCCTCTTTTTCTTCCAAAAAGTCTGAGTCTCCATTTTTCTCTTTGGCAACAGATTGTTTCAGACAAATGGGTTCTGAAAATCATTCATCAGGGTTACAGATGGCAGTGGGAGGAAATTCTTCCTTTCTAGGGGTTCATTACTCATCCCGCAGTTCAGACTGTTTTGTTTCCACCTGTTCTTCATCACTTGCTTTCGCAAGGAGTGATAGAACCAGTTCCTCCTTCCCAGGTGGGAAGAGATTTTATTCAAGGATGTTCCTAGTCCCAAAGAAAGAAAATGCTTGTTGACCAGTTTTGGATCTTTCTTTCCTAAACTTGTTTGTGATAGTGCCCAAATTCAGAATGATGTTACTTCACAACCTGTTTCCTCCTCTTCCTCTTTCAAGTTTCCTGGTAACACTATACTTAAGGGATGCTTATCATCACATTCCTATTCATCCAAACTCTAGGTGTTTCTTAAAGTTTTGTGTGTCTGGATCACAGTATCAGTTCTCTGCCTTACCCTTTGGACTATCCACTGTACCAAGGGTGTTCAAAAAGTGTCAAGCTCCAGTTATAGCTCATTGCAGACTACAGGGTATCCAATTTTTTCCATATTTATATGGCTAGTTTGTCTTTGCAGAGTCTTTTTCAAAATGTGAGGAATTTCTCTCTTGGGTGAAACATCTCTTGCACAAGCTGGAATTTCAAGAGAGCATTCAAAATTCTTTCTTAACTCCCTCCCACAGGATTGTATTCCTTTGATGTCAACTAGACACCTCAGTTTAGAAAGCTTTTATTCCACAGGAAAAAAATAGATCTTTATTTAGCTCTATTTCTAAGGATTTCCATTCATATTTCAGTCACTGTGAGGGAATACCTCAGGAGTTTGGTTTTCATGGCAACTGTGATTCTTATGATACCCCAGCAAGACTCCACATGAGAAAGAAGCAGTAGTATCTGAAATCTCTTTGGTCCCAGCATCAACACCCTTTATCTTTTCAGATCTTAGTGCTGGGCTTGTCAGAAAAGAAATCACTTGGTGGAGACAACAAATATCCTTAAATCAAGGTCTCCCCTTCTTCCTCCCTGCACCAAAGCATCCAGTAACCACAGATGTTGTAGACTTTGCTTGGGAAGGAGCAGTTTCAAGAGAAATAAAAGTGCAAGGGGTGTAGGGCACCAAAGACTGATGCAAGCACATAAATATCAAGGAGATGCTGGCCCTGATCAAGGCCCTCAATTTTCTGAGCTATCTTTGGTCCCTGGGACCTCTTCAAGTGGTTACAGACAATACCACAGTGATGTGGTACATCAACAAGCAAGGGGGAACCAGGTAGTACCCCTATGCAGATTAGCCATGTTGGATTGGGATATAGCTTCATAGCACAATCTCACTCTACAGGCATCATACATTCCGACAGAGCAAAACTGTGTACAGACTAATTGAGCATAATTGAGCAGACCCTCAGAAATGAAAAAGAAATCGGGGGGAGGGGGGGTTCAAGATCTGATCCATCTATGGTGAGTTCCTCAAAAGACATCCTTTCCTCCTCTCTGAACTATCAACTGGCAAACATCAGTACTAGCGAAAAAAATGTTAGTGTGTTATTCTATTTTTTGGATTGTTTGAGTTTCAAGCATGTAAGCTCGATCATGTTAGGGTCAACTTGTTTTATATATATATATATATATATATATATATATATATATATATATATATATATATATAATGTGTCTTTTGTTAGCATTTGTTAGCTGACATAGAACACTGATCAACATGGGCCTTTTACAGACCCACCTCGGGAGCACTGTATAGTTAAGTGACTTGCTTAGAGTCTCACAGCAGGCACATAAAGGGTAAGGGAAATGCCACAGAAAAAAGGTTGTTAACAGCCCATAGCCTTAAACCTCTGTTCTAAATATGTATGCAAGATCTAGCTATAAATATATAACAGGTAGCTATAGATAGATAGATATATAGATAGATAGATAGATAGATAGATAGATAGACAGATAGATAGATAGATAGATAGATAGACAGATATGAAGTATAGTATCACATGAGAAAAATAACTCAGAAATAAACAAGTGCCATTCTTGAAAATGTATTCTGAATGCACTCGTCGAAAACTCATTTCGTCAAAAACTTATATCATCGAATCTCAAATCATTGAAAACTATAAAGCAACTAGAAATAACATCCCAGACACTGTTTACTACGTTTATGCACTACAGTGGGGTTAGGAAATTACCTTTTTCCCCCACTGTAGTGCGACCTTGGAGTTGGTATACTTATTTACGGGGGTGTGGGGGGGTGCAGGGGGGCATGCCCCCCTGCATAAACGAAGTAAAAACTTTGTGGAATGTTATTTCTAGTTGTTTATAATTTTCAATGATTTGAGATTCGATGATATGAGTTTTCGACAAAATGAGTTTTCGACGATTTGGTCTCAATGATTTGAAATTCGATGAAATGATAATTCGATGATATGAAGTAGAACCATATATATATATATATATATATATATATATACATATATATATATATATATATATATATATATATATATATATATATATATATATGCATTCACATCATAGACATACAAACATGTATGTTTTCTATATCTTGGTGAACGAGCTAAGCCAAAGCACCATTTTCAGCTGCAGTCCAACTACATGGCAAAAGTAAACACGTATAACATAACTAGACATGTAAGCTGATAAACAGACTTGTGTTATCACTGGCAAAATTTATCATAGGTGAAACCTGTGTGTGACTGCTAAAAATTCTCTATACCTGATACATAATGAGGCAACTAGAATAATGTAAGTAAGACTAATCAGATACAGTAAATTAACAATGTCTAACATTTAGGTAAAGGGCATAATGCTGACCAGTGTATTATAAGTGCCTTCTCAGTCACATATAATTAAGTGCACCAAGAACTGTTCTAACATTATGCTGAATTCTGTCCATGGACTTTTATTAAAATAAAGAAGAGTATCCCATATTATCCTTGAAATGGCCAGAGTATGAAGAATTTAAAATTGTTTTCCAGTATAATCGTTAGAGCTCTGCTAAGTCGGAGCAGTAGATAAATACTTGTAGCCTCCAAATAAGTGATGCAAATGCTGTATCAGTGCATTTATTTGCTCCTCAGGATGGTACACTGTAAAGGCAGTATGCAATTCAATCCACAGGAGCTTATCCATACTGCTGAGTCATATTCTGGCTGATACTTCTGAGAGGCTGGTAATTATGAGTGGTACATACATGAGGGCACATGAGCACAGTATTCAGCCTCTACATTCCTTCATACCTAAGCATACCTTTGCTCCAATCAAAACCCTCTATCTCCCATCTACCTTCATGGCCTAACCCAACTCATTTCTTCCCCCACCAGAACAGAAAAGAGAACCAAACACCAATCCATGCTAGACTGGATACTTGTAGCTCACCCCTCCCGAATAACCCAGTCAGGACGTCTGCCAGATGCCCTCAGTGACCACCAAGCAACATTCTTACTTAGAAGCAAAACTTCCCAACTGTCCCAAGTAGCTGTCCAAGACATTAGGAACAAAAAACAGTTTAACCCAACTAAATTTAACACTGATCTAAAGAAATGCAACTGGTTCTCCCTAAAAACATAACCCCTTGACGAAGCAGTCCATCACTTTAATACCACCTTTATAAATATACTTAATCAACACCCCCCCCACCCCCAGAACCACTAGAATCAAGACCAAACATGCCCCATGGCTAACCATAGAAACTAAAACACTACTCAAAAATAGAAACAAAGCTTGGAAAAACTATCACAAAACCAGAAGCCAGTTAGACAAACAAAAGTACCTAGAACTACGGAACAAAGCCAAACAGCATATTAAAACTGACAAAATCTCCTACTACTAAAAGATCCAGAATAAACATATAAACCACACAAAGAAATTATGGGCTGCAATCAACTCTGTCCTACAACCAGGGAAGACAACCACCCCCACTCCCAAAACAGGTAATAGCCAAGACAATATACCCACACTGTTCAACAAATTTTTCACAGAAACTATACAAACCTTAGCTAGCAACCAACCAAACCACAATATCCCCACTCGAACAACATTACCTTTTCCAACTAAAACAAATAGCAAAACCTACAATATTAGCTTTAACCCAGTCCCAACCAAAGTCATAGAAAAACTACTCTCAAAACTGAAACCAACATCCACAGCAGATGGACAACTTACCATCTAAATATCTTCAACTAGCTGCTGAAACTATAGCTTACTAAGTGTCCATCCTAATAAACAGATCTCTGAGAGCAAAGTACCCCAGCTTTGGAAAATATCACATGTAACACCATTAGACAAAGGCAGTAGCTCTCTCAAACTCAATAACTACCGACCAATAGCCATACTACCACCCTTAGCAAAAATCTTGGATTTGCGTGTCCACATGCAATTAATGAAGTACCTCCTAGATAACCAACTTCTAGCCCCACAGCAACATGGTTTTAGACCCTTCCACAGCACATCCACCGCCCTTACATCATTCACTAACACCGTTAATAACCATAGAAACAATGGATTACTCATGTCTGCTACACTCTTAGATCTTTCTAAAGCCTTTGACATGGTTAATCACCAAAAATTGATTAACTCTCTGTCCACCCTAAACCTCAATCCCCAGCTATCTCATGGTTCAAGAGCTATCTAGATGGCAGACAGCAAGCAGTAAAATGGCAAAACCAACTCTCTCCCCTACTACCTGTAACCTTAGGAGTTCCCCAAGGCTCCATCCTTGGGCCTTTGCTCTTTACCCTATTTACTAACCAACTCCCAGCCAATATTCCCAACGAATCAGTAGTTCAATACGCAGATGATACCACCATAATATGTGCAGCCAAAAGCCTTAACCTTCTCCACTCCCAAACACAAGAATGTTTCTCTTTAGCTGAAGCCTGGATCACTAACCACAACCTCATTCTCAATCCCGCTAAAACTAAACTACTAATCTTTAGCCCCCACAGAAATGCACCACCCTCGTATAACCTCACAATATCTTCACAACACAACACCACCATCTCCACCACCAATGAAGCCAGACTATTAGGCGTGGAAATTGACAATCACCTAAGATTGGACATACACATCTCCCAAACCATAAAAAAGTACATAACAAAATTAGGGCTACTCTATCGGAACAAACAATTGTCTCTCACACACTCCAAAATCACTATAGCCAGGACACACCTATTATCTAGGGAATTGTTATGGCTAGGCTTGTATAGGCCCTAGGGCTGATAGCCTAGTACCAACCTATGAACCTATGAACCTATGAATCCACATTACTTTATCCATCCCCCATGCTGACCAACCTCCGCAAAACAGACCTAAACAAACTTGTCAACTGTTACAAGATAGCTAGATTTGCCACAGAATCCTCCCCAAGAACATACCATTGTGACAGCCTTATTAAAGTACAATGGCTAGAATTCCCACTACTATTCCTGTACAACCAGCTAACACTCACCCATAAATTGCTCTACAATGTTGTCAATATCTGTGGTTTCAGTGAATTATTTGTTGTTGTGTACTAACTATGAGCATAGTGGAGGGATTCTGACCAGGTTGCTAACATAACTGAAGAAGGCCTTGTGGTTATCTGTAGTGTCCCTCTTGATTTCCCTCTCAAAGTTGCCCATGGATGTTTGTATGAGGGAAAATAGATCCTTACTAGTGCTGCTCAGACATGCCTTCCCTTTATGGAATTATGCTCTGTCTTGCAGTAGCTTCCATCTTTGTAATACAATCTGTCTATGGCTGGGGTCCACCAGACAGGATGTTGTCCCTTTGTGGAGAGTGTCTTGGTCATATATGGGATTGCATGATCCATGCATTCTCGGAGATGTCCGTAGAAAGCATTTGTGAAGGGGTCAGCATTGTGGGTTGTGTCTTCCACTGGCCCAGTGGGCTGAAAGGATACCATGTCACTGTTACAAAGTGTAAAGTTTGCATTTGCAATGTTATTCACTATAGTCGTTTGTGCTGGTGGTGGAGGTGGGATATGTATATCCAGGGCAATTAGTTTGTGGTCAGCTCACAGTAGTTGATGATGTAGCCCATACAGTACCTAGATACAAACCCCCAGAGTGAGGAGGTGCTCTGGACCTGAATCAGTGTTCTGACTGCTGGGGTTTGGTAGTATGTCATATGGAGTGTGCCGGGTACTGTTGCACAGTTGCTGGCTGAGCACTGATACCTGGCCATTTACATGTGTATCCACCAATAGACAGACAGATGCTATATATGTGAGATATGTCGTATCATAACAGTCGAGTAGCATGTGTAGTATGTGTGCCAAATTCTGCTGACATATATTGCTGATATCAGGTTATTTCCTTTTTCAGGAACATGGCTCACCCGCGAAATCCAGCTTACTCCGCAGCTGAGGATGAGGAGATACACCAGACCCTGGTGCGAGATTATGCAATACTCTTTTCCCGCACCAGCCAGAATCAGCAGGAGAGGGCTGCACTGTGGCAAGACCTGGTCCGTCGGGTAAATGACATAGGCACGCATAATAGGACATATGAGCAGGTACGACATCACTGCAGTGATTTAATCAGAAATGTCTGTCAGCGTGCGTCAGATATCCACAGGCAACAGGTCACCACAGGTGGTGGGGTGGCTACACATCCCCCACTCACCAGACTGGAGGGACTACTCATGAGTGTAGTGGCTCCAGTCCGCCAACAACAACAACAGCAGCAGACATGCATTATGATGAAGGCTGGAGCCACACAGCAGCAAGACTATGAGCGTGCAGGTAATATGTCATATGTATAGTTGACTGTTGTGTACACTGGTAGTTAATGCATGTGTGAGGTGTGTCCTTAGGTTGTAGCTGTCATCATAGTATTTAATGTGCAAGTGTGATATCCTCAATATCAGCAGCTGACCTGTGAAAGGCGACTGTTGTATTACTGACCTGTATCATACTCAGTAACAATGGCACAGTTGTGCCCACTGACATTAGTTTCCTCACTTCTGCAGGTCCCTCCGGTGTAACAGCAATGCAGCCTAATCATGCTGGTGAGTGTGTATTAACAATACCTTTAATAGTCTTGATAGTAATAGTAATATTAGGCTCACTTAGTAGTGCTCTGTGTATGCATGCAGGTGTGTCTGTGTCTGTGTGTTGATATCTCGCATACTGAGTAGTGTACAACTGTGTGCAACTGTGTGCAACTGTGTGCATGTGCACGTGTGCATGTGTGCATGTGTGCATGTGTGCATGTGTGCATGTGTGCACCTGTGCATGTGTGCATGTGTGCATGTGTGCACGCATGTGTGCATGTGTGCATGTGTGCACCTGTGCATGTGTGCATGTGTGCACGTGCACATGTGCATGTGTGCATGTGTGCATGTGTGCATGTGTGCACGTGCACATGTGTGCATGTGTGCATGTGTGCACCTGTGCATGTGTGCACCTGTGCATGTGTGCATGTGTGCATGTGTGCACGCATGTATGTGTGCACCTGTGCATGTGTGCATGTGTGCAACTGTGCATGTGTGCATGTGTGCATGTGTGCATGTGTGCATGTGTGCACCTGTGCATGTGTGCATGTGTGCATGTGTGCACCTGTGCATGTGTGCATGTGTGCACATGTGCATGTCTGGACCTGTGCATGTGTGGATGTGTGCATCACTGGTAATATTGTGTAGACATTGTAAACTGTGTTTCCTGTTTCCTCCCACAGGTTCTGGAGCTCCTCTGATGTCATGCAGCAGGGAACCTGAATCAGGTGCCATGGGTACTGATAATGATGACATGTGTGTAATGGCACAGGAAGGTATGCCAGGGTCCATCATTGGTCAGCCGATTGACAGTACACAGCTGTCAACCCCATCAATGAGCACAGTTATCCTGCCAATACACCCTTTGTCACCAATGTCCCTAGGTGATGGACAGCATACAGTGGGCATTGACCAGGGTAATGTGGTATCTGTGGCACATGCCTCCCCACACAGCAGCCATGGGCATGGCCCTGAGATGGTACCACACAGACAGATGTCCAGGGGTTCTCGTGGGAGCATCCGTGGGCATACTGCCCCTGTCAGATGTGCCCACAGAGGTCTTACAACCTCAGCTATGTTTCGAGCTGTCATGCAGGCACAGTCACGTATGGAACGGTACACCAGACAGGGTCTGAGGGAGCTGACAGCATGTCGCACAGCCATGACTGACAGTATGCGTGACATTGCGGCTGCCATCCGTAATTTCACCGATGTCATAGACAGACGTTGTGGGGACATATTAGACCGGTTCCACAACTACATGTCCATGAGCCAGGGCGATGGTGGACGGTTGAGGCATCGACATGGGTGTATGCCAGCAACAGCAGCAGCTGGCAGTTGTCGCGGATGACAACAGGGCCGCGGCCGCCCCCATAGTGCCAGCAGCAGCCCCAGCAATGCTGGGACTGTGCTGTCATCAGACCGCCCCAGGAGACCACATGCACGTGGCTCTGGCCAGGCCCGACAGGGATCTGTGTCCAGTCAACGAACACCTGCTTCTGATGACAGTACCCAGTCTGGGTTGGTACCAGATATGGTCCGTAGCACCCCTGCAAGGCACAGGTACCATGTCCGTGGCCAGAGACACTGATCTGTATGACCTGGCAGGTACAGTCTGTGGCTGTCCACAAACACCAGTATATGGCAGCCATGAGGTGGAACTGTGTGCATCCATACACACATGCGAATTGACAACACCTAGGGCTACTGCATACACGCACACACTTCATCAACATTGCCCCACCTTGTACTGCTGTCCCTCACCAATGCACATACACATACATGTCAATTGGTGGTATCGGTGGCTGACTCAGGCATACCAAGTTCACACCCTGTGCATATGATGAAACTGTGCCACCTCCTGCAATCTGTAACATCAGTTCAGGTACAGGTTAACATGTTGCTGATGCACAGGGTGACTACATAGACGTGTAGTAATAGTATCATGTTGTTAACAGTACTGTGTGCTGAAATAATTGTGGGTATATCACAGCATGCCTGATGCAGTAAGGGTATGCTTGTCATGTACTGTTGTCTACACCCATGGTAAGTACCATAGTGTATCATCTGCACATGTTGGCATACTGGTGGTAAGGATGTCAACAGAAGGCTACATACATAGGTAGCACAGGGGATAAGGTAATGAAAGTATTAATACGCAATGATGGACATGTAAACTGCAAGTGGCATGTTGCCCACACTGAACTCTGCAATGCGGATGTTTGAGGATGTTGATATGTGTGCAGTACTACACGACTGGTACAGGACACACAGGAGCACCCTAGCACTGCAAGCTCACATCTCATACCATGCTAGACAGCCCAAAAACACAAAACTAACTGTCACAGAAGGGAGAGTCCCCATACATGTCAGGGATACTGTGGTGGCAGGCCAGGTAGCATACATCCTACTAAGTATGGAACCACTGAGTGAAGGCTCAGTGTCTGTTATTTGACATGTGTATTACTGCAGGTATGAGCACATGGGTTTCCATCCAGTTTATGTACATCCTGACGGTACATGGTCTGTACACTTGTGTGCGCTGAGACTGGACCCTAGCCATCTGACCTGTGTATTTCCATGTACATGTGCATAGTGCCTGCATATTTGCAGTGTTACCTACTGGAAGTGGTATAGCTTGTTTGTTGTACAATGGACTACATGCAGCCCTGCTTACTGTAGCTTTGTTTGCATGCATGTTTGCTTGCAATTACCCTGGAATACTGATCCCACCTGCAATGCATAGTTACAGAGCTTCTGTGGACTCCTAGTGACATCTGCATAGCTTATTATGTATGTCCATGTCTCACTTGACAGAACGTCACTGTTTGTCCTGTTCACATGTACGTTGCCTGTGGCACGTTGCATATGACTTACCTGGCATTTGTCCACGTGAGCAGTGATATATGCCACTGCTAACTAATCACAGGCACTACACCCTCACATACTCATCTTCTGTTGAACCACCTGCTTCACTAGGGACAGCTTGCACCTGTCACCCCTGGGCTTTTGGATATTGGCAAAGGGTCTTGCTACCCCCATAGTGCCTTTGTTAGGCAAGGCTCAAATGACAAACCCACCTTCATAGGTATCACAAGGGATAAGAAACTAAGAGTAATGCTACTCAATGCCAAAAGTCTAAACCTCAAGATGCATGCACTCGAAACTCTCCTTAGCATGGAGAACATCGATATCTGTGCAGTAACAGATACCTGGTTCAGGGCTACTGAGAGCACCCCAGCACTACCAGGTTATACCTCATACCATGCTTTTCATCCCCAAAACTTGGACCGAACCACAAAAGGAGGGGGAGTATTGATATTCATCAAAGATACCCACACCTCCAGGTTGGTGGCAAAGCACCAAGCATCAGAGACTATCCATGTGCAACTAACAATGGGTAAAACTGCCTTCCAGGTTATTGCCTGCTAGAGACCACCCTCCCAAACCCAAGAACCGCACTCGGCCTTCCTGAGAACAGTGGAAAATATGAAGGTCTCTCCAAACACCATTATATTGGGTGACTTCAACTACCCAAACATAGACTGGGAGCATGACTCTAGCTCCAACACCCTAGCCCAATGATTCCTAGAATATATGAACTCAAATGCTATGGAACAACTTGTTACCACTCCCACAAGAAGGGAAAACATACTGGACCTGATCATCACCAACATGGGGACTCTATGCTCCAGACCAGAAGTGTATCCCTCACTGGTAAGATCAGACCATAAACTAATCTCACTGGATATTCACATCCCGACCCCACCCCCTGCCCAGAAAACCACAGTGAACAACTTCTCTAAAGCAAATTCACACTCCTCAAAACTGAGGTGGAAACCTTCAAAGCCCCCGGGCCTGTGGAAAATACGGACCAGACCGCAGATTCCTCTATAAACACATTCTATGGACACCTTCAGGAATGCATGGATCATGCGATCCCAAATAAAACCAAGACCCAATCCTCCAAAGGCAGACGTCCTGTCTGGTGGACCCCAGCCATAAACAAACTATACAATAGAAGGAGGAAGCTACTAAATGATACACCAAAATCCCAAAAAGGGAAGGCATCACTGATCAGTATTAGCAAAAAACTATGGGCACTCATAAGATTGTCTAAGGCCAGCTTCGAGAGAAAATTGCACAGGACACTAAGGATAATCACAAGGCTTTCTTTAGTTATGTTAGGAACCTGGGTGGTAATTCCCAGATATGCTCAGAGGTAGTCCAAAATGTCAGTAGAAACACCAAACCCACAGACATTGCCAACATCCTAGCTGACAGGTTCAGTGCAAACTTCTCCCCCCCTCCACACCGAAAGGGCAAATATTTATCCCAGCAGAGTGCTGCCCCCCTGACATCTCAGATGCTCAGGTAAGAGCCGCCCTCTCCAAAGCAATAAACACTGCATCAATGGGACCAGACAGTGTCCTGGGCTGTGTCCTACATGAACTCCAAGAAGAGCTACACCCAAACATAAAACTACTGTTCAATCCCAGCCTTACTACAGGATATGTGGCCAAAGAGTGGTGTACAGCAACAGTGGTCCCTCTACAGAAAGGTGGTGCCTCAACGGATCCTGGACACTATCGTCCCATAAGCCTGACTAGCTTGGTCTGCAAAGCTATGGAAAGGATCATCATGGACCTCATAAATAAAGATATTGGGGACCTACAGACACTGGATCATACCCAGTTTGGCTTTGTTAAGGGCAGATCCTGCCTCTCAAACCTGGTTGATTTCTTTGAAACAGTCACCAAGGCCATTGACGAGGGAAAGGTGGTCCACACAGCCTACCTGGACCTCGCAAAAGCCTTTGATACAATACCCCACTCGGGCATTCTAGAGAAGCTCACCAGCTTAAATATAAACCCCTATGTCACTAGATGGATTGCACACTGGCTCAAGGACAGAACCCACATGGTTAGAATTGCTGGAGCCATGCCAGACTCCAAACCAGTTACAAGTGGTATCCCACAAGGCTCAGTCCTGGGACCTCTCTTGTTCGGTATATATTTATCGGAGGTACAGACCAACATGGAAGGACTGTGGCTGACCAGATTCGCAGATGACTGCAAACTGGCCGCCATAATCAACTCTCCAGCCGACACAAGCATCCTCCAAAAGGGCCTCATAGAAACAGACAACTTGTGCCAGAGCCATGGCCTCAAGCTGAATGCCAAAAAGTGTATAGTCATCCCCTTTGGCAAAAACAAAGTGCCCACAAAGTACCACATAGGTGGTAATCCATTAAGTACAGAAGAAGTAATTAGGGACCTGGGGACCCAAGTTGATAGCAATCTCTCATTTGACAACCACGTGGCCAAAGTGGTTAGAAAACATTTTATATAGCCCACCTCATCATGAAGGGATTCACATCTAGATCAGGGGAGGACATCGTGCCTCTTTACTCATCCCTCATCAGGCCCATAATTGTGTACAATGCCCCTGTTGGGATGTACCTTACCAGACACCTGCAGCAACTGGAAAGACCCCAAAAGTACCTCACCAAGAGGATCAAAGGGCTCAAACAGATGCCATATGCTGACCGGTTAAAGAAACTCCAGCTCTACTCAGTGGCATACCGCCTGTTCAGAGGCGATCTGTGCCTGATGTATAAAGCCATGTCAAACCCAGAATTAATGGGCATGCTGCACCTCAGAATATCCAAATCCCATCGAGCTACACGCTCGAGAGACTTGAACCTCAGCACTGAAATAAATAGGACATGCTGGAGGGACAGATTCATAACCCAGAGGCTCCCTTCACTCTGGAATAAAATCCCAGTCCAGGTTAGGCAGAGTCCCTCATTGACTGTCTTCAAGAGGAATCTTGATGAGTGGATGGGACATCGTAGGTTTACCCCGGGTATCACTTCTGTGTCACTGTTAGACAGAGGCACAGTCTACTAACCTCGAAAAAGGGCATAGCAAGATAAATTTACAATGGATGGCGACAGCCAAACTCATTCTGGCTAGGTTTATAAATGCCCTAGGGCAGATAGCCTAGTATGAATGTATGAACCTATGAACCTATGCACTTGTTCCCCATTGGCCCTATGTGCTGTTAATCACCATGGCAATCACAATACTATGGTAGCATGTGCAAAGGTCAGTTGTCAATCACCTCTATGGTGCAGTTGTGGAATATGTGGGTCATGTGGCAATGTCACAGCTGCCACATGTACACAGTCAACCCTTTCCCCTACACATGGACGTACAACACATGTATGAGATGGAACCACATAGCCAAACTGAGGACTAAGCACTCTGAACCCAGTACTGGCATAACCTGTCAGGTGGCATGAAATACTACAGTGACTAAAATACCAGTCTGATGTAGACCTACACTGACAGCAATACAAGCACGTGAACACACTGGACCATTCGTGGAGCCTAAGAATAGCATCCTGCCTGAGCAGCAGACACCTCTGCAGCTGGCACATAGGCATACGTTATGCCAGAACACATCACGCATAATACATAGCACACAAATCCTGTGTGCCAAACAGTCACAGACTGTACGGCTAGACAACACACCTGCTACAGTTGTGTTAGGTACCTCTATTGTCCGGTACAGTGAGGTCATGCTCACCAGGCTGGACAAGGTGAAGGTCACAGTGATATGCCCGTGGGGCACTATGGTCCACCACATAACACAAGCATACAGGTCAGTCAGAGGCATAGACACATATGACTCAGTCATTGTCCATGCCACTATGGCTGACCTGTGATGTACCTCCCTGGACTACATGATAGGGAACATGGAAGGGCTCTCTGAGCATATGGCACAGGCTGGTATGACCCTGACCTTGGTTGGCATCATACCCTCACCAGGAATGCTGACGGATTACTGAATGCTGATGAATTACTGTAGATACAACACCCTAGCTGAAAGGTTCCTAGCATGTAGTCACTGCATTGCTATGGAACAACTTGTTACCACTCCCACAACAGGTGAAAACATGCAGCACCTGTTCATCAACATGTAGACTATATGCCCCAGACCAGATGTGTATACCTCGCTGCTAGGTTGATACCATCTACATATCACACTGTATATACACATACCACATGCAGCACCCGCACAGAAGACCACAGTCATAATGTTATCCAGTGCAAATACCATGTATTCACATGTGGCAGGCGTCAGACATGGTAACTATTGAAGGTCACAGGTACATATGTGTATTTGGCACACACATACATCATCTGTGTCCATTGCCATTACTGGTTTAATCGATGTCATGCATTATTGTGAACAACAACCCACACACATGGGCATTCTGTGTGACAAAAACACACGTGGCATGTCTGGAATCCAATGCCATAACTAACTGTGCTATGACAGTAGTGAGAGACGCAGTAGCAGAGCGTGCTATTTGCATTACTGGGAGATTTGCCCTCTTCCGCTGTACTTATAGGGTGCTGACATCATCTCTGTGTAGAGATTGGAATATGCTGCAGCTGGTGTGTTGCACTGGTTGGCAAAAGGGTCAGTTCTCTCACACATGTAATTGCACACACACTACTTTTACCCTCTCCCACACACACTTGCTATTTGCAGGATTTAAACCCCTACCTAACTATGTTATGACACTCAAGATGGACACATTAGCAGAGCGCGCTATTCACATTACTGGGAGGTTTTCCTTCTCCTGCTGTACTTATAGGGTGCTGACATCATCAGTGTTTAGAAAGGGGAATGTGCATCCTGTAGTGTGTTCTCCTAGTTGCCAAAAGGGACATTTCTTTCATACAGACTTGCACACACACTTACCCCCTCCACACATATTGAGCATTTGTAGGATTCAAACCCCTACCTAACTATGTTATGACATTTGAGACGGACGCATTAGCAGAGAGCACTATTAGCATTACTGGAAGGTTTCCCTTCTCCTGTTTTACTTATAGGGTGCTGACATCATCAGTGTTTAGAAAGGGAAATGTGCATCCTGTAGTGTGTTTTCCCAGTTGCCAAAAGGGACATTTCCCTCACACAGACTTGCACACACACCAACCCCACTCACCCACCCACACAGAGCATTTGCAGGATTCAAACCCCTACCTAACTATATTATGACACTTGAGGGAAACGCATTAGCAGAGCACACTATCCGAATTACTGGGCATCTGTTCTGCACCTGCAGTATTTATAGGGTGCTAACATCATTATTTCTACAGAGGTATGTACATCTAGTACTACCTGTCAGGTGGGGGATAGCATATATATGCATTTGCAGCCACCTACGTCAGGGTCAGATATGCACATCACACTGGCAGGTTATGTTTTATACCATGCTTCGTGACCACAGGACCTGTAACACACAACACAACCAGTCCTGACCACCCCTCCCACATCCAGGACACACACTTTGCTTCCCTGGGAACAGTGCCAAGATATGCAGGTGTTCACATACACCATTCCAGTTGTTAATGTCAGGTACAGGCATATTGTGTGTGGGAACTACTCAGGCCTCTACAACATTACCCTACAGCCACTACAATTTGTGAGTCCATGTGCTATGGCAGAACCACTCACCACAGCCACAAGGGGAATACATATTGCACCTGACCATCTACAACATGGGTACTCACTGTTCCACACCAGAGGTAGACCACCATTGTTGATATCTGACCATACCCACCTTTCCCTGGCCATCCATATCCCATCCCCACCCCCAGGCAAGGTTGTCACTGCAAACAAACTGTATTTATCAAAAGCAGACTTTACACTTGTGAAGACTGGGGTGGAAGACTTCAAAGGACCCATGCTGGGGGAGTATACAGGCCACTCTGCATAATCCTTGACAATTGCATTCTATGAGCATGTGGAAGGTTTGCCTTGATCATGCTATCCCAAATATACCCATGACTGCTCCACAACAGTACACCTGTCAGATGTACACCAGCCATATATGAGCTGTCCAACAGACAGAGTGAGCTAATACATTGCAGAGCAGTAGCCCACAGAGGGAGGACATCTCTGAACAGTACCGGCACGACACTTCAATCCCTCATAATCATCACGACACAGTGTTGACAGTGAAATTGTCCAGACAATGCAGATAAGGTTCCCCTCAGTCTGTTATTGACGCCCACTTATTGTTAGAGGTCCTCAGCAACCCTCTTCCAGCACACACCAACAACATGGCTGTGGCTTAGCAAATTCAAACCCTGGGATTTCCACTGTGTCCCTGCTTGACAGAGGCACAGCACACTAGCCTCACACAGTGCCTTATGTGACCTACTTTACAGTGGCACAGTAGCCTACTGTACTGGGGAGGCAGACGCCAAGCACACTCTGGCTAAGCTGTCATTCCCTAGGGCAAACAGCCTAGTGTTGACCTCTACACCCATATATTTAATTGTCAGATGCACATTATTTGTTGCTGATAGACTGTTTGCAGGTCTTTATTGCCATAGCATTCCCTGTTTGTGTGAACAACTTGTGTATCTGTGGAAGATGTTTGCATATGGGAGGGATCCACTATATCACGTATGTCTCTGTAGTCATTTAACTGTGTGCACTAGGCAGATTGCTGTAATGTGGTTGGTTCCTGGAATAACACGTACAAATACCAGATATGTGTGGCCAACTGCTAAACTGAGATTTGGCCTAAGTGTGTGAGCATGCCCAGTTCAGCCTTCCCATGGCATGTTGTCTTACATATGTCTCATTTATCAAAGTGTGCGAGCATGCCCAGTGTGAGCTTTCCATATGTTGAACTCTGAAGCCCACCACATTTGTGGATGAGTGTGAACTTCAACAAATATCTCCCGTTTATGGTTGTGTGTTGTGTATCATGTTGTGTAGTTACTGTCCAACTGCTTTGTGTGTGAACACAACAGGGATTATACTGTGCCTGCAGGGTTTGCATGGGATACTTTGCATACACTTGTCAACATCCTTTCATACTGACCTAACACTGTAGTACCGTATAGTGTACTGGTTCAGTACTTTCACTGTGGTGGACAGTATCCTGGGCTTTAGTCCTATCACTGCTTTAAATTTCCATAGTGAGCACAACAGCCTGGTTAGGGGCCAGTTGTGCACATCTGACCATGTTGCATTATGTTCAGATATGAACTACTTAAACCAGGCTTGTCCAACATTGGTAGTGTATTCCACAACATAGGTGTACATTTGCAAACACTAGCGATGTGCCCTAGGCCATTTCTAATGCTAGTCGGAGAGTGTGTTTGTCCTTCGACACACATTGTAAGTGGAGTTTGCCATGACATATGTCATGGTTAGTATACTGTGCCTCCGTCAACCTGTGACATAACAGTGATACCCAGGGTAAACCTACCATCTCCCATCCACTCATCAAGATTCCTCTTGAGGAGAATCGATGAGTGACTCTATGGATAACCTGTACTGGGAGTTTACTCATGAGTGGGGGTGGCTTCTGTGTTATGGATCATGCAGTACAGCTTGTCCTATGTATGTCAGTGCTGGGGTTCAGGTCTCTCATGTGCATAGGATTGTACAAGGTGCAGCATGTTTATTGATTCCAGCTTGGACATGGCTTTATACATCAGGCACAGCTTGCCTCTGGGTGGGCAGTATGGCAGTGTGTGTAGCTGCAGTTTGTTTAATCAGGCAACACATGGCATCTGTTCAAGCTCTTTGATACTCCTGGTGAGGTACTGTTGGGGACTTTACAGTTGATGGAGGTGTCTGCTGAGGTACATCCCACAGGGGCTATTGTAGTCAATTGTAACGCTGATGAAGGATGACTGCAGAGCCACAATGACCTCCCCTTATCTAGATCTGACAACCTTCATGATTAGGTGGGTATATGGTATGTTTCTGTAAACACTACAGCCACATGTTTGTCCAATGCAGGATATCTATCACCTTGTGTCCCCAGGTCTCTCATTACATGTTAAGTACGTAATGGGTTAACACCTATGTGGTAATTGGTGGGCACTTACTGTATATCCACGGGGTTGACTATACACTTTTCTGCAATTAGCTTGCTGACATGCCTATGGCACCAGTTGTCTGTTTCTATGTGGCCCTTTTGTGGGATGCTTGTGTCAGCTGGAGGGTCAAATATGGTGGGCAGTTTGTAGTCCTCTGCAAACATGTTCAGACACAGTCCTTCCATGTTGGCCTGTACCTATGGGACATATATACCAAACGAGGGAGGTCCCAGGACCAAGCCTTGTGGGATGCCAGTTATATCTGGTTTGTAGTCTGACATGGCTGCAGCATGTCTGACCATGTCAGTTCTGTCCTTGGTCTGGTTTGCAACCCCTCTACTGACATAGGGGTTTATATTTAAGCTGGTGAGCATATCTATAATGAACACGTAGGGTAATGTATGGAAGCCTTTGCAAGGTCCAGCTACGCTGTGTGGACCACATTGCCCTCTTCAATGACCTTAATGACTTTTCAAATGAGTCAAACATGTTTAGGGGCAGGATCTGCACTTAAGAAAGCCACACTGGGTAGGGTCCGATGTCAGTAGTTCCCCAATATCTTTATGTCTTCGGTACATGCTGATCCTTTCCATAGCTGTGCAGACCAAGCTTCTCAGGATTCTGGGGTGGTAGTTTTCAGTATCCATTCAGGCAACACCTTTGTTGAGAATGACCACTGTTGTTGTACACTGCTCTTTGGGTACATATCCTGTGGTAAGGCTGACATTGAGCAGTAGTGTGATTTGGCATTCCATTCTTCTTGGAGTCCATGTTGGACTCAGCCCAGGACACCATCTCATACCATTGCTGCTGTGTGTTTTGCTTTGTAGATGCTGGCTGTTACCTCAGCATCTGCAATGTCAGGGGGCCAGCAGTCTGCTGGGATAGATATTTTGCATTCTGGGGGGGGGGGGTTGCACTGCACCTGTCAGGATGTATGTTGGCAATATGTGTTTGTGTTTGGTATGTTGTTTGTAATATTTGTGTGATTCAGAGCATATCTGTGAATTCCCAACACGGTTCCTACCATCAGTTGAGGAAGCCTTGGGATTATCCTCAGTGTCCTGTACAATTTGTATCTTCATAGGTTCATATGTTCATACTAGGCTATCCACCCTAGGGCATTTGTAAGCCTAGCCAGAGTGTGTGTGGCTTTCGCCACCCCTTGCTATGTGAATATTATGGCCATTTATGATTTGCTTTGCTGTGCCTCTGTCTGGACGTGACACAGTGAAGACCCCCAGTGTAAATCTACGATCATCCATCCACTTGGCAAGATTCCTGTTGAAGAGTGTCAGTGAGGGGCTCTGCCTAACATGGAGTGGGATTCTGTTCCAGGGTGTGGGGAGCCTCTGGGTTATGTATCTGTCCCTCCAGCACATCCTATTTCATTATGTGTTGAGGTTGACATCTCTCACTCTCACAGCTCCGATGGCTTTGAGTTTTCTGGGGTGGAGCATGTCCATTACTCCTGTGTTGGACATGGCCTTGTACAACAGACATACAATGCCTCTGTGTAGGCAGTATGTGACTGCATTCAGCTGGGGTGTCTACAGCCAGGCAGCATATGACATATATTTGAGACCCTTTATCCTCTTGGTGAGGTACCTTTGAGGTCTTTCTAACTGCTGCAGGTGTCAGGTAAGGTACATCCCAAATGAGGCATTGTACTAGATTATGGGTCTGATAAGAGAACAGTATAGGGGCACAATGACCTCTGTTGACGTAGATGTGAATCCTTTCATGATACGGTGTCCAATATAGACAGTCTTCCTAGCCACATTGGCAATGTGAGTGTCACATAACAGGTTACTGTCCACTTGTGTCCCTAGGTCCCTGATTACTCCTTCCATACATAATGGTTTACCACCTATGTGGTAATTTGTGAGTACCTTGTTTGGTATTTGGTGGGACATTCATACTGTCCAGTGTCTTCAGGACGGCTGGGTGGGGTTCCTGTGTGTGAGAGTGTGGTCTGTAGCATACTACAGACTGTACAGCAGTCTTGCCTATGTTTAGTTGCACATGGGTGGACTCCAATGCCTTGTGCATTGTCAGTTACCTGGACGTATGGGTGTCTGTGCTGAATATGGATACTCACCCTCCTTTTATGTTTTGTTCCAGGTTTTGGGGCCATAACGCATGATATGTGGTACAACCTGGTAGTGCTGGTGTGCTGTCAGGAGGCTTGCAGCAGGTTTCTGTCACTGCACAGACATCGATGTTCTCCATACTGGGGAGGGCCTCGGGAGCATGCATATTGAGGTTTACACATCTGGCATTGGTCAGCATTACCCTTATGTTTCTTTCCACTTATGTTTTCTAGGGTGGTGGGTTAGTCTTTTCAGCCTTGCCTACGAAAGGTTCTATGGAGGTGGCAAAAGCCTTATCCAATATCCAGACGCCCAGGGGTAACAGGTGCAAGCCATCCCTGGAACAGCTGCGTGGCTTGTCAAGCATGACATCCCAAGCAGACAGACATTGGATCCCCTTGGAATGACACCAGTAATTGTGCCACTTGTTATAACTGATCATTCTGTGTTTGTACTGTGGCATCATTCTTGGTGAGGGTAGGATGCTGCAAACTGTCAGTGTCATACCAGCCTGGACTACATAATCGGAGAGCTCATCTATGTCTCTTTTCATGTAGTCCGGGGAGGTACATCTCAGGTCATTCACACCAGCATGGACTATGACTGCATCATATTTCTACTTGCTTTGGGGTGACCTGCATACTTGTGTTATGTGGCGTATTGTAGCAGCCTACAGGCAGCTTACTGTACCCTTTCCTTTGTTCAGTCTGGTGTGCGGGACAGCAGCGTGTCTCACTACGGAGTCACCTATAACAACTGTATCAGGCATGTTGTTTCTCCTTCTGGCCTGTGACTGTTTGGCACACCAGCTTTGTGTACTATGTGTTGCATGTGCTATGTTTGGAGGTTGTTTGATTGGGTGTCTGCTTTGGAGGCCTCTTTTGGTGTGATGTGTTTGTAATTCGGGCCTCCGGGAATGTTTTTCTGTGTTTATGTCTTTGGTTTGCAGTTGTGATAGGTCTATGTGGGACTGGGTTTGTGGTGTGTGTGGTTACCTTCTCCTCCTGACTAGTTTTGGGAGTACTGAGTTGAGGGAGCTCAGCCTCCAGTTTGGATAAATGGTTGCATCTCTCACATATATTTGTATTTCTTGGGGGGAGTTGAGGGTTGTCTGTGTACTTGGGGCAGGTGTAACATTGCCTCAAGATTCACAGATTCAACTTGTTGTAGCTGGCCTTAGTGGATTGTATGTGTGGACATATTTTATTGCCATACTACTGATCAGTGATTACTTCTTTTTATGTTTGCTCTATCATGTAGTAGCTTCCTCATTCTCTTGCATGGTTTGGTAATGGCTGGAGTCCACCATGCCAGATGCCTGCGTGTATGGCATTGTGTCTTGTTTTAATTTAGGATTGCATAATCCAAGCATTCCTGGCAGTGTTCATGGAATGCCTGTATAACAGGTTCTGAGGTGTGGCCCATATTTTGCACCTGCACAGGGCCTTTAATGGATTCCACATCAGTTTGGAGGAGTGCAACTTTTGCTTTACACATGTTTTTCACTGTGGTTTTCTGGCCAGGGACTGTGGTCAGGATGTGTATATCCAGTGTGATTACTCTATGGTCTGGTCTTACCAGTGAGCAATACACTTCTCATCTTGCCATCCAGTACCCATGTTGCTGATTATCACATCCAGTATGCTTACCCCTCTTGTGGGAGTGGTACGTTGTTCCTGGGCATTTTGGTTTATGGATTCTATGAACTTTTGTCCTACAGTGTTGGAGCTAGTATAATGCTCCCAGTCTATGTCTGGGTATTTTCAGTCACCCAATATAATGTGGTTTGGAGGACTTGATATATTCATGTATTCCAGCATAGGTCAGATGCGGTTCCTGGTGTTGTGATGGTAGTCTGTAGCAGGCTATAAACTGGGAGGCAGTTTTAGCCACTGTTACTTGACCATGGCTAGTCCATGCTGCTTCTTGTTGTGGTACCAACATGGGGATGTGGTTATCCTTGACAATTATTGCTAGTCACCCTCCTTTTGTAGCTTGTTCCATGTTTTGAGGCTGTACAGCACAGTATGAGGTGTAACCTGGTAGTGTTAGGGTGCTGTTGTGAGCCTTGACCCAGTTTTCTGTTACAGCACAGATATCAACATTCTCCATACTGGGTGAGTTTAGACTGCATGCATCTTGCTGTTTAGACTTCTGGCATTGGGTAGCATTACATCTAGGTTCTTATCCCTTCTGATACCTATGGAGGTAGGTTTGTGTTTTGAGCCTTACCTATTCAGGGCATGCTGTGGGTAACAACAGCCTTTGCCAGTATCCATACGGCCTGCACTGATAGGTGCACGCCAGTCCTAGCAGGTGGAGCATCATGTCATGCTCAGCATGTCATCCCAGGCTGGCACACATTGGATCCCCTTTGACTAACTGCAATACTTCAGCCAATTATTGCAATTGATCATCTCATTGTCATATTGTGGCATGATGCTTGGTGAGGGTAGGATGTTAGTCACGGTCCTCAGGTGTGCATATAGTACATGGTGTTACATTACTTAACACATGGCATTCATGCCTCAGGTGGTGCTGCAGGGCTGCCTCTGTCGGATGCACACATTACACTCCCTGTACATGTTTGTGAGCAGGTCATGGCATTTTAGGTATCCCTGTTATTATTTGAGTGAGTCAGAGGGGGGTATCATTCCCAGGGTTCCTACTGAGCCAGTGTATGTGCTATGCGTTGCCTCTTTGCCAAGGCCAGGGCATACTGGGCACGCCTCCTTCTGCCTACTGGGGCAGGCTCAGGTTGTTCCTCCTCCGAGTCACGCTCTGCCTGTGATGGCCTTGGCAATGGTGGGGGGCTGTTTGGCCCAGCCCTATGCTGGTCCTGCTGCAGCTGTTTTCGCAAGATCATATTTTGTAGCATAGCACATACCATGACAATTTGGGTACATGTAGTTGGTGTGTACTGCAAGGCTCCACCAGATGTGTCCAGACACTGGAACCGTGACTTGAGCAGCCCAAACACACACTCTATTACATTACGTGTTTGTGCGTGTGCCTCATTATGGCGTTCCTGTTCAGGTGTGTGTGCGTTTCTGATGGGTGTCATCAGCCACGGCTCCAGTGCATAACCTGCATCCCCCACTAGGTGTCCATGTGGGATGTCCCCATTGGCAAATGTCTGGTACAGCTGCGTCAAATGCCAGATGTGGGAATCATGGTAGCTCCCAGGGCAGCCAGCACACACATTCATTATTATGCCCTGGGCATCACACACGACCTGGCAGTTGATGGAGGGAAGCCCTTGCGGTTAATGTAGGCCCTACCCGCTCACCGGCTGGTGCTTTGATGCATATGTGCGCAGCCTATTGCACCCACTACCTCAGGGTATTCCGCTATTTGCTGGAAGAGACGATATTGCTGGCCAATACCTCACGGGCATTGGGGAAATATACATGATCACTGACATGTGCTGACATGGCATCCAGGAACTGGTGCAGTACCCTGGAGGCTGATGCCTGTGATATCCCCATCATATCACCAGTTGGTCTTTGGAAGGTACCTGTTGCTAGTATTCTTAGGCCAACACATACCTTGGTTTCCACTGGGATGGGTTCCCCTCTGTTGGTTCTGTGTGTGAGGCGTGGCCTGCACAGCTCAACTATTTGCTGCAGGAGCTCTCTGTCCACTCTATAGTGCTCTACTATCTCCAGCTCATGTAACCCGTGGTAGGTGACCCTGGGCCTGTACACTCTTCTCCGTCTCCTCACTGTGGGTTGTCTGGCACCATCTGCATTGTCACCACCCTCAGCAAGTCGCCTATGTCTCATTATGACAGCTATGGCAGCCCCTAACATTTCTGCTCTGAGTTCAGCTTTTTCAGTTTTCACTTCTAATAGCTTACTCCTGTCTTGCAGTGTCTCTTGAGAGAAACATCCTGTACTGCTGTTTGCAGAGTTTTAAGTGCTGGGCTGGGCTACTATTCTGCCTGTGTAATTTCCTGCTTCTAATTGTTTTCGCCTGCTAGCTCCAGCAGTATTCCCTGCTAGCTTCCTACGAATTCTTTTGCTTCCTTTTTCCTTTCTGTTTCCTCAGGGGGGAGCAGCGTGCATACCAGCAGAAACACGCTCACAGTGGCTTACACGCGTGCACACATGCTTACACGGTTCAGAATCTGCTTATTCGGGTTAAAACGCGCGCACACCAGCGCAAACAGTGTTAAACATCTACCAACAGGCTCCCACATGCTCAGTCTGCCTTACACATGCGCACACTGTCCTACTCGCGCTTCATGGCATGCACATGTGCGCATGCACGCCCAGCAAGAAACTTTGGTGTAGGCAACAGTGTACACCTTCCATTTCTTGACTTTCCCATGCTTATGTTGTGGCACTCCTCTTTCCATGATATGTGTCTGACATCTGTCATGTAACACTGACCTCCAATGAACTGCATTTCTTTCTGCCATTCCCCCCTGTGATGTCAAGTATCTCCTACTCTGTTCCTCCCCCTTATGTAACTCTTACACTACTCAGAATGTGCTCATTTGCTATGTGACAGTGGAATTCAGTATCCTAACATTCATTTGCATCAGATTGCCTACTAATGCTTAGTTACATGTCTTAGATTCAGCTTCCCCCCTTAGCAACCACTAAACGGTGGCCATGTTGTTTTTGGTCTGCTGGTCCCTGCATTGTAAATCCATGTATTGCATAAAACCCACATTTGTGGGTTTATAACCTTCATTTTTCTGTTTTATATAGCGCAGCCCATTTGCGCGGGGCTGCGCTGCGTTTAAACACCGGCGATCGACGAAAAAAAAATATTTATTTCTCATATTTGCATCGGGGTACCTTGCCAATGGCCACATATTTGGCCATTGGCATGCTGCCTGACACATATGCACCCTTTATTTGGAGCTGACATGGCTCCATTAGGTTTTGCAGAAACGTACTCAGTTGTCAACTGAGTACATTTCTGCAGCTAAAACGGCTCTTACACGGGCTGCTTTGGGCTTCCTGGATCGCTAATCTACCTCATTTGCATGCTATTCGGCTGCAAGTGAGGTGATTAGCATATCCACGCCCACTCCGTGTAAGAGACGTTTTAGCCGGTCTCTTACACGGACTTTAGAGCTGTTCCTGGATCGCGAAGGCTGCATGGAGTCTTACACTACTCTTAGACTCCGTGCAAGCCTTCGTGAATCCTGCCCTATGTCTATGTATAAAACAAATGCCTGTATTGTCAGCTATGTCTACATGAATTACATGTATGTCATTAATGCAACTCTTATTGTTTTATCTTTTACTGTAATGTTGTTCATGGAGCTTTTCTCCCTGGGCCTCCACTGAAAATGGAGTTGTATCCAGTTGGACTCTCCCGGTTAACAAATGTAAATTAAATAAATAAATAAATAAAAGAGCTGACATAGTTCAGGAGCTCCTCAGGTAGATAGCTTACCTGTCTGATAGTTTCCATATAGTGGTAGCTACTGGTACCTAATTTTCTCAAGCCTTTGAATTCTGTCCGAACACACTTCTTCAGAAGTTATTGACTACTTCAACATTTGTCAGGCTTTTTTTGTGGACATATGACCATGGTCTAGATAAATACTTTCTTTCTTTTTTTCTGTCTGTAATTATATACTGATCATGTGTATGTATGCATGTATGTGTGTGTGTGTGTGTGTGTGTGTGTGTGTGTGTGTGTGTGTGTGTGTGTGTGTGTGTGTGTGTGTGTGTGTGTGTGTGTGTGTGTGTGTGTGTGTGTGTGTGTGTGTGTGTGTGTGTGTGTGTGTGTGTATGTGTGTGTGTTTGTGTGTGGAGACAGATAGCCAGATATAGGTATATAAACACACAGATTCGTATCTTCACTGAAAGACCATTTCACTGACACACATTTCACTGAGACCAAATTACCTAAGGTTCATTTCATCTAAAACTCATTTCACTGACAAGTAGTACTCAAAGGCAATTCAAAGGTATATGTCCTTTTTCCCACTGTAGTGCGATCCTGGTGTTAGTATATATAGTTGGGGGGCACAGACCCCCACATTGGGGGGTGTTGGGGGGCATAGCCCCCCACCTAGTTGGCTTTTACCAAATAATGTAAAACAAAACCAGACAACAGAAAACCAAATTAAGTGGGGGGCTGGATCACACTACAATGGGGAAAAGGACATATACCTTTGAATTGCCTTAGAGTACTACTTGTCAGTGAAATGAGTTTTAGGTGAAATGAACTTTCAATGAAATGAACTTTAGGTGATTTGGTCTCAGTGAAATGGGTGTCGGTGAAATGGTCTTTCAGTGAAGTGATACGAATCCAACCACACACATATATAGGTATGTGCTGTATACATTGTACATTGTGACTGCAAAGTCAAGGACTCGGCAAAGGAAATACACTACTCTAATACAGGAAGGATTTTCCTATAACAAGAACAGGTAAAACGTTTATGCAAATCAGGTGCCTTTGGGGTTATACCAGGGTTACTAGCCCTGCAAAGACTTAGATTTGTGATATCTAGGCTTGGAGAGGATTTAGCAAAGGAGTCTCACAGGGTTATGTCTCTCTAAATATTGAAAATTTGACTGTATCCCTGACACACTTGTGTGGAACTTTTGTCTTGAAAAGAAGTAGCTAAGAGTCAAGGCATAATGAAAAGAAGGTACTCTTCTTGAGTTTTCCCCACCAAAAATGCAAGCTCTGCCTAAATAGCAATTACTAACTGAATGCTTAGCAAGAGAAAAGTCGACAGAGTGAATGCTACATTTCAACGTTGTAGATGCTGTGTTCCCTGAAAAGCTTTATGAAAATGAAGAACTGTTAAACCTGTGTGCCCAAAAGTGGTTTCACTCTGGTTCATAGGTTCATAGGTATATACCAGACTAATGACCACTGGGGCCTTTATAAGCCTAGCATACAACCCAAATGGATTCCTTGAGTTATTGTGCCTTAAAGGTTATTTTAAGGGGGTGTATGTTAGAGCATGATTTAATGGCTGCCTCTGTCCACCAGAGACATAGGTGTCAGATCAGGGGTGAATTTCCTATGTCCCATCCACTGGTCCAGGCTGCACTTGAATAAGGTTAAGGAAGGGCTCTGCTTCACATGGATGGGAAGCCTCTTCCAGAGAATAGGGATTCTCTGAAATACATACCTGTTTCTCCAACATATCCTATTTTAGTCACAGGCAAAGATTAAATCCTTAGGTTTAGTAGTTATTGCATTGTTCATTTTGCAGAAATGCAAAAGGACCATTTTAGCATTCTGTAGAAAACAGAGAACAGAGATAGGGCTTTGAGGTAATCTGCATAGGACATTGTGTTTACGTCCTGTATTCTTTTTATGAGAAACATCTGTGGGCATTCCATTTGTTGCATGTACCTAGTCAGGTACATGCAAAAAAACAAGTTATACTCAATGATGGGTCTGTTTATTGGTGATTACAGTGGCATGATGACTTCCATGGACCTAGATGCCATGTCCTTACTTATCAGCTGAATGACATATAGTGATTTTCTTACAACCTTAGGCAGATGTTGAGTGACAGCCAGGTTACTATCGACCTAAGTCCCTAAATTCCTGACTGTCTTGTCTGTGTTTAGGGGTGCGTTATCAATGAGGTAGTTTCCCTAGGTAGCTGACCTCCCAAAAGGTACTAGTATGCATTTCTTGGCATTGAGTTTCAAGCTGTGGCTTTGGCACCAGTCATTTGTCTGTGTTAGATCTTCCTGTAAGATGTCATTATCTTGGAGAGGTTTCCATGATGGCTTCTAGCTTGTAATCATCTACAAATTCAGTAAGCCAGAGGCCCTTGTCACTGGCCATGACTTCCAAAAAATAAATGCAAAGAGGAGCAGACCTGGCACAGATCCCTGGGGGATGCAGCTGGTGACTGGCCTATTTGTGGAGATGGTCTCTCCAATCTTAACTTCGGGGACCTTGACTATAAACCAGCTGGCAATCCAGTGAGTTACATGTGGGTTTATACCAAATTCTGTGAGTTTGCTTCAATGCCTGAGTGTGGTATTGTATCATATAACTTAGCTAGGACAAGATAGGCAGTATGCACTATTTTGCCCTCATCCATTGTCTTGGTGACCTTTTCAGCCAAGTCCACCGGGTTCAGTAGGCATGACATGCCTTTGACAAAACCAAACAGGGTCAGGTCCATTGTCCGAAGGTGTCCTATGTCATTATTAATTATTTCCATGATAATTCTTTGTATAGCTTTGCATATGTATTTTCTGGGATCTATTGATGGTCTGCCCTTATGCAGAGGAATGACCATTACAATCTTCTGTTCATGTGGCATGAAGCCCGTGTGGAGGCTATGGGCAAAAAGTGACACCAGTGGCCATGATAGGTCATATTTCAGGCTATTTAGGAGGCATCCTAGAATATTATTGGTGTGCATCAAAGCTGAGAGTGCATATAAGACCTGCTTCCTACTGATAGTTAATGGGATTATATTATTTCCTGGAGGCAGGTGGGGATGGGGTAGACTTGGGTTTATATTTTTCACCCAGAAGATTTACTCTATTTCTCAGTTCCGTGAACATGGTTCCATTTACCAACAGTTTGGCACACTGTTATGTGCTGCCTTGGAGTTTTTGGACATAACTTAAGAAGTTGTTATGGTTGTTCTTAGTCTCAAATACTATCTGAACCTCAAAAATTGCTTTATTGGGCAAGCTTATTTCTCTTTGTTGTCTATTCAGTTTGGTGAGAGAGCTTTTATCTTTTTTGTTGTTACACTTCCTAATTTTAGCTATGATTTTTTTTTCTTTTGTTATACAACCCATTTAATTTTGGATTCCACCAGGGTAGTTTGTTTTTTGATTTTGTTTTGGGCTTACTTCTGGTAGGCACAGTAGTGTCTATGCAGTCATTGATGTGATTTTACAGAGATTCTGTGAATAATTCTGCATAGGCTGCCATGCTATCTGGGTTTGGAGAGACTTGACATTTTGATAGATTATCACTTAATAAAAGGTAGTTTGCCTTAGAATAATTTCCAACTTTTACAGGGTTTGATGGGGTTACATAACTGCTTCTTATTTCAAAGGACACTGCTTTGCGATCTGACCTTACCAGAGAGGATGTGACTTTGGGGGGAATACAGCGTTCTCCCATATTCGTGAATACTAGATCCAGTATGTTTGTATATCTAGCACATGTATGCACTAACTGGTCCAGTGTGTTTGTGTTTACAAAGTCTAGGAATCTCTGTGCCTACAAATCTGGGCTAATGTAGGATTCCCAGTTTTTAAAGGAATAATTAAAATACCCCATAAGTATGTTTTTTTTTTTTGATTGAATGGTGAGTGTTTCCGATAGATCTAAGTATGAGCTATGGGTTTCATGGGAAAGAGAAAGAGAAAGAGAGAGAGAGAGAGAGAGTGTGACCTATAGCTTGCTAGGATAAGGTATGGGACTTTGTTTATTGAAATCTGGACATAAAAGAACTCGTTCATCATCCTGTTTAACTAACCTAGAGGACTGTTTGTTACTGATGTTCATCAAAACACCTCCACCTTAAGTCCCTGTCTGTGTAGCTGCTGATATAATATGTGGAAGGCACTGATGTCCTGCAATGCCTGGGTACTCTTCGCTGCTTTAAACCATGCCTCAATAACTGCACAGATGACCATATTCTCCAAGGTGAGGAGAGCTTGGAGGGAGTGGAGCTTCTTGTTTAGACTCCTGGCATTGAGTAGTAACACCTTTAAATTTCCTTGTGAGGGCAATGTTTTAGCCAATTTTCAAAAGCCTAGAGGGGACATGTGTAGACCATCCTTGACAAAGCAACATTGTTTGTCAACCTTGCCCTCCCGTGCTGACAAATATTGTATCTCTCTAGAATGACATCAAAAAGTAAGCCAATTATTAAAGTTGTCATCCTTGTTAACGATAGAATGCTGAGCAATGCTAGACAGAATCCAGTCTCTGACACATAGTCCAATAGCCTCATAATGCCTCTTTTCATATAGTCTAAGACACAAGTCTCAGGTCATTTGCACCTATATGGGCTATGACTGAATCATACTGGTACCTGTGTTGAAATGACTTGAGTCATTGCACCACAGGTCCTTATGGACCGAGGCAATCTGAAATATTGTCAAAACCCTGCTTGTTGACCCTTGGTATCTTTCTCATAGGGATAGAAAATTGGTAACATCTGGGTAAAACTGGCTAGGCTTGTAAGGGCTCTGGAGCCATTAGCCTAGTAATCTCCTATTAGCCTTTAAACCTATGAGTGCATGCATAACAAGGCAGCTCCTGGCCTCTGATCGTTAACTATTATTTTCTCCTTGTTCAGCCTGGTGAGTAGGGCATCAGTATTTCATACAATGGAGACCCCTATGACTAATGTCCTGGGTAGTGTATTTGCTTAACTTATGGACTTAGTAGTTGAGGCTCCACTGGGTTTTGCTGTATATGCAGTGTTAGGTGTTGTTTCTGTTGATTGCTTTTGGGTTTGCTGAGGATAATGTTTGCAGGTGGGATGTTTGGGAGTTCTTTGTTGTTTGGGAATTTAAATGTCTCAACAAAAGTAGGCATAGAAGTGGGGTGCATACTCTGTGTGGAGGATGTATCTTGTGTTTGTGACCACCAGATTATTATTACAAATGTTTGTATGCAAGAGTTTTGCCTCCAGAGACACTGCATATATGCAGATCTTGCATACTGGATTTGTTTCTTTAAGGATTAAATGGAAAGTCTATATCCATAATGTCTGATCCATTATTGGATGAGCTAAAGGGATGCAGTGTACAAGGGATTAATAGTGGGATGACTAAGGATGCATTTGGAGCTAGAGATGAGACTAGACTAGGCTGTATACTACTAAAGTCAAGGGGCATTGCTCCTCAACACGCAAACTAGCTACTTTACACTACTCAGCTCGCAAAGCAGCTGCTCTACACTCACCAAATTACTGGTACAATTTCAGAGGTGGTTTTATAGGGAAAAATTGGTTTCTAGGTATCTGTGTCTATAAAAGACACTACTAACAAATGCTGCATGTTGGGCAGTGGTGTACAAATGCTCCAAATTAATACTTTCAGGAAAATGGCTTTTAAGTCCTCTGGCCAATAGAATGACTGCACTTACAGTGTTCATGGGTTCATAGGTTCATAGGCGTGTACTAGGCTAATGGCCCTGGAGTCTTTACAAGCCTAGCCCTTAGATGTTCCCTGGCATTCAGGCACCTCAGTCAAGTGTCCATGAGCATGTCTGGTGTTCTTATGTGTTTCCCAACTCAGATCGACCAAGTCACAACCTTCTGCCACTAGATGGACTATCCCAGACCTCTTAATGTAAAAAAAATACAAAAAAGATTGGTTGAGAGTGCAATGCTACCACAAAACAACTTAAACAAGTGGACAAAGTGATTGACTTTTAAATTGATCTAAAGTTTAAAATCAATAATAAACAAGTAGCACTCTAAATAAGTTGACTGAAATGCAAAACAAATCTCTTATCTGCCAAGGATGGAGCAGGATTAATTCAGGACCCTCTCAGAGTGTGGCAAGGGTACCAAGCAGATGGGAGCTCTGGGAAAATGAGCAGAAGCCCATATGTAGGTTTGCTGGGAATTATCTCAGTATTATGGATATATATATATATATATATATATATATATATATATATATATATATATATACACACACACACACACACACACACACACACACACACACACACACACACACACACACATCAGCATCAAACCTGTTTTTCACATGTTTGCATAGAGTTGAGGTATCACATCAACAGTGACCATCACCTAGAGACAATGTATTTACACACACACACACACACACACACACACACACACACACACACACACACACACACACACCCCTAAAGGTAATTGATTCCTATTAACTTTTTTTATATTTCTGATGTTGTTGTCCTTGTTAAAGGGCAACTACACCTTAAAAACCATGCTACTGACTGCTTTTCCTAATACACATATAGTGTGTGTGTTTGCGTGTTTATGTGTGCAGTTATATACAATATTCTTTCTCTTTGTCTCCATCTGTCAGTGAGGAATACACTGTGAAAAGAGGAGAGGTCTCTTCAAGTGAATCAAGTGTCCAGAAGTACTATGATTGGCCAGAAGCACCATGAGCATGTCTAGGGATCCAACCAAAGCTACCTGCACAGATCCATGGTACTTTAGTTGAGGTTTAGTTTTCCACAGACTGACAGTAGCTCTGGGGTGGACTAGCATTTCAAATACTTAATAAAGACTAGTGTGAAGTGCTAGACCATAGACTAGCTAGAACTTTGTTTACTGGATGTTGATTGTGTCATTACTGCTCAAACATATCGGATGTGCCATCTTCCCATGTGTTGCTGTCTCTTGCGCTACACATCTTCCTCAATGCCATCATCATCACTTCATAAGACGTCATTCTCAGGTTCTTGGGTTGTGGCAGGGGCACACCTGCACATTTGACTGAGAGGTTATCATATTTAGCTGGTGTCCCACAAAGCTTCATACTAGGCCCTCTCCTTTTTAACATATTTATAAATTATCTACATACATCCTCCTAACAATCTACACTAATACAATATGCAGATGACTCCACTGTCATTTGCTAATCTGATAGTCCTTCCCAGTTACAATCTATCACTCAGCAGCTCTATTAAAAACTGGCTCAGTGACAGTCAGCTTTTCCTAAATCCAAATAAAACAAAACTGCTCTTATTTCTCCCCAAATCCCAAATACACATAAAAGACATCTTCAAAATATCCTGTCTCAGTAATACTGAAATTGAAGTTGTACCTCATACAAAGTTACTTGGTGCATAATAGTTGATCAACTGAAATTCAATCTTCATATTCAAAAATACACAAAAACAATATACCAAAAACTGGGCATGCTCTATAGATCAAAAAGATTCCTTACCAACTCCTCAAGACTACTCTGGCCAATGCATACCTCCTTCCTTCACTACTGTATGCCTCACCCATTTTCACCAACATTCAGATCTTCATAAGATCAAAACTTGAGCTTTACTATAACAAAGTAGCTAGATTTGTAGCCAATCAGTCATACAACTCCCACCATTGCTCTGCCCTCAGATATTTAAACTGGTTTGAGTTACCTCACTTCCTCAGATTCACCCAATTCCTCCTTGCTCATAAAATGGTATACAAGTCCTCATCCTGCCAAGCAACCAGCACCATTCTTAACCATTACCTCCAAAATCGCCTTCTTCAGTCCTCTGAGAAACATCTCCTTGAAATCCATAAACAAAAAAAATCTATCTGTCACTGCCTATATTCCTATTCAGTAGCCAAGGTCTGGAACAGTATTCCTACAGATATTAGAGCAATGCAATGTAGTCACATATTCAATCTCTAAAGGGATTTCTTCTTAACTCCTAGCTCTGTACGTGTCTTACACCAGGCTGACAGTGCCCACTACTCCTTCCTTCTATTCCTTTATCTCCCCTCTCTTCCTTCTCCCTTCTTCCTTCTCTTTCCCTTGCTCTTCTTTTTCCCCTTTCCTCTCCTCCCTTCTTTTATTAGCCAAGCGCCAGTTACTTCTCCGATAGCTCCCTACTTTAACTCCATTTCCAGCTGCAAAATCTCTTTCCTTTCCATTAGTCTTTTACCCATATTTAAAATGCTTAACATCTTTACCATTGGTTATCATTATTGATTGTACTTTACTAAGTTCAATCTCCTATGACTGTTGTTTAATATTTGCTGTATGATTTTCTGACCTAACTTTATTTATCCTGTATATCAATTCTGCTATCTGTTACTGCACTTCGTGTGATAATATTATGTAGTTTATTAATTGAACTATGTATTTTGGAGTTTTTCTCCTCTGGAAGCCACTGAACATAGGACTGATGCCCAGTCAAACTTTCCCGGTAAACAAATGCCAAAAATAAAAATAAAATAAAAAAGCTGTTATCATATTATTATGTTGTTCAACACTGCATACATGAAGGTAAGCATCTGAGTTGTTTTCTTGTGTGTTTATTGATGTGTACCCTTAGCTGCATTTAAGCGCCAAAGCTTGGACTTTAGCAGACCAGCCACATGTTCATTCACTATTCCTGCTTCTTGTTCTACTTTGTTGTAAGCTTCCTTGGCATGGGGTTTAGGCTGGTGAAAAACTATATTCAATCGGGGCTCCAGAGAGTAATCGCAATAACCTGCAATAACCTGCTCACAATATCCATATTAACTACACTACATTGGCAAACAACTGAACACACATCTATAAGATGCCTCTGCAGCAAGTGTCTCCCTGCAAAGTGTTCTCAGAGGTCAGCATCCCTCTGCATGTCAGCATTGTGTTTACTGCCAGGATATGCAAATAAAAAGTGGAGGATCTTTTTCTTCATATCAAACACACAAAAATGGCAATTTACTAAATATTGCCCTTTCTGACTAATGTATTAATTCAGATCATTACTGAAGTGTGTCTCAGGGTTTTCCTTATACAGTCTATTATACTGAGTAACTATAGGCGGTGCTCTGCCTAAAAGAAACTTCACAGCTGACTGATATTCAGGTGCTGCTTGAAGGAACCCTATGTAGTTCTCTACATCACACCATGTTACAACCTGGAAATGGTCCAAATGTGGGGAAGCTGTGGTCTGGGACACTCTTATACAGTCACCCATAAGGTGCTGAAATGGGTAACTGTTTGAAATGCTGAGACATGCCATGCCAAGTTGCTGAACTGCGGGTTATACTAGATCCACAGCTATGAACACGTCTGCCTTATGCCTGGGAATAACTAAAGATCACTTTTCGGCCACCAAACCAAGACCGAAACACTAAAAGTGGAGGAGTGTCCATATTCACCAAGGATATTCACACCTCCAGGCTAGTTGCCCAATACAGTGCATCTGAAATTCTCCATATGCAACTAACACTAGGTAAGACTGCAATCCAAATTGTAGCTTGCTACAGATCCCTCACCATGCCTCAAGATTCACACTACACCTTTCTAAACATACTGGAAAATATTAAGATACAACCAAACATCCTAATACTGGGTGATTTTAACTACCCTGCCATTAACTGGGAAAACTACTCGGGTAACAACACCTTTTCCCAACTGTTCTTGGAATTCATAAATTCCAACACCCTGGATCAACTAATCCATTGTCTCATGAGGGGCTCCAATATCCTAGACCTGGTCATTACCAACATGGGAGATAGATGCTCCACACCAGTGATCACTCCCTCATTGGTCAGGTCTGACCATAAGCTAATCACCCTTGACATCCACATCCCACCCCCCAGTAAGAAAACCTCTGTAAAAAACTTCTCCAAAGCCAACTTCATGCTACTCAAGTCAGAAGTGACAAACTTCATGACACCCATGTAGACGGGAGCTGAAGATTTGACTGATGAATCCTACAGTAAGGCACTGTATGAGCACATCCACTCATGCATGAATTGTGCCATCCCAAATAGAACCAAGATGCTCTCCTCCAAAAAAAGGAAGCCAATCTGGTGGTCCCCTGCCATAAACAAATTATACAACAGAAGGAAGAAACTGTTGCAGAAAAGAGTAAAATCCCTGGATAGGAAAAACTCCCTTACCAGTCTCAGTAAGAAGCTGAGATCCCTCATAAAATCCTCCAAAGCTAGTTACAAAAAAAAAATTGCCAAAGATTCCAAAGACAACCACAAGGCATTCTATAGTAATGTCAAGAATCTAAATGGCAATGCTCATATCTGCTCTGAGCTACAACAGAATGGCATTAAATATACTGATGCCAAGGATATTGCCAATATCCTGACAGATCGATTTAGTGCCAACTTCACCCCCGTCTCACCCCCTAAAGGGCCCATCTCAATACCAAAAGATTGCCAAATTCTGGTAATCATGGCCACACAAGTAGAAACCGCAGTCTGCAAAGCTGAGAATACAGCATCCATGGGACCAGATGACATGCCAGGCTGTGTACTACATGATCTACAAAATGAACTGGCACCTCATCTAAGTGTCATGTTTAATCATAGCCTCACCTCAGGCTTAGTGCCCACTGAGTGGCGCACAACTACAGTTATCCCACTCCACAAGGGGGGATCCACCTTGGATCCCAGGAACTACTGTCCCATCAGTTTGATGAGCCTGATCTGCAAGGGCATGGAATGCATTATCATGGAACTTATAAACAAAGACATTGGCAACCTTCAAACACTGGACCCCACCCAGTTTGGGTTTGTGAAGGGCCAATCTTGTCTCCTGAACCTGATTGACTTCTTCAAATCAGTCTCCAGAGCTGTGGATGAGGGTAAGGTGGTCCGCACAGCCTATCTGGACCTCGCCAAGGCCTTTGACACCATCCCCAACTCTGAAATCATAGATAAACTTACTAAGCTGGGCATAAATCCCTACGTCACTCGATGGGTTGCCAACTGGCTTACTGACAGATCCCAGACTGTAAAAGTAGCCAACTCCAAATCCAGCTCCAGACAAGTGACAAGTAGAGTACCTCAGGGTTCAGTCCTTGGACCGCTCTTGTTTGGCATCTACTTCTCTGAAGTACAGGCCAACACTAAGGGACTCTGGCTAACAAAGTTCACAGATGACTGCAAACTGGGAGCCATTATTGAATCCCCAAATGATGTGGATATTCTACTAAAGGGCCTTACAGAAACTGATGCTTGGTGCCAGAGCCATAGGCTCAAGCTTAATGCCAAGAAATGTATAGTTATCCCCGTTAGGAAAAAACATGTACCCATGAATTGTCACATAGATGGCAGTACACTAAACACCGAAAGTGTGATGAGAGACTTAGGGACACAGGCGGACAGTGGTCTCACCTTCGATAACCATATTGCCAGAACAGTCAGGAAATCCTTCTATTTGGCACACCTCATCACTAAGGGCTTTTCATCCAGAAAAAAGGAGGTCATTGTCCCACTGTACTCATCCCTCATTAGACCCATTATAGAGTACAATGCCCCATTTGATATGTACCTCACAAGATATCTGCAACAGCTGGAAAGGCCGCAGAAACACCACACTAAAAGAATCACAGGCCTAAAGCAGATGCCCTATACTGACCGTCTAAAAAAACTCCAGCTATACTCTGTGGCATATCGTCTACTCAGAGGCGATCTTGGCTTAACATACAAGGCCATGTCAAACCCTGAGCTGTTGGACATGCTCCACTTAAAGAAATACCAATCCCTCAGAGCCACACGCTCCAGGGATCTAAACCTTGTCATCACAATGAACAAAACATGCTGGAGGGATAGGCTCCTGACCCAGGGACTCCCCATACTCTGGAACAGACTGCCCATACATGTCAAGCAGAGCATCTCCTTGGCTCTCTTCAAAAAGAACCTTTAGGATTGGATGGGAGATAAGAAATTCACCCCGGGGATCACATCAGTCGCCCTGCTAGACAGGGGTCCAGGGAAGTAAATATTGTGGGAAGAAATATCCAGGGAATTGTTATGGCTAGGTTTGTATAGGCCCTAGGGCCGATAGCCTAGTACCAACCTATGAACCTATGAACCTATGTTGGCATTGCTGTTTTTCTTCTCAGAGAAATGCTAGAAACTCTGACCTGCATCTTCCATTTTTACTTCCTATTAAAAAAAATAACTGTACAAATTGCTACAGAACTGTAAATAGGCTGCCATTTCTCAAAATATTTTCTTTTCTCCAATGTATGGCAATCTTGAAGTCAGTATATATAAGTTTAGAGTATGTGCATGGGGCTTACCACCCTGCAAAAAACAAGGTAAAAGTGATGTTTGATATTTATTTTTCGTCTGTATTTTCATTATTATTTTTCCTTTCATTTTTTTTTTTGGCATTTTAGGAATCAGTATTATGAGTCTTGAATATTTCTGTGGGGAACTGCAGAAATTCCCTAGATGTCAGTTTGATTAGCACCAAGCATATTTTTGATTCTGGTAGGACTAGGTTTCTACACAAGCTGTCTGTAAGCAGTCATGTGACACAGTCTGCACCAGTTCACTGTCCAGGCAACATGTATCTATAAAAGTCCTGGTTAGACAGACCAGCAGGATCTTTTGGCATAGCCTAGTTTCCTACTGCTTTGCTGTTTGTTGAGCAACAGGTTAGACTAGACTGACAGCTATGAACACATCTGCTTCATGCCTGAGAATAACAAAAGATGTAGGCATTGGTGTTTTTACTCTCTCATAAATGTTACGAAATCTGACATGCATCTCCCATTTTTACTTCCAATAAAAAAAAGAATATATAACTGTACAAATTGTTACAGATATATATATATATATTTATATATATATATATATATATATATATATATATATATATATATATATATATATATATATATATATATATATATGGGTCAGCTTCTAACATAACATTACGTGCTTCATGACTGCCTGTTATAACCTTAGTCATGTTCCCTTTTAATTTGCTATACAACAACATAACTCATCTTAGTGTAGTATAGTGCGATCTCGGAGTTGATGTAGTTAAGTAGCAGGGGGTGTGGGGGCACAGCCCCCCACATAGGGGGTGCAGGGTGGCTTGCCTCCCTGCTAATAGTTGGAGTATACTAATATGCTTTGTCTTTTATTTGTTTTTTATATACTTTTGGTGGAGTATAGTAAGTGTTAGCATCCTGTAGTTTTTTTCAATATTATGAAATTCAGTATTTTGAGTTTTCAGTATTTTGAACTTTCAAAATTTTGGATTCAGTATTTTGAATTTCAAGATTATGAGCTTTCAAGATTTAGAAGCGGACCCATATATATATATATATATATATGTATATATATATATATAGAGAGAGAGAGAGGGGGGGGGAGAAGGAGAGATACATCGTTAAATAGATTTTATTTATTTATTTGCATTTGTTTACCGGGATGGTCCCCTGGGCCAAAAAGTGCCCATTTTTAGCGGAGGCCCGGGGAGAAAAGATACATAGTGATTTATACAAATGTATCAAATACAGCAAATACAAGAGCAAGATCTGACAATGAACTAGATTTTTAACAAAAGTAAACTTGTGCAATGAGGCTATTCAGTCATAGATAAGACTAACTACTGATTCTACTAGTATAAGTAATTGCAGCAAAGGATTACTAGTCAGGAGTTAGGAAGGATTAAGGAGGTAGGTAGGATAGAGAAGGAGTGAAGAGGAGGAGGTAGTGGGAGAAAGAAAAAGTTAAGTTATGGAGTGTGAGGAACTGGCACATGAGCATAACCACTGTGAGGACAGATGTTGTTTTAAGGATTTTTTGAAGAAGGATGTGCTGCTAGTGGTTCTTAGAGTTGGTGGAAGAGAGTTCCATAATTTGGCAGTGGAACATTTGGCCAGCAGAGAGGTTAGGTTTGTTAATTTGCAAAAGCATTTGATTTTCAAAATGAAGGGGTCTGTTTGGGTGATAGGGTTTAAAAAGAGAGGAAAGGGCAGGGCAGCTGGCAGAGTTGAATATTAATTTATGGGCAGCCGTTAGATGTATGTATGTGAGATTATGGGGAAGTTCTAGCCAGTTTAGTATGTGAAGAGAGGCACAGTGGTGGGATTAATTTTTTTCTGTTAGTGACAAATTTTGCAATTTTGTTATAGCAGGAATTGAGCTTGGATTTTAGACTTGCTTGTATATTAGTAAAGAGAGGAGCGCCATAGAGGAGAGATGGGAGCAGGAAGAAGGAGGCAAGTGACAGTTTTGAGAAGAAAGTGAGGAATGTTTTGTGGCAGTATAGCATGCCCAATTTTTGGTGAACTTTTTTAATGCTGTTGTGAATATGCAAGTCAAATGTAAGTGTTCATCTATGGTGACTCCTAATAGTTTGGTATGTGTGACAACCTCAGTAGAAGTGTTGTCCTGGGAGAGTATGGAGAGTCTTTATTTATGGTAGTGGTCTTCTTTATGGTGAATAGTATTTGTTTTTTTTTTTAGGGTTTAGGGCAAGATGGTTGTTAGTCATCCATATTTCAGTGGAGGTGAGTGCTGATTGGCTAAGTTTCAGAAGTTCAGGAGGAGAGTTGGCACTGCAAATGATTGTAGAGTCATCTGCATACTGGATGGCTGTGTCTTGAGAGAGAGTAGAGTGGAAATCATTGATGAAAATGCTGAATAACAGAGGCCCTAGGATGGATCCCTGGGGAAGACCAGTAGTAGTATTGAGGAATGGAGAGAGAGAAAGAGAGAGAGTATAGCCATTTTGTGGCTTGTTGTCTGCCTGTGAGGTAGTTGTAAAACCAGAGAAAGGTAGAGGGGGACATTCCTAAGTTGGTGAGTTTACTGAGGAAAAGATGGTGGGATATAGTATCAAAGGCTTTGGAAAGGTCTAAAAATAGAGAGGAGACTAGATTCCCGGCATCCCGATCTTGATTAACAGATTCACAGAAGGATATTAGAGCTGTAGTGGTGCTATGTCTGGGTCTGAAGCCATGCTATGTTACTGATAGTAGGTTATTGTCCTGAAGATAGTTAAGGAGTTGGGTGTGGATACATTTTTCGAGGATCTTTGTGATAGGAGATAGAATGGAAATGGGTTAGAAGTTGGTGATATCTGTGTTGTTTCCACCTTTGTGCAGTGGAAGGATGAAAGCTTTTTTCCAAATGCTGGGAACATAGGACTCTTGAATGGACTGATTAAGAAGTAGGCTGACAGGATATGCTATGGCGTTTGCTGCTATTTGTAGGAATTCTGAGGGCAGATCATCAGGGGCATTGGTGCATGGCTTTAATTTTAGAAGCAGATTCTTTACTGTGCTAGTAGGGATAGGTACAAGAGAGAAATTATGTAAGTGGGGGGAGGGCATTAGTAGCCAGATCAGATGGGGTTGGATGATTATGAGGGAAGTTCGTGGTGAGCTTAGTTAAGGTGTTTATAAAGTATGTGTTGAGGGTGGCTATTTCATTGGATTTTTTTTGGATTGGGACAGGGGTTACTCTTAGTTCCTGGGTGGAGGAGGTTGTTTATTGAGTTCCAGAACTGCTTTGGATTTAGTTTGTGTTGGCTTTGTAAAGTATGGTAATATTCTTTTTTGTCCTTAATAACTAGGTGCTTTATTTGGTTGCAAAGTTGTTTACAACTTATAAGGTCAGGGTTATTTTTGTGTTTTTTCCATTGCTTCCAAGCTTTGTCTCTGGTGGCCATTTTCCATTTAGTAGTTCTAGTGAGCCATGGGGTTTGTTTAGGTTTTACTCATTTTAGTCGGGGGGGGGGGGGGGTGCTAGCCTGTTTAAGATATTTAGGAATGTAGAGTTGAAAAATTCAACTGCTTCATCTAGGGGAAGTGTTTTTACGGGAGCCCAGTTAATGTTGTTTAGAGTGATATTAAAGGATGAAGAGCAGAATTTAGACAGATTTCTAACATTCTTATAAAGATGCCTGTTTAATGGTGTTGAGGTGTTACGTATAATAAATGCAGGTAAGTGGTCACTGATACAGTTTGGGAGAGTTCCTGTGGTGGAGATTTTATTGGGGTCAGAGACCATGACCCAATCTAAGATTGTTCCACCTTTGCAATTTTTGTTGGGTCTATTTATATCGGTGATTAGTTGGCTGTAGTTGAATAAATTTATGCTAGAGGGGGGAATGCCGTGGTTTGAAGTCTAACCAATTAATATTAACATCCCCAAGAATTATAGTTTCAGTGGTTATATTGCTGGATGTCCAAGTTAGGATATCCTTTAATATGGGAATGTTGTTGCCAGGGGGAATGTATAGAACAATGAAACAGAGATTTTTGTGTTCATTTATTTTTAGGAAGATTATTAAGAGTTCAGCAATAGAGAAGTCTGGTATAGATGAATTGTATGGGACTATACTGAAGGTGTTGGGACAGATCAGAGCTACTTCACCACCTTTTTTGCAGGGTCTATCTGAGCATAGGTATGCAAAACCAGGGAGAAGAAATTCAGAGTTTTTAATGTATGGCTTTAGCCAGGTTTCTGTGGCAGCGATAATGTCGGGTTTGTTATGTGCTATCCAGCCATGGAATTGAGGGACTTTATTATGAATACTTTAAAGGTTGATTGTTTTTAGATTTAAGGATTTGAGGGAGCTGTGTGGGTTTGGAGATGAAGTGGGGGGACCAGGATTAGGATGGATATCTTCGCATAAGGTAAGTTTAGAAATCTTATGTAGCAGAGTAGAGAGTTCTACCTTTTTTTAGGCTATGGTATAGGTGGGTAGGATGGTGTGAGTGGAGTTTATGAGTTGGGGGGGAACAGTTTTGGTTTAAAGCATAGAATGCTGTCTACTGGATATAGGTTAGATGAGATGTCATGGTAGGTATTGAAGGGTAAACCATGGGTGGAGGTTGTGGAGGTGGGCTTTTAGCAGAAGTCTATAAGTTCAAGTGAGGTAAGTTGTAGTAGGAAAGTTAAGGGTAATAAGAGGGTGAGGAGTATAAGAGTGTGTCTAAGTAGCATAGTGTTGTATTAGGTAAAAGTGTTGTGGAGTTTTGTAGGATTATTGGGTGAGGTGTAATAAAGGAAGTGTAAGAATTAGGAGAGGTGGAGGAGGCAGTTAGTTAGCTGGAGTTATTAGGAGTAACCAATGGGAGCTGTTGGTTAGACAGGAAGAGTGTGTGGTGGGATGTGATTGGATGGGAGATAATGAGGGGGTGCTCCTTAGGTTAAACTAAATGTAATTGAAGTAGGGGTGAAGTAGTGTTGTATTAGGTAAAAGTGTCATGGAGGTTTGTGGGATTATTGGGTGAGGTGTAATAAAGGAAGTGTAAGAATTAGGAGAGGTGGAGGAGGAGGCAGTGAGTTAGCTGGAGTTATTAGGAGTAACCAATGGGAGCTGCTGGTTAGACAAGAAGAGTGTGTGGTGGGATGTGATTGGATGGGAGATAATGAGGGGATGCTCCTTAGGTTAAACTAAATGTAATTGAAGTAGGGGTGGGTGGGAATGGAGGTAGTGTAGGGGAACGGAGTGAACCCAAGCACGGGTCTATATTACCATATCAAATGGTAATCATTTTGAACGCTGATATTAGCGAAAATGCAGGTAAACAAACTTGCTATTGTGGGGGCACAGCCCCTCACAACCCCCGTTAAATATATATTCCAACTACGAGGTCGCACTACAGTGAGGAAAGGGCAAATATTCCAATCCTCACTTTACCGTGAACCCAAAAAAACAAGTTAATTTTCCTGCATTTTCACTAATATCAGTATTCGAGATTATTACCATCCGATACAGTAATATAGACCCCTGAGCACAGTGAGGGCAAACAGAATCACACACCCGGCAAGAACAGGAAAACAATCAGGGAAGATAATAGGAGAGAGCTGCAGTTAAGGTAAGTTTCAGGGGTTGTTCGACAAGGAATAAACTACATGGGGAGATGCCTACTGCAACATGCTCTCAAGAATAATGGGAGCACTAATAGGCCTTGTGGAGCTGACAGATAGAGAACAGATTTCTGCAGCACTAACCACTAGGTTAAACACTTATGGAGGAAAAGAGTTGTGAAGGGAACAGGGGAAGAGAGGAAGAAGGCTTTTAATAGGGAGGTAGACAGGCTAGAGGGGGAGGGAGACCAGTAAAAGAAACAAGCTATTAAATGGGAGACTATTGAGTTAGGACCCCAGCTGTGTGCACACCGATGTAAAAACAATTAAGTTAAACACAGTTATAAGGAGCTTTGTACAAACCTCCAAATGAAAGGCTTCCTTGTACTTAAATGGGATGTATTTGTTTCTCTGTAAGGTGCACCTACTCTATAGGCTGGAGGAAGCAGTCCCTCACAGGTAAAGTGTTATTTGGCTTCCTGCACAAACTATCTCGCAGTGCAGTCCTCACAAGAAGATTTAGAATGGGAGGGGGCACTTTGCAGACCACAGGTAAAAGCAACAAGTGAAACTATAGGCTGGAGAAAGTGGTCCCTTGCAGGTAGAGGGTTATTTGGCTTCCTGCATGAACTATCTCAAGGTACAGTCCTCACAAAAAGATTCCGAATGGGAGGGGCACACTGTGCAGAACACAGGTAAAAGCAACAAGTGAAACTATAGGTTGGAGGAAGCAGACCCTTGCAGGTAGAGTGTTATTTGGCTTCCCGCACGAACTATCTCGCAGTGCAGTCCTCACAAGAAGATTCAGAATGGGAGGGTGACACTGTGCAGAACACAGGTAAAAGCAACAAGTGAAACTATAGGCTGGAGGAAGCAGTCCCTTCCAGGTAGAGTGTTATTTGTCTTCCTGCATGAACTATCGCGCAGTGCAGTCCTTACAAGAAGATTCAGAATGGGAGGGGGGCACTGTGCAGAACACAGGTAAAAGCAACAAGTGAAACTATAGGCTGGAGGAAGCAGTCCCTTGCATGTAGAGTGTTTTTTGGCTTCCAGCATGAACTATCTTGCAGTGCAGTCCTCACAAGAAAATTCTGGGAGGGGGGCACTGTGCAGAACACAGATAAAGGCAACAAGTGAAACTATAGGCTAGAGGAAGCAGTCCCTTGCAGGTAGAGTGTTATTTGGCTTCCCGCACAAACTATCTCACAGTGCAGTCCTCACAAGAAGATTCAGAATGGGAGGGGGGCACTATGCAGAACACAGGTAAAAACAACAAGTGAAACTCTAGGCTGGAGATAGCAGTCCCTTGCAGGTAGAGTGTTATTTGGCTTCCCGCACGAACTATCTCGCAGTGCTGTTCTCTCAAGAAGATTCAGAATGGGAGGGGGGCACTGTGCAGAACACAGGTAAAAGCAGCAAGTGAAACTATAGGCTGGAGGAAGCAGTCCCTTGCAGGTAGAGTGTTATTTGGCTTCCAGCATGAACTATCTTGCAGTGCAGTCCTCACAAGAAGATTCAGAATGGGGGGGGGGGGCACTGTGCAGAACACAGGTAAAAGCAACAAGTGAATTGGCGTGCAACACAGGACCGGGAGAAACAGGAGGGGGAGAAAGGTATTTGATGCTCATACACACAGACATATGCACAAACATGCTTATCCTAGTAATCACAACAGCCAGTATTTAAAGAACACTGGTGCAAGGAAAAACATCACAGAACTATTATTAAATAATTAAGCGCTTTTATTCCTTATTACACCTGATGTCATATAGATGTTATTACTCTAATTGCTATAGATCTTTACTTTTGTTTTTGTCTCAAATTTATGTTTAATTCCTGCTTTTCCATAAAACTGTCAAGTATTTTAGATGAGGGAGTAAGGTAACATAATAATAATAATAATAGTAATAATAATAACAGTAAAATGTCTGCATAACAAATTATTACACAGATTTTCCTTTTATCCTTGGAGCATGTTGCGACCTGATCAACCATATTAAAATGTATTCCAGATTCAAGATAAAAAAGTACAAATACTATATGGGAGTTTATAATTGCATATTTTTACCACATGTTGAAATAAGTACGGTACCTGCGGTGTTGATCTTGCCTCAGGAAAGCAAACTATGCCTTTTAATTTAATTGAATTTAATTTGCTTTATCTGCCTCTTCAGATATTTCTTTAGTATGAATGTTTACTTCTGAAAGTTATTAGTATTAAAAATTGTTCATTGTATAGTTTTAGAATTAAAATCCTCATTTGCTAACAGATTTTCTAAATCATTTTCCTTTCTGTTCACTGCAGGCATATATGCATTTATTGTTAGCATTTGCATTTGTTCCCTGTACAAATTCTGTAGTTTGATTATTGGTATTAAAGCTTACGTTTGGGCAACATTCCTATATTAACTTCTATTAAAGTAATTAAACCCCTCAGTCCTTCCCTAACTTCTCATTTTTAAAGTTTCAATAACAAAGAGTTCAGTGTTTCAAAATTTTATTTTATTTTTGTCTCTTGAAAATTAATGGTTTAAAGCTTCTTAAAAAATAAAAATAAATCTCGGTCGTCTAATTTGGCAGATGAGCCAGCATACATGGATGATTGGGCTTTTGTATCCTAGGGTTTATTCAGGAATTTCCATGGTAATTAAGTCTCAGCAGGCTATATGCCAAGAGTAAGCCAAATAAAAACTCTGTCAAATGAGGCTTTTTACCTTTCCACACTATTCCATCTGAAGAAAAACAATGGAACCTTTTTGCAATCTTCTGTAGAGGTTTTGCTGCCCTATTGCAGGCCTTCACAGATTTGTGGAGTACTGTGTTATTGCCACTGCCTGAATGGATGGAGTTGTTGTACAGTACTCAAGGGGCAAATAATATATATAATTTAATAAATAATAATAGAATAATTTATATCGGTTATCTCAAATATCTTATGTAATTTGTTATAACTAAGCTTATTTTTACATAATCAAAATTTTCAGAAATTAGAGTTTATAACAGATTTTTTGGGGGGCTGGGAGTCAAGGAGGATAAGGCATTGATCCAGTTTTCTTTTTCTTTTTTATGGCTATGATGTGGATATAATGAGACTCTGTGACAGGTTTATTGTGGGCGTAGGTTAATTCCCCTACTCATTTCACTGCTTCGTGGGCTACCACCACCTCAGACAACATACATTTGCTGTAAGGCTTCATCAGATGGACATCATTATAAGTGTGCTGTTCTCATTATTTTCCACTGCACTGTCTGTGTTGCAACATGAATCCAAGTACAGTGCAACCTGTTGAACCATTTCCACTCCTTAGATACAGTAAAGGTGCATATGCCAAATCAGCAATTCCTTCATCACCACTATCATGAGTCTCAAAATAAAAAGTATTAAAATAAGCAAATACATTAAATGGATTCAGCACACAGATAGGCAAATAGCTGCATTTCATGGTATAAACATATATGACAGTCTGAGATTGCATAGGTTTGCTGATGATAGCACTTATGTTTATCTATTTATGTTTGTTAACTAGGAATGTCCATCTGGGCTTAAACATTTTTACTGGAGTCCCAGGGAAATTCATGTGGGAAGATTCATTTCATTGCAGTCCCAGGGAGAAAATCTCTAATGCAGAACATAAACACAACTGGCATCTGCACAGCATGCATGTAAATAGTAACCCATGTAATTACAAACAGAGTATTATAACAGGTATGAATGACATTGGCTGGACAGCAAGTGATTTCTTCTATATATTATAAAAAAGCATAATATAAAGTTAGCCTGACTCATACACAAGAATAGACTGGCTATATACCTAGTTTATTCTGGAGAGCCATTTCTATAATAATAACTGGTAAAATTATTTATTTATTATTTATTTAACATTTGTTGATGTGGAAAGTCCAACTAGGACAGAGCCTATTTTCGGTGAAGGCCCAGAGAGAAACGCTCCAAATGCATGTCTTTGGAATGTGGGAGGAAACCAGAGTACCTGGAGGAAACCCATGCAAATGCAAGGAGGACATGCAGACTCCACACAGAAGGCACCCCAGCAGAGAATCGAACTGGAAAGCCTCTTACTGTGAGGCAACGTTAACTGCTGCACCACTGTGCTGCAAAAAATCTTATATAGTACTATTAATTATCTAAGTCTGCACACCTTTGGAAAATGGAATCATCCATTATAGTGGGTAATGAAATATGGAATATTTATGGAATCAGGTAAGGTCAGACAGTAGATGAAATAGGTAATCCCATAATGACAGTTACAATGTAACTATAACTGCAAATCAAATTAAAAGTGGTATATTTCAAAAGAATGGAACAAGTAGAGACAGACAGATAAGTACAGTCCAGTGAGCCTCACCTCAATACTATGAAGGTTAATTAAGAAGCTGCTTAGGAAATGAGTTAATGGCCTTCTGGACTTCATCAAGTAACAGTTCACAGAATAGTGGTAATGTCTGTGCATGCAGATCCAATATTACATTTGGGTCAAGCCAACTGTGGACAAAATGAATGTAGCCAGAAATACCCTGCTCACATTTCAATTAGGACATCAGTTCTACAGCATGCAAAAGCCTAAGAGAAAATCTTTATAGAATCTTGGGAGGGGATGTGTTACAAACTGATGGAGAAGGTACTGGAGAAGCAGTCTGTTGTTATCTTCAAAGCAGATCACATGCAGGTTCTACAGAACTACAGTTCTGTGTAGAGCTGTGAGATATTCAAGTCTGGTAAGGTACTTACAGAACAGTGCAAACATTTTATGTATATCTGAAGGATTAAGTACTTCATTCAAATTAGAAAGATTCTTGGAGAAATTATCAGATTAGCAAAGAGTTAAAAAAAACTGCAGCATAACTTACTGTTAAAATTGCAAGATCACACACTCTGAAAACAGGCACTTAAGTTGTGGCGCCAGTGTTAAGGGTAAAGAGAAGGGAACTGCAGTAGAGAGAAACTGGATACATAATGCTATAGCAGGTAGTGCAGACCATGGGGTACTGAAAGTCATGCTTCAGTCATCCTTCTAGCTTACAGGGCACTAATGATTCCCCCCTGGATATAATGTGAAGGGCTTGAGGTATTATCATAACCAAGGCCTTGGAATAGTTAAGTGTGTTCAGAGTCAGTGGCTAACATGAGCAGGGTGGTTGTTCGCCGGAATCCTGTATAGACAGGCCTAATATACTGAATAGGCTCTAAGAAAAGTATTTTACATAAGTGTAAGTCCCCCCTACACATGTTCTGTGCAAACAGCTTCCCTTCCATCAACCTAATTCAATTACCTCCATGGTTATCAAAGCATGGAATAAGTTAAAAATTATTTCATCAGAAGCTTGTTTGGCCAGTTAGCCAATTAGCTTCACACATGTGGGGTTCAATAAATTTACTGAGGAACAGTTATAGAACTACAGTATGGATCCACTTCATGAACTTGAAATCATACTTCCCACATAGAGTACCTCCCAAGGCATTTCTTCTGAATGCACCTCTGCTGAACTTTTGGGAAAAAATCAATAGACATTTTTCAGGGGTCAAGCCCATTGTGAATGACTTTGACCCTAACAACTCCATTAGTTTTATATATTAACTCCATGGTTACCCCACCACTGGGGAAAGGTAAAACACCTGTTAATGGTGAAACCTGATTTATACAATGTAAACTTGCAGCAGAGCCAACACAGTGCAAAAACATTCCAGGAAGTGATGCTTCAGGGAATTTTGGCTCAGGTGTTTTCTTTCTGGGTGATCTACATTATTTCCTATACTGCCTTTGTATGTATTGTCTAGAGAAAAATAAGTACTTACAGATCTGCATAGAGCTTGATATGGGCCTATAATTATATTAAGGATTATGATTATTGTTACAACAGTTAGGACTTTGCCAAAACCCCATGATTTGAAGACTGTCAACAGCTAAAGAAGAGCTTAAGGAAGATAGTTTGGCTCACAGCCAGCTGTGCCACCCCACCTTTGGTGAAGGTATGTACTACCATCATACCGCTCAACTGTCAAGATTTTCGCAGAATGTCCAGATTTTTGCCTCATATTTTTAGCCTGTTTCTCATAAAATTATGTTTTTCTGGCAATCACTGGCAAATTATTGAGGAGTGAAGTTAGAAAATAATGACAGACATTTGAGTTTCAGACTTCATATCCATCAGAAAAATGCATGCTAATGCAAAACTTGATATCCTATCAACTTTATAAGTTTTTAAGAACAATATTTAAAAAGTGTCCCTATTTTGGGGCTTTGTCCCCCCATTATTTGTGGATTTGTCCAGAGGCTGAGAGGTAGAATTGCCATCCATATGACTATGGTACAAAATGTAAAAAGTGGACACATTCCTGAAACAAGCAGTGCAAGCAGGCCACCCAAATTCTGTCCTCCACCATTCTGACCTATTGATATTTACCTTTGTGGTGACAAAATATAATACAGTTGGGAAACCATTTGCCTAAGATTTGCTCAGCATATTCTTAACCCTCCCTATCTGAGACAAAGAAAATGAACAAGTATTTCATCCTCCTATGTTCATTAAACCCTAAAGAGTTTAAACTGTAATTGGAGGCAATGTTCAGTCAGGAGATTATATTTTTCCCAATTCCAGCTAGAAAGAACACTAGGAGTAAAGAAACACATTGACTGGTATCTCAGAAACAACCTACCGGATGATACAGGGGTTCTCCTAAACTATACCTGATCCTTGTGGAAAAGGCCATAGGGTTTCTGAAACATGAAAGCCTGAAATTTTATATAACTGTCAAAAAAAGTAATGATCACTAGAAAGTGGATGTTACAAGATACATACTTCAGCTCTGCCAAACCAATCACTCAAATGCAGATACAGCAGTTTATTACTGGTGAAGTTAAGAATCTAGGGCAGAAATAGGCCAGAAATGAAGGATCCCTGCAAAATGTATTAACCAGCCCCTGCTGATGTACAAATTCTACCCTCAACAATATCAAAATAACTTGAGATGGCAGAAGCATCCACCTTGATTGTAGAATCTAAAGCCTAAGCCAGCAGGCAGACTTGAAGATCCAAAGACATAGAAGGAAGAAGATATTTCTCAATCCAAATTCAGAACTTCTCCTTTGCCTTGTAGGTAGGTTATGTGAAGGGCTTCCTTGTAGCTTCTAAGACCTCCAAACTCTATCTGCAGAAACGTGGTAGTAGTAGTAGAAAGACTACTAAAGCATCCATGCTTTGAAGTAGATATTGACATTCTACCTTCAGCCAAAGCACCAAATGCCTCAGCTCTTCAACCACCAAACTCTTTTGGGTTACCAAAGAGTGAATAAAATAAGTCATGTCCTTCCTTATGGAACTTCATCAGCAGGCAAGGGATTCAAAGGAATGAAGGGAATGTATTCAGGACCCTTACCTTTGGTTTACAGAGAACATTTCCATGGCCAACCCCTACCCTCTTGGAGTGAGCACAGTATCTTGAACATACACCCTATGGGAAATTGCATAAATGCTGCATCTTTGAAGCTAAAATTCCAAGAAACTCTGGTGTTATAACTCATACTGATTACTAATGTGTTCAAAGGCCCTAAGATGTGAACAACCAGCAGGTATTTGCCTCAGATGATAGCCATTCTTATACTTGCAGAGCTCTCATGAGGAGGGGAAAGGAGCATATGCCCTCTTACTTCATCGAGTACCACACAATGCTTGATTATTTTAAATCATTAGGAGAGAGTCTACCTGGAGCTTCTGAGGCTTGAAAAGCCAGAAATACTACATTCATGTCAAGAATACTATGCCGGTGCTGATGTGTGCAGTATCCAGTGGCTCTGGCCGAGTGAATGCTTAACATGAGCTCTCCACCCTGAAGAAATTAATCTGATATGAGGGATGGCATCAGGGAAGGGCAATAAAATGGGCACCTCTTTTAAGGTGTATGGGGGGAGGTTAAGATCCACTAGTCCAGGGCACAGCTTCAAGGGTCTGAAACAGTTAGCAGATTCAAGAGGGCAGGATGACTGTAACAACCACTGACTGCCTGCATACATAGTATGGAAGGGGCATGTTGAAATCCATTGCTGTGATGAACCTCCTAAGGCATAACAGAAGATGGGCCTTGGTCCACATTTGAAATGCTATCAGTATGTCAGAACCTTGAACAACTGATTCATCTCCTGTGGAAGAAGGATGTATCTCTGGACAGAGTCAAAAACTCTTATAAATAATATGTGATACACTTGCTATCAATGGTGAGCCCTCAAAGTTTATAACCAGAATGAGACCCATACTTGAGAACTGCCACCAAAGAATCCTGATTTGAGGCACTTCAGCAATTATTCCTCTATGTAAAGGATCAGTAGAAAATTACATTACTGCAAAGTCTTTGTCACAACAGTCAACGGTTTGGTTGGGGCAAAGGAGAGGCCAAAGGGCAGCACTTTGCAATGAACATATAGCTCACCCTATGCAATGAGAATAAGCCTTCTTTGTGGATGCTATATGTTGATATGCTAATAGGCACATGCCATATGTATCCATGCCATCTGGAAGACCCATGGGTGTAGCTGTTTAATGAATTGAAGGGAAACCATGTGGAGTACTGTGTTATTGCCACTGCCTGAATGGATGGAGTTGTTGTACATGACAGATTTCACATAACCAGTATCAAGAATGAAACTGATTAGGTTCAGAATCACTTGGATTTTTGATGGTGGGAAAAGACTGGTAGATTAATCCATTTCTCAAATTCTTCATATACACAAGAACATATTATACAACACACACACACATACACACACACACACACACACACACACACACACACACACACACGCACACGCACATATGTCTTCACACACACACACACACACACACACACACACACACACACACACACACACACACACACACACACACACACACACACACATATGCATTGTCAATTCTTTAACCAAACTAGAAGCAGATTCATACAAACACACTGTTACTTTTAAGGATGAAAGGAAAGCAGCCCACTTTGCATTTGCACAGTTAAATCTAGAGGCATTTACTTTATTCACACAGTGTCTTAAATGCCAGTTCTCAGTTTTCAGAGGTAATTTCTTGAATTTTCTTCCATACATGTTGAGTCCCACACAGCTCTTTCAAGTTACCAGACTGTAACATATAATTCACAGCTGTAGGCCTTGGTTAGGCTTTCATTCCATCTCTACAAAACTCATCACCAAATCAACCTTCAGCCTAAATCAAACACTGACTCAGAATGGGCCATCCAACTCCAGCAATCACAAATCTTCAAGCAGAGTCCCTGCTCTAAACAGTGATGATCCTTCCACATGAATAATTAACTTCTAGATTTTCTGCTTTCAGGCAGTGGCCTTTTATACTGCAGTAATTAGCAATCAGACTTACTTATTTAATTAAATGTGTTTACTGGGAAAAACACAGAACAAACAATGACCAATTACAGGCTCAACAATGGTCATAATGTAAAACAACATTGTACAGTATACAAATAACACTGGTTTACATTTATGAGTAAACACAGATAATCTGACAAGCAATATCTACACAGAAGATCTAACAAGCCAAATATATGTACAGTTACATAACTGGAACAGAAAAGGGAGTATGGAGTTAATGTGGGAGAAATAGAAGTGATGGAGATACAGGTAGTAGTTGCTAGGTTAGGAAAGCTAACAGAGTCCTTTAAGATAAAACATGAGATTAGATGAATGTGTAGTGGACTCAGGGTAATAGTGTAGTACTTTGAATCACAGTTTATGATCAGTGAGTTAATTAGGTGTATCAGGTATATGGGAGGTAAGGGTACTGTTCAGTTGGAGCTATCAGTTTATGTGACATGTCTTTTACATGGACAGTTGCATTCAAACTGTTTTAGTAAGTACCATTTGAACCATGGCCTGGACAGGGAGTACTTTGTGTGATCCCTTAAATCAGGATGAAGTGACTGCCATAGATTTGGGGCCAGTACAGAGAAGCAATGGCTAGAGGGGTTTGTAGGAAAGGACCAAATCTGGCTTGCCATCTCAGGTTATAAGTCTGAGTGGCAGTAAACAGTTTGGAAGAGGGAGGGAGTGTCAAGTTTGAGTACTTTAAAGAGTAAGGAACCATGAAAAAGATTTGACCTGGTTTATACTGGAAGACACTCAACCTTTGAAGAGTAAGCCAGTGGTGTTCATTCTATGGTGAGTTAGTTATGAACTGACATATTTTCTTGACGAGGGTCTGAAGAGTGTGAGTGTTTTTGACAGAAGCTGATACAAACAAGGAGAGACCATAGTCAAACTGGGCAAGGAGGATGCTTTTTCCTATAGCAGACCTTACTGGATGTGAGAGCAACTGAGATATTTTGTTGACCCAGAACAATAGACTGTTGATCTTGGCTCTCAACTTTTCTATGTGCTCATGGAACTTTAGAGATTGGTCTAGCCAGATACTCACATATCTAAAGGAGGTACTAATGTCAGTAGGATTGTTATTACAATCAAGGATATTAAAGGACTAGGGGCCATGGATACATTTCATGAGTGCCAAATAACATTGGCTTTATTTTCTTGGCATTGAGCAGTATTCTATTGGGGTTCTGCCAGTGCTCAAGCTGAAGAAGTTTCATTTTAAGTTGGCTTAATTTGTATGATCAAACATAGATGACCATATCACCTGCATAAAGAAGCAGTGGTAAGTGGGGCAGCTCTAGAGGAAGTTTCTTGATGAAGACAGAGAACAGGACAGGTGCTAGAATGGAGCCAGAGTGAGTGAGGGAACTGTTGGAAAGACTACTTCCTATCTTTACCTGGAGTCATTGGTTAGATAGAAAGTTTTTGAACCATACAGTGGCATCAGAGCCTACCGCAATGTCTTGCAGATGGAGAAGTCAAATTGGATGATTGACCATGTCAAAAACATTAGTTAAGTCAATGAACAGAGCTCCAATAAAATTTCCTTTATCCATTCTGGCCCAGAATACAGGCTGTTTGATGGAGAGTAGGTGATATTTTTGCATATAAGTAGTAAGTTGGTTACATATGATTTTGGTTTGTAAGATGAAGATGAAGCCGAAGTGACTACAAGAAGAGGGATTGGTTTCTTTCAGTACTGGTCTGACAACAAGATAATTTCCAAATATTTGGTATAGTATTAGTGGTGAGGCAAAGGTTGCAAATGTTTTTAAGAGGGGCGGTGATGAAATTTCTGCAGTGTCAGAAGAACGAAGGACAGATATTGGCAGATGCAAATGGTGAGTCCATATGAATCTCTTCAAATAGGGTTAAAATTTCCTTAGAAGTAATCTTTGAGAAATAAAAAAAGGTGGAATGAATTAGGGGGGAATAGGCTGTCTTTGCTGTGTGGCAGCATTGTGGATAGATGAGGAAGTGGAAGGCTTGGGACTACTCTGAAGAAATCGAAAGGTATAAGATTACCAGATGAGAGGTGTGTATTCTAGACTGGACAATACATTTGGGTAGGATCTTCCCGTTTGTTTGTTGACTTCCTACTGAAATGTTTAAAGGAGTGAAGAAGAGAAGTTTGTTTAGATTGTAGTTGTTTAGCTTTGAGTCTACTAGAGCCCTGTTTGGTCCTGCCCAAGAGTTATGTAATGGTCCGGGTTGTTGAGAGTTAGGCCACATTTTCACATTTTCCTGGCTTCATCATGTAATTTCAGTAGGGATTTGACCTTTTTAATCTAATACAATCAATTACCTCATTAATTATAATGAGTTGTTTTTTTTTCAAACAGAAGTGGCAGTTTCACACATTTGAAGATATATTCCTCATATTCTATAAACAAGATGTCACAGCACTCCCTTCTAAGCTGACACTATCAGTTCTGGATTTGCATGGATGGGTTATAAAACCTAGACATACCATTGCATTCATATTAGCCAGTTTTTGTCAATGAGTGGCAATATACTGAAAAGCTAGAGTGGCTGTCCCTAGTCACATACCTTTTATTGCCATCCTGATGTTTACTCAGCCATTCTAATGTATTATAATCTGTCACTAAGTTAAAGTGCTTGCCTAACTCATAATAATTTAGAAACTAGAAGGCCTGTATCACAACCAGATATTCCCTTTAATATGTTGAGTTCTTTTTCTCAGCATTATTTTACTTTTGTCCAGTGTAGTACACAGAGTACTTCTCACCTTGAATATGCATAATACTGATCTTAAACCTACATCTTGTTAATGTATGCAATATACTGTCATAGTTTTAAATGGTGTTTTCTCTTCTTTCCTGGCCTCTCTAGGAACATCAAGCAAACTTCTAGGATGACAACCATATGTGTGCTCAAACCAGGTAAAACTATTGAAGATTGAGGTACCGTATTTATTGCAAATAGCAAATAGGGTAACAACTAGTCCCACTTCTTGCCATCCACTTCAGTTACTTTTCTTAACATGAATTTCTGTGTTTTATTGAAGCTGTATACTAAACCAGCTACCTGCAGATTGTACACTAACATTTTTAACTGTTTCACTTTAAAGTTCTTGCATAACTGATAAACATCCTTGACAGAAAGGTAGTGCCTTGGTCAATAAGCATCTCTGTAGGGATACCCCTAGAGAATAACAGTATCACTTCTCTAGTAATACAGTTATCATTAACATTGTATAATGGTACAGCTCATAGAGATTTTATAGCATGGCCAATACCAATATGTATTGATACCAACTGATAGATTTTAGTAATGACCTCAAAATGTCAACAGCAATGCACTAAAATGTTACTTTTGTAATGGGGTTTGGAATCAATGAACCTTAAAATCCAGGATGAGTGCAGTTTTCTGGCATTCTGGACAAGAAGCATAGAAATGTTTTATTTCTTTCATTATACATAACAGTTAAAAATCTGGATAGAACTCTTGCCCTAGTTAGGTCCATTCCAAGATGACTTCCTAATATTGAAGTATAGGCTAACTTCAGCACTAATGTTCTATAAGGTTTTAACACTAGAAACTTATGCAGAATGTCATCCTTAGCTTTATCTACTCTATATAATCAGTCATCTTTTGATTTAAATATGGGTATGAAGTAGATCAAACATGTTCACTATCTTCACCTATAACCTTATTATAATAGCTCTTGCTTGCTTAATGTTTCAACTTCTCATTGCGCATTTTTAAGGTTTATGTGGGTTACCTGTAAATCTACTAATTCATGGTTACTTTCTTCACTAGTTAGTCATAAGGTGGACAGACATTTGGCAATCTCATATGTTTTTTTCTACAAAGGGCAACATTTGGCAAATTTCTATTAATGCTTTAATATTCTTCTATCTGTACAAGCGTGTTCTTGGATGTTTCTCCCTTCCTTAGCTTTCTGTTTTGCTTTTAAATAAATTAGTTTAAAAGTCTACATTTTCCTACCTGTTTCACTTCCAGTACTCACATTCATTTATTTTCTCTGAAGGCCTACATTTTCCTACTTATCTCACTTGCAGTACTCACATTCATTTCCTTTCACTGAGGGTTCTCATATAAGTGCCCTTCTTCCTCTATTTTTGTCCTCTCTGATTCCATACTAGCAGTTGTTATAGATCTATGTGCAAATATCTGATTTGTGCTGGGTTTTTTTTAATTCAGAATTTTCTATCAGTTCATCTTCAGTTCCTAAGCTAACTTCTCTTACAGTATCATGTTTCTTTTGATCCACTGTTAGGACATGTTTCTGGCAGCACACATGACTTTATGAATTAACAATAATCAAATTCTAGTGCCTTTTGTATCTTCTATGCAAATTAATTTCTTCTGCTTCTGATTCTGGATTTATATGTCATTGTCCTGCTTTTCCCCTCCATTCTTATAGTAGATGCATACATCAAGGTTCCACGATGCTTTAAGTTGGGGAAATGTTTCCTGTTATACCATCATAAGTTAATTCTGGAACCATAGCTTTCAGATACAAATCTTTTCCTAGATTTAATTGAATTTCCACATGTGTGATAGGATATTCCTTTTTTTCAGTATGAACGCATATCACCCCCACCTTATATTGTAACCAATTTTATGTTCACACACAGAGAGATCTTTGATGGGGTAATCATGCTTCAAGAATCCAATAAAGTTTGGACTTCTCACCCTTTTAGAAATATAGTAAACTTGACTAACTTGGTTGTAATATGCTGACAATCCTAACTTTGGATTTATAACATTCACTTTGTGACTAATTGGATTAGGAGGAAACAATTTTATTGGAAACTCCCAAAGAAAGTTATTAGAGCTGTTATTTCTGGTGATTAAAAAGCTATCACTAGGAAGTGTAAAATAAGTGCTGCCTTAGTACTGAAAGATGTGAGGGTTGTAATGAAGGAGGTTTGAGAGCTAAAGCTGGATATGATATAATATGAATATTCATAATAAAATGATTCTTGAGTGCTCTTCTTGTAAATAGTCTAAAAGCTTATTTTGTTTGGAGGGGTTCTTTATAATTTGAGAAATATATATTTTTGAGACAATGCTTTAGTTAACTGCTGAATATGATAATATTTACTGGAAAAAGTTTGTGTTGAATTATTTTGCATTTGTAATGCTATCTTACATTTGTTGTTTTCATTGCTTTATCTTTCTGGTATAAATGCGTACTGGTGTACTGGTGTACTAGTGACAGCAGGCTTATTTAATGATTGTGTGAAGGCAATATAAAAAAGAGGCTTAAAAAATCCCACCCAGAGAATGTTTAGCTTTGGCAATAGGAGATATGGGTCCAGACCAGCAGCAGCTCAGGGAGAAAAAGTCAACCACAGTGAAGGAAGCTCTAGAAGGAGAAAATGGAAATTGTTCATGGCAGTGGACTCCAGAGTGACCTACTGACAGAGATTATTTCCCAGCAGTATATAACTGAATATAGCACTGAGTTAGAAATATTTCTGGTTAAACAAGACCTTGTTTTTGTTTGTAAAAACACTTAATTTTGCTTGTATATAATAAATTACAATTTTATAAGACTGATGGTCTTATCTGCACTAATTTTCCATAATAATATAGCCATAGGGTGGGAGGTTAGCATAACGGTTAAGGTGTTTATTTTGCAAACACAAGGTGCAGGGTTTGATTCTCACATGGGGTAGTTGGCTAGGCGTAAAATGACCCACAAGGGCAGTTAGCCTAGTAATAATCTATGAACCTACAAACAACACTGCTAATGCTGTTTGAACAAACGTTCTGAAGTAATTCTTGGCTGAAACTATTATATTATGTGGAATTTGTAATATACATCTTTAATCTTATATGACTTCTGATTCCACATTATTGTTAAGGGATTTTTATTTACAAGGCTGTTCAGCACTTATGCGTGATCACTTGATATTCAGGGCATCATATCTATATCTGAAACATAGGTTCTCTGTTTAGAACCAGTGCTGTATAACTCGTCTCAGAAGAAGTTTGCTATTTGCACTAAAAATATCTTCTGTACTAGGAAATTTTCAGACGTTTACTCAGAATTAGCTCTGTGAAATGTCTAATAAAGTTACTTAGTCGATAGCATTGATAGGCCGCTTACTAAAATGTATGATGTATACTATGTATGCATAATCTGACAAATGTAAAAATTATGCAGCAGGGCAAGTCTGAATACCTGCCACATTCACAATATACTTACCACTACTTTGGTGTAGACATCTTTTGCGAATGATAGATCATCAAACTTTGCTTCAACAGGGAATGTATATTTGTTTAACCAGTCTAATAGGGGTAAGTCAAGAGCTGTCCCACTGAAAGAGTACTGGGAGGCATGGATATGTGTATCAACAAATCCTGGCATGAAGAACTCCCTGTAACAAAAAAAAATAAATAAATTAAAGTCTGTAAAGGAAAACATTATTGGATGTAGCTCTCTTCATGCCATAACCAACTTGAAAGATATAATTAAACATCTAACTTATTTCTCTTATCTTGTTAGAACTGTTGTACTATTTAGTAGATGTGACTTATTGTGATAATGAAATTTACCAAGTGAGCTCAAAGCAAAAGCATCAGAATCTACACATTATGTTTCCAGTTACTGATACACAAAATGTGTTTCTTTGCTGTCCTGTCCTCGTCTACAATGTTTAAAGATGGAAAATAAGGAGAGAAAAAAGGTATAGCCATACATGTTGTGTTCTAACTTGGCAGTCAGGAACACTCGGCCATACACATCAGAGCAGAAGAGAGCTGACAGGAAGACATCCTTCACTTTTACTGCCTAACCTGAATAGTCCCTTACTGTAGTTGCAAACATATGGCATTCAGTAAATGAAAAGTTTAACTTTAAAGTGTCTCACTACTCTGCATCTCTGCAGGAAATTAGTGAGGACATTAGAATCTCACCTTTTTTGTCTGCTTTATATTCATTCATTTATTTGCTGACACCTGCTTTGTAGGAATAAAGGTCAGGAGGAAGCCAAAATGCATTCCAGCAGGCAAATGGCATGAAGTAGGGAACAGCACCTCAAAGAAATGTTACACCACTGCAGAGAATAACCATTTGAAATAAGGAAACTCAGAATGAGTCCTGACATGCATATACTGCGTCCAAGATTGCCATTTCTCGGAATATTCCTTTTACTCTGAAGTATGTTGATCTCAGACTTTTTGTAAATAACTTTGGGAGGAAGGGTTTGCCCCCACACAAACACTTTGGCCACATAATGCAAAAACATGATTCACTAGAGAAGACACTGATGCTGGTGAAGATCAAAGGCAAAAGAAGATCAATGGGATGGTTCTCATAACAAGAACCTTCATCCATCTACCAACTTAACTGAATAAACTACTGGAAACTTCAATAAGGTGTCTTTATTCCTCCCTCAGGGAGGGTATTAGAGAGAGAGAGAGTCTCCTAGAGCTGCTAACTAAAGTGGTTTTATCTGGACTAATCCTTTGTAATCTGTTTCTTGTTAGTCCTGCCACCCTCTAGGTCACAGGTGGGATACCAGACCTGACTCAAACTTTCTGTATTACCTCTGTTACCTGTAAAGACAAAGGCAATGTTATTTTCTATTTAAAGTGAAAATGACCCACTAATCATGGTAAGACAATCTCAGAAATTAATTTACACCAACAGGTTTACTAATAAACTCCAACTATATAGATACATAGTAGAAGTGTATACTTGCAGCAATAGCTCAAAATGCCAATATCCTGGCATAGCATTTTCACTGTATAACTTTCTAAGAAACATGAATGGACAATCCAAAGATGTACCAACATGTTGTTCTAATTAATATATAAGAACAAAAACCAGTAAGGACACAACCACGGCTGCTGCTGCTTCCAGTACAAAGACTTTACTAGTGCACAGAACAAACACAAGCACTTTCACAAAGTTGCTTCATCGGGAGACATATTGTTACACACAAGATAGTAATCATTCGGGATGTATGTTTGTCACTATGGATGTGGTCTCATTATTCACGGTGATTCCTAATTATGAGGGACTTATGAGTGCACAATGCTTTTTAAAAACTTATTCTAGTATTGATCAGCAGAAAATTGATTTATGGATTAAACTACTAGAAATAGTTCTTGAACATAATGTTTTTGCATTTGGCCAACAATATTATGCAATGGCGTGGCTATGGGCACTGCATGCGCTAATAGTTACGCCAATGCTGTGATGGTTGCTTGGGAGCTAGAACATATATTGCAGGGCCCATATAAGAATTTTATTTTATAGAAGATTCGTAGATGATCTTTTTATTTTGTGGGGAGGTACTTATGAACTTCTTTTAAAGTTTCATGTTTATTTGAACAATATGACACAATATTTGCATTTTACTTATAAGTATTCTATGTCTGAGATTGATTTCCTTGATGTTAAAGTTATTAGGGAATATACAGGTGAGATTTATACCAAATTATATAGGAAGGAATGTTATGTTAATCATCTCTTGCATAGAGAGAGTTCACACCCTCCATATATATATATTCAAGAACGTCATACGCAATCAAATTTATAGGGCCTCAAGATTGAATGTAAGGGACGTTGACTTTACAAAACAAGTTGATGAAGCTATAGATCATTTACAGAAAAGGGGCTATAATGATCAAGTGATCTTACCTAATGTTTCAGCAGTTGTAGAGAAAAGATGTACACATGCTTTACCATATTTTTCTGCAAGGGATGGAGTTATGAATAGTTTTAAAAATAAAAAGAAGAGCTTGAATAGTACTAAACTTAAAGTCCCTTTATGTTATACTTCGGATGTGGATAAGTATATGAAAATAATAAGAAAGCACTGGAATATTCTTACCACAGATGCTGATCTGGCTAATTTTATTGATTCTGAGCCCAAATTTATGTTTAGAAATAGTAGGTCTCTAAGGAGGAGACTGTGCTATCCTAAGGATGGCCAGTAGAGTGTGGAGGGTGTGGGTACTACACCTTGTGGCAAATGTAAATATTGCCAGTTTTTGGATACCAGAGGTAGTTTTTATCATCCAGACCAAAAAAAGACTTATACATTTAATATCTCAGCCACTTGTATGACTGAACATGTTATATATCTTGCCCACTGCATACAATGTAGTAAATTTTATATTGGCAAGACGGACAGGCCCTTTAAAGATCGTATTAGGGAACATATTTATTACATCAGTAAGTTAAACTGTGTCAATGCCTTAGCCAAGTATGTTAACAGTACTGATTCTATGCATCATTTTAAGTTTTTAGTCATAGGAAGAGTTTATGAAAATGTTAGAATAGGTGATGTACGGCTAAGAACAGAAGAATTAGAGTCTACATGGATAGTTAGGATGAGAGCTGATGCAGGGAGGGTATTAAATGAGTGTGTACCACTTAGACCTAAACTGAAGTCCAGACCCCTTAGAAGGTAGTCCTATTTAAGTGAGTTCATGAGATGATAGTTTCTATTACTTTTATGGATGTATTTATATATATATATATATATATATGTTCTATGCATTAATGTATTTCACTTTTTAATGAGTTTTTTTCTTTAAATTTTTTAATTGGAGTTGTCATGTGATTTCATTAACTGTTTTAAAAAGGGTGTGTTTCTGAAGTGTACTTTCATTACACCTGATGAAGCAACTTTGTGAAAGCACTTGTGTTTGTTCTGTGCACTAGTAACGTCTTTATACTGAAAGCAGCCGTGGTTGTGTCCTTATTGGTTTTTGTTCTTATATATTTTGTTTCTTTAGACACATTTATTGGGTTTTTGGTGGTACTACTTCTGCAATTGTTCTAATTAATATCAAAGTCAGAATATTAACTAACATTTCATTAGGCAGAAGAATACCCGAGAAGGAAGAAACAGGAGGCTTCATTACCAGAAAATATTATTTAAATAGAGGGATTTTTACTTGTCGTTCCCACTGCCTTTTTGCACATGAGCAATCATTCATTTAAGATATGATCCAAAAGAGAAGCACAGGAGCAAACCAAGGCTGACAACAAAAATCAGCATAAATCCAGCAGTCAAAGAGGCTTATTCAAGCACCAGAAATAAATGCTAGTTCAAACAATGACTGACTCCGTGCCAAAGACAAGTAAAATCCAAGCTGTTTTATTGGTAAGCGCTTTCACCCTGTAAGGGCTTTGTCAAACCATAAGAAACAAACACTGAATAAAAATCAAGTCACATTTTATAAGGTAATAGGGCTGACATCACTTCCTGTTCCTGATTAAAACTTTTCAGTATGCAAAATTAATACATCTCTATAAAAAATGTATACAGAAAACTATATATATAAACAATATATATATAAAAATATATATATAAAAAATATACATCTGTATATAAAGGCAAATATAAAACATTTATTAACATTCTAAAATATGTATGTTTATCTCACAGTGAGTCCCCTATTCTTAAGAACAGGTTTCAACGGAATTTTGTCATTCAGACCTGGTCTCAGATCTGCTCTAAGTCTAATAATCCATTTTAATTCCAATGTTTCAGTGTAATTGCATATATCCCCTCTCTAACACTGGGTTCATTGATCTGTATAACTAAAAATACAAATGAATGTGTATTGTCACTGTCTGTAATGTGTTTAGAAATTGCACTGCATGGAGACAGTGTACGAATGTGATAAAGGTGTTCCCTTACTCTGTCTCGTAGGCGTCTGTCTGTCTTGCCTACATAGAATGCTTGACAAGCAGTGCACTTAGCTAAATAAATGACATGCGATGTATTGCAATTCACACTGAGTTGAAACCTGAAACAATAGGAAGTAACTGGGTGAATAAACTGGGAGCTGGTATCTACAAATTTGCAAAAATTACAACAATTACACAGAACAGTACCCACAATATTGTTCAAACACTCATTAGACTGTGTAGATAGGCGAGGGTAACAAAGTAATCTATGTAGGTTAGACTTGTTCCTATATCTAAAATAAGGCTCCTCACCAACAATGTCTTTAAGTTGTGAATCAAGTAAAAGTAGATTCCAATTCTTGTTCAAAACCTCTCTTATACTGTTTATGTCTTGCGTATAACTAACAGAAAATCTAACTGGTGGATTCCTAACTTCAGGACATATATCAGGGACATTCTCTACTGGATATGGTTGTGAGAAATATGGTCTAGCAGTACCATTCCTCAGCTCCAAAACACCTTCAAAGTGGGAGGTGATCTCATCTGGCCTATATGCTCTTTGTAAGTTGTTTAAGTTTGACAACTCTTGTTTGGGTTCATCCTGAATTCTCTTATCGCCTGTCCCCTTATCAAGTTCTTACATATGTGATTGGGGTGCATACTTTCCCGATGTAATAGGGAATTCCTATAGCACGTTTTTCTAAAGACTCCAGTATTGAGCATCCCATTTGGCAGTCTTTCATTAAAAACATCCAAAAAAGTTTTGCAATTAATCGTTAATCGAACTTTCAATAGAAAAGTTTAAAAAAATGGTTAGACTGTTAATCTCTTTATGGAAGTCATCCATGGCTTTATCTGTACCAGTCCACAGGACAAAAAGATCATCAACAAAATGTGCATAGAAAACAACATGTTTCTTAAAACTATCTAGGACAAACAGCTTATTACGTTCCAAATCCAGCATGACAAAATTGACATAGCTATTGGCACATGAAGTGCCCATAGCCACGCCATCCTTCTGAATATAGGCTACCTCATTAAAAAGAAAGATGTTGTTTTCCAGGACAATTTCCAACAAGGCACCAAATAAATCTTTCATAGCTGGACTATAAGCTTTGCAACCCTGTAAACATCTCATAACACTCTCAACACCTTCAGTGTTAGGTATCATAGTAAAAAGGGACTGTACATCCAGGGTAACCATTTTATAATACATATTTAACAGTAGATCTACAACCTTGGAGTATAAGTCCAGTATACGTCCAGTAAAACATGTTTTGTGTCTTTAAGAATATGTGTAGATTCATTCACCAAGGGTCTTAGGTGTTTCTCAAGGTAGATGGATAGGGCCTCCGTTGCCCAACCTCTCCCTGCCACTATTGGTCTCATAGGTGGGTCTCAGGGATTTGTATGTACCTTGGGGAGGCCTTGGTTGACTGGAATCAAGGGATCTATCACATGTGAAAAATTAAACAGGTCTTCATCTATAACCTCATTGAGTAATAAATCTTGCAACATATATGATATGTTACGCACCTTACTCCAGACTTCATTCAAACTAATTATTTCATAAAAATCACTGTCACTTAACATGAGAGTCATTTTTTGTAAATAATCAACACTATTAAACACCACTATGGGTCCACCTTTATCAGCTGGTCTGATAATAAGGTTTTTATCATCCCTTAGATTATTCAAAACTGTTCTCAATCTGGGGGTTAAATTCCCATACCACTTCTTCTTCCTGTTATTCTGATCTAGGGTGTGCAAATCATCCTCTACCATTTTCGTAAAAGCATCTAGTAGGGGATGTAATACTGGTTCATAAGTACTAGGTTTTTTAAAAATCTTATTATGCGGTGTGTCCTTAGAAGAAATACCATAGTCCAGTTTAAGCTGTGTTTTTTGGGATGTTTTTGTTGATAGACTGCCAAATGGGATGCTCAATACTGGAGTCTTTAGAAAAACATGCTATAGAAATTCCCTATTACATCGGGAAAGTATGCACCCCAATTACATATATAAGAACTTGATAAGGGGACAGGCAATAAGAGAATCCAGGATGAACCCAAATTATGATAGCTTCTTACAAGAGTTGTCAAACTTAAACAATAGGCTTTTACAAAGAGCATATAGGCCAGATGAGATCACCTCCCACTTTGAAGGTGTTTTGGAGCTGATGAATGGTACTGCTAGACCATATTTCTCACAACCATATCCAGTAGAGAATGTCCCTGATATATGTCCTGAAGTTAGGAATCCACCAGTTAGATTTTCTGTTAGTTATATGCAAGACATAAACAGTATAAGAGAGGTTTTGGACAAGAATTGGAATCTACTTTTGCTTGATTCACAACTTAAAGACATTGTTGGTGACGAGCCTTATTTTAGATATAGGAACAAGTCTAACCTTCATAGATTACTTTGTTACCCTCACCTATCTACACAGCCTAATGAATGTTTGAACAATATTGTGGGTACTGTTCCGTGTAATTGTTGTAATTTTTGCAAATTTGTAGATACCAGCTCCCAGTTTATTCACCCAGTTACTTCCTATTGTTTCAGGTTTCAACTCAGTGCTAATTGCAATACATCACATGTCATTTATTTAGCTAAGTGCACTGCTTGTCAAGCATCCTACGTAGGCAAGACAGACAGACACCTACGAGACAGAGTAAGGGAACATCTTTATCACATTCGTACACTGTCTCCACGCAGTGCACTTTCTAAACACATTATAGACAGTGACAATACACATTCATTTGTATTTTTAGTTATACAGATCAATGAACCCAGTGTTAGGAGGAGGGGATATATGCAATTACACTGAAACACTGGAATTAAAATGGATTATCAGACTTAGAACAGACCAGAGACCAGGTCTGAATGACAAAATTCCGTTGAAACCTGTTCTTAAGAATAAGAGACGCACTGTGAGATAAACATACATATTTTAGAATGTTAATAAATGTTTTATATTTGCCTTTATATACAGATGTATATTTTTATAGATATATTTTTTATATATATATTGTTTATATATATAGTTTTCTGTATACATTTTTTATAGATGTATTATTTTTGCATACTGAAAAGTTTTAATCAGGAACAGGAAGTGATGTCAGCCCTATTTCCTTATAAAATGTGACTTGATTTTATTCAGTGTTTGTTTCTTATGGTTTGACAAAGCCCTTACAGGGTGAAAGCGCTTACCAATAAAACAGGTGGATTTTACTTGTCTTTGGCACGGATTCAGTCATTGTTTGAACTAGCATTTATTTCTGCTGCTTGAATAAGCCTCAGTGACTGCTGGATTTATGCTGATTTTTGTTGTCAGCCTTGGTTTGTTCCTGTGCTTCTCTTTTGGATCATTTATTTATTTTATTAGTAACAAGAGCATTTGGACCGTGATAACACTTGCTCTTATAGTATATTCATTTAAGATAGCATTTCCATGTGTTTCCACAGCCTGTTCTTTAGCTTTTGTTAAGGTAAATGAGGAGATAGTATGTAAAAATGGACCAACTTATGAACTGTATCTATTGGGAAGCCTCTATAACAAAATATTGGTTAGGATTCAATCAAGTAAGGGAGCATAGCTTTTGGTATGAATAAACAGTTAGGCTCTTCAGAAAGGACAAGGTCGTGCCCTGCCCTACCACACTGATTAACTGCTCTTATCTTTGAATGCTCAGGCTTTCATTCATCCAGCATAAGAGAGGTGCATTTAAGATACGCAAGCATCATTCGCAAAAGTTTAATATCCTTCTTTTCTGTCCCCTCCTACTAACCATCAAGGTTTGCTTCAGCAATGATCATTCTTTCCTGATCTCCCAGGTGAAAAATAGTTGTTTTCCATCTGTAATTTAGGCAGCCATTAGGGATTTTCCACTATTTTTGGATTTAACCCCACCCCTGGTAGCAGATGTACATGCCTGCAGATGCAAGCAGTTGCACTCTTATGATCATACCTCTCAAATGTCCCTGATTTTTCAGAAAATATTCATGCTTGATTATAGTCAACAATATAAATATATAAATATGTATAAATGCAGTATTGTTTTTATTTTATTGTTTGATTTTGGGTACATTTTCAGTCAAGACGCATTTTTGTTTATTTCCCCTCTCAATAAACCAAGAGTGCTTCCTCTGGAGCTCAGAAAAGCATCTCTGCTACTTTATTCACCCTGGAGGTGTACTTTCATTAAGTACATTATGAGTATCTACATTTACTACTGAGTCCTCCATTTTAGGCTTAGTGGTGCCTGCAGTGAAGTCTTTTGCTTTTGTGGTACAGACTTGGTCATTATTCCTACTTTGTATCTGAAGTTAGACATTCACTATTCCTGAGGTACAGTATTACAGTATTAATACATATTACTTGGCTCACAACACTGGTCATTCATCACTCTTGGAGTACAAATTTGGTTGTCCATCCTTCTTGGCTTATAACGTTGATAATCCTTCCTTTATAGGGTATTACAGTGGTTAGCTATCTTTCTGGAGGTGTATTATTGGTCATTTATTTTTCTTGGGGAACAGTACTAGTCCTCCATCCTTCTGGTGGCACAGCATCAGTCCTCATTCATTCTATCTAGCAGTCATGCACTCAGGTATGGTCAATATGTCATCTCAACATACCATCTCCTGCAATAATTGTATACATCATGGGTCTATATCTGAGAAACCTCACCTGGTTGCTATTTGATTTTCTAGTAGTAAAGGTTCTGATTAGCTGCTCATTTACAAATATGGATTTTTTTTCATGCTTCTCTGCAGACATCTCACTGAAGTTGTTTTTTATCTCCCAAGAGGTTATTTATACATTGTAAGTGACATCTGACCTCTTGCACTGTAAATCTGTAGCAATGAAAACCAAGATATCATGAAAGGTTCTGAAATTCCAAAGGCTGATTCTGGTGATGCACTTTAAACCTTTCATATCCAGTATAACTTCTGGCTAAATCGTCAACTTGCTTATTATTACATGGTCACCATAAAAAATAAATAAATAATTCAAGCTCTCATAGCTGTTTTTTCCCTGGTTTGTATGGATCTGTTTTATTAGCTGATTCCTTATCCTGGTCTTTGTTTAATTAAGACTATATATGTCACTAGGCCAAAACATTTCCTGGTCATTTTTGCTCACATGCTAACCTGACATACTGTTAACAAAAGCTGTAGTATCTGATTTGTCTGGCTTCTTAAATCAGCTTGAATTTTCTGTAAGTAAACTGTTTTTTGTTCTTTAGTTGAGACATTATTGTTAAAAGTAGAGGTCATAGCATTTATAATCAGCCTCAGTGGGAGCTTGACTGTGTTGTAAAAGCTCTTGGATCTGTTTTGCCTGTTTTGTAGAGCTCTTTTTACTGACTGGGTTGCTGTCCTGCCTTTGTTTAATTAAGTCTATATATCACTGGGCCAATGGGCCAGAATATTTTCCTTGCCATTTTTGCTCACATGCTGTCCAGATACACTGTGGACAGCAAGCTGCAGTATCTGATTTGTCTGGCTTCTTACATCAGCTTGAATTTTTCCCTAACCCCACCCTTTGCTGTTGTCATTTTAAAAGCCAGTGCTTCTATCTTTCACTCCTTATGGTAATCTGACTACCAAAGTCCCTCTCTCCGCCCTTGATTGCTACTGTCAGTTAGTTGTATAAGTAGATGCAAGTACTTTTGCCACCCTTTTTTTATGCAGATCTGCCATACTAAGATCCCACTCAGCAAACAAGTATTGCTCTTTAGCTAATCTCCTTTACTACAAATCATCATTTTCACAAAGCTCCCATCTGTTTAGCATTCTTGCTATACACTGAGTGGGTCCTGAATAAATCATGCTCCATCCTTGGCAGATAAAACATTTATCTTACTGTTTTGCACTTAATTTAACTGCTTTGCCTTCCAATTTTTGCACTTTAAATCGTTTTCATGCATACCTCTCAACTTCTTACAGCAAGAAATCTGGAGAAAGCCATAAATAAAAGCGGGACAAAGGCCCAAAAATAGGGACAAGTTTTAAATATTGCTCTTACAAACACAGAAAGTTAAAAGGATAATAGGTTTTGCATTAGGATGAATTTTCTGAAGGGTATGAAGTTTGAAACTCCTCATTATTTTCCAACTTCACTCTTTACTGATTTGCCAGAAAACTACAATTCCATGAAAAACAGACCAAAATGTGAGCAAAAATCTGGACATCCTGCGAAAATCTGTACATTTGAGAGGTATGTTTTCATGTACCCTGATATTGTACTGTTCGCCGATTTCTGAGAACTGCACTTTCGAGAAGCTTTACTAGCAGTGTTACTGTGTAATTTGCTGCTTAGTATTTTTGTTGGTACTTAAGTACTGTATTCCTGCATCCTTGGCCCTGCTAAAGGGATTCAACACAGTTTCCTTTGTTTTAAGTGCCTGTATAAACTTGGCATGTTTGAGAGGCTCTGATTACCACAAAGCTCAGTAACACTTGGTGCTCTTGCCTGCTCCTCTGAAGTGATTCCTAGCATCACATGCCATCCAGGCATGAGCTGTTTTACTGATAGACTACTGTTTTCTTGTTTTATTTGTGTATTTATCTGTATTTAAGGCTAAAATTACTGCATTTGCTTAAAATGTCTTGCTATTGGACTTATTGACTTGAAATTGCCTTTTCAAGCTAGTTTGTTAAAGTTGTTTTGTGGTAGCTACACTCTTAAGCAATCTTTTTTGTGGTTTTACATTAAGAAGACTAGGATATTTCAACTAGCAGCAGTTGGTGGTGGCCTAGTCTATCTGGGTTGGAAAACACAGACATTTGCCTATAAAGCTAGTACAAGGACTGTAGCGTGCAATTTGGTGATGCACTGCACAAAGTTAAGCTCAGAGCAGCTAGCTTGTACATCAGATAGCACTAATACCATATCTTAGCACTATTCAACTCCATTTCCTAACCCTAGAAACCACCCTAGGAGACCTCTGTAAAACCCAGTCTTCGAACTGTAATAGCCCACCCTAATGCAGGTCCGGAGAATATGGATATGCAGTTTCCAAATGTCTCCATAGCCAGCTTGGTAGATATTGGCATCTGAGGCAATGTAGCAATTGTCTCATGTTCAGTGACAGCCTTTTAATTCTTAAAGAAACCAACACAGTATGTGAGACATGTACATACACAATTTCCTTATTTCCTTGGAGGCAAATATCTGACATAAAAAAAAATGTTGTCAAGAACATACACGGTACATCCACCAGGCACAGTGTCCACACACATAGATCATCTTTTGCTGAGGCATTAAAAAGCAATCTCCCCAAACCTCAAAGACCTCCTAAGCCTGCAAATAGCAATGTCTATCTTCAGTAATCTCTAAAGCATACATCAGAAGCAACACAAAACATCACACATAAGTCTATATCCAAGGGACCCCCAAAAACAAAGCCCATAGGCAAGCAAACAATTTATCCAGGAGTCTTATCATAGGGGACTCCATTGTACAACACACATATTCCTCACTCACTGACTGGACAAGGAGAACATTACTGTTAGCTGCTTATCTGGAGCCAGGATCTGTCAAGTTACACATGTACTCAAGTCATTGCTCCACATGTACCGGTATGATTCTGTCATAGTCCAATGTAGTGTAAATGACCTGAGACATAACTCTCTGAATTATATGAGGAGAGACATTATGGATCTCTCTGAATATGATTCCCAGACTAGTATGTTCCTTGCACTGAGCAGCATTCTACCTTCACGAAGGATGATGCCACAATATGAACAAAAAATAGTTGACTTTAAAAATTTGCTTAGTTTCTGGTGTCAGTCCAGTGGGATTCAATATCTGTCAGCCTGAGAAGACATGATCAACAGACCACATTGCTTTACCAAAGATGGCCTGCACCTGTCCCCCCGGGCTTCCAGATTTTGGCTAAAATGTTATCCACCCCCTTAGAGTCTTTTTTAGGCAATGCCAAAGTGATAAACCTACCAACACAGCAAATAAAACCCAAAGGAACCTAAAGGTGTTACTGATCAGTGTTAGGAAACTTAGCAGAAACTCCACACCATGAAACATCTCCTCACTCTGGAGAATATTGCCATCTGTGCCATTACCAAGCTATGGTTTAAAGCCATAGAAAGCACTCTGGCAGTGCAAGGCTTCAGTGCCTTCCACTCATTTAGACCTTCAGCCACACAGACACAGACTAAAGGTGGAGGTGTTGTTGTTGTTGTTGTGTCTTTCGGCTTTTCCCGGTTAGGGGTCACCACAGCGGAACTCCAGTCCGCTAATGATTGGCAGTAGATGTTTACATGCCGAGTTGCCAGCCCTGACGCACAACCTTCAACGCATGTCTCCACACAGAAGACGCTTTAGCTGAGAATCGAAGAGGAAAACGTCTTACTGTGAGGCGACAACGCTACCGCAGCACCACCACCGCAGTCTCAGTCTAAATTAGCAACAAGTATAGCTCAAGGCTGGTTAAACAGAGTTCATCCACATGCAATTCACCTTAAATAAAGTCCCTTATCATATCTTAGCAAGCTATAAGTCTCTATCTATGTCTTAAGAATCTCACAACTCTTATCTAGACCTACTGGAGGCACCATACCTCTCAGGTGTACCTCATTACAAGGAATGTTCCTCATTTGGAGTCTTAAAACATACATGTACCTTGAAGTTCCATGTTGAAAGGATCTGTCAGATATTCAGTTTTCACATTTTTTTAAATGATATCCATGGTAAACATAAATGAATCATACTAATTAATTAAAAGAACTATTATATAACTAAAACTATCACATTTCAGCTATCCAAAGAACTTTCTAGATTTATTTTATTTATTTATTTTTATTTTACATTTGTTTACCAGGAGTATCCAACTGAGCCCAAAAAAGGCCCATTTTCAGGAGAGGCTTGAGGAGAAAAGTTCCAAGTTACATCATAAACAGTGATACAATTGAATTGCAAACAAACAACAGTAATACAAATAATGCAGTAAAGATGGTTAGTCACATATATTTACGTCATAATTGTTGGTCCTTGAATGAACACATAAGAAACAAAGAACATTAATGTATTTCTACTTAGCGGGTGAGGTGGTAGCCTCACCAAATTAAACAACTGGAATAAAAATGTACAGTAATAAGCTGGAGTTAGGATCCAAGGGAAAAGAGACAAGAAAATAGAAATTTGAGAGGAATAATATAGGATGAACAGTGCTAAAATATTACTGAGGGGTCAGCCTGGTTTTGACCAGAGCATAGCCAGTTTTTAGTCAAATGGGTCTTGAGAAGAATTTTGAATTTGGAGGGGTTAGCTGTGCAAAGAATGGGCTTTGGAATTGAGTTCCAGATTTTGGAGATGTGCTTTGAGCATAAGGCATCCCCATAACTATTATTGGCATTAGAGACTTCTAGAAGAAGTTTGTCAGATGAGCAAAGGGTTCTTATTGATAGTGAAGGGTTTTACTAGGTTTTTAAGAGCTGTACAAATATTTACCTGGTAGGTAGATGATGGAATGGCAAATCATGAGTTTGTTGAGGGTGTGAAGAAATTAGACACTGTTTGTGCTAGCATATCTGGTTGAGTTTTTGTACATAATTTCAGATTAACCTGTGTATTATATGCCAGCATGACTAGCTATGATGCTGTATATAGGTTTTTACATGTTGATTTATGATCTGTTTGCACAGAATGTTATAAAGACTTGAACAGTGTCCTTTTACATTTCTAACTGCGCATGTTTGTGAAGAAAGATTCTAAGGCAAACTGTTTCAGATTCAGCTGATCTGCAGATGATGTCATTAGAATGTTGACAGTTGCTATGTGCTACTGTCAGAAGCTGAAAGACAGGAAGGAACTTTAGTAAACAGCTGCTGGTTGATTTTCAAAATATGAAATGAAAATTAACTGCAACAGTTGTGACATTTAGGCTAGTCTATAAAAGAGCCTGCTAAAGACAGTTAACAGTCAGTTGTCAGTTACAATTGTCAGTTGTCAGTTCACAGCCAGTTGTGAGTTATTCACAGATGCACTGTGCAGTGGATACCCAAAAAGAATCATCAAGAACTGTAAGCCTGCCTTTGATCTGTTGTAATAATTTAGTTTAGATCAGGGTCAGTGTTATTTAGTCAGATAGAAAATTATAACTAATCAGATCAGTTAGAGTTTTTCTGAATGTTGGATTTCTATCCTACAGTATTGATTTCATTTTCCTGGTGATTGAGTTCTGTTTGTTTATTGGAATTACTTATACTTTTAATAATTTTGCTCATTATTAAATATTTTATTAACTTACATTATGACTGGTCAATCAGTATTTTTCTTTAGTGATTTGAGAGTGCTTATACTTGCCTTGATAACTTCCCGGGCCACTCCAAAAGCCTGGCTGCTTAGGTCATTTGCTACTATTTGGTTTAATATCTAATTTCCATAATTGGGACACCCCTTTAAAAGAGCATGAAGACACTCTGATTGATGGCAGTATTACCATATTATTTTGGGAAGGGGACACAGCTGGAAATCTGTGTCAGACTTTCCCAGAAGTGTTTGGATGTATGAGATTTAATCTATTTAAGTGTCTATTTAAGTGTGAGTGTATCAGAGGTCTTAAACTGGGACACACTGCTCTGGAGTGTGTAATAAGGAGTTATATTAAGGGTGGACAGAAGTATACATTCCAGTCCCAGGTTATAGATATGTTCCTGTTGTGCTCACTCTTAGGGGAAAATTGTGACATACTCCTCCTGTTTAAGTGACAATCTCCTATTGGAGTCAGTAGTGAGAATTAAAGCTCCTTAGTTACTGATCCAGGATAGTAACGGGCATCACATTATTTTGTGGCAGTTCAGTGGGATATTAACTGGACATCACAGAGACATGATAGGTTTGGGAGTTCCAACCAGTCTAGTTTCTGAAGAGCTAAACAATGGTGTGTTATATATGAGGAGGTTGGTGGCATACCTGGCTATTTTGTTGTAGCAGGCTTCTAGTTTATTTAGATTTGTTTTCTTTAAATTTTTGAAAATTGGGGAGACATATAACAGAGTGGATAGTAGCTGGCTTTGGGCAATGGCTGTTTTGGTGGTTTGGGTGAGGAATGATTTGGCTCTATAGAATGCCCCAAGTTTTATGTGGACCTTTTTGATTTTTTGGGTTATGTTCAGGTCATAAATGAGGAATTTGTCAGTGGTGACTCCTAGTAGTTTAGTGTGGTCTACTGCCTCTATTTGGTGTTGTTAGTGGAGTATATAGTGAATGGGATGGGGGATGAAATATTTTATTGTTGGTAAATAATAGTAGTTTGGACTTGGGGTTGACTATTAGTTGATTGGCGGAAAGGTAGTATTCAATATCTGTAAATGCTTTTTGTGTTTTTTGCAAGAGTTTGGGGATCAAAGGGGCTGAGAAGATGACTGTAGAATTGTCCACATATTGTAAAATGTTAGTTGATGTGCTGGCTAAATAGAGATTGTTTTAACGATTGTAAAGAGAAGTGGGCCAAGTATGAAACCTTGGAGCACACTTACTGAGACTGATAAGAGTAAGGATATATTGTCTATCCATTTAAAAGACTGTCTGTCTGACAAGTATCTATGGAACCAAGATAGGGTGGATTGTAAGAAGTTTAAGGTGGCAAGTTGGTATAGACGTTTTTGGTGCAAGACAGTGTCAATGCTTTTGATATGTTTAGGAAAACTGATGAAACATAAAGGCCCTTGTTTCTTGACTGATTAACTATGTTTGAAGCAAATTAGGGCAGATGTGGTGCTATGATTGGGTATGAAGTCATGCTGAGTATCTGAGAGGAGGCTATTGTTAAGGAGATATGGAAGGATTTGTGAGTGAATACATTTCTCAAGAATTTTGGCAAGGGGGAGTATTGTGATGGGCCTGTAGTTTGATAGTATTGTTAAGGTACCTCCTTTGTGCAGGGGGATTATATGGGATATCTTCCAGAGTTTGGGGACGTATTGCTCAGAGATAGATAGATTGATTTATTACTAGGGAGACTCGGTAAGTAATGGCATCAGCAGCTAGCTTCCGGAATTCATTGGGAAGCAGGTCAGCTGCTAGAGTTGATGGTTTCAGTCGATGGAGAAGTTTGTTAATGTGGCTCGTAGGTATTGGTTTAAGGCTAAATACTACAGGATTGATGGCAGAGGTGGTGGGTATAATCAGTGGACTGGTAGTGCTATGATTTAGTAGGGACAGTATGAAGTTAGTAAAGTGAGAGTTGAATTGAGTGGCTATGCTTTTGCAATGTTTGTGGAGGAGGGGTTAGGGTTGAGGAATGTCTGGGATTGAGAAGTTGATTTATAGAGGCCCAACATTTTTGGGTGGTTATTCTGATATTTCTGTTGGGCTGTCAAATAGAAGTTTTTTGTGTCTGTTTTTATTTGCTTTTTGATTATGTTTCTTAATTGTTGGTAGTTTTGGAGGGTTGTTGTTTTTTTGGTGGCCAGATAGTGGGACCATGATCTGCCTCTTTATTTCATAAGGAGTTTACTGTGTTTTGTTAGCCATGGGGTTGTTGGTAATCGGTTAGTGAGTGTTCCACAATTTGAAAGGTAGTGTTCCTCATTTTGGAGATGGAAGGTTGAGAACTATTGGAGGCACTCTCCATCCAACCAAATATTCATGGGAGACTTTCACTACCCCTCTATAGACTGGGAAACACACTGTCTCCAACTTGCAGACACAAAGTTTCCTGGACTTTATTAACTCAAATGCCCTTGTTCGGTTAGTACACACTTCAAACAGAATTTCAAACATACTGGACCTTGTTCTCACCAATATGAGAGAGCGCTACACCATCCCCCCCCCCCCATGTCATGTCCTCACTGGTGAGGCTGGATTACAAAGCTGCCTCATTCAAAAAACAAAAAATGTATAATTCCAGCAGACATCAAACTAAAACTGTTAACCACAAAACTACACCCAAAATCTATACATGAAATGGTGACTAATGTATAGCAAAAAATCCATTGTTTATTAAATCCATTTAGTTAAGCGCTTTCATCACATATAGTTGACAGGACTTCATCAGAGCTAAATATGATGCATACACATCATCCTTTTAAAAATGTTTCCTTATGTCATTTGACAAAAGTTAACCAACTGACAAATAAAATTCATTAAATTACCCAAACTTCATCAATTCACCTAAATCTAATCATTAATAAATAAAAGGTTAAAAGCCACATAAATACAAAGTCAAGAAAAAACATGATATAAAAAATACAAGACAGTATAACAGTATGTTTACTTCATTATAAGTTACCAAATCAAATCTTGTTTGCCATCATTTTGAGTGTGTTAGAAATGTTAATCAAATCCTTAATTCCGGTGATGTTGAAGCATTCATCCTAAGTTGCCACATTGTTTCTTTATGGCCCAATAATGCTTTCTAATCCACTCCCTGTCTTAAACGTCCATAACCAATTGTCGTATACATGCCTATCTGTGTAACATTTCCCTCTTTTTAATTAGGTAAGATGGAGAACCCAAAAAACATTGGATACTTGAGAATAAAATAAACCTGTAAACCCAAAGCCACCAGTAGAAACACAAGGCACCAATAAAGGCAGTCCTAACAAATTCCAAAGGAAATAGTTTGGGAACTATTTCCTTTGGAACATGTTAGGACTGCCTTTATTGGTGCCTTGTGTTTCTACTGGAGGCTTTGGGTTTTATAAGGCTGAGAATCCCTTACTTAAAGAATTTATAAACATTATTACTGTATTAGTAAATTAGATTTGAAAAATGTGTTAGCATTAGTGAAGCATACTAGTGAATGTCAAAACTTTGGCCAGTTTGTGTTTTTCATTTTGAGAAAGGTGGATATTCAAGACAGAGAGAGAATTGGAAGGCAATATCCCAGGTTGCCTCCTAAATAGCCTGAAACATGGCCTATTAGAACCACTTGAGCCACTTGAGTCACTTTTCAACTACAGCCTCAAAACAGGCTACTTACCAAGGGACTGGAGGATGGCAATGCTTATCTCCCTTCACAAGAGTAGACCATCAGCCAACCTCAGAAACAACAGACCATTAGTCTGACTAGTCTAATATGCAAAGTCATGGAACCAATTATCATGGATATGATCAACAAACACATTGGCAACCTACAGACACTGGACCCATCCCGGTTTGGTTTTGTCAAAGGAAGGTCATGCTTACTTAGCCTGATAGACTTCCTTGAGGAAGTAACCAATGGATGAAGGGAAAATGGTGCATACCACCTACCGAGACCTGCTAAGACATTCAGCAGAATATCCCACTCAGGTATTGTGAATAAACTCACCAAACTTGACATAAATCAATGCACAACTCAATAGATTGCCAGCTGGCTAACAGACAAGACCCAAGAAGCCAGGATTGGTGAGATCACCTCCATCTTCACCAGTGGAGTACCACAGTGTTCCATGCCGGGCCCACTCCTGTTTGGTATCTAATTCTCAGAAGTCAAGACTAATGTCAAGGGCCTCTAGCTCATCAGGTTTACAGATGACTGCAAATTGAGAGCTATCATAAAATCCCCATGACACAACATCCTGCAAGACAGTCTAACACAGACAAATGACTGGTGTCAAAGCCATGGATTAAAACTCAATATAAAGAAGTGCACTATAGTGCATTTTGGGAAAATATCTACCCAGGCAAATTGCTCCATTTATAAGACACCCCTAAGAGATGACCTGGCAATTAGAGATCTGGGAACATATGTAGACAGTATCTAGCCTTTGACCAACACATAGCCAAAGTAGGAAGAAAATCATTATATTCTATGTCACCAAACTTATAAGTAAGGATATGGCATCCAGGTCCAAGAAAATTTTAGTACCAGTCTACTCATCCCTTATCAAACCCATCATTGAGTACAATGCTCCCTTCAGCATCTACCTGACTAGGCATATGCAACAGTTGGAATGCCCACAGAAGTTCCCCACCAAGAGAATCCACGGTATTAACACAGTGTCCTATACAGATTGTCTTCGAGCCCTGTCTCTATACTCAGTCTCCTACATGTTGTGCAAAGGCAATCTGTGCTTGGTATATAAAGCATCCTTAGATCCAGCCCTAATGGAGCTTTTCCACATCCACAAAATGAGCATCACCAGAAACACTATATTCAAGGATTTGAGCATTGATTGCAACATAAATAGAACATGCTGGCAAGACAGATATGTGACTAAAAGGATCCCCATGCTCTGGAATAGACTCCTCATCCAGGCAAAGCAGAGTCCATTCCTAACCGTATTCAAATGTATCAAGAAACATTTTGCAGCATTTTTTCAATGAATATAATATCACTGAGGACTTTATCAGGGACTTGTGGCAATGGCGGGCCAGTTGCAGATAAACACTTACCTATGACACATTCAAAGTCTTGGCTGACTTTAAAACAATCTCTATCCTGTATTACAACTTGTATAAGCCCCCTTTTTTAATCACAAGACCAAAATATAAAAAAAAAAAATCTTCTTTTGAAGTATTTGAATTTGTCTCTATGAACTTGAAAGCCATACTCCTTTTGACTCTTTTTAGATTATTCGAATGACTGTCATCATCTTTGCCTGCCACTAAGGTGTCATTAAGTAATACTGTGTATTGAAAACTCCTGAATGTCCATCTCCTGATGGCAATTAACTGCCACATATGCCACACAAAAAACAGATAATTTTATTTACTTAGTTATTACTGATTGCCGACTGATAATGTAACACTGGGTAAAGCTCATTTTCATAGAAGGTCTAGGGTAAAAAAAGCCCCAGTAGTACTTTAACATTTGCTGTGTTACAAGAGGTGACAGTTGGCAGTGCATGATAGTCAATAAAAATTTAAAAACATTTTATAAATCAGACAGAACAGAATTAAGTGCTGCATAAGCAATTGCATATACATATAAATGGTATTAGGAAACAGAGCTAAGCAAGTTAGGTATACACATGACGTTTATTAATGTGACTAGCTTACTTTTTTGCATGCAGTCTTTATAAATACACATACCTGCACACACACACACACACACACACACACACACACACACACACACACACACACACACACACACACACACACATGCAACTTTATCAAGCAAGCACATTAGTAATGATTGGGTCTATATTAGAACTTCGAATTTTCACAACTTTGAATGTTCTAATATCGACCCCTATTCAGTGAATGCTGGAAATAGCGAAGCTGTGGAACACCGAATTTCTTCCTAGGGAAGAAATTCCATTGGCCATTCCTGTGGCTTTGCTATGTTCAGCACTGTGGTGGAAAGTTACGGGTCAGGATCAGGTAAGTGTGCAATTATGTGGACATGAGGGTTAGGGCGCGGAGTAGGTGAGTTAGGGTTAGGGCGCAGCTCAGGTAAGTGTGCGATTGTGTGGACGTGAGGGTTAGGGCAGGGTAGGTGAGTTAGGGTTAGGGCGCAGGTGAGGTGAATGTGCGATAGTGATGGACCTTAGGGTTAGGGTTTGGGTTAAGGTAAGTGTATAGCTAGTGGTGTGTGTACAGTTTAGTGTTGGGTTAGATATAGGATTTTAGGTGTATGTGTGTGGATTGCTGTTTGTTTGGTGTGTTTGTGTTGTGTGTATGTGTGTCGGAACAGCAAATTTTTTCCCTTGGAAAAAATTCACTGTTCTGCATGTTCGATGTTGTCAGTGTTCACTGAATAGGGGTTGATATTAGAATATTCGACATTTTAAAAAGTCGATGTTCTAATATAGACCGGTAATGATTAACTATAATTAAGTATATGCTTATGTTGATTAAGTACATTCTTCTGATTTGAATTATTATTATTCTTTACTATGTGTATTAATAGCCAAGTGACTGTGAGATTCTTCTACCTTTGTCTACAGGTAAGCTTGAGGCAAGTCAGTCTTCGTGAAAAATTTGCCCCCTGAAAGGAATATAAAGCTTTTTCATGTTAACAAGACACTGCAGCATAAATGTACATTTAACTGTTTGTGAAGATGCTCAAAAATGGCATAAACACTGTGCATAGTTAATAGCATGGAAATGGGAGACAGGAACAGACAGACACAGAGAGGGATCATATGACACGTACTTCCAATAAGATATGGTAACTAGTTTTGAGGTCATTCTGCATTAACATTCACTACCATGTCATGAATTTACTATACACTGAAAGGACCAAACCACATTCAACTCTTAAGTCTTTAAGCAAAGTTCAAGAACCATCCATGTATCTGGATAGTTTTCTTATAATTCTGCCTCATCTAGAAATTTTAACTGGACTATTTTATTTACTTACTTACTTACATACTTATTTATTTATTGACCGGGAAAGTCCAACTGGGTATAGAACCCCTTTTCAGCAAAGACCAAGGGAGCAAAGCTCCATTGGTGCAATGTAATACATAATACTGTGCAAATTAACACAGGTAAATTAAACATTAGTGTCATCTGTTGACATTGCAATATTAGAAAATTACAAACAGCACTACATTGAACTGGTTCACATTGTGTAAAAACATACTAAATGAAAGAATACATTCACAGGGGTACTATCACACTGGTGCAATCATAATTTCATTAAAATGGAATATATTATATACAATAATTTCATTGGAACAGCTATAAACATGGATATGCATGAATAAATGTATAGATATCTGTATTAAAAAGGGAGTTAGGCAAGTTACTTACATTGCATTAGGATAATGTACCATTTAGGGGCTAAGTGGTAAATTATAGGTGTAACAATGTTAGTTGTAGAGTTTATTTCTTCTTGAGTCTCTTTTTGGGATACTTCATGTTGTACTTTTGTCTGTTACTATAGTTCTGAAGGAGTCCTTTCCTACAAGTCTGTATCTTTGCAAGTCAACAATACATCTCTATACCTTTATGCTATATTTAGTTGCATCATTTCTTCTTGCTTGCCTAGACATACTTTTCTTAAACAAATTCCTTTCCAGTAATAAGCCTTCTGTCTTCTCCATTGACCATAAATGATCTGGGAGGATCAGTTCTTTGAACAATTTCTCTTTTTGTTTATTGACCTTCCAGTGATTGTTGAATTTTGAATGTCTCCTGCCTTTAAATAAGATTGTATCTTGGAATGGCTATCCCAGTAAAACTGTAGGCATTGCTGATTCCTTTCGTTATCTCTCTGACATTGTTTTGACTCTCTTGTGTTAACAATGTAGTTGTTAAGGATAGCTTATTCTTCCGCCTTCTTCAGATTGATAAATGAGTTGATGTAAGACAGACTGAGCCTCTGAAAGGGAGAAAGCATGTATTCCAAGACAACAAGTTGACAATCCCTATAACTACTGTCCATCTTAATCAGATTTATAACTTTTTGACTCACTCTACAAGTCCATTTCATTGAAGATAACGTGTTCTCAGAAGTTACATGTTTAAATTGTCAGTCATGTTCAAACCTTTTACATTAATGTTTCAAATACTGAGTATAATTTTCTGATATGACAACATTAGATATTCTTGGTCACAAACATATGGCCTTCAGTGCACTGGTCATTGTCTGACAGTTTAATCACTTTTGGATATTTTGAATTATTATTTACACATATGAACTACACTGATTCATTGGAATGAAACACATTTGTGCTCATTCTGCTCCATGTTCTTCCTGGAATTCTATAGTCGAATACAGTCCAATATTTCAGTAATTGCTTTCTAACGAATGTCACTACATCTTTGAAATTCCTTTATTCTTTCTTCTGCCATTGGTAGTTGCGGTATTGTCCAAAGAAAGCATAGTAATTCTAACAGATTTTCATGTTGCTCTTGTAAATAGGCTATGCTCAATATGTCTGTTATAGATAGAGCCTTGTCTGGTTTGTATTTTATGTTAAAGTGTGTTGGCCATGTTCTAAAGTAAATGTGAGTACCAAACCATTGAAGATATATATAAACAGTAGCAAATTATAAATGATTTCAAGCTGTTTAACATCATACTTTTGCAAGTGAACCAACATCCTCTATAATCGCAAGTGTCTTGTGCAAAAAATTCTGAATACATTTCATTAGCTGTCTCACCTTTTACTTCCTCCCCATACATTCATACATTTGTAAAACCTCTCATGTTCACATATTATTACTATAGCTCCTTTTCTCTGAGCACATTTTGTCCATCAATTAATATTCTTGACTGAAAGACATCTGGGCTAATGTTATTGCAAGGTCACAGCTCCTATTCTTTTCTGACTGGCACCAGTTTTCCAATGGACATCCCAATATAACTAATATATCAAAACCAAAAGCAGGATCATTGTCTGATATGACAACAGGATCACATCAAGGTGGTTCTACTCAATGCCAGAGATCTCAACAACAAGCTGTACAACATTGAGGGTCCCTACATTTAGAACATATCTACATCTGTATAAGTCCTAAAACTTGACTTAAATGTTCAGAAAGCGCTCGCTCCTTTCCTCAGTTTTTGACAGCCATGCTTTCAGACCTGATGCTAATGTGGTGGTGCCTCCAAGTTTGTTAGGGACTATATCCCCTCTAGACAGATTCTCAGAGAGCTACAAATAGAACATATTAAGCTCCACATCACAGTGACAGGACAATCTACCAGTTTACATTTGTTACAGGATACCCTTATGACACCTGAAAATTACATAAGGTTCCTAAATATACTTGACAAATTCCCTATAAGCAAGAACTCTATTATTTTAGAAAAAATACTGCTCAATAAACTGGAATGCATATGCCTGCAATGTAGAATATACCCAAAAATTTTTAGATTTAATTGCCAATAACTTACTGGACAGAATATTCTTGACATGGTCCCTACAAATATAGCTTCTTCATGCACGATTTCCCTGGTATATCTTTCCCCGGTTGTGAGATAATAAACCAGTCACTTTCACCTTCCAAATCTCTAAATCCACTGAAACCAATATGTCAGATTTCAAGGATTTTATATGTACTAATCTCATCACTTTATATGATGAATTTTTAAAAATCACTTATAGCAACATCCCCACAAACATTACAGTAGGTAGCTTCACCTAAGGAATTATATGTCCACTTAGATAAATGTATAGAACTGTCAGTCCTAACCAGATCTAAATATAATTGCTACTTATCCTCTGACTTTCATTGTGCTGACCTATTCTATAGCTGGCAGTGTTTTTTTTTTTTTTTTTTAAGATTAGAACATGACCATCACATTCCAGCTCTATCACTATAATTTTATATTTTCTCTTATGTTATTTGAAATTATGTAGCCTTAGTCTATTTAGTAGTTGTATCACTCTCTTGACATATAGGTGAACCCCACTAATACGTTATCAGCTATACTTTCAACACCTTCCAAATCTTCAACTACTTATGTAACAGCTCTTTGAAATGCCTTTGGTGCTGATGAAATTTTAAACATTAAGTCTTAGGAACATGTACTCTTACCATTTGCCTACTAAATGCACAGAATTTTCTTAATCTGGTTTAATTTGCCAGAATCCCTGGTTTCCATTTAGTATTGAAAAGAAAATACAAATTGGCATTGCTGAGACAACTTTCTTAAAAGTAAGCAAAATGCAACATGCTATTTTAGTCATTTTGTTCATAGTTCTCCCCATTAATCACTTTATTCAGGCCTTGAGATCCATGCATATCAGAATAATATCCTGCTTCACAAGAAATGCCATGATATTCATTCTGTAGGTTCTAACTGCTGTGTAATGACATTCAAGCTTTCTATTCATTTTATATCATGTTCATCTGTACTCCTGAGAACAACTAGTATTTCCATGGGATTGTTTATTGGTATAGCATTGAATGCATTTAAATATTACATTCTCATTGCTAAACTTACTAAAGCAGTAAGCAAATAAGCATAATCATGAGGGATATTGATCTTTACAGTAAGCAGTGTGTCTGTGATGGTTTGACCATTTCTATACACATTTGTTTTGTGCTTTTGCACTGTTTAGTAATTATACCATTCCTGTCTTTCACAAGTCCATTACCAAAAATGTTAGGAAAGTTAACTTCCTTTCTTGGTGTAAATTTATTAAATATACTTCTTAATTTTATATCTCTGTCAGCAGCTTTTGAACCAGTGACTGTACTTGGTGCACTGAATATCTCAGTAACATGCATGTTGTTCTTTGCTTTATGCCTTTTATACCCAAAGCATCCAAACTATCTTCAGACATAATATTGCACTCTGAGGATCTAATTCATTTAAATTCAGCAGTTCTTTAATTAATCCTGACCATTTCTTGTCACTTTGACTGAATGCCTTGTCATTGTACCTGTAATGCATGTGCAGACTTCACAGTGTCTCCAGTTTGTATTTTAATGCTGACTACAAGCAATATATTTTCTAATTCTGATACATCGATATGTAGTTTTTTTAACTGTCTAGTCTTTCCTTTTTGTACATCTGTGCAAAATGATTCTTTCTATAATAATACTAGACGTGTTTCTGTCATGCTTACAGCCACACCTATTCCACTAGACTTTAGTTGCAAATGCACCACACTGTGCATCTCATGGTTCTCTTTCTCAGAATCACTACTCCATTCTCATTTTATGATTTAGTTTTACCATTTTACTGGACTTAGATTCTGTCTTAAAATCTTTCATTTCTTCAGTTATTTCTTTTAGCAGTGTATTTGTAATTTCTACTATTCTGCATGTATCCACATCTTAAAGATGAATTGCAGTCAGGTGGCATACCTTATTCCTCTGCATTCTTTTTTATCACCTTTGTATGTTTTCCAGTTTCCATTCTCTACAATGTCCTGCTGTCTAGAGGCAAAATCTTAGAGGAAATGACATGCATAAAAGAGCAACAGGTTACTATGGATACTTGTATGACTGACAATCATGAAATCAGATCTAACCTAAAAGTAAAAAGGCACCTTAAACCTGTTTGTCAAAGTGTCTTCTGTGAAGGTTTAAGGCAATAAGGGTTACTAATGAAGTCACCTAGTTAAAAATAGTAAAAAAAAAAAAAAAAAAAAAAAAAAAGCGAGGATAATTTATAGGATTTAGATGGCTGATGAAGAAAGAATAATTTAACAGTTCACAACCACAGCAGGCGAGTAAGGTCACTTGTGCTATGTATGAAGAAACTGCTGAGAAAGACATTCAGGCCCTCATAGCAAGCATGTATCATATAGCAGATAGGAGTGACCTGAGACCCCTCTTTGTAGCCTAAACTAGATTATAATGATATGCCTGTCTTTGAATTGTTTCAATTTATTTAATTTCTTAGATATGCAAGATATAAATAGGAAAGGCAAATGCTTACAAAGAACTGCTTAGGTGCAATCCAGACTTCATCTTTCCACTGACTTACCTGATACTTGCATAGTAAGAGGATGGTCTTCAACATTCTTTAAGAAAGTATGTGGGATATTAAATTGCTGGATGTAGAAACTCAAAAAAGTGATATCCAGTGCCCTCCAGATACTGAATAATGAGTTATATGTTTTGTTTTTTACTTCAGGAGGCTGCAAACTATTTTCCACACTTTTAAATGAGCAGTTTATTCTGTGCATCTGGGTTCCAAGATGTGTTAGCACAGCTAGGTTTGGTTTAGTTGTCATACAGTTGCTCTGTTAAGTATGTCGAAATGATGCAAAGTGGTTATTTATGTTTATGTAATATACTTGCATACATAAGGGCCTAGACTATGTGAGCTGTTTTCATAACTTATTGTGATGCTAATTTTACTATAGATTGTTAATTCAGGGCCAGTCAGTGGTTTTACGGCCCTTCATTGCCATACCCTTTAATGCACACCAGAAAATGTATTTGAAAAGTTGATAGATTTTGCTGGAGATGTGTGTGCTTTGCTGGATGAAATAATTAAATTATACCAGGGATCTACCTATGGCCACTATCACTTTCAACCTTTTGATCATGTATGTGATGTACCCCTCATCACACTGGACTTCTGATAAATATTTTGGTGAAACTGCTAAAAAATATTCAAGAAATGCCAATGATCTGAAGTCCAACTCAGCTGCATCAGATGATGCATACTTTCATGTGTGATGGTACCAAGCGGATACCTGTCTGTATTCTAAGGATAGTCATGGAGTGGAATATCCAAACATAAGCACAAGCTGTAGGTTAGAGGATTAAACTGGATAACAAAATGAAACACTACATATATTGAAAACAACAGTTGTTCTACCAGTGGTTGAGTAAACAGTAGGTAGTGTTACCATTTGACAACCACAAGTAGATGAGTTGCAGCTCATCATTTGGTGTTTGCCAAATGAAATCATTGCTAGTGCTGTTTCTGTTACACAGCCAGCAATAATTCACTATTTCTTTTTTTTTCTTTTTCCTTTTCTCTGCAGTTGAGTGATAACAGAGATGGCATACAAAAGGGAAACAGTGTGAGGATGCCCTCAAGAGTGTTATGGGGGCTTGCCCCCAGAAAAATATGTTTTTTGTTTGTTTGTTTTGTTTTACTCTTCTCATCCTGATGAAGTTATGATCAGCTGTCTTTCATCCAGTTGCTGCTTCTGAGCTATTATTCAACCATCCATAACAGAATTAAAAAAGGTATAAGACAATTAAAAGAGCCAACTATGAAGCTGGCCAGCAGGCTGAAAGATAAGACTGAGGTACAGAAAGAAATGGCTAGTTAGCGTAATTGAACACTCACAAGCTCCCAACTGGCATAATACAGGAAAGGGTACAATTAAGAATGCAGCAATAGGAATACCTTAGTTGAAACTTTAGCCCATTCCAAAATAGGCAGCATTGAAAACACCAAAAGGGGGTCAGACATGGCACACCAGCTTATTCTGGCACACTAGTTAACCTAGACCTTGTCTGTCATCTTAGTTATAGACAACAAGCTAATTCATACCAGAAAGGAAAACCAAAGCAATGCTTCAGTCTGATCAGGCTCATCCATCCACAGCGGATAGTTTCCAAGTTCTTCAGCAAATTAACCAAGTGCTGGCTAAGTTGTTGATGACTGATTAATCAAAATATGTTGAGTTGAGGCTGGTTGACACAATGGTGCTTCAATGGAACTTAAAAGTTTTTTTTATGGTGGGGCAAAATAACTACATCCCCAGTGCAGCAGCTCTGAGGTCAACAAACCTAGTACAAAGAAATAAGTAAAAGAACTTAACCTAAGGACTGTTCAGTCAACCTGTTTTAGCTGACTGCTCTGTGACAGGTCATTGCAGAAATTATTTACTCCAAAAATGTAAGTGCTGACAAGACACTTCCTACGCATTTTTATCAATTAAAAAAAGCATAACAACTGCATCTAAAACATCAGTTTTGAGATAAAAATGGTTATCTCACAAAGCTTTACTACTAAACTTGGGACAAAGAAATACTAACCAACATATAGTGACATATATCCGAAAGGACAGTGGCAAGTTCATCACGCTAAATACACATAAAAGATATGCCTTTCTCAGATGCCAGATAGATAGATATAAAGGCACTTGCAGTGAGTACTGATACTGCAAGGTAATTTCACTGAAAGTTGCTTTGGAGTTTGCAACATCTCCCCATCACTGTGTGAACAAGAGATGGCACACACACATATATATATATATATATATATATATATATGTTTGGGGGTATGAATGATGTCATTCCCCACATCAAGGGAATAGCAGACTTGCACTCCTGCAAAAAAAAAATATATATATATACTTTAAGGTTCAGTGAAAATGATTTTTAGGGATGTAGTTTTGCAGTATTGTCACTTACTGAAGTTTCCTTCAGCAAGTCAACATGAATCCCTTTTGCCTTTTCAAAGTTACTTTTCCGCAATGCCTTAGACAAAAAGTACCTTAAGGTTTGAGCTGAAAGGGCAAAACTGCTTCCCAATAAAGGCCATGCCATGCATGATCCCATATGCTTTGGCCTTGAGAGCCAGTATGCAAAGCAAACAGGGACAGTGACAGAACAGGTTCCATGCTTGTGTTTTTAATGATGGAAAGTATGCCTTAAAAGTTATTCTAAAACACTTCTCAAGTAATAGCAATCCAATAACCTCCACAAGTTTTACCAACATTTTTAAAATTTAGCCTTTAAACACGTATGGATGTAACGAGCCATAGTACTCATAATGAAATGCACACATGTGTACATTGCAGTGGAGGATTAAAATAGGGATGATTGCAGCAGCCACCTGGGGCCCATAGCTTGGGGGGGGGGGGGTGCATGACCAGCCAACAAAATAATTTAATTTTAAAACGTGCTACTTGTCCATCACTGCTTACTCATTTTAGTTTGCCTATGTGCTGAATATAATCACTAACAAAACATTTTTAACTTTCTTAAAAAAGCATTAAATGATAGACACTGAAAGTATTTACCTCTATATGTGCCTAGCTCCCCAAGGTAAACAGTATAAATGCAATGGAGCTCTATGTTACTGTGAAATATATATATAGATGTATATATATATATATATATATATATATATATATATATATATATATATATATATATATATATATAAATATATATTCCAAAGACATGTTGTAGGTGGATTGGACACTCTAAATTGTCCCTAAGTGTGAGTGCGTGCATGTGTGTGCCTTCTGTGGAAGGTTGGGTGACAGGCTGGCAACTCAACACTGTAAAAACTCCACTGCCAATCATGAGTGGACAGGTGATCCACTGTGGCGACCCCTAACTGGGAAAAGCCGAAAGAAGAAGATATATATATATATATATATATATATATATATATATATATATATATATATATATATATATATATATATATATATATAAAATATGCATATTATATAATATATATGGGAGCCCTTAATGTAGTTACCTTTTGATATTGTCAGCACCTGATTTTGTCAATAAAATAGACAGTCAACAGTTGTGCAAAATCACAGTAATAACAAAGTTGGGAAATATGTATTTTTCCTGTAATTGTATGATCTCAAATTTGGTATATATAATTAGCAGGCAGTATGAGAGTCACATGTTGTGAGACAATGTCTCAGAGAATGCATAGTTTCTTTGTGTGTGTGTGTGTGTGTGTGTGTGTGTGTGTGTGTGAGTGCATCCTGTCAGGAAACCAAACGCAGCATTGAGAACTGCAATCACTAAGTAATGGGGACTGCAGGCTGGCTGTGGATGAATGCTGCATATTTGACATTTTCAATGTTTAAAATCTGACTGGATTTATGTTTAACATTTACTTTCTAGCAACTGCTTGTGACTGTCACATGTTATTGCTCTGTGCCTAGTAACATCTGTTGCTTTCGAGCAAATCCTTGAGGATTATATGAAGGTCTCTCCAAACACCATTATATTGGGCAACTTCAACTACCCAAACATAGACTGGGAGCATTACTCTAGCTCCAACACCCTAGCCCAAAGGTTCCTAGAATTTATAAACTCAAATGCTATGGAACAACTTGTTACCACTCCCACAACAGGGGAAAACATACTGGACCTTATCATCACCAACATGGGGACTCTATGCTCCAGACCAGAAGTGTATCCCTCACTGGTAAGATCAGACCATAAACTAATCTCACTGGATATTCACATCCCGACCCCACCCCCTGCCCAGAAAACCACAGTGAAAAACTTCTCTAAAGCAAATTTCACACTCCTCAAAACCGATCTGGAATCCTTCAAAGACCCCGGGCCTGTGGAAAATATGGCCAAGACCGCAGAATCCTTTATAAGCGCATTCTATGAACACCTTCAGGAATGCATGGATCATGCGATCCCAAATAAAACCAAGACCCAATCCTCCAAAGGCAGACGTCCTGTCTGGTGGACCCCAGCCATAAACAAACTATACAATAGAAGGAGGAAGCTACTAAATGATAGAGCAAAATCCCAAAAAGGGAAGGCATCACTGATCAGTATTAGCAAAAAACTACGAGCACTCATAAAATTGTCTAAGGCCAGCTTCGAGAGAAAAATTGCACAGGACACTAAGGATAATCACAAGGCTTTCTTTAGTTATGTTAAGAACCTGGGTGGTAATTCCCAGATATGCTCAGAATTAGTCGAAAATGACAAAAAATAAACTGAACCCACAAACGTTGCCAACATCCTAGCTGACAGGTTCAGCGCAAACTCCCCCCCCCCCACCAAAAGGGCAAATATCTGTCCCAGCAGAGTGCTTCCCCCCTTGACATCTCAGATGCTCAGGTAAGAGCCGCCCTCTCCAAAGCAAAAAACACAGCATCAATGGGACCAGACGGTGTCCCGGGCTGCGTCCTACATGAACTCCAAGAAGAGCTAAACCCAAACATAAAACTACTGTTCAATCTCAGCCTTACTACAGGATATGTGCCCAAAGAGTGGCGTACAGCAACAGTGGTCCATCTCCATAAAGGTGGTGTCTCAATGGATCCTGGAAACTATCGTCCCATAAGCCTGACTAGCTTGGTCTGCAAAGCTATGGAAAGGATCATCATGGACCTCATAAATAAAGATATTGGGGACCTACAGACACTGGATCCTACCCAGTTTGGCTTTGTTAAGGGCAGATCCTGCCTCCTAAACCTGGTTGATTTCTTTGAAACAGTCACCAAGGCCATTGATGAGGGGAAGGTGGTCCACACAGCCTACCTGGACCTCGCAAAAGCCTTCGATACAATACCCCACTCGGGCATTATAGATAAGCTCACCAGCTTAAATATAAACCCCTATGTCACTAGATGGATTGCAAACTGGCTCAAGGACACAACCCACATGGTTAGAATTGCTGGAGCCATGACAGACTCCAAACCAGTTACAAGTGGTGTCCCACAAGGCTCAGTCCTGGGACTTCTCTTGTTCGGTATATATTTCTTGGAGGTACAGGCCAACATGGAAGGACTGTGGCTGACCAAGTTCACAGATGACTGCAAACTGGGCGCCATAATCGACTCTCCAGCCGACACAAGCATCCTCCAAAAGGGCCTCATAGAAACAGACAACTGGTGCCAGAGCCATGGCCTCAAGCTAAATGCCAAAAAGTGTGAAGTCATCCCCTTTGGCAAAAACAAAGTGCCCACAAATTACCACATAGGTGGTAATCCATTAAGTACAGAAGAAGTAATTAGGGACCTGGGGACCCAAGTTGATAGCAATCTCTCATTTGACAACCACGTGGCCAAAGTGGTTAGAAAAACATTTTATATAGCCCACCTAATCATGAAGGGATTCACATCTAGATCAGGGGAGGTCATCATGCCTCTTTACTCATCCCTCATCAGGCCCATAATTGAATACAATGCCCCTTTTGGGATGTACCTCACCAGACACCTGCAGCAACTGGAAAGACCCCAAAAGTACCTCACCAAGAGGATCAAAGGGCTCAAACAGATGCCATATGCTGCCCGGTTAAAGAAACTCCATCTCTACTCAGTAGCATACCGCCTTTTCAGAGGCGATCTGTGCCTGACGTATAAAGCCATGTCCAACCCGGAATTAATGGACATGCTGCACCTCAGAAAATCCAAATCCCATCGAGCTACGCGCTCAAGAGCCTTGAATCTCAGCACTGAAATAAATAGAACATGCTGGAGGGAAAGATTCATAACCCAGAGGCTCCCTTCACTCTGGAATAAAATCCCAGTCCAGGTTAAGCAGAGTCCCTCATTGACTCTCTTCAAGAGGAATCTTGATGAGTGGATGGGAGATCGTAGGTTTACCCCAGGTATCACTTCTGTGTCACTGTTAGACAGAGGCACAGTATACTAACCTCGAAAAAGGGCCTAGCAAAATAAATTTAAAATGGGTGGCGAAAGCCAAACACATTCTGGCTAGGCTTATAAATGCCCTAGGGCAGATAGCCTAGTATGAACCTATGAACCTATGAACCTATGATTGTAGTTGGGGTGGCTGGCTGTAGATGAAAGCATTTTTATCTTCTTGTGATTTGTTTACTTTAAAGCTTGGCTTTACAGGACTGGTCTGCATTTGTATGAAATACATTGAAATACGGAGAGTGTGTGAAACAAAAGTTGAAACTCTCCTTGACTTCCCAGAATTTCTTTAAATTTGCCTAATATTATGGTCAGTCCTCATAATTTCTGTGGTCGTCTGACAAATCATTGAGGACTGCAATCACTAGATGAGACTGGCTGGATGAGGGTGAAAGCAACTTATCCTCCAGACATTTACTCAATTTAAAATTTGTCTTTACAGAGCTAGTGTACATTTGAATGACAATACTTTGGAATATTTATTTTTGGGGATTGTTTCTGTAAAGCAAAGTTGAAACTGTCCCCAATGTTTCAGAATGTCCCAGACTTTTTTACTCATATTTTTGGTTTTTACTTTTTATCATTTGCTCATTTTAAGTCTGGCTTTACATGACTAAAGTGCATTTGTATGAAATACTTCAGAATATTTCTTCTCTGGTGACTCTTTTCTTTATATGAAAAAGAATTTTGAAAATCACCTGATTTCATCAACTGTCCCTGACTTTGTCTCATGTTTTGGCCAGTGCCTCATAATACATCTAGTTTTCTAGAAAATCATTGAGTATTGCAGTCACTATATGATGACAAACATCTGATTTTTCACACTTCATATCCTTTAGAAAATACATGACAGTACAAAAACTGTCATTAAAGCACTTTTATAAGTATTCCAACAAAAGCAGCAAGCAAATAACTCCAAAAATCCAAAAAGTAAACAAAAGCTGTGTCAGTACGAAGAAATTTATTATAATCCAAGCCAATAGTAAGCGCTTTTGTCTCTTATGCAAGAGACTTCTTCAGACTATGGCTTTACCATAAAAAACATATGCTTTAAATACTACATTAATTAACATTTTTAAACACCATTTACCATTTAAAAGCACAGTGACATAAAAATGCACAGTAACCATGCATACATTAATGCTTCAACCCCTTTCTTTTTAAATACATTACAAACTCTTCCCTGTTATTTAAACCTGGAGGGAAACAAGCATTTAGTTTAACTTGCCAACAATATTCTAGCCAACCTAGTTCTTCTTCAACATTTACTGACTTAATATTTTGATGCACAGTGTCCAAAACTATGCATTTAAAATTAATTTTACATTTCTTATCAACATAATGTTTGCTCATAGCATTTTTTTGTATCTCCATTACTAATAGCATGATTATGTTCATAAATTCTTTTGTATAGTTCTGTCTTTGTTCTTCCCACATAAAATGATCTACATTCTGGACACATCAATAAATAAATAATATTTTTTGATTTACAAGTAAACCTCCCTGGGACTTGGACTACTGTTTTCCCCACTAATAATTCACTACTATCAGTAAATAAATATTGGCAATAGTTACAATTATAACATTTAACCATCCCTTTTCTTACCTCAGCTTCTTTAACTTTACTTAGTTCACTTTGAAAAAGATCTTTAAAGTTTCTAGCCCTTTTCTGTACAAACTTGGGTTAATTCCCTATTTTCTCCATAATTTCTCTATTTCCTTTTAAAATTCCCCAGTTTCTCCTCACTATATTCTTTATAGTGCTCAAATCTGTACTATTTTGTATTGCTAATGCTGTACTATAATTTTTATGTGTTTTATCACCAACATTCATATTGACATTATTTCCAATATTATTCCTCTTAATTAATTCATCAGTGAACAACCTTTGTACTTCATCTTGAGGGTATCCTCTTATTTCCATCCTTTTACAAAAATTTAAAGCTTCAAGCTCAAACAATTCAACATCTTTAGTTAAATTACTAATCATTTTAAGTTGTTCCTTAACAATATTAACTTTAGTTCTTTTAGGATGCAAACTAGAATAATGTAAATACATATTATTTTGAAAATCTTTCTTATAAATATTAGAAATTAATTTATTATCATATTTATATATTGTCAGATCTAAAAAATTGATTTTAACTGCATTATAACTATATGTAAATTTTATATAGGAACAAACATTATTAATGTAATTTAAAAAATTATTTAACTCATTAATAGTACCATCCCACACTACAAGGACATCGTCAATAAATCTTAACATCTTGACTATATGTTTACTATGTTCACTTTCTAAAATATTGGCTATTTCCCAACCTTGCATAAACACATTAGCATAACTAGGGTCTAGAGCAGCATCCATTGCAACACCATTTATTTGGACATGTATTTGATCATAAAACTCTAAATAATTATGGCTCAAAACTAAATCAATCATCTCCAATAATAACCCTACTGTACTTGCGGAGAACACTTTAAATTCTAATAGTTCTACCCTTACTGTCTCCATTCCTTCTTTATTCGCAATCATGGTATACAAAGAATTGATATCTAATGTAACCAGTATATGCGAATCAGACACCTGAATCTCTTCCAGTTTTTTTATACAGTCATAACTATCTTTTATATGTCTTACCCCTTAGTACTACCCTCTGTAGATGCTTTTCAACAAACACTGACATCCCTTCAGTTTTGCTATTTCTACTCACCACTATGGGTCTTAATGGTGGGGAATCTAGGTTTTTATGGATCTTTGGAATACCAAAGATCCTACTTATTTCTGGGTTGTTATTAGATAGATTTCTTTTAGTTTTCTCATCAATTCTTCCTGTGTAGAACCATTCTTCCACACAGGAATCAATTAATGAAAATCCCTTTCTTACTTCTGACATATTCACAGGTCTATAAAACTTTGTGTCAGACAACATTTCTTTCATTTTATTTTCATATTCATTTCTATCCATCAATACCATAGAACCACCCTTGTTATCTTTAAAAATTAAAACATTTTCATTTTTGACTAATGCATCTAAATATTCCTTTCCTTTTTTTGTTAGATTATAATATCTCAAATTCATATCATTATCTAACATTTCAAGCATCTGAAATTCACATACATTAAGGAACATTTCTAATTCTTTGATTAACAGTGGATTATAGCAACTCGGTTTATACATGTCACAATTACCTTGCATTTGTGCACCAAGTAAAATGCTCAAATTTAATTTCCTTACATAGTCTCTAATTTCATTGATCATCACCAACTTATTCGCTCTTTGTGCTGGAGCGAAATTTCACCCTTTACTTAACACACAACAATCTCCATAAGACAGTTTTTTACTGGATAGATTAATAATTTTGAAATTTACAGTACCTAAGTCTTCCAGTATTGTTGTTTCCTGTTCCAGTTTTTCCCTGGACCCTTTCTGCCATACCAGTTTTTTTGTGGCCATTGCTGCTGTTTTTTCGAATAATTAAATTTATCATTGCTTCCATCTGCCATCACTTGAGCCCACGATCTCACTTGATTGTCAATTCTTTGATACACATCAATAACTTGATTATTTTCTGCTATTACATTTCCTTTTTGCTGAGGTTCCATTACTGTCGGTTTGGTTTTGTTGGCCTCCTTTGTTATTGGTCTAACTGCTTGTTCCATTGCTTTAATTTCTTGCCCAACTCTGGGTTCCATTCTTTCATTCACAGTGGTTGTCTTTGAAGTTTCAGCCACATTGGTTTTATTATTTAGTCTTTCAGATCTTCTTAAAACATTTAACTCATCCTCTATTACTGCACCATCTCCATAGGATTCTTTCATACCACTATTACTTTGTAGCTTCAGCCCATACGCCGCTGCCACACCCCCAGCGTATTCATTCCAGTCCCTGAAAAATGTCTTAGTTTTTCTCTGGCATAGCTCTTCATTGAGTTTGAGTAAATTCTCTTGTATAATACTCATCTTGCTGTTAAAATTCTCTAAGGAAGTATTGTCTTTTAACACGCTGAAGTTAGTTTTCACTTTGGCAGTTAAATCACTGATTTTAATGTTATTAGTTTCACTAAGCAATTCCATGTACTGAAGCCCCGCCTTTTTATTAATTTCAAGCCATTTCTCTGTGAGAATGTAAGGCAAATCTCTACCTGCTGGTAGATTTTTAATTCTTAGCCCTTTCGGCACTTGTTTTGCTTTCAAACAATTTTCAAAGAATAAATTGTCCCACTGAAGACGTTTCAATGTAGAGAAATCTTTTTCTAAAAAATGAAAACATTCCTGAATATTAAAAGAAGAGTTTGTTGTTCCTTCACACAAAACACTTCCTTCCACATTAAAAGGATTAAAAGAAAGGGGTTGAAGCATTAATGTATTCATGGTTACTGTGCATTTTTATGTCACTGTGCTTTTAAATGTTAAATGGTGTCTTAAAATGTTAATTAATGTAGTATTTAAAGCATATGTTTTTTATGGTAAACCCATAGTCTGAAGAAGTCTCTTGCATAAGAGATGAAAGCGCTTACTATTGGCTTGGATTATAATACATTTCTTTGTACTGACACAGCTTTTGTTTACTTTTTGACTTTTATAAGTATGTAAGTGCAATATTTAAAAATCTTTCTCAGATTTTAGATCTTTGTTCCTCATTTGTTTTGGCTTTGTCCCTGAGAATTGTGCTAACTGATTGAGAGGTATTATTTTTATCACAGATAAGATGAAGTGTACACAGCAAAGTGGCTATAATTGCTGGAAGGGAGTAGGAGTTTGTTGATGAAAGCAACTTACCCTCTTATCTGCTCATTTTAAACAGTATTAATTTGCAGGACTAGTGTACATTTGTGTGAATAAGTTAGAATGATTGGGCTACTGTGTGTTTGCGAGACACAAACTTGAAACACATTATTGTGCTGTTAATGATTTAACACTTTTTTAACAGCAATTATATATATATAAGCTGCTATGAGAATATTACCAGCTAACAAAGGGGCCATAATTGCTGGATACAGAGGGCCATCTGTAGCTGACTCTGCTTGTCATGATCAAGTTAAACAGTCAATAATCTTTCCTTGCAGAGCTATTGTTCATTTGTGCAAAGTAAATTGGAATAATTTACTCTGGACTATTTTTAATCAGTTGGATGTTTGAGGAGTACACCATGAAATGTTTGTAATTTATGGGTATGGACATTAGTGGTCTATAATGACAGCTATTCAAATGGTCTTAACTCAGTAAGGTGAATGCAAATGAAGATGGGCATTTATGACTATGTGTGTGCTTGTGTGTGTGTGTGTGTGTGTGTGTGTGTGTGTGTGTGTGTGTGTGTGTGTGTGTGTGTGCGTATGTGTTTTCTTTTAAGGAGGTTGTGGTTTTAAAAGTATTCATGGTCTAAGACACACTTAATCCATTATATGTACATGTATGTTTAGCTTTCTCTTTGGTATGCTGCTGTGAAGTACTATGTTACTGAGCTGCACAGTCAAAATCCATTTTTATGAATAAAGTAGACATATCATGTGTGAATGTCTGTGACTAACATTGTTCAGCAGCTTGGCAGCTCAACATTGAACTGCAATGTATAGCAGCAGGTTAAGAGAATGTATCTTGTAGCTAGTAGCTATGTGCAGCTACTTGCCAAGGCAGCATTCCCTTCCCCTGATGACATATGTCACAGCATTATTGTCTGCCATCCTGACATACTATGTTTCATAAAGAACTCACAGTATTTTTTCATGACAGTGGACCAGAGTTTATTACCATATTATGTTAATGAGGTAATCTGGTGTTGATGGAAACATGACAGCATCAGTAGGACAGATGGAACAGAGTCAATTGTAATAGCAGGTTTGCCTGCTCTGCAGGGAATTCTGGTGTTAGTAGGGATTTACTTATCCTGCAGTGGATGTTAAAGGACTACCATCTGTTTTCATGAGTCTCTCCAGTGGGACCAGCCAGTGCTCACATTTTTACTGTTTTATGGATGTTCTACATTTAGGGAAGAGATGATCTGCATATGTACTCTGTATGTGGAATATAATGTTTACAAAATGGAGTATGATTAGACACAATGTCTTACCTAATTCTGTACCTACTTATATGGATAACACCTAGCTTTGGTATGCCAAACTATGACATAACAAGATGGCTCCACAATGTTTATGAATACCACCCAAAAAAGTAGATTGTAGATATTTAGAGATTGATTCTACATTGTAAATTGCACTGCAAACCATAAAGAATGACTCTCTCATATAAAAAATAATGATATGCCATATGCAACATTTACAGTACAATTTTTTTTGGTTGGGGATTATGTCTCTCTGATTTTCAATGAAATAGGACCACTGCACAAGAAGCGTATTATTACTCAAGTCAACAGTACTCAACTGAGGCCATGGTAGAATCAAGTTCAAAAAGTGTTTCCCATGTCTTTGTAATATAAGACTATAGTATTACAAGTAATGTAACACATTAAGGGCTGGATTCAGAAAGGACCCAGCTTTTAGTATTATGTGTTGGGGAAAAAGAGAAATTTAACTCAATCACAAACAACAATGATTCACGGACACAGTTAAAAGAACAACAGGTATTGCATCACAAAGCATATTCTGGAAAATAAGAAGTATGAAACTGTAATGTCTGCTTGATTGGGATGCAGGAACATAATAGAAATACTTGCAATGGGAACTTCAGTAACAGATCAGAATATGGGAAACATGATTTCCCATAGATGAGACATTTTCTTCAGTTTATGTAGTTTTCTATCTTTCCTCAGTTTTGTTTATGGTAACAGCTGTTCCTGATACTGTATACTATCCCTGCCTTTGACCTACACTATACTTTTCTTCCTACAGATTGTTTCTTTTTTGTCAAATATCTTGTGTATTGTTGGGAATTGTTTATAATGCAGTAACAATGTAAGTAACGAGCAGCATAGTTCTTTACTGTCCCTGATTTTGCAGAAGTCTCTAATTTCTATGTCATATTGCCAGTGCATTGCTTGAAAAATGTGTGCTTTCCTTGCAAATGACTAAGAATTCCACTCCCATAGAATTCTGAAATTGCATCCTAATGCAAAATGTATTTATCAAATGCTTAAGCATGTAATAGCAATATTTATAATATGTCCTTGATTTTTGTGCCTCTGGACTCTTTATTTCTTTGGTTTGCTCTTGATTCTTGAGCTAACTTGTTGAGTGGTGTGATGCAGAGAAGGGCATCTGAAGAGAGTACCTATCATTTGATGTATAGGTAAAACAGACACTGGGCTCCATATTGCTTGTACAAGGGATTGTTGGTCAAACTGCATAAGATCAAACATGAAAGGATAAAGCAGTTTCATTTCAGAACTTTTACTGCTAATCATTCATAACAGTGAAAGCAGCAAAAAAAGAACAGCGATAGGTCAAGAATTGCTGCTGCCCCAAATGCAACAGTCAGTAACCAAGAAAGTGTGACTTCTTTATGTGTTTATGTATTTTTATATAGTTAATATGGTGTGTGTGTGTGTGTGTGTGTGTGTGTGTGTGTGTGTGTGTTTATTTGTGCACTTATTTTTATATAGTTAATATCACTCTTTTTACTGTCAAGTAGGCCCCTTGGGAGAGCCGTTTCTCATTGAGGCCTCTGGCATTTTATACAGTCTTGATTTGGTTTTCTGTTATGTTGATGGATGGAACAGGTTCACATTGACAAAAAAAGACACTATGGCAGTGGAGAAAGCCTTGCCCAATGTATGAATGCACTGAAATTAAATATGCAGTCCATCTCTGGCTAAGGGGGACTGACAGTCATTTCCTTTCAGGCTGACGCATATTGAACTTCCTTTGAAACACAAATGTTGCAAAGCCAGTTTCTAAACTCAGTCAACTTTTTTTAGTGCTGAAGCATGATTCTTGATGAATGATGCAGATATCTGCACTTGTTTAGCAATAAGTAGGATATTGCATATTTTATATAAACACTTTGGACAGTGTCCACATAGTAGTATTGCTTAACAACATTTCACAGGACCACCATGTTTGTTTACCCTAACTGGCTAGTCATTAAGTGTGAAGGTGTGATTTTTTTTGTCAATATTAATATGTCCTGTATTAATATTTCTGTCAATAACTTAACAAAAGAGTAGTTTAGGGTTAAGGTAAGTGTATAGCTAGTGGTGTGTGTACAGTTTAGTGTTGGGTTAGATATAGGATTTTAGGTGTATGTGTGTGGATTGCTGTTTGTTTGGTGTGTTTGTGTTGTGTGTATGTGTGTCGGAACAGCAAATTTTTTCCCTTGGAAAAAATTCACTGTTCTGCATGTTCGATGTTGTCAGCGTTCGCTGAATAGGGGTTGATATTAGAATATTCGACATTTTAAAAAGTCGATGTTCTAATATAGACCGGTAATGATCAACTATAATTAAGTATATGCTTATGTTGATTAAGTACATTCTTCTGATTTGAATTATTATTATTCTTTACTATGTGTATTAATAGCCAAGTGACTGTGAGATTCTTCTACCTTTGTCTACAGGTAAGCTTGAGGCAAGTCAGTCTTCGTGAAAAATTTGCCCCCTGAAAGGAATATAAAGCTTTTTCATGTTAACAAGACACTGCAGCATAAATGCACATTTAACTGTTTGTGAAGATGCTCAGAAATGGCATAAACACTGTGCATAGTTAATAGCATGAAAATGGGAGACAGGAACAGACAGACACAGAGAGGGATCATATGACACGTACTTCCAATAAGATATGGTAACTAGTTTTGAGGTCATTCTGCATTAACATTCACTACCATGTCATGAATTTACTATACACTGAAAGGACCAAAGCACATTCAACTCTTAAGTCTTTAAGCAAAGTTCAAGAACCATCCATGTATCTGGATAGTTTTCTTATAATTCTGCCTCATCTAGAAATTTTAACTGGACTATTTTATTTACTTACTTACTTACATACTTATTTATTTATTGACCGGGAAAGTCCAACTGGGTATAGAACCCCTTTTCAGCAAAGACCAAGGGAGCAAAGCTCCATTGGTACAATGTAATACATAATACAGTGCAAATTAACACAGGTAAATTAAACATTAGTGTCATCTGTTGACATTGCAATATTAGAAAATTACAAACAGCAGTACATTGAACTGGTTCACATTGTGTAAATACATACTAAATGAAAGAATACATTCACAGGGGTACTATCACACTGGTGTAATCATAATTTCATTAAAATGGAATATATTATATACAATAATTTCATTGGAACAGCTATAAACATGGATATGCATGAATAAATGTATAGATATCTGTATTAAAAAGGGAGTTAGGCAAGTTACTTACATTGCATTAGGATAATGTACCATTTAGGGGCTAAGTGGTAAATTATAGGTGTAACAATGTTAGTTGTAGAGTTTATTTCTTCTTGAGTCTCTTTTTGGGACACTTCATGTTGTACTTTTGTCTATTACTATAGTTCTGAAGGAGTCCTTTCCTACAAGTCTGTATCTTTGCAAGTCAACAATACATCTCTATACCTTTATGCTATATTTAGTTGCATAATTTCTTCTTGCTTGCCTAGACATACATTTCTTAAACAAATTCCTTTCCAATAATAAGCCTTCTGTCTTCTCCATTGACCATAAATGATCTGGGATGATCAGTTCTTTGAACAATTTCTGTTTTTGTTTATTGACCTTCCAGTGATTGTTAAATTTTGAATGTCTCCTGCCTTTAAATAAGATTATATCTTGGAATGGCTATCCCAGTAAAACTGTAGGCATTGCTGATTCCTTTCGTTATCTCTCTGACATTGTTTTGACTCCCTTGTGTTAACAATGTAGTTGTTAAGGATAGCTTATTCTTCTGCCTTCTTCAGATTGATAAATGAGTTGATGTAAGACAGACTGAGCCTCTGAAAGGGAGAAAGCATGTATTCCAAGACAACAAGTTGACAACCCCTATAACTACTGTCCATCTTAATCAGATTTATAACTTTTTGACTCACTCTACAAGTCCATTCCATTGAGGATAACGTGTTCTCAGAGGTTAAATGTTTAAATTGTCAGTCATGTTCAAACCTTTTACATTAATGTTTCAAATACTGAGTATAAATTTTCTGATATGACAACATTAGATATTCTTGGTCACAAACATATGGCCTTCAGTGCACTGGTCATTGTCTGACAGTTTAATCACTTTTGGATATTTTGAATTATTATTTACACATATGAACTACACTGATTCATTGGAATGAAACACATTTGTGCTCATTCTGCTCCATGTTCTTCCTGGAATTCTATAGTCGAATACAGTCCAATATTTCAGTAATTGCTTTCTAACGAATGTCACTGCATCTTTGAAATTCCTTTATTCTTTCTTCTGCCATTGGTAGTTGCGGTATTGTCCAAAGAATGCATAGTAATTCTAACAGATTTTCATGTTGCTCTTGTAAATAGGCTATGCTCAATATGTCTGTTATAGATAGAGCCTTGTCTGGTTTGTATTTTATGTTAAGGTGTGTTGGCCATGTTCTAAAGCAAATGTGAGTACCAAACCATTGAAGATAGATATAAACAGTAGCAAATTATAAATTATTTCAAGCTGTTTAACATCATACTTTTGCGAGTGAACCAACATCCTCTATAATCGCAAGTGTCTTGTGCAAAAAATTCTGAATACATTTCATTAGCTGTCTCACCTTTTACTTCCTCCCCATGCATTCATACATTTGTAAAACCTCTCATGTTCACATATTATTACTATAGCTCCTTTTCTCTGAGCACATTTTGTCCATCTCTTAATATTCTTGACTGAAAGACATCTGGGCTAATGTTATTGCAAGGTCACAGCTCCTATTCTTTTCTGACTGGCACCAGTTTTCTAATGGACATCCCAATATAACTAATATATCAAAACCAAAAGCAGGATCATTGTCTGATATGACAACAGGATCACATCAAGGTGGTTCTACTCAATGCTAGAGATCTCAACAACAAGCTGTACAACATTGAGGGTCCCTGCATTTAGAACATATCTACATCTGTATAAGTCCTAAAACTTGACTTAAATGTTCAGAAAGCGCTCGCTCCTTTCCTCAGTTTTTGACAGCCATGCTTTCAGACCTGATGCTAATGTGGTGGTGCCTCCAAGTTTGTTAGGGACTATATCCCCTCCAGACAGATTCTCAGAGAGCTACAAATAGAACATATTAAGCTCCACATCACATTGACAGGACAATCTACCAGTTTACATTTGTTACAGGATACCCTTATGATACCTGAAAATTACATAAGGTTCCTAAATATACTTGACAAATTCCCTATAAGCAAGAACTCTATTATTTTAGAAAAAAATACTGCTCAATAAACTGGAATGCATATGCCTGCAATGTAGAATATACCCAAAAATTTTTAGATTTAATTGCCAATAACTTACTGGACAGAATATTCTTGACATGGTCCCTACAAATATAGTTTCTTCATGCATGATTTCCCTGGTATATCTTTCCCCGGTTGTCAGATAATAAACCAGTCACTTTCACCTTCCAAATCTCTAAATCCACTGAAACCAATATGTCAGATTTCAAGGATTTTATATGTACTAATCTCATCACTTTATATGATGAATTTTTAAAAATCACTTATAGCAACATCCCCACAAACATTACAGTAGGTAGCTTCACCTAAGGAATTATATGTCCACTTAGATAAATGTATAGAACTGTCAGTCCTAACCAGATCTAAATATAATTGCTACTTATCCTCTGACTTTCATTGTGCTGACCTATTCTATAGCTGGCAGTGTTTTTTTTTTTTTTTTTTTAAGATTAGAACATGACCATCACATTCCAGCTCTATCACTATAATTTTATATTTTCTCTTATGTTATTTGAAATTATGTAGCCTTAGTCTATTTAGTAGTTGTATCACTCTCTTGACATATAGGTGAACCCCACTAATACGTTATCAGCTATACTTTCAACACCTTCCAAATCTTCAACTACTTATGTAACAGCTCTTTGAAATGCCTTTGGTGCTGATGAAATTTTAAACATTAAGTCTTAGGAACATGTACTCTTACCATTTGCCTACTAAATGCACAGAATTTTCTTAATCTGGTTTAATTTGCCAGAATCCCTGGTTTCCATTTAGTATTGAAAAGAAAATACAAATTGGCATTGCTGAGGCAACTTTCTTAAATGTAAGCAAAATGCAACATGCTATTTTAGTCATTTTGTTCATAGTTCTCTCCATTAATCACTTTATTCAGGCCTTGAGATCCATGCATATAAGAATAATATCCTGCTTCACAAGAAATGCCATGATATTCATTTTGTAGGTTCTAACTGCTGTGTAATGACATTCAAGCTTTCTATTCATTTTATGTCATGTTCATCTGTACTCCTGAGAACAACTAGTATTTCCATGGGATTGTTTATTGGTATAGCACTGAATGCATTTAAATATGACATTCTCATTGATAAACTTACTAAGGCAGTAAGCAAATAAGCATAATCATGAGGGATATTGATCTTTACAGTAAGCAGTGTGTCTGTGATGGTTTGACCATTTCTATACACATTTGTTTTGTGCTTTTGCACTGTTTATTAATTCTACCATTCCTGTATTTCACAAGTCAATGACCAAAAATGTTAGGAAAGTTAACTTCCTTTCTTGGTGTAAATTTATTAAATATACTTCTTAATTTTATATCTCTGTCAGCAGCTTTTGAACCAGTGACTGTACTTGGCGCACTGAATATCTCAGTAACATACATGTTGTTCTTTGCTTTATGCCTTTTATACCCAAAGCATCCAAACTATCTTCAGACATAATATTGCACTCTGAAGATCTAATGCATTTAAATTCAGCAGTTCTTTAATTAATCCTGACCATTTCTTGTCACTTTGACTGAATGCCTTGTCATTGTACCTGTAATGTATGTGCAGACTTCACAATGTCCCCAGTTTGTATTTTAATGCTGACTACAAGCAATATATTTTCTAATTCTGATACATTGATATGTAGTTTTTTTAACTGTCTAGTCTTTCCTTTTTGTACATCTGTGCAAAATGATTCTTTCTACAATAATACTAGACGTGTTTCTGTCGTGCTTACAGCCACACCTATTCCACTAGACTTTAGTTGCAAATGCACCACACTCTGTGCATCTCATGGTTCTCTTTCTCAGAATCACTACTGTTATAATCCATTCTCATTTTATGATTTAGTTTTACCATTTTACTGGACTTAGATTCTGTCTTAAAATCTTTCATTTCTTCGGTTATTTCTTTTAGCAGTGTATTTGTAATTTCTACTATTCTGCATGTATCCACATCTTAAAGATGAATTGCAGTCAGGTGGCATACCTTATTCCTCTGCATTCTTTTTATCACCTTTGTATGTTTTCCAGTTTCATTCTCTACAATGTCCTGCTGTCTAGAGGCAAAATCTTAGAGGAAATGACATGCATAAAAGAGCAACAGGTTACTATGGATACTTGTATGACTGACAATCATGAAATCAGATCTAACCTAAAAGTAAAAAGGCACCTTAAACCTGTTTGTCAAAGTGTCTTCTGTGAAGGTTTAAGGCAATAAGGGTTACTAATGAAGTCACCTAATTAAAAATAGTAAAAAAAAAAAAATGAGGATAATTTATAGGATTTAGATGGCTGATGAAGAAAGAATAATTTATCAGTTCGTAACCACAGCAGGCAAGGAAGGGCACTTGTGCTATGTATGAAGAAACTGCTGAGAAAGACGTTCAGGCCCTCATAGCAAGCATGTATCATATAGCAGATAGGAGTGACCTGAGACCCCTCTTTGTAGCCTAAACTAGATGATAATGATATGCCTGTCTTTGAATTGTTTCAATTTATTTAATTTCTTAGATATGCAAGATATAAATAGGAAAGGCAAATGCTTACCAAGAACTGCTTGGGTGCAATCCAGACTTCATCTTTCCACTGACTTACCTGATACTTGCATAGTAAGAGGATGGTCTTTGACATTCTTTAAGAAAGTATGTGGGATATTAAATTGCTGGATGTAGAAACTCAAAAAAGTGATATCCAGTGCCCTCCAGATACTGATTAATGAGTTATATGTTTTGTTTCTTACTTCAGGAGGCTGCAAACTATTTTCCACACTTTTAAATGAGCAGTTTATTCTGTGCATCTGGATTCCAAGATGTGTTAGCACAGCTAGGTTTGGTTTAGTTGTCATACAGTTGCTCTGTTAAGTATGCCGAAATGATGCAAAGTGGTTATTTATGTTTATGTAATATACTTGCATACATAAGGGCCTAGACTATGTGAGCTGTTTTCATAACTTATTGTGATGCTAATTTTACTATAGATTGTTAATTTAGGGCTAGTCAGTGGTTTTACGGCCCTTCATTGCCATACACTTTAAGGCACACCAGAAAATGTATTTGAAAAGTTGATAGATTTTGCTGGAGATGTGTGTGCTTTGCTGGATGAAATAATTAAACTATACCAGGGATCTACGGCCACTATCATTTTCAACCTTTTGATCATGTATGTGATGTACCTCTCATCACACTGGACTTCTGATAAATATTTTGGTGAAACTGCTAAAAAATATTCAAGAAATGCCAATGATCTGAAGTCCAACTCAGCTGCATCAGATGATGCATACTTTCATGTGTGATGGTACCAAGCGGATACCTGTCTGTATTCTAAGGATAGTCATGGAGTGGAATATCCAAACATAAGCACAAGCTGTAGGTTAGAGGATTAAACTGGATAACAAAATGAAACACTACATATATTGAAAACAACAGTTGTTCTACCAGTGGTTGAGTAAACAGTAGGTAGTGTTACCATTTGACAACCACAAGTAGATGAGTTGCAGCTCATCATTTGGTGTTTGCCAAATGAAATCATTGCTAGTGCTGTTTCTGTTACACAGCCAGCAATAATTCACTATTTCTTTTTTTTTCTTTTTCCTTTTCTCTGCAGTTGAGTGATAACAGAGATGGCATACAAAAGGAAAACAGTGTGAGGATGCCCCCCCCCCCGCAGTGTTATGGGGGCTTGCCCCCAGAAAAATATGTTTTTTGTTTGTTTGTTTTGTTTTACTCTTCTCATTCTGATGAAGTTATGATCAGCTGTCTTTCATCCAGTTGCTGCTTCTGAGCTATTATTCAACCATTCATAACAGAATTAAAAAAGATATGACAGGAGGCTGAAAGATAAGACTGAGGTACAGAAAGAAATGGCTAGTTAGCGTATTTGAACACTCACAAGCCCCCAACTGGCATAATACAGGAAAGGGTACAATTAAGAATGCAGCAATAGGAATACCTTAGTTGAAACCTTAGCCCATTCCAAAATAGGCAGCATTGAAAACACCAAAAGGGGGTCAGACATGGCAAACCAGCTTATTCTGGCACAATAGTTAACCTAGACCTTGTCTGTCATTTTAGTAAGCTTCAGTCTGATCAGGCTCATCCATCCACAGTGGATAGTTTCCAAGTTCTTCAGCAAATTAACCAAGTGCTGGTTAAGTTGTTGATGACTGATTAAACAAAATATGTTGAGTTGACGCTGGTTGACACAATGGTGCTTCAATGGAACTTAAAAGTTTTTTTTTATGGTGGGGCAAAATAGCTACATCCCCAGAGCAGCAGCTCTGAGATCAACAAACCTAGTACAAAGAAATAAGTAAAAGAACTTAACCTAAGGACTGTTCAGTCAGCCTGTTTTAGCTGACTGCTCTGTGACAGGTCATTGCAGAAATTATTTACTCCAAAAATGTAAATGCTGACAAGACACTTCCTACGCATTTTTATCAATTAAAAAAAGCATAACAACTGCATCCAAAACATCAGTTTTGAGATAAAAATCAAATGGTTATCTCACAAAGCTTTACTACTAAACTTGGGACAAAGAAATACTAACCAACATATAGTGACATATATCCAAAAGGACAGTGGCAAGTTCATCACGCTAAACACACATAAAAGATATGCCTTTCTCAGATGCCAGATAGATAGATATAAAGGCACTTGCAGTGAGTACTGATACTGCAAGGTAATTTCACTGAAAGCTGCTTTGGAGTTTGCAACCTCTCCCCACCACTGTGTGAACAAGAGATGGCACACACACACACACACACACACACACACATATATATATATATATATATATATATATATATATATATATATATATATATATATATATATATAGATATATATATGTTTGGGGGTATGAATTATGTCATTCCCCACATCAAGGGAATAGCAGACTTGCACTCCTGCAAAAAAAAAAATATATATATACTTTAAGGTTCAGTGAAAATGATTTTTAGGGATGCAGTTTTGCAGTATTGTCACTCACTGAAGTTTCTTTCAGCAAGTCAACATGAATCCCTTTTGCCTTTTCAAAGTTACTTTTCTGCAATGCCTTAGACAAAAAGTACCTTAAGGTTTGAGCTGAAAGGGCAAAACTGCTTCCCAGTAAAGGCCATGCCATGCATGATACCATATGCTTTGGCCTTGAGAGCCAGTATGCAAAGCAAACAGGGACAGAGACAGAACAGGTTCCATGCTTGTGTTTTTAATGATGGAAGTATGCCTTAAAAGTTATTCTAAAACACTTCTCAAGTAATAGCAATCCAATAACCTCCACAAGTTTTACCAACATTTTTAAAATTTAGCCTTTAAACACGTATGGATGTAACGAGCCATAGTACTCATAATGAAATGCACACATGTGTACATTGCAGTGGAGGATTAAAATAGGAATGATTGCAGCAGCCACCTGGGGCCCATAGCTTGGGGGGGGGAGGGGTGCATGACCAGCCAACAAAATAATTTAATTTTAAAACGTGCTACTTGTCCATCACTGCTTACTCATTTTAGTTTGCCTATGTGCTGAATATAATCACTAACAAAACATTTTTAACTTTCTTAAAAAAATTGCATTAAATGATAGACACTGAAAGTATTTACCTCTATATGTGCCTAGCTCCCCAAGGTAAACAGTATAAATGCAATGGAGCTCTATGTTACTGTGAAATATATATATATATATACATATATATATATATATATATATATATATATATATATATATATATATATATATATATCTATATAAATATATATATATATATATATATATATATATATATATATTCCAAAGACATGTTGTAGGTGGATTGGACACTCTAAATTGTCCTTAAGTGTGAGTGCGTGTATGTGTGTGCCTTCTGTGGAAGGTTGGGTGCCAGGCTGGCAACTCGACACTGTAAAAACTCCACTGCCAATCATGAGCGGACAGGTGACCCACTGTGGCGACCCCTAACTGGGAAAACCCGAAAGAAGAAGAAGATATATATATATATATATATATATATATATATATATATATATATATATATATAATATACATATTATATAATATATATGGGAGCCCTTAATGTAGTTACCTTTTGATATTGTCAGCAACTGATTTTGTCAATAAAATAGACAGTCGACAGTTGTGCAAAATCACAGTAATAACAAAGTTGGGAAATATGTGTTTTTCCTGTAATTGTATGATCTCAAATTTGGTATATATAATTAGCAGGCAGTATGAGAGTCACATGTTGTGAGACAATGACTCAGAAAATGCATAGTTTCTTGTGTGTGTGTGTGTGTGTGTGTGTGTGTGTGTGTGTGTGTGTGTGTGTGTGTGTGTGTGTGTGTGTGTGCATCCTGTCAGGAAACCAAAAGCAGCATTGAGAACTGTAAGCACTAAGTAACGGGGACTGCAGGCTGGCTGTGGATGAATGCTGCATATTTGACATTTTCAATGTTTAAAATCTGACTGGATTTATGTTTAACTTTTACTTTCTAGCAACTGCTTGTGACTGTCACATGTTATTGCTCTGTGCCTAGTAAAATCTGTTGCTTTCAAGCAAATCCTTGAGGATTGCAGCTGGGGTGGCTGGCTGTAGATGAAAGCATTTTTATCTTCTTGTGATTTGCTTACTTTAAAGCTTGGCTTTACAGGACTGGTCTGCATTTGTATGAAATACACTGGACTATGCAGAGTGTGTGAAACAAAAGTTGAAACTCTCCTTGACTTCCCAGAATTTCTTTAAATTTGCCTAATATTTTGGTCAGTCCTCATAATTTCTGTGGTCATCTGGCAAATTATTGAGGACTGCAGTCACTAGATGAGACTGGCTGGATGAGGGTGAAAGCAACTTATCCTCCAGACATTTACTCAGTTTAAAATTTGTCTTTGCAGAGCTAGTGTATTTGTATGACAATACTTTGGAATATTTATTTTTGGGGATTGTTTCTGTAAAGCAAAGTTGAAACTGTCCCTAATTTTTCAGAATGTCCCAGACTTTTTTACTCATATTTTTGGTTTTTACTTTTTATCATTTGCTCGTTTTAAGTCTGGCTTTACATGACTAAAGTGCATTTGTATGAAATACTTCAGAATATTTCTTCTCTGGTGACTTTTCTTTATATGAAAAAGAATTTTGAAAATCACCTGATTTCATCGACTGTCCCTGACTTTGTCTCATGTTTTGGCCTGTGCCTCATAATACATCTAGTTTTCTAGAAAATCATTGAGTATTGCAGTCACTATATGATGACAGACATCTGATTTTTCACACTTCATATCCTTTAGAAAATACATGACAGCACAAAAACTGTCATTAAAGCACTTTTATAAGTATTCCAACAAAAGCAGCAAGCAAATAACTCCAAATAACTCCAAATATCCAAAAAGTAAACAAAAGCTGTGTCAGTACGAAGAAATTTATTATAATCCAAGCCAATAGTAAGCGCTTTCGTCTCTTATGCAAGAGATTTCTTCAGACTATGGCTTTACCATAAAAAACATATGCTTTAAATACTACATTAATTAACATTTTAAAACACCATTTAACATTTAAAAGCACATTGACATAAAAATGCACAGTACAACAGGACAACTTGTAAATATATTTGGACATCAGGACACATAGTATCTATCAATGAACATGACATTTCAATAAACGGACATTTTGATTGTTATAGTCAAAATTTAGTATATGTAGCCAAGTGTCAAGAATGCAAGGCATTTTATGTAGGGAAAACCTGTAGAAAGTTTAGAGATAGAATAAAAGAACATATTCTTGACATAAAACATCAAAAACCGACAAATGCCTTAGCAAGACACGTTATAGCTAATGAGGGACACAGTTTTAGATTTTGTGTGATTCAACAGATCAGTTTTGACCAACAAGGGAGAATTACCCAATACCACCTAGACATGAGCGAGCTTACATGGCAACTTAGACTTGATGCTAATCATGATCCAGGCTTGAATGAATTTCTTTCTATCAAGCCTTGGCTCAAATTAAAAAATCTTCAGAATATATAGTATTTCATGTTATAGCATAGAGCGTAGGGGGATAGGATGGTCCATTTTTTACATATTAAATTTCATTTCGGATAGAAGCAACTAGTTAACACTAGCTTTACATTAAATACATACATATAATGTTATATTGTTGTATTGTTAAGAATTTACTTATGCATTTTTTAACACTTGGTAGCTAATTACACATATTTCACATACACACCTATAGGGAATTTACAGAACAACATAGAGTATTAGTTTATTAGGACATCATAGAATTAGTGTGGAACTTGTAGGTACTCAACCTTCATCAACACACTATTACTCATTTTAGATATTTTATTTTACTACAAGTAACAACTTAATGTGGTAAATAGGCATGAAATTAAAGGATGTTTTTACTCATTTATTTTTTTAAAAAAAGTTTCTAAGTTTATGGGATGTTTATTGCTGCATTGTCTTTTTAATGGAATTAATTGAGTGTAATTGTTTAATTGATTATGATATAAATAAGCAATACTACTTCACCAATCTGATGAAGTCATTTCCTTGGGACGAAACCTAGGTCATTGGTGAACTGGTGCTACTATCTTGGAGTATTCTTTGCCTTGTGCGTTGGAATAAACCTGTTTTTACAACTTTGGCAGCTTGTACTTGTTCTTCCAGTTTTGTTACTGAAGTGAGTACACTTTGTAAAAGATTTGGATAAAAATGCACAGTAACCATGCATACATTAATGCTTCAACCCCTTTCTTTTTAAATGCATTACAAACTCTTCCCTGTTATTTAAACCTGGAGGGAAACAAGCATTTAGTTTAACTTGCCAACAATATTCTAGCCAACCTAGTTCTTCTTCAACATTTACTGACTTAATATTTTGATGCATAGTGTCCAAAACTATGCATTTAAAATTCATTTTACATTTCTTATCAACATAATGTTTGCTCATAGCATTTTTTTGTATCTCCATTACTAATAGCATAATTATGTTCATAAATTCTTTTGTATAGGTCTGTCTTTGTTCTTCCCACATAAAATGATCTACATTCTGAACACATCAATAAATAAATAATATTTTTTGATTTACAAGTAAACCTCCCTGGGACTTGGACTACTGTTTTCCCCACTAATAATTCACTACTATCAGTAAATAAATATTGGCAATAGTTACAATTATAACATTTAACCATCCCTTTTCTTACCTCAGCTTCTTTAACTTTATTTAGTTCACTTTGAAAAAGATCTTTAAAGTTTCTAGCCCTTTTCTGTACAAACTTGGGTTCATTCCCTATTTTCTCCATAATTTCTCTATTCCCTTTTAAAATTCCCCAGTTTCTCCTCACTATATTCTTTATAGTGCTCAAATCTGTACTATTTTGTATTGCTAATGCTGTACTATAATTTTTATGTGTTTTATCACCAACATTCATATTGACATTATTTCCAATATTATTCCTCTTAATTAATTCATCAGTGAACAACCTTTGTACTTCATCTTGAGGGTATCCTCTTATTTCCATCCTTTTACAAAGATTTAAAGCTTCACGCTCAAACAATTCAACATCTTTAGTTAAATTACTAATCATTTTAAGTTGTTCCTTAACGATATTAACTTTAGTTCTTTTAGGATGCAAACTAGAATAATGTAAATACATATTATTTTGAAAATCTTTCTTATAAATATTAGAAATTAATTTATTATCATATTTATATATTGTCAGATCTAAAAAATTGATTTTAACTGCATTATAACTATATGTAAATTTTATATAGGAACAAACATTATTAATGTAATTTAAAAAATTATTTAACTCATTAATAGTACCATCCCACACTACAAGGACATTGTCAATAAATCTTAACATCTTGACTATATGTTTACTATGTTCACTTTCTAAAATATTGGCTATTTCCCAACCTTGCATAAACACATTAGCATAACTAGGGGCTAGAGCAGCATCCATTGCAACACCATTTATTTGGACATGTATTTGATCATAAAACTCTAAATAATTATGGCTCAAAACTAAATCAATCATCTCCAATAATAACCCTACTGTACTTGCGGAGAACACTTTAAATTCTAATAGTTCTACCCTTACTGTCTCCATTCCTTCTTTATTCGCAATCATGGTATACAAAGAATTGATATCTAATGTAACCAGTATATGCAAATCAGACACTTGAATCTCTTCCAGTTTTTTTATACAGTCATAACTATCTTGTATATGTCTTACCCCTTAGAACTACCCTCTGTAGATGCTTTTCAACAAACACTGACATCCCTTCAGTTTTCTATTTCTACTCACCACTATGGGTCTTAATGGTGGGGAATCTAGGTTTTTATGGATCTTTGGAATACCAAAGATCCTACTTATTTTTGGGTTGTTATTAGATAGATTTCTTTTAGTTTTCTCATCAATTCTTCCTGTGTAGAACCATTCTTCCACACAGGAATCAATTATTGAAAATCCCTTTCTTACTTCTGACATATTCACAGGTCTATAAAAATTTGTGTCAGACAACATTTCTTTCATTTTATTTTCATATTCATTTCTATCCATCAATACCATAGAACCACCCTTGTCAGCTTTGAAAATTAAAACATTTTCATTTTTGACTAATGCATCTAAACATTCCTTTTCTTTTTTTGTTAGATTATAATATCTCAAATTCATATCATTATCTAACATTTCAAGCATCTGAAATTCACATACATTAAGGAACATTTCTAATTCTTTGATTAACGGTGGATTATAGCAACTTGGTTTATACATTTCACAATTACCTTGCATTTGTGCACCAAGTAAAATGCTCAAATTTAATTTCCTTACATAGTCTCTAATTTCATTGATCATCACCAACTTATTCGCTCTTTGTGCTGGAGCGAAATTTCCCCTTTACTTAACACACAACAATCTCCATAAGACAGTTTCTTACTGGATAGATTAATAATTTTGAAATTTACAGTACTTAAGTCTTCCAGTATTGTTGTTTCCTGTTTCAGTTTTTCCCTGGACCCTTTCTGCCATACCAGTTTTTTTGTGGCCATTGCTGCTGTTTTTTCAAATAATTAAATTTATCATTGCTTCCATCTGGCATCACTTGAGCCCACGATCTCACTTGATTGTCAATTCTTTGATACACATCAATAACTTGATTATTTTCCGCTATTACATTTCCTTTTTGCTGAGGTTCCATTACTGTCGGTTTGGTTTTGTTGGCCTCCTTTGTTTTTGGTCTAACTGCTTGTTCCATTGCTTTAATTTCTTGCCCAACTCTGGGTTCCATTCTTTCATTCACAGTGGTTGTCTTTGAAGTTTCAGCCACATTGGTTTTATTATTTAGTCTTTCAGATTTTCTTAAAATATTTATTTTATTTATTTATTTTATTTTACATTTGTTGACCGGGCTAGTCTGGCTGGATACATGTCCATTTTCAGCAGAGGCCCGAGGAGAAAAGCTCCACTAAATACTAAGTACATTACATAAAAAATCATTACTCTTAAGAAATAGCAAAAATTGGAAGTCATAAGAACACACAGAAAGAAAGATAATTTCAAAGAGAAACAAGTTTACAATATGCATTTCATTACATATTAGCAATTATACATAACATATACATAGTTAGATTAGAACAGTAAAAGGAGGAGAAATGAGACAGGTAGTGATGAGAAGAGTGAAGGAGAAATAGAGTATGAGAAAAAGGTTAGTCAGGTGTACTGCAGGAACAAAGCCAATGATTTAGGTAGTACAGTTTAATTTTCTGTTTGAATTGTGGCAGGGATGTAGTCAAAGTTATGTCACTAGGTAAGAGATTCCAACTTCTACCTATAGTGTTAGTGAATAGAGAACCACCTGCTGTATTGTTTACCTTTATTGATTTTGTCATGAGTTTACTAGAGGAGCGAAGTGAGTTAAGATTGTTGTAAGGGATTAGAAGTTGAGAGAGTATTGGGGTGTTGTCAGGTAGGTGTAATATGTTGTGGGCTATAGTGAGTTGAGGAATTATTAGGTAGTTTTGAAATTGAGCCAGCCAAGTTGTTTTAGGTTTATACAATGGTGGGTCCTAAAGGGGTTACTAGTGGCGAAGCGAGCTATGTTGTTATAGCAAGTTGCAAGTTTGTTAAGATTGATTTTCTTAAGGTTTGTATAAATGGGGGAAGCATATAGGAGAGTAGATAGGAGATGAGATTGTGCAATTTTGGTTCTAGTTGCTGGGGTTAGAAAAGGTTTGATACGATATAGGGATCCAATTTTTCTGTTAACAATCTTGATGGTGTTGTTAATGTGCTGATCGAAGGAAAGATTATTGTCAATGGTTATTCCTAAGAGTTTAGTAGTTGGATCAGGTGAGATGATAGTGCCATTATTTGAAGAAATGGTAAAGTTTAAAGGGGGGGACCGAGTGGTGGGGGAGAAGAGGAGGAGTTTAGTTTTTTTGGCATTTAGTAGGAGAAACCGTCTAGAAAACCAAGTTTCTACTGTGTTAAAGGTATTTTGGGTCAATGAGCTCAGTTCAGTAGAGGAAGGTGCTGAGCAGATAAGGGTAGAATCATCTGCATATTGTATGCAGGTAGCTTGTGGGATAGCAGTCTGAAGATCGTTAATAAAGAGGGAGAACAGAAGTGGACCCAGAATGGAGCCCTGGGGAACTCCGATGGAAATAGGCAAGAGTGATGAGATATGGTTTTCCCATATTACTGCTTGTTGTCTGTTGTTAAGATAAGATTTAAACCAATTAGTGGCTAGTTTATCACAAGAGAGAGATTCAAGAATGTTAATTAAGAGAGTGGTTGACCATGTCGAAAGCTTTAGAGAGATCAATGAAAAGAGCGGAAGAGAGAGTATTGTTGTTTCGATTTTTGTTGATAGTATCTACAAAGGATAGAAGGGCAGTGGTGGTACTATGGTGGGGTCTGAAACCATGCTGGCAGTTTGCTATTATGCTGTGAAGAGAGAGATAGTGTACAAGTTGCTGATGAATACATTTTTCCATGATTTTTGCTAGGGGTGAGAGAAGGGCAATTGGTCTAAAGTTTGAAAGGTCAAGGGAGTTACCACCTTTATGCAGTGGGATAATATAGGAGACTTTCCAGATATCAGGGATGGTTCCTTCTTGGATAGTTCTGTTGATAAGTAAGGATATAGGATATGCAATTTCTTTGGCAGCTTTCTGAAGGAAAAGAGAAGGGAGCTTGTCAGCAGAAGGGGTACAGGGTTTCAGTTTGTGAATGAGTTTGTAGATGAAAGAGGTAGATATAGGTTTTAGAGAGAAGTTGAAAGAGGAGGTAGTTATGTTAGTTGGTATATGAGAGTTGTTAGGGTTCATTTGTTTGGCTAGGGATTGAATAGTTTCAGAGAAAAAAGAGTTGAAGGCATTAGCAGTCTGGAGAGGGGTTTCTGGGTCCAGCATTTAGAGGGGAAGGAGTTTTAGCAGTTCCTGGGGAAAGAAGTCTATTTACTGATGACCAGAACTGTTTAGAGTTGTTAATATGAGTTTCCTGAAGTTTACAGTAGAAGTTTTTCTTGTCAGAGATTATTGATTTTTTCGCTAGATTTCTAAGCTGGCGGAAATTAACTAAATCAGGGTTTTGTTTATCGCATCTCCATTTTGTCCATGCTTTGTTTCTAGCATGCATGAGTTTTTTAGTATTGGTGGTCAGCCACAGGGCAGATTTGGTCTTTACTCTAATAGAGCGTTCTGGAGCATGTGTATCAAGTATGGATAAGAATGTAGTATTAAAGAATAATACTGCTTCCTCCAGGGGAAGTGATTTTAAGCAATTCCATTTACATGCTCTCAGTTCAGCTTTAAAAAGGTCTATGTTAAAATGCTTGACAGATCGAATTAGCCTTGTATTTGGGAGGTTAACATATTCTGATTTTTGTCTAGTAATGTAGGTTAGGCAGTGGTCGCTGATGTCGTCTGGCATAGTACCTACTTTATATTGTTTGTTAACTTTATTTGTGAGTATCCAGTCTAATATACTCTCTTTCTTACTGGGCTTATTGACTCTTGTAGTTGAGGTAATAGTTTGTGAGAAACCATGTAGGTTAATATGAGAGGAGGGATTGTCAGCATTAATAGTGTTCCAGTCTATGTTAACGTCGCCAAGAATTATGGTTTCTTGGGGGTAGGTGGTAGAAACCCAGCTTAGAAAGTCTTCTAATATTAGAATGTTATTACCTGGGGGAAGATACAAACAAATAATGTAAATGGATTTTTTGGTATTAAGTTGGAGTTTAATAATGATGGCTTCTGTTTTGCTATTTTGGTTTGGGCATGCTGGTTGAGTAGAGATGTTAAGTTGATTTTTGAAAAGTATTGCTACTCCACCACCCTTGTGTTTTAAGCGGTCATGTCTTACTATGTTATAACCTTGAGGTATAATCTCTGAGTCTTTTGTGCCTGGGTTTAGCCAGGTTTCAGAGAGGCAAAGAATGTCAAATGAGTGGATATCTAAGAGGGCATGGATGAAGGGTATTTTCTTATTTATGCTTTGGATGTTAAGGTGTCCTATAAGGAAGTTATTATTGAGGTTAGGTGAGCAGTTTTGGGGAGGTGGTGAGATAGGGCCAGGGTTGGGGTGGATGTCTCCATCTTGTAGGGTAGGATTAACTAGTTTAGTTAAGTAGTTCCTCTTTTGAATTGTTAGGGTTTTTGTTTTTTTGCTAGATAGTAGGGGGTAGGTAAGGTGATGTTGCCTGTGGAATTTAGATAGATGATAGCTAGGGGTGGAATTAACATTAGGGTAAGGTGTGAAAGTGAGTCTAGTAGAAGTGTGTTTTTGTGAGGAGATAAGATAGTTGTTAAGTGAAATTTCAAAAAAGGTGAGATGGTACGTTGAGAGAAGGGTGGTCATGATTAAGACTGAGAGTAAAGGCATAGTTAGTATGTAGGGAGACATAATTTAGTAATCTGAGAAGTGAGAAAGCAGAGAGGAAAGTACAAAGGGGAGAGAAATGAGTGTGGTAAGCAATAGAGGGGGTAGTAAATTTATTTAAAGCAGTTGGTAAATAAGAATGGATTCTATAGGGAATAGAGAAAGAATGGCTGGAGAGGAAAGAGGATGTGTAAAGAGAGAAGTATAAGTAGTGGAGAAAGGTAATAGAAGAAATATGGTCATAGGGCAGAGAAAGAGAAGGGGGGAGTGGAAGGGGTGTGTTAAGGCTAGGCAACAATTTGGCGGGAAGGAGAGTAATAGGATAGGAGGGATAGGGGTGTGGCTATAGAACTATAAGAGTAGGACCCCTGGGGGTGGCTGGGAATTGGGGGTAGGGTGGGGAGCGGAGTGAGCCCGCAGGGCGAACGGAGCGGGAAGAGCCAAAGAAGAGAGGTTGAGTGGAAAACAATCAGTAAGATGCTGATAGTAAAGGTAAGTAATCCTAGGACATAGAGGAATGCTTGGAGAGTAAGGACTAAGTGGGGCAAGGCTGAGAATATCAGAGAAAGGAAAAGGGTGGAAACAACACAAAAAGGCTAGCAGATAGTGGGAAATATAGGAATTAGTATGTGGAAAAATAAAGTTTGCATGGATAACCAATTTTAGTAGTAGGGAGCCACCTAGTGGACTCAGCAGGTAATTGCTACCAGGACTACTGACAGGGCTAGTGGATGTGGAGTGAGTCAGGTAAATGGAGTTACTAAAGGTTGCTGGTGGTCGAGGGGAAGGGAGAAGCTAAGGTCGGCTGCTGGCAGAACTTGCTTTGAGATTAACAATAGCTGAGGGTTAGAAAAGCTTACACAATGTTGAGAAACCTGGAAGAGCTGAATGACATACTTTCTTGCGTCTTTATGGGAAGAGGCTTTTCCAAAATTGTAAAGTTTAGGTCCCGTGGTAGGGTATGTGGCAGGAGACTTAGGTAGGGTACTCAATCTCAGACCTACAGGTGGTCACTAGGCAGAAGAGCTGAGAATGGAAGGGAGAAGAAGAGGGTTATAATATAGAGCAACAAAAACTGTAAGAAAGCAAGTAAAATACAATAGATAACAACAAACTTGTAAATCATTCAGCCATGTGCCATTATTCTGAAGTTATTAGTGCAGGATAACACAGATACAAATATATTCCTGTAATTGAAATCAGTAGACACAACTACAAGAGCTACAGTGGTCAATCTCCGCTAATTACTATATAATATACAGGCGGGAGTACCTACACCAACTCAACTAGTGTTAATGGATCCACCAACCAGGTATTCAGTAATGGTGGACCAAGTAAGTTGATGAGAATCACTGTTGAGGGCGGACAAACCAAAGCCAATTAACTACATAAGCTAGGAGAGTGTCTGTGTGAGAATTGAGTAGGGGAGGTAGGAGTAGAACCTCCTAGGCATTGGTCTTAAGCTTGTATTCTAGTAAAGACAGTGGAAAGTGTGCTACACCCGCTTAAAAATATGCGCGGGGTAGCACGAGTTAGATAAGTAAGGGTAGGTAAGGAGCTTTGAAAAGAAACGCTGTGTACTGCAGCAGTCAGGATATGGACACTAAAACCTGTTAATTATAGATAGCGAAGCTCATATATAATATGTTAGGCACTCTAAAGGGGTAAGGAAAGTAGTTGAGGCGAGTAAAACAGATGGAGTACTGTTTTCCCCACGTGCTACAGATGGTAGGAGTACTGGAGGGCTTAAATAAGTAAAGCACTGGGAGAAAACACGCTAAGGAACCTTGCACGCGAAGAGTATAGTGAGGAGAATATGTGCGATAGGTACCCTTAAGCTAGCGTGTCGGGGAATTGTGAAAGAATACGCAGCTATCCCAAAAAGAGTCAGTTACACTCTAGCTAGCGTGTCGGGTAGTTTAAAAAGAACACGCAATTATCTCAGAACGAGTCAGGGAGAGTTTGCTAGGGAACGCTAAAATATCCCATATAACAAGCCAGTTCAGCTGCTTTATATACATAAACAAAGAGAGCATACAGGCTTAAATTCAGTTTTAACCAGCTATACTGTGAATCGCTAAACCAGGTGCGAGCAGTAAAACGCTACAATCATTTCAAAGCGTACTCGCGTACCTGCCTTAAAGTACAAAACCAATGAGAGCGTACAAGCTTTGATTCATTTCTAACCAGCTATGCTGTAATCGCTAAACCTGGTGCAAGCAGAAAAGTGCAAAAATCAGTTCAAAACATACTCGCTTACATGCCTTATAGTTAGAATAGGTCATTCGGAAAAACACAAGGGCATGGACTATCAGCAAAGTAAATAACACTGTCAGTATAATAATAATAACTGGCGATAAATGAATAGCGTTTAAGTCTTACAAGAAGTACGCAGAACACAGTACAATATCAGGTGTTGTTAACAGCACTCAACTTACACTTTTACAAGTCTCCAGAGGCAGGAACGCACAGCAGCCAGGGTGATCTAAGGGAAAAGAGTTGGCGCGAGGCCATGCAGGTGTATTTATAGCTTTGGAGAGGAAGTGGGATTGGAGAATGGGAAGGGGAGGGGCAGAGGGTAGGCAGAGAAAAGAAAAAAAAACGGAAGCAAGGTAGCTGTATTAAAGTAGAGGGAGGCAATAGAAATAAGCCAAAAGGAGTAGTATGTGAGATAGTTAGAGGGAATTAAGAGCAGAGAAAAGTAAGGGTAGGGATAGAGTGAGAAGCGAAGTAGGGAGATGGTGATAAGAATGGAGGGAGGGTGGGCTATTGTAGGATGGTTAGAAAAAAACAGAGTTAGAGCCAAAGAAGAGAGGTTGAGTGGAAAACAATCAGTAAGATGCTGATAGTAAAGGTAAGTAATCCTAGGACATAGAGGAATGCTTGGAGAGTAAGGACTAAGTGGGGCAAGGCTGAGAATATCAGAGAAAGGAAAAGGGTGGAAATAACACAAAAAGGCTAGCAGATAGTGGGAAATATAGGAATTAGTATGTGGGAAAAAAAAAGTTTGCATGGATAAGCAATTTTAGTAGTAGGGAGCCACCTAGTGGACTCAGCAGGTAATTGCTACCAGGGCTAGTGGATGTGGAGTGAGTCAGGTAAATGGAGTTACTAAAGGTTGCTGGTGGTCGAGGGGAAGGGAGAAGCTAAGGTCGGCTGCTGGCAGAACTTGCTTTGAGATTAACAATAGCTGAGGGTTAGAAAAGCTTACACAATGTTGAGAAACCTGGAAGAGCTGAAGGACATACTTTCTTGCGTCTTTATGGGAAGAGGCTTTTCCAAAATTGTAAAGTTTAGGTCCCTAGGTAGGGTATGTGGCAGGAGACTTAGGTAGGGTACTCAATCCCAGACCTACAGGTGGTCACTAGGCAGAAGAGCTGAGAATGGAAGGGAGAAGAAGAGGGTTATAATATAGAGCAACAAAAACTGTAAGAAAGCAAGTAAAATACAATAGATAACAACAAACTTGTAAATCATTCAGCCATGTGCCATTATTCTGAAGTTATTAGTGCAGGATAAAACAGATACAAATATATTCCTGTAATTGAAATCAGTAGACACAACTACAAGAGCTACAGTGGTCAATCTCCGCTAATTACTATATAATATACAGGCGGGAGTACCTACACCAACTCAACTAGTGTTAATGGATCCACCAACCAGGTATTCAGTAATGGTGGACCAAGTAAGTTGATGAGAATCACTGTTGAGGGCGGACAAACCAAAGCCAATTAACTACATAAGCTAGGAGAGTGTCTGTGTGAGAATTGAGTAGGGGAGGTAGGAGTAGAACCTCCTAGGCGTTGGTCTTAAGCTTGTATTCTAGTAAAGACAGTGGAAAGTGTGCTACACCCGCTTAAAAATATGAGCGGGGTAGCACGAGTTAGATAAGTAAGGGTAGGTAAGGAGCTTTGAAAAGAAACGCTGTGTACTGCAGCAGTCAGGATATGGACACTAAAACCTGTTAATTATAGATAGCGAAGCTCATATATAATATGTTAGGCACTCTAAAGGGGTAAGGAAAGTAGTTGAGGTGAGTAAAACAGATGGAGTACTGTTTTCCCCACGTGCTACAGATGGTAGGAGTACTGGAGGGCTTAAATAAGTAAAGCACTGGGAGAAAACACGCTAAGGAACCTTGCGCGCGAAGAGTATAGTGAGGAGAGTATGTGCGATAGGTACCCTTAAGCTAGTGTGTCGGGGAATTGTGAAAGAACACGCAGCTATCCCAAAAAGAGTCAGTTACACTCTAGCTAGCGTGTCGGGTAGTTTAAAAAGAACACGCAATTATCTCAGAACGAGTCAGGGAGAGTTTGCTAGGGAACGCTAAAATATCCCATATAACAAGCCAGTTCAGCTGCTTTATATACATAAACAAAGAGAGCATACAGGCTTAAATTCTGTTTTAACCAGCTATACTGTGAATCGCTAAACCAGGTGCAAGCAGTAAAACGCTACAAACATTTCAAAGCATACTCGCGTACCTGCCTTAAAGTACAAAAACAATGAGAGCGTACAAGCTTTGATTCATTTCTAACCAGCTATGCTGTAATCGCTAAACCTGGTGCGAGCAGAAAAGTGCAAAAATCAGTTCAAAACATACTCGCTTACATGCCTTATAGTTAGAATAGGTCATTCGGAAAAACACAAGGGCATGGACTATCAGCAAAGTAAATAACACTGTCAGTATAATAATAATAACTGGCGATAAATGAATAGCGTTTAAGTCTTACAAGAAGTACGCAGAACACAGTACAATATCAGGTGTTGTTAACAGCACTCAACTTACACTTTTACAAGTCTCCAGAGGCAGGAACGCACAGCAGCCAGGGTGATCTAAGGGAAAAGAGTTGGCGCGAGGCCATGCAGGTGTATTTATAGCTTTGGAGAGGAAGTGGGATTGGAGAATGGAAAGGGGAGGGGCAGGGGGTAGGCAGAGAGAGGAAAAAATAAACGGAAGCAAGGTAGCTGTATTAAAGTAGAGGGAGGCAATAGAAATAAGCCAAAAGGAGTAGTATGTGAGATAGTTAGAGGGAATTAAGAGCAGAGAAAAGTAAGGGTAGGGATAGAGTGAGAAGCGAAGTAGGGAGATGGTGATAAGAATGGAGGGAGGGTGGGCTATTGTAGGATGGTTAGAAAAAAACAGATTTAGAGCCAAAGAAGAGAGGTTGAGTGGAAAACAATCAGTAAGATGCTGATAGTAAAAGTAAGTAATCCTAGGACATAGAGGAATGCTTGGAGAGTAAGGACTAAGTGGGGCATGGCTGAGAATATCAGAGAAAGGAAAAGGGTGGAAACAACACAAAAAGGCTAGCAGATAGTGGGAAATATAGGAATTAGTATGTGGAAAAAAAAGTTTGCATGGATAAGCAATTTTAGTAGTAGGGAGCCACCTAGTGGACTCAGCAGGTAATTGCTACCAGGACTACTAACAGGGCTAGTGGATGTGGAGCGAGTCAGGTAAATGGAGTTACTAAAGGTTGCTGGTGGTCGAGGGGAAGGGAGAAGCTAAGGTCGGCTGCTGGCAGAACTTGCTTTGAGATTAACAATAGCTGAGGGTTAGAAAAGCTTACACAATGTTGAGAAACCTGGAAGAGCTGAAGGACATACTTTCTTGCATCTTTATGGGAAGAGGCTTTTCCAAAATTGTAAAGTTTAGGTCCCTAGGTAGGGTATGTGGCAGGAGACTTAGGTAGGGTACTCAATCCCAGACCTACAGGTGGTCACTAGGCAGAAGAGTTTCTTGCGTCTTTATGGGAAGAGGCTTTCCCAAAATTGTAAAGTTTAGGTCCCTAGGTAGGGTATGTGGCAGGAGACTTAGATAGGGTACTCAATCCCAGACCTACAGATGGTCACTAGGCAGAAGAGTTTCTTGCATCTTTATGGGAAGAGGCTTTTCCAAAATTGTAAAGTTTAGGTCCCTAGGTAGGGTATGTGGCAGGAGACTTAGGTAGGGTACTCAATCCCAGACCTACAGGTGGTCACTAGGCAGAAGAGACAGTGTTGAGAAACCTGGAAGAGCTGAAGGACATACTTTCTTGCGTCTTTATGGGAAGATGCTTTTCCAAAATTGTAAAGTTTAGGTCCCTAGGTAGGGTATGTGGCAGGAGACTTAGGTAGGGTACTCAATCCCAGACCTACAGGTGGTCACTAGGCAGAAGAGTTTCTTGCGTCTTTATGGGAAGAGGCTTTTCCAAAATTGTAAAGTTTAGGTCCCTAGGTAGGGTATGTGGCAGGAGACTTAGGTAGGGTACTCAATCCCAGACCTACAGGTGGTCACTAGGCAGAAGAGTTTCTTGCGTCTTTATGGGAAGAGGCTTTTCCAAAATTGTAAAGTTTAGGTCCCTAGGTAGGGTATGTGGCAGGAGACTTAGGTAGGGTACTCAATCCCAGACCTACAGGTGGTCACTAGGCAGAAGAGTTTCTTGCTTCTTTATGGGAAGAGGCTTTTCCAAAATTGTAAAGTTTAGGTCCCTAGGTAGGGTATGTGGCAGGAGACTTAGGTAGGGTACTCAATCCCAGACCTACAGGTGGTCACTAGGCAGAAGAGTTTCTTGCGTCTTTATGGGAAGAGGCTTTTCCAAAATTGTAAAGTTTAGGTCCCTAGGTAGGGTATGTGGCAGGAGACTTAGGTAGGGTACTCAATCCCAGACCTACAGGTGGTCACTAGGCAGAAGAGTTTCTTGCGTCTTTATGGGAAGAGGCTTTTCCAAAATTGTAAAGTTTAGGTCCCTAGGTAGGGTATGTGGCAGGAGACTTAGGTAGGGTACTCAATCCCAGACCTACAGGTGGTCACTAGGCAGAAGAGTTTCTTGCATCTTTATGGGAAGAGGCTTTTCCAAAATTGTAAAGTTTAGGTCCCTAGGTAGGGTATGTGGCAGGAGACTTAGGTATTTAACTCATCCTCTATTACTGCACCATCTCCATAGAGCTGGATTCAGAAAGGACCCAGCTTTTAGTATTATGTGTTGGGGAAAAAGAAATTTAACTCAATCACAAACAACAATGATTCACGGACACAGTTAAAAGAACAACAGGTATTGCATCACAAAGCATATTCTGGAAAATAAGAAGTATGAAACTGTAATGTCTGCTTGATCGGGATGCAGGAACATAATAGAAATACTTGCAATGGGAACTTCAGTAACAGATCAGAATATGGGGAACATGATTTCCCATAGATGAGAAATTCTTAAGTTTATGTAGTTTTCTATCTTTCCTCAGTTTTCTTTATGGTAACAGCTGTTCCTGATACTGTATACTATCCCTGCCTTTGACCTACACTATACTTTTCTTCCTACAGATTGTTTCTTTTTTGTCAAATATCTTGTGTATTGTTGGGAATTGTTTATAATGCAGTAACAATGTAAGTAACGAGCAGCATAGTTCTTTACTGTCCCTGATTTTGCAGAAGTCTCTAATTTCTATGTTATATTGCCAGTGCATTGCTTGCAAAATGTGTGCTTTCCTTGCAAATGACTAAGAATTCCACTCCCATAAAATTCTGAAATTGCATCCTAATGCAAAATGTATTTATCAAATGCTTAAGCATGTAATAGCAATATTTATAATATGTCCTTGATTTTTGTGCCTCTGGACTCTTTATTTCTTTGGTTTGCTCCTGATTCTTGAGCTAACTTATTGAGTGGTGTGATGCAGAGAAGGGCATCTGAAGAGAGTACCTATCATTTGATGTATAGGTAAAACAGACACTGGGCTCCATATTGCTTGTACAAGGGATTGTTGGTCAAACTGCTTAAGATCAAACATGAAAGGATAAAGCAGTTTCATTTCAGAACGTTTACTGCTAATCATTCATAACAGTGAAAGCAGCAAAAAAAGAACAGCGATAGGTCAAGAATTGCTGCTGCCCCAAATGCAACAGTCAGTAACCAAGAAAGTGTGACTTCTTTATGTGTTTATGTATTTTTATATAGTTAATATGGTGTGTGTGTGTGTGTGTGTGTGTGTGTGTGTGTGTGTGTGTGTGTGTGTGTGTGTGTGTGTGTGTGTGTGTGTGTGTGTTTATTTGTGCACTTATTTTTATATAGTTAATATCACTCTTTTTACTGTCAAGTAGGCCCCTTGGGAGGGCTGTTTCTCAGTGAGGCCTCTGGCATTTTATACAGTCTTGATTTGGTTTTCTGTTATGCTGATGAATGGAACAGGTTCACATTGACAAAAAAGGCACTATGGCAGTGGAGAAAGTCTTGGCCAATGTATGAATGCACTGAAATGAAATATGCAGTCCATCTCTGGCTAAGGGGGGCTGACAGTCATTTCCTTTCAGGCTGATGCATATTGAACTTCCTTTGAAACACAAATGTTGCAAAGCCAGTTTCCAAACTCAGTCACCTTTTTTTAGTGCTGAAGCATGATTCTTGATGAATGATGCAGATATCTGCACTTGTTTAGCAATAAGTAGGATATATTTTGCATATTTTGTATAAACACTTTGGACAGTGTCCACATAGTAGTATTGCTTAACAACATTTCACAGGACCACCATGTTTGTTTACCCTAACTGGCTAGTCATTAAGTGTGAAGGTGTAATTTTTTTTGCCAATATTAATATGTCCTGTATTAATATTTCTGTCAATAACTTAACAAAAAAGTAGTTTGTGGTACTTCATGCTATCAAAGAAAAGCTTACATACTCCCAGGAAACTTCTCACAGCTATCTGGTGTATAACTACCACCATTTTGCAGATATTTATACTTGTTTAGCAATAGATACATTTATGTATATTTGTCTATATTTTGTAAATGTCTCAGGCACTGTCTACATAGCAGCATGGGGGAACAGCATTTCAAAGGACAGCTCAGCACACATCAGGAATGCCTGCTGGCCCATTGGATCATAGGATCATAGGACGTTGCTAGGCTATTGGCCCTGAGGCCCTTACAAGCCTATCCAAGAATTTAGCCCATGTTCAGACAAGTCAGCACCCGATGCCCCTGTCCAGCAGGGACACAGGTGGAATTCCAGGAGTGTATTTTCTGTTCCCCATCCAGTTATCCAGGTTATACTTAAAAAGGGTAAATGAGGTACTCTGCTTGATGTGGAGAGGGAGTCTGTTCCACAGAATGGGGAGTCTCTTGGATGCACATCTGCCCTGCCAACAAGTCCTATTGATGTCACAGACCAGGTTGAGTTCCTGTGTGTGGGCTACTCAAGTGGAGCTTGACTTGCAGATATGCAGCAGTCCCATCAAGGCGGGGTCTGAGATTGCTTTGAATACCAGACAGAGGTCACCTTTGTATGAGACTGAGTAGAGGGACAGGGCTTTTAGCCTATCTGTGTAAGGTAGATGTTTGAGGCCCTGGAGTCTCTGGGTGAGGAACCTTTGTGGTCTCCCCAGCTGCTGCATGTGCTTTGCGAGGTATATGCCAAACAGGGAGTTGTACTCAATAACGGGCCTTATAAGGGAAAAATACAGGGATGTTATGACCTCCTTGTCCCTGGATGATACCCTTACTAATGTGGTGGGCCATGTCGATAGCTTTCTGTACATCAGAGGCAATATGGTGGTCAAAAGTCAGTTTGCTATCAACCTGGGTGCCATGGGCAACCTGGGTTGCTACTCTGTCTCAGGATTCCCATATCAACCAGACTGGCAGGAGAAACCGCAGGAAATTGTCCATCTGTATTTGTCAGGATCTGTGGGAGAGAGACCAGAGAGAGGTAAGGGGTAAAGGGTGGAAGGTCTAAGAGGAATACTACTAGGTGATCACACAAGTGCTAAAGGAACATTTGTAGCTGGAATACCTCACAGTGGGTTAAAAACAGTGCAGCTGTGGTGTGTGATGTGCAAACAAGCTCAAACCAGCTCAAACACGGGATTTAAATACCACAGAAAATAGATTCTAGTAACACGGAAATCTAGTCAATTCTGCTAGTCCCTGCTTTCTTCACCAACTTGTGCCAGACAAGGTCCAGGCAGCCCTGCTACTCCCACTAGCAGAGGAGCTAAGCCTCTACCAACCCAAGATGGCTACCAGGAACACAGAAGGCAAACAGAAGATGGCTGCCAGAAACACAGAAGGCAAAAACAAATAGCTCTGGATGCAGCAAACCTTGTATCTAGACAATGCTGCTCAATTTAAAGGTAAGAACACAGTAAAACTCACAAAAAGCCCAGATTAACTACTAACAGACAAAACAGAACTCACAGTATGAAAAATACAATTAAACATAACACAAATAAAGTGTTCCATAAGCAATAAGCAAGAAAGTGTGATTTTTTTTTCTGCCAAATTATGAATACATGTATTTATATTTCTGTTAATAACTTAACCTATATAGAGTATGGTACTTCATGGTTTAAAATGAAAGCATATGCAATGTTACAAGAGATGTCACTCATACCTGCTGTCTATATACTGCCAATTTGCAGATATTTATACTTGTTTAGTAATAAAATATGTGCATATGCATAAATATATTTCTTTAAATATCTCTGGCATTGTCATCCAGGACACATTATAAGACAATAGTCCACATGACCAACCACCACATAATTCATGAATGGTTCCTCAGGCAAATAGGGTACTCAGTACCAGAGAAAATATGAGATATTATCTGAAAAAATATGTATATGTGCCATATGTTAATTATACTAATAACTTGAAGCAAAAGGCATATATACGGTACTCTATGGCATCAAATGAGAACATACATAGTGATGAAAATATTGCACTGATGGTTGACTTCCAAATAGCACTGCTTTACAGATACTTAAATTTATTTGCTCATTAAATATGCAGATATGCATATAATTCAAAATTGTGCAAATATCTCAAAAATGGAGTGGCATCTACCAAACAGCTTTGCAGCAAAATGAAGAGCACATCTGTATGAACAAAAGTCACACTGACTGTTATGGTCCATCTGCTGTGGCTACAAAGATATGAATACACATTTGTGTAATTATAATAAATAAATTTACATATTAAATAATTTCTTGATCAATATAAAATTCCTAGTATGCATGGTTGACATATTAATACCTTTGTGAAGAGGAGTGTATGCAGAATGGATTCTCAGAATTTTAGTTCAGGTGAAAGCTGTCCAGGCAGAAACTCTACAGGTGTCAGGAGGTATGAAATTTCACTCAGTTTAGGTGTGAAACAATTAACACTGTAGTAAGCTGTGGGGACAACCAACATGGTGATTCTATAGACAGCATAGAATCACTGTAGAAGAGCTGTCTATGTAGTGGAAAAGATTACCACCATCAGAAAAACAGATACATTAAGGCTTACTGCTATTGGTGGCCCTTTCCTGAACCCCAAAGTAAATATTTAATAAGGCAGTTTTTTAGTGGTGAGCCTAGAGTTATCCTCCAAAACATAAGGAACAAAATGCATATTTTGTTTTCCCTCTCTACACTGCCAAAGAAAAATTTTCCAGTCTTTATCCAAGTTGTTTCTTTAATCCAAACCAGTGTACCAGAAAGTAAAGTATACATAGAATTTATTTCACTATAAACTAGTAAGTAAAGGTTCAACCCTCACAAAACAGTTTATATTCACATTCTTGGTAACTGTATGAATGGCACCATCTCCATACACAGTTCCAATATCCCTTTGCATGTTGCACACAACAGACCATGGAAAATGTAGCACAAATGTGTTGGATTCCACTTTTTTACTGAAAACTACATCTCCAGAGAAACATGCTGTCAGTATTTGAAAGATCGGTGGGGCAGCAGGCTAACTCCCAGTGATGCTGGATGTTATTTGACATCTGCTCAGATTAAGTCCCCATGCTGATGATGAGGATGACAATGATGTTCTTTCACTTTGATTAATATTATATGACAATGAGAAGAGTCAGTTTGCAGCAGGTTTGTTCAAGCCACTGGGCGAGGGTGGATTTGGACTCTAAACCTGGATACTCCTGTGAAATGCAGGAGGCTTGGAGACAATACAAATTACCAAATGGAAAGCTTAAACAAGTAGTCATCTATCACTGGTGCACTAAAAGTAAGTATGTATCCCCATCCTATCAGTTGACATACCATATGCTATAATTATTATCAGCGTAAGGGTTTAAGCCTGGACCGTTGTGCCTACTTGTACATTTTGCCAGCACCAGTGTCATAGGAGAATCTAGCTTAATATTTTATGATGATTTATCTGGTCCGGCCAGGATAGTGCATGTAGTGTGTTTACAAAGGCAGACAATATTACTGGTTGACAGCCTGGGTAAGGCTCTTCACTGCTCTTCCATGGGATTACTGGAGGAGCCTAGAATGCATTTGGAGACCTCTGGCATTCAATCTTTTAGTTATCAAGCTCCATGCCTCCAGAGTCTCCTCCTCCAGTGGTTGAGGCAGTGGTCCCTGCTGTCAGGATTTAAAAGGTCCATTAATTGTCATTTATGTTCTTTATCCTATGATAACAATTGTTCTGCATTACTTATTTACCTATCTATTTTTTAATTATCAACATATTTAATGCTTCTTGCTGTCAGCTTTTATCCACATGTTGCTTTTATCTATATGTTATTATTTATCTCTTTTAATTTATATGCCATATGTTTCTTTATTTCAACAACATTAATATTTTGAATTTGAAGTTGGCATATGACTTTTGCATTGATTTGCACATTGACTTGCAACTGTAGAGAACAGTACTTGCTACATCTGAGTATAGATTTCTCAAGGGTTAGTCTCTTTATTGTATTAAGGTGGGTATGGCACCGGACATAGTAATTTGGTTGTATTTCTGTAAGTGTTACAGTGATCCAGACTTAACCCCCATATGCTAATATTTATTTCATGTGGTAGGGCAGCTGATAGGATGAGAATGCATACTTTTAATTAGGATTAATGCATGAGTTATAGTTTTTGTACTCTTTGACCCAACTGCCTATTGATCACCAGTTCCCTCGTAGCCAGACAGTCCATTTGTTCCTCAGTACTCCATCTATTCATACCTCTTAACCTGAAATTCCAAAAAATCTGGACAAAGGCACATGGAAAATAGGTACAAATCTGTATGCGTATTAACATAAAGTTGCATATATAATTATATAACCCCACCCACTTTAGTGGAATTGTGGGGTGCCGACTTTTAAATGTAAATTGAAGAACAGACAAAATATTACACACAAAATAAACAGAATAGTGTTTTATTTAAATTAATATTTGAACTTGTGCAGATTGCAAAACTAAAATACAATTTTCTTTTATAAAAATAAAATTAACTGCTTCAGCCTTCTACAGCCAGAAAATAAATGAGCTGGATTTAAACAGAGGAAATCAGCAGATAGATAGATTTACAGACTGAGCGCTTTTTGGCAAATGCAATCAGTAGTTCTTTCAAAGCAGAGAAGTTTCGCAATTCATTTATTTCAAATAAATGTAATAATATATGGATTTAGCTAACACTAGGAATACATTCGATATAATTTCTACAAAGATCATCATTATGAAACTGTATTTTCTATGGAAAATATTTAAGCAATCTTTTGCAGAACTATCCATACAAAACATTATCTTTGAAACACTTACATTTAAGCTCCTGAACTAACATTACATTTAACTTTTTTTTAAATGATCATCTACAAATAGTGTCTGTTGCCCTTGAAGAATAAATTGTCTATGTTACATTAAAAAATGATAAGCTAGTAATATTGCAATAGGGAATGGATGGCAAACTGATAACAGGTTCATAGTTTCTAGGTATCTCTGCCAAAGAGGACATTCTCAGGACTGCAGTATCCACCCCCTTTAAAAGTACAACATGGTACAATATCAGCAATCTGGCTACATACTGTGGGAGTAGAGCCCACAACCTTCTGCATCAAAAGTAAGTATACTACCTGTTGGCATAAGCAGCACAAAACTTCTCCTTCCATGAAGAACTATGCAGCACAAGAAATCTGGAAAAAGCCACAATTTATTGGGGGGGACAAAAGCCCAAAACCAGGGACACATTTTAAACATTGCTTGTATAATCTTAGAAAGTTGTTAAAATAAAATGTTTTGTGTTACCATGCATTTCCTGAAAGATAGGAAGACTGAAACTTGGATGGCTATCATTATTTAGTGGATTCAGTTCAATTTCAATTTTAAGAGGAACAGACCAAAAGTATGAGCCAAACATTCCAGACAGTTGAGAACTATGGACTTAACTCCTTGAATCACAAGTAGTGGTATGAGTAGTGAATGTAGGCTCTTGGTTCTTGTACTTAAGGTACAGGGTTTGAATCTATGTAACCCTAACCAGTTATACCTAACTTGGGCATTTTACACACACACACACACACACACACACACACACACACACACACACACACACACACACACACACACACACACACACACACACACACACACACACACACACACACACACACACACACACAAAGACCAATTGTCGAAACCAGCATGCGAGAAATTAAATAGTACACTTGTATCAAAATGCAAAGACCAACTGTCAAAACCAGCATGCGAGAAATGAAATAGTACACTTGTATCAAAATGCAGCAACGTCTCCCACTTTTGCCTTACCTGGATGAGGAGGAGCTGGTGCGCACTGCCTGAGAACACTTGCAGAGTGGTAAAGTTAAAAATTAAGCAGTAATGAATGGCTCAGCTCGGCAGCTGAATTCTGAAATCATCATGCCTGCATGTGATGATGTAAGGAACACATTAACCTGGGAAATTTGGAAATTAAAGGGGCCACTTGGGAATTCATGGCACCCAAATATTTTTCCCTCAAAACTGGCATTTACTGAGGACTTTGGTACAGTTGAGAAGTATAGTTCTATTACCTGGTTTAAAAGCTACCTATCAGGACGTCAGCAGGCTGTTCAATGGCAAAATGACCTTTTCTCCCTTTCTTCTAGTAACAGTAGGAGTTCTCCAAGGCTCCATCCTTGGACCTCTACTGTCCTTATTTTTCACCATCAAACTCCACACTGCTACACCTCACACTACAGTTATATAATATGCGGATGACTTCACACTAATATGCACAGCCTTCTCCCTCCAAGAGCTGCAAACCATAACCCAAGACTCTTTTCTAGCTCCCAAAAATGGCTCACTAACATCCAACTCATTCTAAATCCTTCTTTTTCATCCAACGAGAACTCCCTCATCCTACCTGTCATTCAATATCACATCCAAAAATAAAACCTTCACCACACCAGTAGCCCACAATAAACTTCTAGGTGTAGAAACTGACAACAATTTGAAATTCAATATACACATCTCTCAAACCACTAAGAAAGTACACAAGAAACTAGGTGCTCTCTACAGAAACAAATAATTCCTGCCTGGAAACACAAACACTACCATTGCTCGTACCCACCTCTTGTCAGCACTCCTTTATGCCTCTCCAATTCTAACCAACCTCAGGAAAACTGATCTAGCTAAACTCGAATCCTGTTATAATAAAATTGTCAGGTTCATCACTGACTCCCCATATAAATCATATCATTATACATCTCTTTAACTACTAAACTGGCTAGAACCTCCACAGCTATTACTGTATAATCAACTAACCTTCACCCATAAAATCCTGCATCAACCTGAAAAAAAAACTGCTCTCCAAAATCTTATACAACCACACTCTAACAATCATACTCCACGTTCCAGCAATAAACTACTTCTTTAAATCTCCAAAGTAAATAACTCAGCTGGAAAATCACTGTTCTCAAACTTTATCCCCAAAATATGGAATAAACTGCCAACCCCAATAACCTCCAAAAGTTCCATAGTTCAATTCAAAAAACTTCTAAAGTCACACTGAATCCTGGCTCTGCTCTTGCATCTGTCCTGGCTAGTTCTTCTCATACATGTCCTGTTTCTTCCTTTCAGTATACAGCTGGAATACATGCCCAGATTGGCAGTGTATACAAATATGCTCACTAACATTATGTAATATGTTTAAATTGTAAAATTCCTCCAAACTTTATCAATCATATATGCATGTCAGTTTTGTCAATGCTCTTCTCTAGTCTGTCAACCATATTTGTGATGCCTAATTCCTATATTTCTGTAATTTTGCTGTACTTTATATTTTTATATTTTCTGCAAATTTATTTCTGTGCTTTATTTTTTATATTTTTTTACAAATCTTCTGTAATCATTGTACTGCTGTACTGTATGTTGGAACTTTTCTTCCTGGGCCTTCACTGAAAAAGGACCTGTGTCCAGTCAGACTTTCCCAGTAAATAAATGTAAAATAAATAAACACTGGGTTATGGGCTGACCAGGGCAGACCATCATTTAGGCAAATGTTTAAGGTGGTCTGAATGTTTTTTCCTGCTTTTTTGTTACCTAGTCCCCAGACACACCCAAGCAAATTGCTCAGGAGGTGACATACAATGGGCTTACTGCAGATGTGTCCCCTTCCTTCCACAAAGGGTGTTTCTCCAAGCAAACCTGCCTCTCCCCCTGAGCACGGGCAAAGCTTTCCCTGATCTTCAACAGGAAACTCACACTGCCTCAGGGTGCACATCCCTTTCCATCCCCAGGAGAGGAAAGCAAGCCATGATCCTTCTCAACTCCCTTTACTTGCCTGGCTTATCTGGTGCCATGGCTGTTAATCAATCCTTGGTCACTTGGGTCACACTTAGGGCTCTGTTTAACTAAACCAGACAGCCATGCTGAGTTATATGAGTTATAGTTAATGGAAAGGAAGGCTCAGTCCTGTTACTGTTATAAACATCATGTTGTATTTACTTTCAAAATCTATTAATAATCTTTGCCACATGGAGATGTAGTTGATCTGGTCACGCTGGTATCATTTTTCCATTCTTGAGATGTAAAAACTAGACGCAAAAATATAACTAGATATTGTAAGAGTGTTCACAATTGCAATTTATGAGTCATTAATTCTTTATCTATACATATGCCTGCGTGTTTTGGTTGGTTGAGAAAGGTAAACAACTGTGGGCATGAGTTTGTTGTTGTATTAGCTAGGCAGGGTGTAAGATGCCAGTGCTGTTCAAACAAGTGTCTGTCTAAGAAGTCTATTTTGAACTACTGCTGCAGGGAAATTCCACACAGTTTAATTATTCATATAGGAATGTTAATGATGTCTAGAATATTAAAACGAGAGTTAGGATTAATCACTTAAATTTATTTATTTATTTATACTTTGTTTGCCAGGATAGCCCATTGGGCAACAAAGAGCCCATTTTCAATGAAGTCCCAGGGAGAAAAGCACCAGAAAATTACAAATTACAGATTTAACATGAGTAAGTTATTAGAGAAATGTAATGTGCACAAATGAAACAAAATTAAACAAATAGAAAAACACCTATTAGTAGAGTGCACATATTAGTGCAATGCAATAAGAGTAATATTTACAAACAGTCAAAGTTTTTAACAGTTTAACATAGCACAATGCAATAACAGAAAAAGTCTGAATTTTTTCAGTTATGCTAATTCATGCAGTTAATTTCTAGGCTAATGAATTGTACCATTCTAGGAGTTATGCTAATTTCTAGAGTTCATTAGGGGTACAAAACAATGGGAGGCTATTGTGAATTATAGTTTATAGAGAGTAGCTATAGTGTAGGGAGATTATCTGGGGTGGGAGCAAGAGCATTTCTATAGTGAAGTTAGGTGTGTGTAAAGTAAGGTTTTGAATGAAGAGAGGCTACTGGTGGTGTGGATGGCAGGTGGGAGGGAATTCTAGAGAGAAGGACGTTAGATGTTTGCCTGGTGGACGGGCAGGTTTATGCAGTGCAATTAGATTTTGGGAATTAGATCTCAAAAGTCTATTTGGTTGGTGCATTTTAAAGGTGGTGGCAAGAGAGGGACAGAGACAGGGGGTGAAAATAAGTTTGTGTGCTTGGACAAGTTGAATATAAATGAGGTAATTGGACAGCTCAAGCCAATTCAGTTGGTGTAGGGCAGTGCAGTGATGGGAAGTGGATCTATGGCCAGTTGCAAATTTTATTTTATTATAGCAAGAGGAGAGTTTAGTCTTTAAGCATTTTTAGCATGCATTTTACTGTATGTTATATAATTTCTATAGCAGCACCTTTTTTCTTAAGTAGTCTAATTAAATGGCTATTCCACCAAGGTTTATTAGACCATTCACCCTTTTTATCACTTTACTTGTTTTGTGTAAAGATGTCAGACAGATATTTCTGACCATTAGCCATCCACACTCCTCCCCCAGGTTTCAACTTTTCTTATTTGCATTTATTCAGAAACAATAAATATGACCTAGAAATAGATGACAGGTTGGACTTATCAAAGGTAGATCCACATTAATAAGTCAATACAATTTCTATGAGAAAAAAAGTTTTTTTTTTTTGAGATGGAAAACTTGTGTGACAATTTACCTGGATGTCTCCAAAGCATTTATTTCCTATATCATGAAAAAAAAATTGAATGTTTACAATGACTAAATATAAATCTATATGTCTTGAATTGGATGACAAACTGGTTAGCAGAGTCACAGTAGCTAGGAAGTTCGGACACCAATTTGTTTAAAGATGTTTAATCCACAAATAGATGCACAAATATAAATCCAATAGATGTATTAGCGCTTTTGTCTTAAGATTTTAAGACAAAATTCTAATACATCTATTGGATTTAAATATGTGCATCTATTTGTGGATTAAACATCTTTAAATGGATTGGTGTTCAAACTGCTATTTCCTAGCTACTGTGACTTTTTATTAGTTTGTGTTTTTTGGTGCGTTTACAAACTGGTTAGCAAAATGGGAGTGATGTGTTATATTTAAAGGTAAAACTTCTAAGTGAGTACTTATTAATGAGGGAGATCCCACTAGGGTCAATTCTGAACATTATTAATGTGCTGTTTGCTAGCTTGCCGGCATCAAGACATTTTTGGGACTACAAATAAGCAAATGATTAGAAAGACAGAGCTCAGATCTGAAATTTTAAGGATGTCAATTATTTAAATTTGTATCTAAATAAAATCCATTTATGTGCAACTGTAATAGGTATCAACTTTAAAAATGTAAGAATTTGCAGTTTGGACACCTCAAAGAACTGAGGTTAGTAATGGGTAGTCAAGAACTTGAAGCATTAAAACAATTAGGGATCTTCAGACAATCACTGGCAATGATCTATATTCCAAGTTTTTAGGGTATTAAGGTTACAGCCATGAGACAGATTGGATTAGACTGGTAATTCCACAATAGTGACAAAATCATTTTTTTAACTTTGTAAGACACAAACTTACTAAACTTTGCTGTGGATATTTGCTATTCTCAATAGTGCCTGATACAAACAGTCTATGAAACTGCACAGCTTTTGAAGTACCCAAAGTTCTTAAGGTCATTATTTATAAAATTAATTAACAGTTATTCAGTATAATTTAATATTTAGCACTTTATCCATGACTGATACTGTAATTATCAAATTAACACAAAGGTGATATACTTAAATAATTAAATTTATGAAAAAGTCAAGACATCTAAATCTTTGTAACATCATTTATAGGTTAATAAGAGATAAATTGTGCCTAGCATTTAGGGCTTCTAGAGAAGAAGAGAAGATCTAAAAGATCAACTTATGGGAATGAGAAAAGGGGGAATTCTGTTCAGAACAAAAATTAACAGAACTGAAAAAAAAAGAGAGATGGTTTTATTGCCAAAAGTAAACTGATATTGCAGAACATCCTTCTCTAAGGATTTGGGAATCAGAAACCTTGAAAAGTTTCAAAAGTCAACTTTAAAATTATATTGGAGAGAAGTACTTCTATAATTTATATAAGACTGTCACTATTAAAGGTCTAGCTGATCAATGGTGACAAGGGTTTATCTTTGTAACTATATAACTATGCTATGCTTAACTTCCAGAGATGGTACTCTAGGGTGCAGATATGCTCCCAGTCACTCTGAGATAATATTGAAAAATACATTTTATCTGACCTTTCTACCATTAACAGTAGATGAAAATCTGGAGAGCTATAATTCATGACTCAATCTGCAGGAAACTAAAAGTAAGGCAATGAAAAATCAGTGTTATCAAGTGCAGTAGAATTCAATATAGTGAGTGATGAATGTGTGCCAGAAAATCTAAACTCAAATTAATGAACAATCAAGATAACGTAATCTTAGAGAAACTCTTAGTTGAGCTGAAACATAAAAATCATAGTGAAATAAATAAACTAAGATCACAACTTGGTAATTATATTGAGAGAAGGAGGTAGTACTGACATTCAGAGACTAATGAAAGCTGCAAAGAGAAAATATTGACTTAAAAGGAAAATGTGAATATATGCTGATTTTTGGACAAAAATTAAAAGGGAAGCAAACAGATATGGGTGATGCGGCCTGTAAAAAAGAATTTTTTAATCATTGGAATACATGAAAAGGATGAAGACTGGGACTATTTATATTATGTGCAGGAAAATCTGGTCCATTGAAATGAGCTACATACTGGACAGTTAAAGTCTGATCAGTTTCATAGACTGTTTGTGCCAGGCACCTCTGAGAATAATAAATATCCACAGCATATTTTAGTAAGATTCGTGACTTGCAAAGTAGATGAAAAAAAACTTGTGGAATCACAGAAAACTGTGTAATGTTGGTGACAGATAAGTGTACTCCAGTAATGATTACTGTTTCTATGCAAAGAAAGAAAGTGCACAGTTCCTGGTCATAATCAGGACAACAAAATGAAACTGAACTTAAATGTAAACTGTATTATCCATCAATGCTTCAAGGTTTCTTCACAAATTAATGATTTCTTGATGCTCATGAAGCTATAAGAATAATTCAAGAGCATGAGCCAGAAGTGGACAGGAAGTGAATGGAAAGTAGAAAGCTACATACACTGAAGTAAGATACAAGTGAACAGAGAAGTTGTGGTTTGTAGCACTGAAGACACTAAAACAGTCTGAAAGATCTGTGCAAAGTGAAGCCTTTGGAACCTTTAAAGATTGCACATTGCAAGGGCAGCCAGAGTTGTGCAGCGGTTAGCATTCTCACCTCACAGCAAGAGGTTTTCTGGTTTGATCCTCAGCTGGGGTGCCTTCTGTGCGGAGTCTGCATGTCCTCCCTGTAGTCATGTTTGTTTCCTCTGGGTGCTCCAGTTTCCTCCCACATCCCAAAGACATGCTGTAGGTGGCTTGGACACTCCAAATTGGCCCTAAGCATGAGTGCATGCATGTGTATGCCTTCTGTGGAAGGTTGGGCGCTGGGCTGGCAACTCAACACTGTAAAATTCCACTGCCAGTCATGAGCATACAGGTGATCCGCTGTGGAGACCCTTAATCGGGAAAAGCCAGAAGAAAAACTGCATGTTTCAAAAAAAAACAAAGGCATTGAGTATTAAAAGCATAAGTACTGGCTAAATGAAGAAAAAGTGACTTGGTATATTTAAAGGACTATTATCCCTGTCTTGCCTGTGGAGCATATTGTATTTAATAGATACAAAGCTCATTCACTTATTATATCTAACTGTTTTGTTTGCAGGTTAGATAAATTACAGCATGTTTCACAGTGAGAATGGGAGATAACTGTTACCTGTTTTCAGAAGTGCTGAATTTATAGAACGCACATCGAATGTTATCAGCCATGAAGGCAGGTTTTGTCATCAGTCTAATAATATTAAATCTTAGATGGAGAGTACACCACCAGGTGTACTCCCCAGTCCATATGGTGAATCTGGGTATCCTGAGGCAATGTTACAACTGCCTCATGTACACAGACAGCCCTCTCCTCCTACCACAAAACACTAACATATGCGAGAGATGCAATTATACAGCCAAACTGGAGGCTAAGGTATCTCCACCCAAGACTGGAACAGACAGTCATGACGAGAAGGTTAACACTTGCACCACACCTCCAGCCTCACATAGACGTACTAAACCAGCACTGGCAAAAAATACACATAAATACACAAAATCATACTCAGAGGCTTTAAATAAAAACCTGCAAAAGCATCAGAGAGCTCCAAAGCAGACACCCACAAAACCTGCACCTCCTGTCACAAATCAGACAACACATAAAACACAAAATCAATGTGCTCCACAATCACAGCCCTTAAGGTGAAATAACATACCTAACACACTAGTAATACATGACTCAATAGTCAGGCACACTGACACCCCACTCACTAGGCTGGACAAGGAGAAGGTTACTGTTAGCTGCCTGTCGGGAGCCAGAATCCACCACATAACACAAGCACTCAGGTCACTCCAGAACAAGTACAAATATGACTCTGTCATTGTTCATGTTGGTGTGAATGACCTGAGATGTACCTCCCTGGACTTCATGAAAAGAGATATGGAAGAGCTCAATGATCATGTACCCCAGGCGGAAGTATGACCCTGACCCTGAGTAGCATCTTGCACTCACCAAGAATGATACCTCAGTATAAAGAAAAAATGATCAATTTCAACAATTGGCTAAGCTTCTGGTGTCATTCAAAGGGGATCCAGTGTCTGTCAGCCTGGGATGGCATGCTCGACGAGCCACGTTGCTTCACAAGAGATGGCTTGCACCTGTCACCCCTTGGCTTTCGAATACTGGCGAAGGGTCTTGCTGCCCCCATAGTGCCTTTTTTAGGCAAGGCTCAAAATTCAAACCCACCTCCGTAAACAGCACAAGTAAAAAAAAATAAGGGTTATGCTACTCAAAGCCAGGAGTTTAAATCTCAAAATGCATGCACTCGAAGCACTCCTAAGTATGGAGAACGTCGACATCTGTGCAGTAACTGAAACCTGGTCCAAGGCTCCAGAGAGCACTCCAGCACTACTGGGCTACAACTCATACCACACATTACGGTCACAGAACACGGACCGAAACACAAAACTAAGGGGTGTATCCATATTCATCAAGGATACCCACTCCTCTAGGTTAGTGGTGCAGCATGATACCTCTGAAATCATCCATGTGCAACTAACATCGGGCAAATCTGCAATGCAAATTGTGGCCTGCTACAGATCACCCTCTGTGACCCAGGACCACCACTCTGCCTTTCTGGAGACACTGGAAAACATGAAGATCCTACCGAACACCCTGATATTGGGAGATTTCAATTACTCTACCATTAACTGGGAAAACTACTTGAGTACAAACTCCCAGGCTCTGCGCTTCCTGGAATTTATCAACTCAAATGCCCTAGATCAGCTGGTAAACACCCCTACCAGAGGCTACAACATATTGGACCTGGTCATCACCAACATGGGTGACAGGTGCTCCATATCGGAGGTCAACTCGTCACTGGTTAGATCAGACCATAAACTAATCACCCTGGATGTCCACACCCCACCCCCACCCCCAACCAAGGAAACCACAATGAAAAACTTTTCTAAAGCAAACTTCACCTTACTTAAAGCAGAGGTGGTAAGTTTCACAGCCTCCACGCTAAAGGATAACACACAGAATCCTTTACAATTGCACTCTATGAGCACCTACAAGGATGCATGGAAGGTGCCATCCTTAGCAAAACCAAGACTCACTCCCCTAAGAGAAGGAAACCAGTCTGGTGGACCCCTGCCATGAACAGGTTATACAACAAAAGGAGGAAACTCATTCAGAAAAAAAGCAAATCCCAAGAAGGAAAGACATCCCTGATCAGTATCAGAAGAAACTAAGGTCCCTCATAAAATCATCCAAGGCTAACTTTGAAAGAAAAATAGCCAAGGATTCGAAAGATAACCACAAAGCCTTCTTTAGCTATGTCAAGAATCCAAGTGGCAACTCACAGATATGTTCTGAGATAGTGCAAAATAGCACAAAATATACTGAACCTACTAATATTGCCAACATACTGGCAGATAGATTCAGTGCAAACTTCACCTCCCTCTCACCTTCAATAGGGCCCACAACAATACCGGAAAAGTGTAGTGTCCCAAAAATCACAGAAGCACAGGTGAAAACAGCCCTTTCAAAAGCAAAAAACACAGCATCAGTGGGGCCAGATGGTGTCCCAGGCTGCATCTTGCACAAACTACTAAACGAACTAACCCTCCACCTAAACATGCTGTTCACCCTCAGTCTCTCCACAGGCTACGTGCCCATAGAATGGCACACAGCAATGGTTATTCCACTCCTGAAGGGGCCACAACTGACCCTGGTAACTATCTGTTACTGACTAGCCTGACTAGCCTGGTCTACAAGGCTATGGGGCGCATCATCATGGAACTCATTAACAAAGACATTAGGAACCTACAAACACTTGAATCAACCCAGTTCGGCTTTGTTAAGGGCAGATCATGCCTATTAAACCTGGTTGACTTCTTCGAGACTGTCACCAAGGCCATAGATGAGGGAAAGGTGGTTCACACAGCCTACCTTGATCTCGCCAAGGCGTTCGACACCATTACTCACTCGGGTATTATAGAAAAACTCACCAGCCTGAACATAAACCCCTCCGTCACAAGATGGGTTGCCAATTGGCTTACAGACAGAACTCACATGGTAAGAATAGCGGGCTCCAGGTCCGACTCTAAACCAGTCACAAGTGGAGTCCTGCAAGGCTCGATTCTGGGACCCCTACTGTTCAGCATATATTTCTCAGAAGTACAGGCAAATACAGGACGACTATGGCTAACCAAGTTCACTGATGACTACAAACTGGGAGCCATAACTGACTCTCCGGCTGACACAGACATCCTTCAAAAAGGCCTTACTGAGACAGACACCTGGTGTCAAAGTCATGGCCTCAAGCTAAATGCCAAAAAATGCATAGTCATCCCATTTGGGAAAAACAAAACACCCACGACTTACCACATAGGCGGCAGCCCCCTTAATACAGAAGAGGTAATAAGAGATCTGGGGACCCAGGTAGATAGTAATCTCTCCTTTGACAATCATATTGCCAAAGTAGTTAAGAAATCCTTCTATGTGGCCCATCGAATTACTAAGGAGTTCGCATCTAGAAATAAAGAGGTTATAGTGCCCCTCTACTCGTCACTCATCAGACCCATCATAGAGTACAATGCCCCATTTGGGATGTACCTCACAAGATACTTCCAAAAGCTGGAAAGACCAGAAAAGCACCTCACCAAGAGGATTACTGGCCTCAAACATATGTCCTATGCAGCCCGACTGAAAAAATTCCACCTGTACTCAGTGGCATATCGCTTACTCAGAGGTGATCTCTGCCTGACTTACAAAGCCATGTCCAACTCAGAATTGATGGACATGCTCCACCTAAAGAAATCCAAGTCACTGTGAGCCACGCGCTCTAGTCAGCTAAACCTTGCCACAACAATAAATAGAACATGCTGGAGGGATAGATTCCTGTCACAGAGACTCCCCATGTTTTGGAACAAAATTCCTAACTACATTAGGCAGAGCCCCTCACTGGCACTCTTCAAGAGAAGCCTTGACGAGTGGATGGGTAACAGAAAATACACCCCTGGGATCACTTCATTGGCTCTGCTTGACAGAGGCTCAGTTAGTTAATCAATGGGGTGGTGAAAGCCGACATACTCTGGCTAGGCTTATAAATACCCTTGGGCAGATAGCCTAGTACCTACCTATGAACCTATGAACCTATGAATATTGCTGATGACTGGTAATATAAATTGGGACCTCTAAAATGTAGACAAATAGTGAAAATGGCAGAGGTCTAAGAAATATGAATTGATAGACTTGGGACACTTGAATTATTATGTTCAAAGGACACTTGAGCAAGGTAGAGGGGGTTGAATTAGTGAGACATTTCCCACATTCTGAAGTTGCTTATGGCTAATAGTACAGGCAATAATTTGCCTGTAATGCTGGATGACAGCTGAATGCTTTTTAGAAAATATTGTTTGTGTTTATATGTCAGTCACATAATGTACATGCTTTAAATGTCACTGTAAATATCTAAAAAAATAAGTTAGGAAAACTTTTTCTTTTTGTTTAGCTAGTTCATGCGCTGTATATAGTTAAGCAATTGATATAGAAATAAGCAGTGCCTGTTAAGAGGCAAAAAAACGGCCAGTCATCTATATCAAAGTAGATTGTTGTGCACTAAATATAAGGTTGCAATGATGCAATTATTAGAGGATGGAGAATGAGTCATGTAACCTGGAATATGAATGGTTTAAACAATCAGATTTAGACAGAGTATTTACTTATTTAAGAAAGATTAAATCCTGGATAGTAGTTGTGCAAGACATACATTTAGAAAACAATTCCATGTTTCAGTATTAAAATAAATATTGGACATGGGAGCAGCCTATTGTTTTTGAGGCATGAGAATAGAGAGGACAATTTATGTTATTAATATCATAACACTGCACTCTTACAACTGGAGATTTATTAATAGGTGCTTAGAATTGTTAAGTGAGGACGGAAGGATGTTGGGTTACAACCATGTTGTTAGTGCATGATGTTTATATCTCACCTGGAACTATGCAGAGGTATCTTAGAGGAATGATGAAGAGTATGATAGCATTCCAGAAGAGAAGTGCAGTGTACATGGCAGTCAAGAATGTTGTAACCAGTGTGGCAGAGGTTAGAGGAGGACTAGAATGTCATTTATTTACCTCAGTCTCTGACTTTAATTTAAACACTGCACAATGTATGCTATTGCTCATGTAGGTACAGATCTAGCTCTCAGATGGAAAGCTACATATAAAAAAATAGAACATGTTTATTTCATTGAGGAGATCATGATACCCAATCACAATGTCAGATCATGCTATATTAGATTGCAAGACGTGAACTACAGTGCTTTAAATTTAGAGAAATACCAATGTTTTCCCACTTGATTTTTACTTCTGTTTGCTTTTTAATCATGAAGTACTTGTAGATTGATGCAATTTTTTGTTGTAGACTGACTTGGGCCTTTTAAAAGCAGATTAGCAGAAGTTAATGATCAGGTTAAGATGAAGCTTAAGATGGAGGAGAAGTGGTACACAACTAAACTGATGAAAGAATCTAGTCAGGCCATAAACTGGAAGAATGACTAGGGAAATTGAAATGACCATTTACACAGGTGAGCAAATAGTATGAAATGCAATGGAAAAGGTAACACAAGAACTAGATTTATTAAATAATAAATGTAAGTTTGTAGTTCAGTCTCTGAAAGATAAGCATTTTTATATTTACTCAATTATCAAAAGAGATTGGCAATAAGGCTGTGACAACACAGACCATAAAGATTATTGCAGGAATTAAAAGTGAAGAAGGTTTGAAGTTTAGGATAAATCCTATGATGATGGCAGAACATTTTAGGCAGTATTAACAGTTATACAAAACACAAAAGAAATGAAGTGTACAGGAACAAAAAAATAAGAATGTTTAAGGTGATCAAATAGAAAATAAGAGCAGTGGTAGTAAATGATACCCCTTTTTGATGATACAGTGGAGCTATGATTATTTATGAAATGATGACTATATTAAAAATTTAGTCATTTTTCTGGGGAATACCTTAGAAAAATCTTTAAGTAGAACATAGGATCATTCAAAGACAGATTAAATTATGACTTTCACAGATGGAAAATTATAGGTTTGGAGATGGAGTAGAGTGCACAGGTAATTCATTTATTGTATGTTTTTTTGTTTTTTTTGCCACTGCTGTTGTGTGCATTCTAAATGTTTCCTACTGAGATGCTGAGGAATTTTCTGAAATCAGTGAGGAATATTATTTGTGATCATATTTGGAAAGGTGGCAAATCTGAAGTATCATGAGACAAATTAATGCTGCCAAAACAATAGGGAGGTTTGCATGTATTAGATCCTAGCTTATATTATGATATAGTGCAAACTAAGGAGTTATATTCGTAATCAGTATTAAAGTGTGATCAAAAGTGAAAATACTGGTTCAGCTGCTAATGAAAGAAGAAAACAGCCTTGATAGATATGCTTTCAGAATTTTATACAAGTGAATCAATCAAATGTGCTAAGAAAGGCTATGGTATTCTACATATTCTATTAAACAAGCAAGGCATGTCCCTTTGGCAAATTAGTTGTTATGTATATGTGAAAGAAGGATGAAAATGCCAGGAAAAAGAGGCTTAAAGTGTCACAGAGATAGGAAACTAGAAACAAGTTTCTGGGATCTGCTGGCATGGAACAAGAACTAGTGCGCCTGGGCATAGATGCAACAGAAACAGAGTCTGTTGGGTTTTTACAAATGGACTGTGAAAGACTAATTGAAGTAGCCTGACATATAGGGTTAACAGATTTGCTAAAATGTCATCACTATGGATTGTGTCTTTGCTACTGGAGGCTAGAGCGTATCCCACTTACAAGAAGGCTGATTAGTTGGATGTATAAGGCACTAAGGAAGCTTACTGCAGCAATATTGAAAAGCTAAGAGAAGAATGGTGTCAACTGCTGGAAATAGAGATTGATATAAATATATGAGAATCAATTTTCCTGATGCCTAGACATATTACTAAGTTGTTTAGATTTAGAATGTTAGCATGGAAATGTCTCCAGAAATACTTTTATACATCTTAGTGATTCAGGAAGATGTTAGCAAATGCATATGCTTATAGCTGGAGGTGTGAACAAGATATGCTATGTACATATGAGCATATGCTTTAGTCTTGTTCAGATTTAGCTACATTTAAATACCTGGATGATCTAATATCTTTGGCTCACAAAAAGACAAAAAGACATACAGCTATAAAAACTACCTATATGAGTGGGATGGGATAAAACATTTGAACAATTTTGAAGATAATGAAAGTTTGTTCTTAATAATGTTAGTAACTCTGAAAATAATTACTTGTATATAGAAATCAAACATTGTACCACCCATTAGAGATGTTATAGTGATTATGGCTGAATTAAAACTTAGAAAAAGTAGGTATCTAAATGGTTTCCTTGGAAACTTTATTGAGAAACAATTATAGTCTGATGCAAGATATGGAAGGGGTAGCTTAGCAATCAGTAGAAACCCTTGACTTGTAAATGTGTTTTTTAGCTATTGTACTGAAATATATGTAACTCCTTACTATAATAATGTTGTGATTGATTGCTATAAAACAGTGCTTGAAAGGCCAAACAATGTGAATATTTAAGACTTATGGAAATTCATTTGGAAATATATACTGTTTAATTACTCATATTATATTTACAGTATTTTAATATTTAGCTATTTATTGCTGTTAAGCATCAGAGAGTGTCAAAGTGATAATCTCAAAAAAATGATGAACGATTCAACAATTAGTAAAAATATATGAAGAAGTGAAGAAAACAAGACCTGAAAGTGTGTTCTTGGGTTTTATATTATAGTTTTGTTGAATTTGTTTATGGTTGTTTGTTGAACAAACATAATTTGTTTAGATGAGAGAAGAGATGTTCTACTTAGTATTTTGGCTGTCAAAGGTTTCATGACTTTCTGGTAAAAGAGTCACAGTGGATTTAGACCATAAGATTTTTCTGTTCATAAAACTCCAGTAAGAGTTACTCTTTGCAAAAATCTGATCTGCATGCTCAGTATAAGCTAGGCAGACAATTGCATATAGCTGATACTCTGAGTAAAGTATATATGCAAGAATATAAAGAGGATTTACTGGAGAAAGGTCTGGAGGTTTTGTGGATTATTTCTCAATTAATCACGCCCACTAATAAGTGGGAATAGTTAAAAGTTTGTGTAACAGAAGGTCATGATCTTAAGTTGTTACATGATGCAATTATGAATGGTTGCTCAGATCATGCTAAATTATTGCTTCTCAGAACTCATTTATACTTTCCATACAATGACAAGCTTTTCTATGCTCTGGACTTGTTTAAGGGTGACAGAGTCATTATTCCTACTCAGCTGTGTGAGACATTGTTGAATAAAATACATGAGCTACGTCTAGGAATTAGCAATTGAAAAGAAGGAGCATGTGATGTTTTTATTGGCTTATGATAACTTAGCAGACTGAACAAACATTGTAAAGATGTACTGTATATAATATGCTATAACTGTGTGTATATGCTACCTCTACTTACTATTTTTATTACTGTATTTTATGCTGTATTTTTACCACTGTATTTTATGCTGTATTTATTACTGTTTTTATTACTGCATGTAATTAGGGTTGCCACCTTTTGTTGTGACTAAAACCGGAGTAAAGCCACACCCCTTGCATCACCTGTAGTCCCACCCATTGCCGCCCCTCTCCTGCCTATTTTATGACATCACTATGGCATCAGTGGACAGGAATGCCCTCTTTTTCCATTTCTGATGCCTGCTTTCAGCTGATTTACTATGTGAAAAAATTACATGGAGCTGCTTACTGCTTGGTGTGATGGATTTGAAGTGTTCTTAAGACACTCAGTCTTGCTGGCTGGATTCTGCTAAAATTCAAAGTCTGGTTATATTTGCATTCACAGTCTGTTGCATACAGAAACTTGCAGAATATACACTGATGAGAGAATATACTTTGCAGCATCAACTTTAGAGAGCAGTAACAAATAACTTTTTATAATAAACCAAATGGAACAACGTTGCAGCTTAAAAGTACTGTTCCAACTTTACTTCTCATATAGTACAGATGATGTGAGAGATATAACATTTACCTTAGGACAAATGAGTCCCTACCATACCTCTAACATAACTGGATTTATACAGCTCTTTATATACACTTTTTAGTCATGCATAAACATATACATTTCCTCTTGATATTCTATTTTGGAGAATTGCTCATCCTGTAGAAACAATACTAAGCTTCCTTGTTTAACAATGTCTTGTAAGAGACCATCTTTTCTGACAGTGTGAACATCCTGTAACAGTGTCCTGTTGTCCATGCAGAAAAACATATTTTTGAAGAAACACATTGTCCTGTATTCTATTTGGATCTTTGTATAAGGACATCTGTTCTTGTGCCAATGCTGATAAGCATATCCTGTTTTCCATGCAGAAAACATATTTTGAGAAAACACATTGTCAGAGATCAGCTTTTCTGACAGTGTGAACATCCTGTATTTTATTTGGATCTTTGTATAAAAACATCTGTTCTTGTGCCATGTCCTGTTTTTCATGCAGAAAAACATATTTTTGAGGAAACACATTGTCACAGTGTTATTGTCCATTCTTTAAAAGCAGATTTTACATTTTTGCTCTTGCATACATCCTGTTTTTAAGTCTGTAAGGGAAAAATGTCCATTCAGCAGGTTCCTTATTTTCCAAGCCATGGTCATTTAGTATGACTGCTGATCACATATTACTAAACTCTGTTTCTGCATTTAAGCAAGCTTTTTCTTTTAGCATATTTACAACATAATTAATTTCAGCCTTATATTCATAATATCTAACACTATGCTTTTCTGTAAAAAAAGCATAGCAAATCAGCCGCTTTAACAAACTCTGATAGTCTGTTTCCTTTTCTGAAACAGAATACCAGAGTTTGTACAGTGTTTTCCAGACTACTGGAGAATCAATTTGATTTCTGGATACTCCAGAAAAAAACAGATAGGTGGCAACCTTATTGAAATTACTGTATAGATCTTTCCTGCCTGGGCCGCAGGCCTCCACTAAAAACTGGCAGCCCTCTCCCATTAGACATTTTCCCAGTAAACAAATGTAAACAAATGTAAAATAAATAAATGCTCAGGAGTCAAAACCAAAATGAAAAAAAAAATTGTTGCTGCATGCCGTGCCAAATCTTCCTTGGATGAAAGTTTGAGCATGTTTGTTTTAGTACAAAGATGTCCATTGTATTCTTTGTGATGATTTCTATTCAAAATATCAGGAAGTTATACAGCTGCATGAAACTACAAGCAATAATGTAATCATAGTGCTAAAATATATTTCTGCTAGATATACAGTAGCACTGCTAATGAAGTACTGTCATACAATGCTGTACAGTTGATGAGTCCAGAATACTAGTATGTTGTGAAATAATAGAAATTTAAGCCTTCCACCTAATCCTAGATATCTATGGAGCAATGGGCAAGTGGAAAAATGGTCTTGACAGTTGAAACACTCATTAGAACATGTGACAATTCAGAAAATGTGGATTGCTGTAAGTTTTAGAATACAGAAACACACAATTGCAAAGACAGTTGGTGCTATGTAGACTTTTTTAAAATTCAAGTAATACATTTCTTTACCTAAAATAAATCAAATTAAGCAGTGCACTTCATTAGCATAAATATTGTAAAAACAAGGCAATATAAAGCAAAGAATTTCAAATAGAAGGCATATAGAAAAAAACAGTATCTATTATCTACAGGTAATTTATTCTGAACTATCATTAGCTAAAGGTTTGCTGTATCTCATTTGCTTCTAGCTTAAAAGCAACCAGAAAAGCAACTCACTGGCAAGGAAATTCTTAAGTGATGACCTCACAGTCCAAGTCATCTTCTGTGCACATTCCAAGAGGTGAAGTCCAACCAATCAGTTCAAAAGCAAGGTATATAATATATTAATTGATAACAATTGCTCTCTAGCTTAAAGGAGTCACTAGATCTGTATATTTTTCTTTCCAAAAATGTATTAGAGTTTACCATATAGTTATGATAAGGGTAAAACATAAGAAACATATCTAAAATAATACATAAATGGAAACTCAAATTCATATGGCTATATACAATCAAGAGTAATTGTTTCCTCAGGTATGCTGGTATAAACAGGGTAGTAAGAAGTGGTATGGAAATTATGTTATAATAGGTAGAGTACCTCCCTTAATAATAAAGAAAGTTAAAATAATAACCCAATAGTTGTAGTAATTAGGTTAGGGAGATATTTTAATATGAATTTGTTTAGAAAATTATTTCTAGTATTTTCTTGGAAGTTGATTTCCATGTGCCTCTATCATTAGGACAGTTGTTTAGGAATCTAAAGCATTTATAATATTGCAGCAGGGTTTCTGTAAATGCATTCAAGTTTAAAGACTTGAGATTTAGCCAATTCTTTGTAATGTAAAATTTTAGAAACATAAAGACAGTTATCTGAAATTACACGTCTTTGGTCTTTATCCCAGTGGGGGTATGTGTATTATTGAGAATTTCCATGAAGTAGATATGTCTTTGAACCCTGAAGAAGCTAGCCTAGCATTTAGAATCATCCATAAGTTTTTTTTGTTTTTTTTTTAAGTTTACAATCCCAAAAACTATGCAGTAAGTCAGCTTTATCAGTCCCACAGTATGACTATTTTGTTGAATGACTAGGGAAGGATTTGGCCGTGTTGTAAGGAGATAAATAGGCATTGTTTAAAATCATCAGATATGTTTATGATATTTTTTTAATTGTATACATTATTATTTAGTTGAAATGTTTTAGGCAATACTTCATTATTTCGGCTGACATTTTGTTCATTAGTACAGTAAGGGGATATTATATATTTAATTTGAATTGTGTAGCTTATATTAAGTTTAAATGTGTTAGAGATGGCTTTGTCAGAGCAAAGAAAAAAACATAGGTCATTAAAAATGCATTCATTATCTAGATGGGGACCTGGTGGGAATCTGGATACAGGATTCTTTGTAATTTGATTAATAAAAGGTAAGTAGGCCTGTCCCCTGTGAAGATTAGGATTTATTCTCATTTGTTCAAACAGAGGGTGAAGAAGAGGTAAGAAAGTCCTTTACTGATTTATTTTTAGTAAAAGTGAAAGCTAGATATGTCTAATATTTGATACTTTATAGTGACTGTTGCATGTAGTATATTGACTTTTTGTGGGCAGATTGAATAAATCAGTTGAAAATGTTTTGCACTCTTGCATTTGTGTATACAACATGAGAAACAAAGGAGATAGCATACTGTATATATGTGAAAATCTTGTATGCACTGTATTTGTATATAAAAGTTATCTTCTTTTAAAGGCATGGGATGTCAAATATAGATGTATATGAAACTACATAGTGATTATACCATAGCTGTGTCTTTAAAGAAGGACAATTACAATTGCAGGTTAGTTTTTTTTTTTTTTTTCATTTGTTAATTGGGTAAGTCCACTGGGCATAACTGTCCCTTTTCAAGGGTTTTTAGCTATATTTAGCTATGTTGGAGAGTAAGTGGCAAATTTTATGTGATGCCACCACAAGTCCAGGGTTGAATGATTGTATAAGTATCAAGCCCTTTTTATTACTGGATTAATTTGTATTTATTTCAACTTATACTCTATATTATGTACCAGGAATAGTTAGCAATTGGGACATGTAGTAGTTCTCATGTATATTTATTCTCATATATATCAATTTTATACATACATATTATTCATCTATCATCAATTGTTAGCATATTTACATGTGACTTATACATCAGTTACATCAGTTTTTATTCTGTTGACATTTTTTATACAAAAATTTTTTTTACATAATTAGTTATCTATATGATTACTATATATTTACAGATTTTGTACAGTTTTTGTATAGTTATGGATTTTATATTTGGGACAGCTGTTGTCATGATGGTTTTATCAGCAATTTATGTGTGGATATGTTGCATCAAATGTTAATGGCTCTTTAAGTAGAAAAAAGAAAGAAAAAAGTTTTTGGCGCCAAACAGTTTTTAAAATGAGAGGATCTTGTTTGGTTAATTGGTTCTGAGGAAGTCTGCCTGTTTGCAGATGAAAGTGCTAAACCTGTCTGTACTTTTTGAGCTCTGTGTGATTTTTGGTCATTAAATTCTTCATTTTATATTCATTTTATATTCCTTGTTCGAGCTGGGGTTTTTCCGTGTTGGGTTTTCACATCGGGATTTGGTTCATCAGTTATTGCTCCTTTTCAAGGGTCACTTGGGAACAATGTCTGGCTAAGCAATTTGCTCAGAATCCCACAGTGGGCAAATGGAGGGGGAAGAAATCAAACCCTGTACTGTTGACTACAAGAATCAGCCCAGTAACAGCTCAGAGTCTTAATCTTCTGTGATAACGTCTGATCGGTCTATCATGGGACCTTCATCTAGTAATTCAGTAAAGGTTGACTGCACATTATTTCCAACACCCTTCACTAATTCATTTTGAGCATTTGTATGCTTTTCATTGTACATATAATATCACATTCTAGCTGTGAAGCAGAGCACTATCTTCCTGAGCTCTTTTAGGTAGCCTCTTTGGGACATGAAGCAATAGTTGCAGGATGCAGTAAATATTGACAAAATAATGTAACTCTAGATAAAACTGAATGAGGCCACATTCAAATGCATGGAGTATTACATTCAAGACTGGAGTATGTTCACCTTAAATACAGTGCTTGATAGAGAGGAATGGCAGAAGTCCAAAAAGTATCATAGTAAATTTTCATTATGTAAGACAGAAATTCAGATAGGTAGACATTTTGAGAGCAGAGGTTTTGCTGTACATATTTATTATCCCCAAGAGCTCACAGGTAAATTTTCCAAGTGTTGTAGTGAACTGTAAATTGGAGTGCGTAGTCATTTCAAGCAGATTGGTTAACTGATAACTTCTTTAAGTCACATTGAACTGATGCTTGAACACTAACTGTCTCTGGTTCATCCATATCCTGTGAGGAAAAAAAGTAATAAGGCATTCTCACTCAGCAAGATCAGTGGCCTCAGGATTTGGCTCTGACTTGTGTATAAAGCTTTTTCAGTTTGTGTCACCACATCTGCTTATATGTATGCTACACAGCTTAAGGGAATGTGCTATGACTATTACAAGCTACCATAATTTTACTTTTAAAACCCAAGAAAAGTTTGTATCTGACTGGCTCATACCTCCACATTTTGTCAACATGGGATAAGCTATTTTCTAAGATTGGGGTGAAATAATGCAACTTTTCTAAGGTGTATACAAATAGAGTTTATGAGGTAGAGTTTTACCAACTATTTAACAGCTTTTTTTACATCTTCCAGGAAGCCATGTAAGTCCAGTTGAACTGGTTAATTAATTTATTTATTTATTTATTTAAATTTGTTGACCGGGAGTGTCTGACTGGACGTAGGTCCATTTTCAGCAGAGGCCCGGGGAGAAAAGCTCCACAGTAAAATAAACAGACAGTAGTTACAGTGGATTACGTAGCGATTAACAATTTAACATAGCAATTACTTACAACATATTTACAGATGAAGAACATAGTACATCAGTAGACAACTAGAATCTTTATCTGTGAAGTACATAACAGACATTAACAAATGTTACAATGAGAAGTTCCTGCTGTATAATAAGTACTAGGCTTATGAGCATCTGAGCTTGCTATAATCAAGGTAGTTAGTGGAGTGGAAAGAAAGGTAGTGGTTGGATGGGGTGGATGATATTAGAGTGGGAGTTGCAAGGGCATAGCCAGCATGTTTTTAGGTGCACTTTTAGTAAAGTTTTGAAGTGGGTGCATGATGATATGGAGGTAATTGTGGGTGGGACTGAGTTCCATAATTTGGCTATGGTGCAAGAGAATAGTGCTTCACCAGCAGAGTTATTGACTTTAGTGATCTGCAAGTGATTTTTGTTGCTGGATCTTAGTGGTCTGGTGGTGCGATAGGGTTGGAGTAGATTCTGGAGGGATGGGACATTTAGTGGATGGTTTACTAGTTTGTGGGTGAGTGAGAGTTGATACCACTGAAGGAGGTGAGGAAGTTCAAGCCAGCCCAGTTCAGCAAGTGAGAGACAGTGGTGACTATGGTAGGATGCCTCTGTGGCGTATTTGGCAATTTTGTTGTAGCAGGTCTCTAGCTTCTTTAGATCACATTGCCTTAGGTTGGTATATATTGGAGAGGCAAAAAGTAGGGTGGAGATAAGGTGGGAATTTGCTATTGAAATCTTTGCTGCTTTGGTGAGAAATTGCTTATTTCTGTATAACGCTCCTATTTTTTTGTGGACTTTTTTTATGGTCATGGATATGTGAATGTCAAATTTTAGTTTATTGTCTATTTCCACTCCTAGCAATTTGGTGTGTTCAGTTGGGTATATAGTGATGTTGTTTTTGCTGTGATGTTAAAGTGGGAGTTGTTTTGAGTATGTTTGGTGGGTTGGAAGATGAGTAGTTTAGTTTTGTTTGGGTTGAGTATTAATTGGGCATCGGATAACCATGTTTCAACAGAGGAAAAGGCTTCCTGTGTGACTTTTTGCAGTTTTGGTAGGGACTGGGCTGAGCAGATGATGGTCGAATCATCTGCGTATTGTATGAGTGTGCCATGTTTGGTGGCAGAGGCTAGATTATTGGTGTAAACAGAGAAGAGTAGGGGTCCAAGGATGGATCCTTGGGGAACCCCTATGGAGACAGGTAGTTGGGGAGATATGTCATTCTGCCATACAACGGATTGTTGGTGGTCAGACAGGTAACTCTGAAACCAGTTAGTGACTGATTGTGAGAAGGATAGGTCATTGAGGACAGAGATAAGTTGTTTGTGTGGGACCATGTCAAATGCTTTAGATAGGTCTAGGAAAGTAGCAGAGGAGAGATAGCCATTGTTTTTATGCTGAAGGATAATTGTCTCATTGGGTACAACACAGGGCATTCTGTACAGTTGATTGGAATTCCATGAATGCTGTGCTGCAGACTACAGGCTCATAGTGAACCCCTCAGCCCTGGTTAAGCCCCTATATAATAAACATTTCATAGGTTCATAGGTAGGTACTAGGTTATTGGCCCTAGGGCCTATATAAGCCTAGCCAAAAAGGTACCCTGGCTTTTGCCGTCCAAGAAAATTATTTTCCTGTGCGCCTGTCAAGCAGAGCCACAGAAGTGATCCCTGGGGTGAATTTCCTATTTCCCATCCAATCATCAAGATTTTTCTTGAAGAGTGCTAATGAGGAGCTTTGTTTGATATAGATAGGTAGTTTGTTCCAGAGTATGGGAAGTCTCTGGGACAGGAATCTACCCCTCCAGCATGTTCTGTTTATAGTGGTGACAAGGTTTAGGTCCCTAGAGCATGTAGCTCGGAAGGATTGGGATTTCTTTAAGTGGAGCATGTCCAACAGCTCTGGGTTTGACATAGCTTTGTATGTTATGCAGAGATCGCCTCTGAGTAGGCGATATGCAACAGAGTAAAGCTGGAGTTTTTTTTAGATGGTCTGCATATGGCATCTGTTTGAGGCTGGTAATCCTCTTTGTGAGGTATTTCTGCGGCCTTTCCAGTTGTTGTAGATGTCTTGTGAGGTACATACCAAAAGGGGCATTGTACTCTATAATGGGCCTAATGAGTGATGAGTAGAGGGGAACAATTACCTCTGTTTTCCTGGATGAGAACCCTTTTGTGATGAGGTGTGCCACATAGAAGGATTTCCTGACTACTGTGGTGATGTGATTATCAAAGAAGAAACTATTGTCCAGCTGTGTCCCAAGGTCTCTTATCACACTTTTGGTGTTAAGTAGACTACCACCTATGTGGTAGTTCATGGGTACAGAGTTTTTACCAAAAAGGATGACAATGCACTTTTTGGCATTGAGCTTGAGGCCATGGCTTTGACACCAGGCATCTGTCTCAGTGAGGCCCTTTTGTAGGATGTCCACATTGTTAGGAGTTTTGATTATGGCTCCTAGTTTGCAGTCATATGCGAACTTCATTAGCCAAAGACCTTCTGTGTTAGCCTGTACTTCAGAGAAGTAGATATCAAACAGGAGAGGACCTAGGACTGAACCCTGAGTTACTCCACTTGTCATTGGTCTGAAGTCGGATTTGGAGTCTGCTACTGTCACAGTGTGGGTTCTGTCAGTGAGTCAGTTGGCAACCCATCTTGTGACATAGGGATTTATACCTAGTTTAGTGAGTTTATCTATAATTTCAGAGTGTGGGATGGTGTTGAAAGCCTTGGCAGGATCTAGATATGCTGTGTGAACCACCTTACCTTCATCTACGCCTTTGGTGACTGCTTCAAAGAAGTCTATCAGGTTTAGGAGACATGAACTGCCTTTTACAAACCTGAACTGGGTGGGGTCCAGAGTTTGGAGATTACAATGTCTTTGTTTATAAGTTCTGTGATGATACATTCCATGGCCTTGCAGACCAGGCTCATCAGGCTAATGAGGAGGTAGTTCCTGAGGTCTGTGGTGGATCCCCCTTTGTGGAGTGGGATAGCATTGCTGTGTGCCATTCAGTGGGCACAAAGCCTGAGGTGAGGCTATAATTGAACATGGTACTTAGGTGGGGTGTCAGTTCATTCTGTAGTTCATGTAGAACGCAGCCTGGGATGTTGTCAGGTCCCATGGATGCTGTGTTCTTGGCTTTGGAGAGTGTGGTTTTTACCTGTGCAGCCATAATTACAGGAACTTTGCATTCTTCCAGTATAAAGATGGGCCCTTTAGGGGGTGAGAGAGGGATAAAGTTAGCACTGAACCTATCTGCCAGGATGTTGGCAATATCAGTTGGTTCTGTATATTTAGTGCTATTGTGATGTAACTCAGAGCAAATCTGAGTGTTGCCATTGAGATTCTTGACATAGCTATAGAATGCTTTGTGGTTGTCTTTAGAAACAGTGGAGATTTTGTTTTCATAACTAGCTTTGGAGTACTTTATGAGGGATCTCAGCTTCTTACTGAGGCTGGCCAGGGAGTTCCTCAAATCATGGGATTTTACTCTATTTTGCAGCAGTTTGGGGACCACCAGATTGGCTTTCTTTTTTTGGAGAATAGCATCTTGGTTCTGTTAGGGATAGCACGATTCATGCTCTCGTGTAAGTGCTTATAAAGTGCATTTGTGTAGGATTCAGCAGTCGCACCTCTATTGTCTGTCTGCATGGGTGTTGTGAAGTTTGTCACTTCTGTCTTAAGAAGCGTGAAGTTGGCTTTGGAGAAATTTTTTTTGGTGGTTTCCCTAATGAGGGGCGGGATGTGGATGCCTAGGCTGATTAGCTTGTGGTCGGATCTGACCAATGAGGAAATGACCCCTGATGTGGAACACCGGTCACCCATGTTGGTAATGACCAGGTCTAAGATATTGCTGCCATTGGTGGGGGTGTGGATAAGTTGATCCAAGGGGTTGAAATTTATGAATTCCAGAAAACATTGAGCAAAAGAGTTGGTACATGAGTAGTTTTCCCAGTAAATAGTGGGGTAGTTGAAATCACCCATTATTAGGGTGTTAGGTTGTACCCTAAGATTTTCCAGTGTATCAAGAAATGAGGAGTGGGAATCCTGGGGCATGGTAGGGGATCTGTAGAAAGCTACAGTTTGGATTGTGGTCTTGCCCAGAGTTAGCTGCACTTGGATAATCTCGGATGCATTATGCTGAGCAACTAGCCTGGAGGTGTGGCTAACCTTAATGAATCTGTACCCTCCTCCACCTTTAGTGTTTCAGTCCAGGTTAGGTAGCCAAGAAGTATGGTATGAATTATAGCCTGGTAATACATGGGTGCTCTCAGGAGCCTTGAACCAGGTCTCTGTCACTGCACAGATGTCAATGTTCTCCATTTTAAGGAGTGCCTCAAGTGAGTGCATTTTGAGGTTTAGACTTCTAGCAATGAGTAGCATTACCCTCAGATTTTGCTTGCTTGTACCTGTTATGGTGGGGAATTTGTCATTTGAACCTTGTCTAAAAAAGGCACCATAGGGGTGGCAAGAGCCTTAGCCAGTATCCAGAATCCCAAAGGTGACAGGTGCAGGCTATATCTGGCAAAGCATCGTGGTCTGTCACTCATGTCATCCCAGGCAGACAAATACTGGATCCCCTTAGAATGACACCAGAAGCTTAGCCAATTGTTGAAGTCAATCATTTTGTCCTTGCACTGTTTTATCATTCTTGGTGATGGCTGGATGCTACTCAAGGCTAGGGTCATACCTGCCTGGGCTACAAGATTGGAGAGCTCCTCCATGTCTCTTTTCATGTAGGCCAGGGAGGTATGTCTCAGGTCATTCACACCAACATGGGCAATGATAGAGTCATATTTGTACTTGTTGTGGAGTGACCTGAGTGCATGCGTTATGTGGCAGATCCTGGCACCCAGAAGGCAGCTGACAGTAACTTTCTCCTTGTTTAGCCTGGTGAGTGGATCATCAGTGAATCTGAATATAGAGAGTCACCTATGACTAGAGTGTTGGGTACGTTGTTATGCCTTATGGGCTGTGGTTGGGTGGCACACTGAGTTTGTGGACCATGCGTCATTTGGGTTGTATTGGGGAGTGGAGGTTGCTTGCGTTTCTGCTTTGGAGGTCTCTGTTGCTTGTGCAGATTTTTATTGAGAGCCTTTGTGAATGTAGGTGTGCGTTTTGTGTTTCTATGTGTGTGTTTTGGTGGTGTATGTTTTGAGGGATTATGTGATGAGTGTGGAGTGGTGCAAGTGTTTACCCTCTCCTCTTGACTGTCTAGTCCAGTCTTGGGTGAAGAGAGCTTTGCTTCCAGTTTGGCTATATAAGTATATCTCTCATAGGTTGTAATGTTGGGTGGTAGGAGGAGAGGGTTGTCTGTGTACATGAGGTAATTGCTGCATTGCCCCAAGATGCCCAAATTCATCAGGTAGACAGGAGAAAACACCAGAAGCTGACCCATAGACTTGCCTGGATAGGTGCTTATTTATTAAGTACTAAAAACTGTTTTTCTCTAGACAAGTGAGGAAAGTTGAGTGCTGTAGTAATTTGTAGCTTATTTAGTGCTTACAATGAGTTCTGAACAAGTGCTGAGCTCAAAGAAACAGATTTGAGGGCTAAAAGTAAAAAAAACTGGCTAGTTCTAAGGGAAAATTTGAAGAGCAGACTTTATGGCGCCAGGAATATTTTAACCCTAGCTAAGCAGCGATGCATAAAGTGTATTTTTTCTGTTTAATATAACAGTAGCAAATGAGCAAACTGATTTAAACAAATTAACCAATAAAAATCTAAAAACTGAGCCCCATTCCAGCAGTCTTCAATCAGACAAGTTCTAACTGCACACTCCTGCCACTAGGGTGCAGGGGAACCTTCTCCAAAAAAGATGGCCTGGATTAGTGCTCAAGTTATACAAACAAAGCTAGATTCAGCAGGTCTGAATCTAGTCTTGTGCTACAGCAAACAAGGCGTACCAATTTCAGAAAATAAACAGTTCAAATAAGCAGGCACAATAAGCCTTTAACCAGAAACTCCCAGCTCAGAAGGGCAGAATCTACCCTCTCCTCCCACAAGAGTGTAGACCACACCTTCTTAATGTAAAATAACTCGCCCTAAGCCCTAGTGCTTAAACCAGAACTAATACACTTTTAGAATAACAGACACTAAGCCTTCAATCAGCAACTCCCAACTTAGAAAGATGTAAGCTACCTGTTCTGCCACAACAGTGAAGACCACAAACCTTCTTAATGTAAAACAACTGGTCTGAAGTCCAAGTATTTAAACCAAAGGCTAAGAATAACAGTTACAATTTAATCAGGCTATTAACAAACAGTAATAAATGCAGCAGAATAAATGCAATTAAGTACTTTTAAGAACAAGCAGCAAAAGCAAACTAAAGTAATAAATTAGGAAGAAACACAAATACTGTAAAAGCATATGAATAAAGTGCATTTTTATAACAATAGAAAACGAGCAAACTGATTTAAACAAATTACCCAAGTAACCAGTAAAAAAGCTCAAAACTGAGCCCTGTTCCAGCAGTCTTCAATCAGACAAGTTCTAACTGCACAGGATGCAGGGGAACCTTCTCCAAAAAAGATGACCTGAATTAGTGCTCAAGTTATACAAACAAAGCTAGATTCAGCAGGCCTGAATATAGTCTATGTTGCAGCAAACAAGGCGCACCAATTTCAGAAAGAAACAGTTCAAATAAGCAGGCACAATAAGCCTTTAACCAGAAACTCCCAGCTCAGAAGGGCAGAATCTACCCTCTCCTCCCACAAGAGTGCAGACCACACCTTCTTAATGTAAAATAACTGGCCCTAAGCCCAAGCATTTAAACCAGAACTAATACACATTTAGAATAATAGACACTGAGCCTTCAGTCAGCAGCTACCAACTTAGAAGGTTGTAAGCTACCTGTTCTGCCACAACAGTGAAGACCACAAACCTTCTTAATGTAAAAAAAACGGTCTGAAGCTCAAGTATTTAAACCAAAGGCTTAGAATAACAGTTACAATTTAATCAGGCAACTAACAAGCAGTAATAAATGCAGCAGAATAAATGAAATTCAGTACTTTTAAGAAAAGGCAGCAAAAGCAAAATAAAGTAAGAAATTAGGAAGAAACACAAATACAGTAAAAGCAGATGAATAAAGTACAATTTTTTATAACAATAGAAAATGAGCAAACTGATTTAAACAAATTACCCAATTAACCAGTAAAAAAGCTCAAAACCAAGCCCTGTTCCAGCAGTCTTCAATCAGACAAGTTCTAACTGCACACTCCTGCCATTAGTGTGCAGGGGAACCTTCTCCAAAAAAGATGGCCTGGATTAGTGCTCAAGTTATACAAACAAAGCTAGATTCAGCAGGCCTGAATATAGTTTATGCTACAGCAAACAAAGTGCACCAATTTCAGTAAGAAACAGTTCAAATAAGCAGGCACAATAAGCCTTTAACCAGAAATTCCCAGCTCAAAAGGGCAGAATCTAACCTCTCCCTCCACAAGAGTGCAGACCACAAACCTACTTAATGTAAAATAACTGGCCTGAAGCCCAAGTGCTTAAACCAGAACTAATACACTTTTAGAATAACAGACACTGAGCCTTCACTCAGCAATTCCCAACTTAGAAGGATGTAAGCTACTTGTCCTGCCACAACAGTGCAGACCACAAACTTTCTTAATGTAAAACAAATGGTCTGAAGCCCAAGTGCTTAAACCAACAGGCTTAGAATAACAGTTACAATTTAATCAGGCTACTACCAAGCAGTAATAAATGCAGCAGAATAAATACATTTGAGTACTTTTAAGAAGAGGCAAAAGCAAAATAAGGTAATAAAGTAGGAAGAAACACAAATACAGTAAACTCAGATGAATAAAGTGCATTTTTTAGTAAAGTGCAAGGAGAGAAGAAGTGGGTTGGCCTTCTCAAATGTTCTCTCTGTATTAAGTAGAGTGAACACTAGACTGGGCTGGGCGTCCCAGGTCAAATGTAGGAGCGGGCAACTGCAAAACCACCAACTATAACAACACCACAAGAATGGGGTGGGAGGGAGAGGGAAAAAAACAGTTTCGGGACAGATGAGAACAGAAAGCAATGCCAGAAAATATATAAAATAATTTAGTCAGGCAGAAAATATTTCAGTCAGACAAAATTAAGTTAAACAATTAAACAGAAAAATAAAAGACAGTACTATCTTTAAAACTGCAAGTTTGTACTTAACTTCAGCTTCTAATATAGTTGATTGTAGCCAGCCAAACCACTCAGATATTGAGCAGAAAATAAATTCCCAGCTATGTGGCTAGCACTTAAAGCAGAGAGAAACCGTCTAGGGTAAGAGTTAAATATTGAATAGCAAAGAGGTGAGAACAGCAATAATCCCCTCTAACTGCAGAGGGACAGACAGACCACAATATTCAGTGAAACAATTAAATAGAAAAAACAATTTCAGGACAGATGAGAACAGAAAGCAATGCCAGTAAATACATAAAATAATTCAGTCAGGCAAAAAAATATTTCAGTCAGGCAAAATTAAGTTAAACAATTAAATAGGCAGAAAAATAAAATACAGTATTATCTTTAAAACTGCAAGTTTGTACTTAATTTCAGCTTCTAATACAGCTGATTGTAGCCAGCCAAACCACTCAGATATTGACAAGTAGCCCATAAAGAGTAGCAAGGTTCTACCACATTCAAATGAGCCAAAATGTTGCTGCTGCTGCTGCATTAAATACAGCAGCAGCAACCTTTCCTCTCCTTTGAATGTGGTAGAACCTTGACACTCATTATGGCCTACTTGTCAGTAGTGGAGCCTGCACACTCTCTTAGAAATTTCATACCTTCTGTTTAGCAGCACTCAGTGTTCTCTAACTACAGGTTAAATAAGACTAAAGCATTATCCCTTGAATTCCTATCTGTTGAAGGAAGGCATTCTGAATACCAGGCTATCATGAGTGACTGGTCTGACAGTATTCTCTGTAGATTTCAGCCCTCCAGCAGAAAGAGTTAGGGTACTCAAGGAGGAGAGGAAAATTGTGTTCTTTTTTGACAGAAGAATCAGAATAGTAAAATAGATATTTTGTAAGACTGTCACATCAATTTATTACACTTTTCTAGCAGTTGGTCTATTGGGCTGTACCACTATAATATACTTTAAAGTTGAGACAGTTAACCATCTACAACCACTTTTTATTTACTAAAAGACTGGAGATGAAGTAATGCAATTTTCTAAGCTGTACACAAGTAGATTTCTATACATGCAGGTGGCAAAAACAGTCTTTTAACTCATTCACTCCAATGGAGCTAAGGAAGTTTGCACTGTAACTTCCAATGGGTGGAGCTTAAGCCTTTTCACAGAATAAAATTATATCCTCACATTTCAAACAAACGTTCATATCCCTGGAACCATAGAGGTTATGAAAGAAGTGTAAACGGCACAGTAAACACAGTAACAATTACATTTATAATATCTTGTAAGCAACTTACAATATCTCAGCAACCACACAAGGTACACACATGCTGTCAGCAGCATTTTATTCAACTAGCTGTGAGCTTTCATATAAAGCTAAGGAATTCTGTCTATGTTACTTGGTTCAAAAAACAAAGCAAAACCAATGTCAGTCAACAGAATCCCCTCAAAACTTTAATAACTGATTAGAGCTTTTCTCCAACATGTACCAACTGGACCTCATCGGATATGTTTTATGTTTTTTTTATTTATTTTTGTTTTTATTCATTTAGCTTTTTTTTTATTCTTTTTTTATATATTACTTAGTTGTTGAGATATCTAGAAAAATGTGAAAATGATATCTGTATAAATTAATATCATAAAAACAACAGTTAACATCTGTTTACATGCACTTGACAGAGGTCAAATATTAATGCAGTTGAGTTTCTATTGTGTAAACTTTAAGATGAAATCTTTTAAAATCGTGTACATAGCGTGGCTTCGCAATTATTGATGCAAATATGAGCAAGCAATATTTGACGCCTAGAGGAGACAGTAGGAGTTAACTGCAGATGAACCTGGAGGCGTCAATTGGATGTAATGAGTTAAAATAATATATGTTCCAAAGATTTGTGAATCTTTCCAGACAGTACAGTGGCACAGCAGGTAGCATTGTTGTTTTCTCTGGGTATTTCAGTTTCCTCTCACATTCCAAAGACATGCAGCAGATGGACTGAACACTCTATGCCATGACTGTGCATTTCTCTGTATGGTATGGAAGAACAACAAACCACCCAGTGGTGTGAAACTGGCTGTAGATGATTGTCACTGTTAAAGTGACACCCTGACCCCAAGTGCAAAAAGGGGTTGTGGATGGATGGATGTTACAAAGATTTGTTATTGGTTAATTGTCTCAGTTCTAAACTATAGTATAGTAGTCTAGTATTAACAAGTCTAGCAAAGCTGGTTTAAGTGTAAAATCCATATTCCAGCCAGTTGGGGAGGAGCATGCGGCCTCAAATATCACAAATTGAAAATATTAACCACTGACATTATTTCATCTTATGACTGTTTTTTTTTTTTCATTTATTGACTAGTTAAACTCTTGAGGAACCAGGAGCCCTTTTCAGGTGCAACAACTGGCACTTCTCGGTTAGGTGACTTCATCAGAGTCATCCATTTTACAAGTGCGTGTTGAAGGATTCAATCTCAGGACTATAAGATGAGGCTTGCTAGCAGCTCATATCCTTAACACTCTAGAGTGGGCTGCAAGATCCCTACATCTTTCAATTATACACTACTAGACAACATCATACTAAGAAGTACAAGGTCCAAAATGAAAACTAAACATCATTCAGAAACCCTAATTAGTTTTGTTTGTTCGTTGTTTTTTTTTTTTTCATTTTTTTTAATTATTGGTGTCCTGATGACCTAGCTCATTCTAGACTACCTAACCTTACAGTTAACTCTAGGGTTACATATGCCAGTAGATTCTGGGAAAGGTTTTAAGAGATCCTTGGTGTTTTCTGCTGTTATTTCGGGGTTTCCATTTCATTTTGTTGGCATGACGTCTCCATTATTTAACTGACTTGCTCAGCTATGTTTCATACTTGGTTCTGGTAATCAGTTTGATACCTTGCACAACCTCATCTAAACTTGCATTGTTTTCTTCCTGTTAATAAAATATGTTTGCACACTGTACTTTAAATTTGAGCAAATGAGCAGGGCAATGTCTAAAGACTGGGGTAAATTTAAAGTCTCCTTTCATAATGAGAGTAAAATGAATCAAACATTAAGAACATGGTTTTCTGTGTTTCTCTCATGGCATGCATCCTAACCCAATATTCCAATGTTTGAAGTGTGATTCAGTCTATTAGGACTTAAGTCAGTCACTTTAGTCACACTCTGTAGCATAGTCATTTTGGAACCAAATCACATCAAAGAAAAGAAGGACTCCCGGTAGAATCTGCTCATCTTATTCAATTAACTAGGTTGACTGATGCATGTTACCTCACATGGTTATACTAAGACTTAGTATCAGATGTTGAACACAACATTTTTGTCATCTTTGATTTTCTCTATAAAATGTGGGAGACCTTTAACATTCCTAGACAAAACAACATGAAAGAATAAATTCATGTTGCATTCTTTGGCTGCCAGTAAACTGCAAATGCATACCTAACTAGGGCATAAGGAGATTTACAATATGCTAACCAAGTGGAGAAGAACATGAACCTATTTATTCTGCTTCATTGTTGTAGCCAGTCTAGAGATGCCCTCCTCCTGTCCTACCTTACCCAGGAATCCTAAACTGGTTTGTTTGTCTTTTCGGCTTTTCCTGGTTAGGGATTGCCACAGCGGAACTCCGGTCTGCTAATGATTGGCAGTAGATTTTTATGGTGCCGAGTTGCCAGCCCGACACCCAACCTTCAGCGAAGACATGCCCATTCATGCATGTCTTTTGGAGGCCACTCGACCGCGGGGAGGACATGCAGACTCCACACAGAAGGCACTTCAGCCAAGAATTGAACAGGAGAACCTCTTGCTATGAGGCAACAATGCTACCGCTGAACCACCGAGGCTGAATCCTAAACTGGTTTAAAGTTCTTAAATATGTCAGCTTCTGTTACCCATTCTAATAACTGATTCCACATGTCAACCATCCTCTATGTGAAAAAGTAGCTCCCAATATCAAATTAAATTAGATTCCTTTGATCTAATTGTCATACTACCTCCTGTCTTCCCTCTTTCCTTTCTGTATTAACTTTTTCTACATTTAGACCATGCAAAATGTAAAAAAAAAAAAGGTCTGCATTCTCTGAACTCATTAATATGAACATTTTGCAATTTGCAAGCAACAACTGTTAAATTCCTGATCTGATGTTGTCCTTTCATTCTTCCTCACCTATGGGTCCAGGATCCGATACTAGGATCAGACTCAGCCTCTTTCTACAAGAGTTTGGATCCAAGCCTCATGCTCCTCCCTTTATCCATAATTCCCTAGTCCATCCTTAACTCCTCTGATCTGGTTTGCCACCATAATAGCAAGAATGGAAGAGCCATCCTCTCCATTTAGTTATCAAAAACATTGTTTTTTCATCTTTGGTGAACTTTTTCCTTGCAGTTAGTTTGTAGTAGTTAGTAGTAATTTTTCTGCTCCTCCCTTAGCTTTTGCTGGCATTAAGGACTTAGAGTTTCCACTTTTATATCATTGTGTGTGTGTGTGTGTGTGTGTGTGTGTGTGTGTGTGTGTGTGTGTGTGTGTGTGTGTGTGTGTGTGTGTGTGTGTGTGTGAATTCCTTTACAGTTGTTAAGGTTAATAAGTTTTAAATAGTTGATACATATGGTGTGCAGTTAGTTAGTGTGCATTTAGAGTTACAATTATAGTGTAGTAGTTTAAATTTTAGAAGTTTAAAAGGTAAAAATTTAAAAGTTTAAAATTAAAAGATTTATAGTCTATAGTTATAGTTAACTTAAGACTTTAGTAAAATAATGTTTATTACAGTAGTTTTCTTTAAAACATGTTAGACAAGCCTGAGAAGCAGATGGGATTCAAGAAGTGCACTTCTTGTGGGCATAAGACTCCCAACTCTAATGCCCACAAGAAGTACGTATACTGCTTAGGAACTGCTCATCTGGACACTCCTTGTTCTATTTGCAGTACCTTTATTCTGAGAGCACTGATAGATGAAATGAACTTATTCTGAAGGGATTATTGCCTGCTTGGGCTCAAACCCCCACTAAACCTTCGCAGGTGGTCTCAGAGCTGAGAAAGAGACCTGACAAGTCATCTCCTTCCTCCTCAAAGCCATCAGCTAAATCAAGAAAAGTTTCAGATCCAACAGCCATGGATCCAATAACTATCATCTCCTTCCTCCTCAAAGCCATCAGCTAAATCAAGAAAAGTTTCAGATCCAACAGCCATGGATCCAATAACTATCAGGCATGCTTCGGATCCCATACCTACCTCAGATTTGACAGTTTTGGCCCTAACAACCACCTCCCCAATCCTGCTTGTCTCAGTCTCTGATCTTAGGTCCACAGATCCGATGACCAGAGGTTGCTCTCCAGACTTAGTACTAAAGGCAGTGTCACTACCTCTTCCTTCCAAAAGTTTTGAGACTCCCACCAAACATTCCAAACCACCTTCTTCCATCTCATCTAGGTCCTCAAGGAATTACTTGGAAGCTGATATGGACAGTATGATGCAGAGATTCCTTAGAACTCAAATTCAGATGGAGATAATTTCAACTCTATACACTACCAGATCCATGAGCTCTCCTGCTAGGAAAAATATTATCCTCTTCTCTAATTCAATGCCTGGCTTCAGAGCCCAATGATCTTAGATCACCGAGAGATTCTATGTTAGATCTGAGGATCTGCTCTCCCTTGGATCCAACAGCTACCCTAAACAGTCCTGTTCCATTGTTTTCCGATCAGAGCGGGTCTCGGATCAGAGAGGGTCCCAGATCAGAGTGGGTCTTGGATCCAAGAGATCTACACCAGGTCCAAGGACCATGGTTTGTCTCATGCTTTTTCATATCCATCCCTTCCACTGGGTGCCTTGACCCTGGAGAGCTCAGATCTGATTCTCTCCACTCGGCATGGATCCAGGGTAGCCCATCACTTCCCTGCCTTAGCTACTTTGGCTCTGAGGGTGGGGATGGAGGTTTCCCCAGGTCCATCAGTCTTCTGGATTGTAGAAAGGGCTTCCTCTACTAATAGGTAACTGTCCTCTCAACTCTTGGGTCCTACCGCACATCCTTCATTGGCTTTAAGCTCTGAGTTTATCATTATTGTTCCTTCAGGTCAACCAGTTCCAGAAGGCCTCCAGTCACACTCCCCACAGGGATTTCCCACCTCCTCCACCTTCGACGTGCAAGAGGAGACATGTAGACTCCCCCATGGAGTTTCTCACAGAGGACACAGACTTTGATGAAGGTGAAGAATCCCCCCAATCTCCACCTGATGATGTTTTCATTGAGGACAGCAATGAAATCCTTAATGAAATCCTTAAGCAAAGAGGTGGTTGGTCTTCCCAAAATCCTTCTCCTGGAGATTCAGTGTTCCTGGAGGATTTTGGCACTGGCTCACCTACATCTTACTTGACCCCCAATAGATGGGTTTTTCAGTCTTGTCTCCTGCCGGACATGGAAGGAACCAGCGGCTGTCAAAGCTGTATCCAAACATCCAGATAAGTTTCACCCTCCCTTGCAGACCAACTATATTGGAGAAAGGATGTTGCAGTGGATGCCATGGTTGTGGCAGCAGCTATGAAGAAGGAGATAGCACAACAAAGCTCCGCTGTCCATCCACCAAACAAGGAGTCCAGAGCAATGGACAGATTTGGGAAGTGCATCTACGCCCAGCTACTTTTGCACCAAGATCATTAAATTACATGGCATATTTCATGTTTGCAGAAAGATTTGATCAAGGAGTTTTCAAACTCTCTAGCTGAGACCATGTTGCTGGAGGACCTAAAGAAAGTTTCTCCACAACTGGCCACTCTATCTTCTGTCACTAATTCGTTGATGAGGCTTATTTCCCATGTAGTGGGAGGCACCTCTCAAGCAGTCAGCTCAGGCATAGCAGTAAGGCATCATGCCTGGATGAGGCTTTGTGATTTTATGGAACACATTAAGACTTCCTTCGTAAACACCCCCTTCAATGGCTCCTCCTTGTTTGGGACATCAGTAAAAGAAACTCTTACGAGGGGGTGTTGAAAAGTTCTAAGTCCAACCAAGAAGAGAATGATGTGGAGCCATGAAACTTACAACAAGCTATTCAATATATTCTCCCCAAAGTTCAACACACTTGGCACAGCATCTCTGAAGTTTCTGTAACCCTGCCAAGAAAAAGTCTGAAGTCTGGTCACTGAAATACTGCTCCACTGCTGCAATCCCCTCTGAATCACTTGAAAATTGCTGCCCTTTCAAACTCTTTTTAAGGTTTGGAAACAGGAAATAGTCAAATGGAGCAAGATCTGGTGAGTAGGATGAATGGTCTATGCAGTGAAATCCCACTTTCATCAACACATCCATTGTTTTGCCAGCCTTGTGAACAGATGCATTGTCATGCAAAAAGAGAACTCCTTTCTGCAGCTTCCCTCTCTTTTTATTTCTTTCAATGCTCCTTTAAATGGCACAGGAAGTTACTTTAGTATTCTGCCTTAACTGGTTAGCCCCTTGCAGGACAGTCAGTCATTACAACACCTTCCCAATCCCAAAACACTGTGACCATGACCTTTCCTGATGACTTTTGGATCTTGAACTTTTTGGCCTTGGTGAACCTGTGTGCCACCATTGGATGGACTGTTTCTTTTGTATCAGGATCATAGTGGTGAAACCATGTTTCATCAACAGTAACTAGTCATTCCAAAAAGTTGGCACCAGCTTGACAAAAATGCCACAAAATCAACTTGGAAGTGTTCACTCAATGTCTTTTCTCATTGGCATTCAAATACTTGGGCACGCACTTGGATGACAGCTTTTGCATACCCAGCTGCTCATGGATTATAAACCCAACATATTCCCTTGCTATCTGTAGTGTCTCAGCAATTCTTTTAGCTGATATTTGCTGATCTGCCAAAATCAGGTCATGGATATGGTCAACAATTTCAGTAGTTGACAGCTTTTGAGGCCACTCAGACCTTGCTGCATCTTCAGTTTTAAAATCCATCCATGTTGAAAGTTTGCACACCACTTCTTCACAGCTGAGTAGGAAGGGCACTTGTTCATGGATTTCCTTTGGAGTTTTCTTCTGCAGGAATAGGAACTTCATAATGGCTTGGAGTTCCACACTTGAAAATTCTACACTTTTCATTGACATAGTTCAATCAATTATCTGAAACAATGTCAAAACACAGCATTACAATTCTGCAAATTGGCACTCTACAAAATGTAATAACCCTCATTTCAGCTACAGGGGCAAAATAATGCTCAGCATTTAGAAAGTTGGTCGGGCTTAGAACTTTTCAGCAACCCCTCGTACCTGCACCAAGCAGGAAGGAAAGACCCTGTGTTTGTTGGAATCAAGTTTTTTTACTCCTCAGCATACATTCTCCAGGAACCAGTGAGGTAGAAAGAAGATGTGATTCCATAAATTTCAGGGACTTTTTAAGGATTCACAGGGAGATACCTCTTTCAGAGGCAAAGGAGGATGTTTCAATGGTAGACATTCCCCCAGAGGCAGAGGGAGTCTGCAGAATCAGGGCGTTAGGGATTCTTTCTCTGACAGTCCCTATCACTGCTCCTGATTCGCTACCCAACTGTCCATCTCTGGAGGCAGTTGGGGGTTGTTTTTCCTTGCACCTAGATGCCTGGACAAACATCACAAACAATAACTGGGTTTTAAGCATAATATCCAGAGGCTATTATATTCCCTTTTCCCTTCTGCCTCCAGGACAAAGGAGGAAATTCCCAGATGTTCCGCCCAGTCAAAGTCACACAGCTCAAGAAGTGCAAAATCTGCTTAGAAAAAGAGTCATCCAAGAGGTTCTGACTGAACAGAAAGGATTCAGAACTTACTCCCACTCCTTTTTGATGCCAAAAAAAACTGGGGACCTAAGACTGATTCTGGATCTAAGCAGTCTAAATCAGTATGTAAAGAAGTCCAAGTTGTGCATGATTACATTCCAGTCCATCTTGCCTCTTCTAAAAAAGGATGATTGGATGTGCTCCACAGATATCCAGGACGCACACTATCACATCAAAAGAGACAGGTGCTCCAAGGGGAACCTATGTTCCCAGCTGGGACCCAATCATTATCAATTCCAACCATTGCCCTTTGGACTTACCACAGCCTCCCAGGTATTCACCAAATGTATGGTAATCATGGCAGCTCACCTGATGCTGAAAGGATTCCAGGTGTTTCCCTAGCTAGATGATTGGCTCCTTACTGCCCCAACCAGGCATCAACTCATTCAAGCCAAGGATTGTTTACTCTAAACCTCAAACTTCCTGGGAATAACCATAAACCTGACCAAATCCAAGTTGACCCCTGTGCAGAATCTAGAGTTTATAGGAACTCAGCTGAATACCATACACCAAGTGACTTCTCTTCCTGTGTACTGAGTCACATCATTGAGAACTTTCCTTTAAGTATAATACACTTTATTAATCCAGTACTAGACTTACTATCCCATCCATCTCCTCCTGCGAAGTTGAAGTTGAAGGCTCTTAGATCAATGTCAGCCACCATTATCTAGTCCTCTTAGCCAGGTTCTTCATGTGAATACTCCAGTGAACCCTAGCACTGCAGTGGTCATTCCTTTACCAGTCTCTGTCTGTTCCCATAAGACTCACAACAATCTGCAAATGTCATATCCAGTGGTGGATACAGCCAAAAGACCTGTTATTGGGAAAACCATTCTCTCCCCCCCAATTCACATTGACCATGGACACTTCCCAGATGGGGGGGCATTACAAAGGAAAGATGGTCCAAAGCAAGTGGTCCCCCTCAATGACCAAGCTGCATATCAATTTCTTGGAGATGAGAGTAGTCCTAATATCATTGTCAGCCTTTCAGGATACTCTTCCTCTGAGTACAATGGTTATTCATACAGACAACATGTCAGTAGTCTGGTACATCAACAAATAAGGAAGAACCCAATCAGGCCATGAGAGTCTGGGAATGGGTGATCTCTTCAGACTGCTTTCTAGTTGCAGCACATATACCAGGGAAACCAACATGCTGGCAGACAGACTCAGCAGGTCCATTCTGATTCCTCATGAGTGGTCTCTCAATCAATCAGTAGTGAACAGAATTTTCAGCCATTGGAGCCAGACTTGCTGCAACCTATTTGCCTCTCCCCTCAACAAGAAGTGCAGCAAGTACTTTGCACTAATCCCCCCACAGGGGGAGTCACCAAGGGATGCTCTAGCTCATGACTGGCCCCCAGTCTACTTTATACTTATCCTCCTTTTCCTTTGAATCACAGATTTCCACAGAAAGCAAGCAGGCTAAAGAGCTCGGTCATCCTCATTTCCCCCTTCTGGCCTCATCAGGTGTGGTTCCCCTTCCTATGGTCTCATCTCAAATACCCTCCATGGATTCTGGAGCCCAAGCAGGATCTTCTGTCTCACTCATCAGAATCCCAGCATCCCAGTCTCTAGCCCTCAAACTGACCACATGGTTTCTCTAATTCCAGTGATATTAAGACAGTTCAGGCTTGCATTACCAGTACATAACATTATTTTAGCTTCCAAGAAGTCTTCCATTAAGAAAGTATACAGATGTAAGTAGAAAAGGTTTTCTGTATGGACTTCCAAAGAGAACATTGAACCCCTTTCAGCCCCTATTCCAGTCATCCTTCTTTTTCTCGGTACTATTTTCAGAGAAGGAGTTATTTTTTAACAATAAATTGCAATTAGCTGCAATATCCAATTTTCATACAGGGAATGAGCTTTATTCTCTGTCTGCTTCTGGACTATGTAAGGCATTTATGAAAGGAATTTTCCTTTTTAGACCGCCCATAAGGGATCCTTACCATCCTTGGGATCTCACAATAATTCTCCAAGGGTTGACTCAAAAGCCCTTTGAACCAGCAAACAGTTGTTATTTGAAATATCTGTCTTGGAAAATAATCCTATTGGCAGCCATTACGTCAGCAAAGCGAATTTCAGAAATTACAGGCCTTGTTAGCAAAGCCTCCTTATATCATCTTTCATAAGGATAGAGTATCATTATGAACAAATCCTTCCTTTATGCCCAAGGTAGCTACTGAATCTAAAATGAACCAGTCCATTCAACTCCCAGAGTTTTTTCCCAATTTTTCTAACAAGGGTCAATACATGCTTCATCTTCTTGGTGTTCATAGACAATTACGTTTCTATCTTCACAGAAGGAAACAGCATAGGAAATCTAACCAGCTTTGGCCTTTTCTCCCAATTGCCGGGATCTAGTGGTTTCTAAAATTACTCTGGTTGAATGGATTACAAGTTGTATTTCACTGATTTACAATCAAAAAGGTTTGGAATTGCCTCATATTCCTAGAGCCCATTCTACTAGATCTACAGCAACCTCAGCTGCCTTTTCTGCCAGAGCTTCAATCGATGATATTTGTGCTGCAGCTACATGGTTAAGGACTCATACTTTTTTCACACACTACAAATTGAACATTATCTCTAGAAACAGAGCTTCCTTTGATTCGACAGTGCTCCGGCATGTCCTTCCATAAAGGCCACCCAAGGGTTATGTAGCTGGGGACTCTAACCCATAAGTGAGGAAGAATGAAAAGGACAACATCAGATTTAGAGTTATACACTTACCATAGCATGGCATCTGTATTGTCCATCTTCATTCTTCCTCACTTAACCCTCCCATCCATCCCCCGACCAATACCCCTAGAAGGACTTCTAGATGTCATAGGACCCTTAGGTTCCTAGTTTGATCCTCATCAGGATTTGCTTATTAGGGCCCTCTGTAGATTTTATGAATGACTGAGAAATAGGGCAGGAAACTTGATCTGAGGAACTGAGATTGGACTAGGGCATTATGGGTAAAGGGAGGAGCATGAGGCTTGGATCCAAAGTGTTGTAGAAAGCGGCCGAGTCAGATCAAAGGATTGGATCCTAGATCCATAGGTGAGGGAGAATGAAAACGGACAACACAGATGCCAAGTTACTCTAAGTACGTAACTTCCAATCCAGCTATTTGAATACTTGCACCCTAAAAATGCTCATGTTTCTTATTCTTATAACCTCTCACTATATTCCCAATTGTATGATATGTATAAAGTTTTCTTGCTTGACCTTACAAACTGCATCTGTGTGATATTTCTCAAGGAAACTGTGACAAGTATTAATTTTGTTGCCTTCCTTAGTACCGAGTCCACATCTTTCATATTTCTACTTTTGTAGACTGTTATATGCCAATATACTCTCTTTTATTTGCATAGCTTTTACAGTTATAGTAACTGCTTTTCCTACTAAAGTAAGCTGTAAGGAATTTTCAAATGTTATATTAATGTATTTATCATTTATTCTACCCACAATACATGTCTCAAAACATACTGTAATGTCTCCCCATAATCATAATCGTAAAACAGCTGTAACAACTCTGTCACAAACTGCAATCATAGATTCTACAAACTATCTTGTGATAGAATCACAGTTGAATCTTGTTATATTCTCACAAGCTTTAGGATTGCTTATCTTTATTATGTGTATGATTATATCATTAAATATTGAACACTTCAAAGAGCAAATGAAAAAATGATTTGATTTTAATAACTCTTGACAAAGAACATTCACCCTTCTGAGCATTCACTCATAAACTGTGCCTACATATATCTATATCTATATATACAGTCGATATAAAAAGTTTACACACCCCTGTTAAAATGCCAGTTTTTTGTGATATAAAAAATGAGACCACAATAAATGATTTCAGAACTTTTCACACCTTTAATGTGACCTATAACCTGTACAATTCAATTGAAAAACAAACAAATCTGTTGGGGAGGAATATAAAAAATTAAAAAAAAAACAAATCCGTTAGGGGAAAAAATTTAAAAATAAGTGGTTTTAGGGAAATTATTGACCTGTCTTTATGGCAGAACTACATGTTTTACAATTTTAAAGCTGTAAATGTTTCATGGTCCTTTACTTTTTAGTGCAAACTTGTGGTATGTACTCAAATAAAGCTCCATGCATTACAAAAAATTATGCTTCTATCTCCAATCATAACCAGCTTATTATGAGTTCTCTACATGGATGTCATGATTCACCTCCCAAGCTTTGCTTTACTCCAGTCTCAAAGAGAATTTCTTGGCATCCATGCTTTAGACACAAACAAGCTTGTTCTGATCCTAGACCCAATCATAATCCTCTATGTTGTTATTATTACAGTTGTTATTTTGAAGTACTGTGAAACATCTTATAGTTATAGAAAAAGAAAACAGGCAAAACGTGATTTTCTTTGTTGTGTAAATATTTGGGATAAACACACACACACACGTATTTCATGTTCAATAATTTATGTATATATCTGTTCCTATATCTATAGAGCTGTAGCTACATCTCTTTCTCTGTCTCTTTCTCTCTCACACACTGTGGTTGTATGAAATATGTGTGAAAAGTAAGCTGAGAGAATAAGATTTGGTAATGGTAACTGTACAAATGAGGATAAGAGTGAATGGGGTAAGTTTGGGTGAAGATAAGCAAAGAGAATGCATAAAGTGCATGTGTGTGTGTGTGTGTGTGTGTGTGTGTGTGTGTGTGTGTGTGTGTGTGTGTGTGTGTGTGTGTGTGCATGTGTGTGTGAGTGTGAGTGTGAATCTTGTGCAGTGGTACTGTTAGGGAAAGTGTTTTTGTTATGGTAATGTGTAGGGCTGGTTGCCCGTTCAATTCTCAGTTAGAGCGTCTTCTGTGTGGCGACATGCGTGAATGGGCGTTCCTTTGTTGAAGGTTGTGCGTTAGGCCTGGCAAGCCAGCACGTCAAAAATCTACTGCCAATCATTAGCAGACCGGAGTTCCACTGTGGCGACCCCTAACTGGGAAAAGCCGAAAAAAACAAACAAACAATGTGTAGGGCTGGTGTTAGGGGCAATGGTAGGGTTACAGTTAGCAAACATGAGGAAGGATGGACATGGGCAAGAAAGGTGCTTAACAAAGTTTTGTTAAGCTCATTTCAGCTCTATTAAATTCTAGTCCAGCATTAAGGCATAACAGCAGCCATCGCAGATCAGTGCACTAAGCAGTTTCACAATTTTAAGCTGTTAAATACTTTGCTGTCACACAAAAGCAAACGTGGTGGAATAAAATGTCAAACCTCTTTTAAAGCTATTCATTCATCAGACACTTTGCTTCTGTATAGTGTCTGTGTGGCTTCGTTAAGTGCTTCACAGATTTCAAAGCTGTAAAACACTTTGTGCTCATACCTTTTTTCTACAACTGGTAATATCTGGAGCAGATAAAGCTACGTCTACTACAAGGAATTAAGATCAGGACTCTCAGATCAATATGACTTCTCACTATGTATTCTTGAAATAGATGGCATGATACTCTGCTCCACACTCAAGGTGTCTTTCTTGACATCCTTGCATAAAACTTATAAGTTTGTTAAGATCAGAGACCTGATCACAATCTTGTGTAATATGTTCAAGACATGAATGTCAATAAATTCATCATGAGAGCTGAGCGAAATGAAGCTTGACATGTGAATCTTGACATCCATGTAGAGAACACATAACAAGTGTGTTATGGTTGTAGAAGAAATCCTACTTCTTGATAGAACATGGGGCTTTGTCTGTTTCAAGTTCTATCAGCTGTAATAAAAGGAAAACTGCAGGAGCAGTAGGAACATGCGCTGTTTTTACAACGTTGAGAGCACAAAACACTTAGCACTGCCACATAGACAGAGGGCTAAAGTGAAGTAACCCTCTGCTGGTTATGTGGCTTTAAAAGCTGTTAGACGTTTCTCCCTGGCATACTTTTTGTGACAGTGAAGTGTTCTGCAGCCTTTAAAGCTGCTTTGCCTTTTCTCTGTGGTGGACAGAACTGACGACTATTCTGCTCTAGTGCAAGACTAGAGCATAGACACACTCAGAGGTGCTTAGCAAAATTTTGCTAACGCTTGCCTTATGACAGAAGGGTGCTTAATACATTTGTCTTTTCTCCAAATTTGGGGTGTAATTGTTACATTCTACTTGCTGCAGTAAGAATAATATGATATTACAACAGCCTAATATGTTCATGTCTGGAATGTGGATTACAAGATGGCATACAAAACTAGAGTGTAAAGGATACAAATGAATTTCATAAAACATATTCAGGGTCTGTGAGATGTGACATATGCAGAAAATGGAAATTACTGGGCAATACAGTCTAGGTTTCAGGAAGTAAGGGAAACCTCATGTTTGTTCTTGATAACTAAGGTTAGTATCTTACATGAATATCTGTGACTAAATGGTCCCCCAGACTCTAAAAGATTAAGTAGGGTTAAGGTTAGACCAAGGTGAACCACAGAACTCAGTTTTATTTATTTGTTTTTCATTTTGAAAAGGATAGTTAGTTTATGGAACAGAATTCCAAACAAAAAAAATGTTAAAATAAAAAGGTTTAAGAGAACATGCGATGCATATACAGAGTGGAGATGTTGTGAACTTTTGTAATGCTAGTAGGCCTTGTAAACTTATGTTCTTGTTTATAGACTACAAAACATATACATACATATGCCCACATGCACATCTCTGTAAGACTAGTCTTCATGGACATCTTAGCTAAAGAAAAGGTTGAAAGCTAAGTTCTCCATCTACTATTTTATTGATGGCTTACTATGATCACTTTCTCTGCTGTTGAACCAGTGAGACTGTACCATTGAATACAGACTCAGAAAGTCAGAAAAGACGTTCTATGGCATTAATATTGTAACTATGGATCTTGACATAGGAAATTACTCTGAAAATCTCAACCCTTTTGATGAGGAACTTCCAAGGCAGAAAAGTGATATCATATATGTGATGAACATTCTAATCAGGACACACATTGGGCTATCCAGTTCTTCCTATGTATGTGCTGTGTACTTAATATAGCACATTACTTTTATGCAACATTTCATCTGCTTGTCAGTAAATATATAAAAAGAAAGTGCACAGGCTGTTCTTTTTATATACAACAGTTTACAGGGAAAGATGTTAAAGGAACAATTTTGTTTGTTAGGAGAATGGTGCATGTGGGTAAGCCAAGCTTTTTGACTAGCAAATAATCATCTATCATTTGTGTACTAATATACAAACCAGATGTCATGAAGATAATGAATCACCTTTTGTTTTTATTGCCCATTGGAGGTTATTTATTGATTGCCTGACTGATTGTATTTAGAGCACTCTATAACTCATATAACCAGTCTCTTTTCCTAACTATAACTAGTATGACTCACCGTTACAGTGAAACCAGGAACCAAAACGATAATAACTGCAACACCAAGATGAACCAAACCAAGAATACAGTGCCACAAGAACTCCACCAGGATGGTGACACAAACGTTTATTAAGCAGTTTTGTTGGGTTATAGCAAAAGACTTATGCAGAATAATAAATAACCACATATACATCCATTAAATACAATCCCAAGATAAAAACACATGACCTGATCAACCAATAAAGTGCTCCAACCCATTAATTAACAACAGAATTTCCTAGTTTAAAAAACCTTAATGAAAATTTATTTTATAAAAGGCACAAATATATACAACTGAAGAAACATTAAACAAATATAAAATTAATAAACTTTGTGAATGTTTATTACCCTTAGGTTGCAAAACTAAACAACATATGAATGCAACCTAAGGAAACTACCAGTACTGATGTTGTCAAATCAATAAAGTCTGTTGTTAATGTCCTTCTGGCAAGCTGGGTTTCATGCCAAAGATAGTTTTCAAAAAAGGTTCTAGTATAAAGCACCTCCTTGAAAGTGAGAGTGATAATCACAGCAGTTTTGCCAGTTTTGGGACCAGAAAATGTGGCTGTTGTTCACAGTGTCATCTGGTTTTGAATTGTGACCATATTAAAATCAACCACATCCCTATTAAACCGAATGGGAAATTTTCCTGTAAGTCTGTAGGGATAGTTTATGCTGCCCTATGTCAACACTGTAATTGCTTCTACATTGGTAAAACTAAAAGGAGGTTTAGGGACCGAATCTATGAACATTACAGGGACATAAAAAATGGTAATAGAAACAATGCTTTATATAAGCACATTGAAAAACACTCGTCACATTGTTTTCTTTTTTTTAGTTGTTGAAGGGGTTAAGAAAGATCCCAGGGGAGGCCCTTGGGAAGATTACTTAGAGTTTCGGGAACTCTGCTGGCAGATTAAATTGAAAGCTTGTGTCCCCCCAGGACTTAATGACAACATCAGTATTGGTAGTTTCCTTAGGTTGCGTTCATATGTTGTGTAGTTTTGCAACCTAAGTGTAGTAAACATTCACAAAGTTTATTGATTTATATTTGTTTAATGTTTCTTCAGTTGTTGTTTATATTTGTGCCTTTTATAAAAGAAAATTTCATTAAGTTTTTTAAACTAGAAACGTTTGTTGTTAATTAATGGGTTGGAACATTTATTGGTTGATCAAGTCATATGTTTTTATCCTGGGATTGTATTTAATGGATGTATATGTGGTTATTTATTATTCTGAAGAAGTCTTTTGATAAAACCCAATGAAAGCGCTTAATAAACATTTGTATTACCATCCTAGTGGAGTTATTATGGCACTGTATTCTTAGTTTGGTTCATCTTGGTGTCACCCCTACATTGCCTCCTCTCATATTTGTTGTTTTTTTTTTAAAAACAATTTTATTGATTTTCACACATTAACAAATGATCATATTAGTTTTAACATACAATTGAGAAAAGTATTTGTAAATAAATCAATAAAATAACTGAAGTATTTACAAGAACATCCACTTTTATAAACATTCATTTGTAAATAAACTGATTAATATATCCAGAAACAATTTATTCTTTTTTTAACAAATTCTGTAAACTCACCCACATGTTATATGCATATGTTTTCCTAAATGTTCGTGATTTGATAGTTAGAAGTTTTAAATGACATAGATCAGTAATACCATTTTTAAACTCTGTAAAAGATGGAAGGGATTCAGAAATCCAATTTCTGGTAATGATCTTTCTGGGTACTGCTAGTATTGACTACAGTAAAGGAAGTTTTATTTTTTTAACACATGTAGGAATTGATGTATTAAAGAGAACCATAGATCGATTTATGGTAAAACAGTCTGTGAATAATGCTTGTAACAAGTTATTAATATTCTCCCAATAAACTTTCAGTTCAGAGCAATCATAAAACATATGTGTCCATCCTACATTTGACTCTAATTTATACCTCTTACATAAGTTGTATTTTTTATTGATTTTATTCATAATTTGTAGTGTATAAAATTATCTATACATAAGCCTCCAAGTGTATAACTTCCACTTAAGAGTAGATGTTGTTTTACCAGCTGATTCCAGGAAATATATTTTATCTTGTTTTTTAGGTATTTTGTTGTTGATTATGTATTAATATTTCCAAAAGCTTTCTGGACAACTATAAGTTTCTTCTCTTCTGATCCTATAAATATAAGAAATTTTACCTTTGTGAGAGGATTTGCATTGTATATTCAATCCTAGATAGTCTATCAAAATAGAAGTTTTCCTTCTTATTGCAGGAGACATTCTGTCAAGTTTGTTTAATAAGAACTGTCTAAAGGTTTGCATATCTAGACAAATAGACTTATCTAATTCAAATTATTGTGTGAGTGAGTGTAAAGTTTTAACTTTCCTATCAGACATCATATGAAACCAAAAATGTTATTCTTTTTGTTTAAGTAATAAGTTTTTATTTGGATCAGATGATATTATGATTATATCTTATGACAACGCTATGGAAAATATCAAAAAGAACCTTTCATTTTAAATAGGGTGTTTACATATAAAGTTCCTAAAAGTTATTAGAATATTAGAAATGTAATTTGTTGAGTGTTTTGGTGTAACATAAGTAGTGAAGTAATCTTTTATAATCCATATCATAGGATTATTTAATAAATCTGTTTTGTAAGCCTGTGGTTTTATAATGAAGTCTGCACTTATTATTTCCCAATAAATTTTCCATTTGGCTGAATAAGATGAGTCCACTAACTCAGATATAGTCTTGATTATGGAAGAAATTGAATATAAGCCTAGGTCTGGGAGGGCTAATCCCCCTTTGGTCCAACTGTTTACATGATATTTAAAAGCTTTCCTTGGTTTTTTGGGGGCCCAAAAAATCTTAATAACATTGAGTTTATTTTTAATTAAAGTTTTAGAAGGTAATAATAAAATACATTGAATAATGTAGAGAATCTTGGGAAGAATTATTATTTTAATTATTGTTAATCTTTCTTCCATTGTAAAAATATATTGTGTTCCAGCTGGTTCTAAGTGTTTGCATATTTTCAAAACATTTATTATAATTTAAATGGATTATAGTCTTGATATCTTTGGCTAGAAGGATTCCTAAATATGTAATTTGATCAGTGAGAGATTCATTTTTATAATATTTTCGTTTTAGTTTGTTTTTACTTGAATATATGGGAAGAATTATGTTTTATCATCATTGAGAATTAATCCTGGCATTTTTTGAAATCCATCCATAGAATCAAATAGAGATGCAATGGAAGAATCATTCCCTTTTGATGTTATAAAGACATCATCAGCAAAGAGCTGAATTTTAGATGAAGTTTCTGTATTAATATTTAATCCTTCTATATTTTAATTTCTTCTTATTTCATTAGCCCAGGGTTCCATTACAAGGGTAAATATTAAAGGGGGTCTATATCAAAACATTGAAGTTTTAAAACTTCAAATGTTCTAATATCGACCCGTTTTGAGTGAATGCTAAAAATACCAAAGCTGCAGAGCACCAAATTTGGTTGGCCAGCTCTGTGGCTTTGCTATTTTCAGTGCTGTGGTGGAAATTTATGGGTCGGGTTCAGGTAAGTGTGCGATTGTATGGTTGTTAGGATTAGGGCGCGGGTTAGGTGAGTTAGGGTTGGGGCGCAGGTTAGGTGAGTTAGGGTTAGGGTGTGGGTTAGGTGAAGTAGGGTTAGGGGTGGGTTAAGTGAGTTAGGGTTAGGGCGCAGGTTAGGTTAGTGCACAATAGTGACGGACCTCAAGGTTAGGGTTTGGGTTAAGGTAAGTGGATAGATAGTGTATGTATAGTTTAGTGTAGGGTTAGTTGTAGGATTATAAGTGTATGTGTGTGTATTGATGTTTTTTAGGTGTGCTTATGTTGTGTGTATGTGTTTCAGAATATCAATTTTTTTCCCAAGGAAAAAATTTGCTGTTCTGAATGTTCGATATTATGTGGTTTCGATATTTTAGGTTAGATGAAATAGCATTCGCTATTTTCATCTTTAGATAACATGATATAAATGCATTAAAGGAGATTGTGGGCAACCTTATTTAGTTCCTTTAAAAATTGGGATATTTTGTGAAATAGATGTACCAATTTTAATATATGCTAATGTCCCTTTATATAAGTGTTCTATTAGGTTTACAAAGTTTCTTGAGAAATGTAGGCATTCAAGTAAAATAAACAAGTAATCCCAGTTTGCCAAATCAAATGCAGAGTTTATATCTAAGCTTATTAATGTCAGGTCTCTTTTCTTCTTTTCAAAATAGTCTATTAATGCTGAGGTTCTTTTAATGCTGTCAGATGTATTTCTGTTAACAATAAAGACTGTTTAATCTTCTTGTATTAAATGTGGAAGACATTTTTGCAATCTTCAGCATGGATATTCATAAAAATTTTATAGCTGATGTTCAGTAATGAGATAGGTCTATATGAGGAGCAATTCTTTGGGTCTTTATTGGATTTCAGACTAGGTAAAATAAATGTATATTTCTAAGATGTATGGATTTTATAATCATTCTGGGCCATTAAGAATACATTTTGAAGTAAAGTCAGAGCTCTTTGGGGCATTATTTTATAGATTTCTGGTATGATACTATCATTGCCTGGTGCTTTATTTGGTTTAAGTTTTTTGATTTGAGTGTGAATATCTGAGAGAGTTATAGGTTTATCTATAAAATCAGTTTGCTATTTGTTAAGCTTTTTATTAATATTTTTACTAATAACTTCTTTTATGTTATCTTTTGGCTCCATTTTGATTGTATTTTGATTAATTTTAAGAAAGTGGTCTCTAAATTCATCTATGTCATTTAAATTCAAAACTTTATTTTTTTTAATAGAATAGATCTCTTTAATATGATTATGTTTATTAAGTCTTTTCGTTTTGTTTTTAAGATAATTTAAATGTTTAGGATTCATTGAGAAAAATAGAAATTTACATTTTTCCAGACAAATCCTAGTCTTATGATTTCATATTTCCTTGTATTCATTATTTAATTTATCAATTTCTCCCCTTACATCTCCATTGGTAAGTTTATCTTTGCTATTTAGTTTTAGCTTGTCTAATTTATTCTGTATCTTCTTTAAGTCTTTAACCCAAGATTTCCTTTTATAATTGTACCATCTGTTAATTTGTCCATATAAACATGCTTTTAGGGCATCCCATATGCATTTCTATAAAGTTTTGAGTCTCTTGGTCCAAGAATTCTTTGAACTCTTTCAATTGAGAAAGATAAGCTGGGATTCTTCTGAGTTGTACATTGAATGTTACATTGATAGAGAGTTCAAAAGTAATTGACTTAACATCAGACAGCAGGCAAGAGATAATCTTAGATTTGGTTAAGTCATTAACTATTTGATTAGATATCATAATTCTATCTATCTTAGAGTAGGATTTATGTCTATTTGATAAAAAAAGTATATTGTAATGATTTAGGGTTAGCTTGTTCATATATATCATATAAATTATATGAACTAATGATGTTAAGTGTTTGGCCTGAGAAGTTATTTTTCTATTTCCCAGAGCACTAGACTCATTTTCTTTTAGAATACAGTTAAAATCTCCTGCAATGGTGATATTTCCTTTTGATAGGAGAACTACTTAATTTAGATGTTGCTTTACTGTATTGATACCTATACCTAGCATCCAATATACAATGATCAATGTGAAAATTTTCCTATTGATTTCTACTATGGCTAAACAAAACATTGCCTTATCATCCTGATATGACTTTGTTATCTTAGGAGATGGTGGTGACTTATTCCAAAGGATGGCTACTCCTCTTTTTTTTTCTTGTAATGCTCTGAACTCGTTAAGACAATATATCTGTTAGTATTTATTGTATTTATATTTTCTTTTAACAAATGTGTTTCTTGTAAAAAGATCAAATTAGATTTGTGTAAAGTTAAATATCTGTATAAACTTCCTCTTTTACATGGATTATTTAAACCATTGATGTTAATTGAAATGCCTTTTAATGTAACCATTCTAAATATGTATGGGTGGTAGTTAAAAGATATATCATGTTGTTACCTAATAGGTTTCTTATAGTTTTCCCTCCTCCTCTCATATTTCTTGAGCTAACACAAATCTATTCTAATCTTTGTCAGATTAACAAGAGTTCCAAATCTCCCAGACTTGACTTTTTCAGAATCGACCATACTTATTTCATCAAAAAAGAGAAACCTACCAGAAACAGATTAACTGAATGTGGGATTCAAGTGTAAGTAACTTTTCTTTAAATTGGAAGCAATGATTGCAAAAAGATAGGGGCCAACCTCATGGTTATGTGAGCCTGCTTCCAACTTCCCCAGGAAATTAATGTGGACTCTCATTCTGGCCTACACTGTAGCATTCTCACCATGGTCGGGGAAAATGGGCTGGCTGCTGTCCTGGATGTGAATGAATGCATTAATTGGATTCCAGGAGAAGGAGCTTCAAGACTGTCAGAACATAGTACATGAAAAAAAAAATCAAGAACTGAGGCGGGGATATTGTCTTCATATGAATTTCTGTTTCAAAGCACTGGAAATCTGGCTAATACATTTTTGTCTGAGTATTAAGTTATCTAAAGGCAATATAGCAAGCTGCTACATATCTGAAACATTTGCTTTAATACCACTAAAAATAGCAATTCAGTTAATAAAAAATAAAATAATGTAAAATACCAACCCTTCACCAAGCTCTCTGATGTCTGAGCATTCAAAATCCCACTCAATGGATAGCTCATCTTGCTTCTCAGCTGGTTCTAGAAAAGCAATCTAACAAGTAAAATAAATTAACAGATGCCAACCTAGACTTCTCTTTGAAAAGAATTACATATATTTATTTGTTTGATGTTACATTCATTATTCTGGTTGTTTAAAAGAGGGAAAATTGTCAAAACACAATGCTAGGTAAGTAAACTAGTTTCTATATAATGTGGTATGCTTATATATATATATATATATATATATATATATTTTTTTTTTTTTTTTCATAAAATGTACCTGGAATCTACAGTTTTACCGAAAGGCTGGAAAGGACTAGATGAATAAACAAGTCTTTCCCTACTATGACAGTTTGTTTCTGTTGTATTTAAGAACAAACATATCTTAAAATTTAATTCCTGTCTTTCATACACATTACCAATATGCAGAAATACATACACCCTCTGTACATGTGCACATACACAAACATACATACATATATCTGTATACGGGTCCCCCTTACATGGTTGACATTTCAGAATGTCGGAGACCATATGGCTGAGACCATATGATCAACATTCGAAATGTCGACCATGTGGAACCGGCATTTGCAAACAGTGTGGAAGGTAAGATTTTTGTTATGTTTTTTTTTTTTTTTTTTTTGTATGGTCGACATTTCAAATGTTGATCATATGGTCTCAGCCACATGGTTTTTGACATTCTGAAATGTCAGCCAGATCAAGTAGACAGCTATATACACATACATACATACATGAGCAGTTTTTCATATAGTTTAATATGATATATGTAGACAAAGATTTTATAACTTTTTAAGTTTTAAAGGTCAATTTCTAAGCATATACATACACAAGCCATATGTGTATTGCACCATGCATACATGTAAATCTCAAATTTAAATCTTGGAATGGTGTTATTATTCACTGTGGTTGTTGTAAGTGACACTTATTCCATAGCATAATGTTTACAGATTTTGTAATTAGAATTATCACAAAGAAAACAGATATGCCACATATTCTGCTACTATGATGAAGTACAAAAAATCATTTTGCAACATTAGGAAAATGCATCATATCATTAAAAAACTATTGATCCCAAAACTATGTCAGTATCTTGATAACACATTAAGTGACTGCCCATTTTCAGAAGTAATGCCACCAAAACCACTGTCAGCAACTTTTTTTTTGTAGAGAACAAGCCCCCCTGTACTCCCATATAGGAAAATACCACCAAACCCCTTAAACTTATATGACACGTATCAAATTATATAAAATTACTTCAGGTCAGACAGCAGTAGAAAAAGGAGAAAACTCCACTATGACTGAAACTGATTTCAGCAAAATTTCTTTACGTGATCGGCACTCACTTTATGTGCTTTCAATCACTTGACAGGTTTCCAAATATTTTGACAAAGTTTATTAAATCTGTCACAATTTTACCTTTTCTATTCAGGCTGATCATAAGAAGACAAATAATATAAAGAAGCTAAGCATGTGAACATTTATTTCTCTTGAAGCTAATTTTGGTGCTAGTCTATTTACTCCAATGAAATAGTTATTTTCTATACCAGTGTGCAAAAGGTAGTATTGCTAAAAACTGATGGCAGGGGCCATGCCCTCAATATGGTATGGAGTTTAGTGTCCATACAAAAATATTTTGGAAAAGAATATTAAGATGTTTGCAAGAAAATGAAAAGTATTTACAATATTCAGTGTATGAAAATAACCATTATTAGTTTATGCAAATAAACTTTACAATCACTAACAGTAAGTAACAGCTGATGACCTAAAGTAACGGGAGCGGTTGCAGGAAGAAAAAAAATGGGTGTGGCTAATTGTGATGAAGTCAGGCAGTATTACAATAGGGTCAACATTAACCAAGGGTACAATTTTGGTCTTCCATTATTGCACATGCTAGCTAATCTTCCAGCAGTTGTTTTCTTCTTCAGAACATATCACAGCTAGTCTGAGGAAGAGACTCCATTTCTCAGAAAAAAACTTCTTATTCTCTTTATAGGTTCATAGGTCAGTATTAGGCTGTTATTCCAGTGGACCATTTGTAGCCCAGCCACATGATCTCACATTGAATTTACCAAGACCTGGATTACCCCTAACAAAATGAATTACATTGGACCTAGTTTCTATTTGTTTCAATAACTGCTTGAGGGGACCACACAGGGGATGTACTTACAGCTGTCAATCCAGTCATCCAGGTTATACTTAAAAAAAGGTAAGGGAGAAACTATGTTTACATCCAAGGGGAATCTATGCCATAAAACAGATATCCTCTGTGATATATCTGTAGCATGCCAGCAGGTCCTATTTATATTTCAGAGGAAGTTTAGATCTTTTAAGTGGGTATTTAGGGCAAGATTAAATTTGTGGATGTGTAGAGGGGTTGCATTGGACCAGATACTTCAGGGGCATGTATACTAGGCAGAGGTCTCCTCTCAAAAGTCAATAAGAAATGGAAAAGAGGAAAAGATCTTTGAAGTGGTCATGGTAGCTCAAGGAAGGCATAACCTTTGTTGCTGTGGACATGTGCTTTGATAAGTACATACCAAAGAAAGCACTATACTATATACTTATCCTGATAAGGGAAGAGTAAAGGGGGATGATGACCTCCTTAGATCTAAAATGTAAATTCTTGATGATTAGTCTAGCTAGATAAATGGATTGAATAGCAACAGTAGTCACATGGTTTTCAAACAATCGTTTATTTTCAAAAAAGTACCCACATCACTAGTAACTGTGTCAGTTTATTGAGGGGGTCACCTATGTGATAGGATCATGGGTGTGTATGTTTGCCCAAGGATACAGTGCTGCATTTCTTAGCATTTAATTTGAGGCCATGGTCTAAGCATCACTTATTAGTGTGTGTTACGCCCTCCTGGAGAATCCAAAGGTTAACTGAGCTATTCATGATAGCTGCAGCTTTGCAATTATCAGTAAACTTTATCAGCATTAGACCCTTGGTGTCGGCATTGACATCAGAGAAGTAGATACCAAAGAGTAGAGGTACTAGCACAGATCCCTATGGGACACCACTGGTAGCTACTCTTATAAAAGAGAATGTGCCTCCAGTACTAAGAGACTGAGATATGTCTGTGAGCCAGTTTACAATCCAGTGGGTAACATAGGGGATTTACATTAAGCTAAATCAGCATATCAACAATGCCATAATTTAGAATGGTATCAAAGGATGTGGCCAAATCCAGGTATGAGGTATGAACTGATTTGCCTGAGTCTGATGCCTCAGTTACTTGCTCAAAAAATGTACACACATTTAGTAGGTAAGCTCCACCTTTAAAAGCACAAACTGGTCTTGGTCCAGGATTTGATATTTTTATTAACAGGCTTCACAATGATGCACTCCATTTTCTTACAAATAAGCGTGGTAAGGCTTATTGGTCTGTAGTTGCCTGGATCAGTAATGGCTCTCCCTCTATGGAGTAGGATGACTATAGCAGTTCTCTGTATCTCTGGCATGAGTCCATTGGAGAGGCTGAGATTCAACAGACTTTAATTTGAGGCTGCCGACAATGTTTGGTGCTGGCAAGAAGACAGCATGATACATTATCTGGACCAACAAGGTTAGTGTTCTTAGCTTTGGAGAGAACACTTGGGACTTGCTTAGACAAGAACAGGTGGTGACACAGTCATGCTAGTATGCTGTGGATAATTAGGGGGAGACAGGGATGTAAAATTTGTGCTAGGTAGTCAGGGGATGAGTATGTGATGTTATTTTGTATTAACTCTGGGAATTGTTTTTTTTTTTTTGTTTAAACCTCTTTTAAGTTACCACCTAAGACATAGAGAACAAACTATACTAACATGTTTTCAGTTACATACATTATACCTCACATATTTTCTTTTTTATAACTATCATTAGTGCAGCATTACATAAGTTGCTCAATTACTGCCTTCCCTTAAAGCTCATTCCTCCCCCTGAACATTATTTTGCACATATTGTTCCCACAGTTTCCATTTATTTCTGTGTAATATGTCCCTTCCCCTTTCTAAAGATCCTACTTACAGTTCTTTTATCTCTGTTACAACATTCAATACTTCAAATACAGTTGGTTTAGACTTTAATTTCCATTTTCTAGTAATTGCTTTTTGGCAGCCACCAGAATTAAACATAACAACGCCTTACTATATCCAGGTAATTCAGATCCTGTATACCAGCTCAAAATAATAATTTCCTTAGTTACACCCTTTTGCTCACCTAATATTTCTGACAGAATACTCTGTAGGGAATTTTTAAAATCTGCCAACCCATTACACTCCCAAAACATTTGTTTCCATTTACTTCTTTCTTCCCCATCACACCTCCAACATTTACCATCTATTTGAGGAAAAATTCTTTGAAGTCTGCTTGAGGTATACCTATGGAAACACTTCCAAGCAAAAGTCTTTAGCCTTCTAGCCTTTGCTGCATACTTGGAAGCCATACATATGTCTTCCCATTTTTCTCTTGTAAATTGATTGTCCAGTCTCTCTTCCCTGTCTTTTCTAATCTCCTCTGATCGATTCTTATAGTTATTGTGCAATATTTTACATGCCCTACTAATTATCCTTTTTTTAACACCAGCTTCAGTTCTAGATTCAACTAAAAACTCTACCAGAGCAGATCTTTCACTTAGGATTCCCCTATCCCTTTCTCTTTGCCTATACTCTGATATCAGTCCCTGGACAGGATATCCTTGGCTACCATAACAGAAACCTTTTAATCCATAGTCTTAAATATGTCATTTTATTATGTCCCTATAAATATGGCTATTGCTGAACCAATTCATATGTAGGTACTTAATGTAAGGCTATAGCCTGTGTTTTATCCTCATTAATTTTATATCCTGAAAAGACATGAAACTGCCTCAAAATGCTCCACAACACTGAAATGCCCTTTTCTGGATTTCTTAGGTACAAAGTAATATAACTCTGAGCATTACTGAGTATTGCTCATAAGGTTTCTGGCATAGCTGAAGAAAGCCTTATGGTTACCCTTGCCATGGGTAGTAATTCTCAATTCATACTTGCTTTTGCAGGATTTGATTTTGTTTCCAAGTTCCTTGTTGATATTTTTAAGTTCTTCTCTAGCTGAAGGGATTGTTAAGTTTGTTTTTATGGGCTATGAGTTTCTTACTTTTAATGTACAATTTGTTAATACTGGGATTCCACTAAATGGGATTGTTCTTGAAGTTTGCACTTATATGGGCAAAGGCCTCAATGCAAGTCTGGAGGTAGGTATGAGACTTAACTGTGAATAAAGAATGTTTGAAGTAGGATCTACAAGGTGGGGAGGGTGCTTGAATTTCATCAGGTTATTAGTTAGCTGGAGTAGACTTGCCTTGGAGCAGTCTTTGATGATGGAGGGATTTTAAGGCAACCCAGGTCTTACACTTAAAGTTCCTGTGTAATGATAGTAGCATTTTTTGGAGTTGCTGCCCTCACAGAGTGGTGCTTCTGTAGCAAAAAACAGAAGAGACTGTTAAAATGCTTTTGTTTTAAAAGCTTACATTTCCCTCAAAATCAGGGTTATCCCAGGGAAGTTGCGGAATGGCTGTATGCATCCCATCACCATACTTAGCATAGTGATGACTTGATGTCAGGAGTGCCAGTGGCTTTCCACTGACCCATGAGAATAATAATTAAAACAAAAAAAGGATAGAATAACACAAAGTCAGGAATGGTTACTCTGTTAGAATTAATATTTAATGCGTACACAAATTTGTGTGTACTCATTAAATATTGTCAAAGTGCTAATTCTGCCACCTTGCATTTTCTGATGTAGTCCCTAATCATGAGAAGTGTAAGAGCTCATGAAAAAAATACCAGTTTCCCAACTATACCCATTTAACCTTACAAACTATAGTACATAAATGGGTATAGCAGGGAAATCAGTATGTCCATAAGAACTTAAAAATAATATTTGCAGTTACGCTATAAAAGGCAAAAGTGGGGACAGGAAAGCTTCCACTCTGACTGGAAATCATAAAGAAACATCAATCACAGTCACACACCCAGAAGCATTAGAAAGTAGGATGTGACAGCACAGCACATTGCAAGTCCAATTTTCATATGAAATCACAATTTTATGTGAAAATGGAATTATTAGAGCCACTAGCCACCATCGGACTTCTCAATACAGTCAAAACTGACTGCAGGTTCTGCCTTCAGGTTTCTTCAGTGTTACATGATCTTTAAAGTGTTACTGCACTGTGGTCAGATTTCACCAGTGATTTGGTAACAATGGATGCTGAGAATAGGGGAACTATATTGGTGACAATCGTGCCCAATAATTTTGAGTTCCTTGTTGGGTTTTAGACTATTTGGTCTAAGAACCTGGCATTAATGAAATCCAGGAATTTTTTCTGCATACTTATTTGTGGTGGTATAGATCCCCCAGTTAATGGAGTCATAATTAAGGTCACCCAAGAGGATAGCATTGAGTTCTAAAGCGAGGAGATGTCAGTGTGTTTAGATATGCCTGTCTGCCAGATTCACAGAGGGGTGCATTAGTTGGCAGTGATGAGGTACTGGATTTTGTTTATCATAAGATGGATATGAAAGGAGTTCAGGGCCATTATCCTTATAAGTTTAGAAGTAAAATGTTTTTTAGGAACTTAGATACACCCCCCCAGCTTCACCCTCCAATTTGGTGTTAGGTCTAAAGGAGTGGTATGCATTAAAACCCTACACTTTGGGGGTTCTTTAATTTGAGGAGAATGACCTTGCCTAAAAAAAAGGCAAAATGAGGGAGATAAAAGTCTAGATGAATATACAGAAGCCATGAGGAGAGAGAGAGAGAGAGAGAGATAGATGCATGGCATCACTGGCAAAGTAGCTGAGGTTGTCAATCATCCCTCCCCCAGGCTCTTTTATATAGCATTGAGTCAACAACCTTAAAAATGGCAGGATACTATTCAATACTAATTTCACATCCATTTCAGATGCATATTCTAAGAGCTCTGTCATGTCCCTCCAAGGAGATGCATCTCATGTCATTCACTCCCATATGCACAATGGCCAGGTCATATACATACCTGAGGTGAAGAAATGTGAGGGCCCTAGTGACATTGAAAATCCTGGCACATGAGAGGCAGCAAGCCATCTCTCTGTCTTTGCACAGCGTGGTGAGTGGAGCATCTGTGTGTAATTGCAGAGTCACCTATGACCAGGATGTTGCCTGATGAACTAACTTGATCAATCATGCCTTAATGGCTTCTGCATGCTAGTTGGGTGACCCCTTTCTGTGGTAGTCTTTTCCTTGTTGCTATAGTGAGTTGTGTGCTGGTTTAGATCTGTTGATGATGGGTAGTGTGCAGGAGATAGATTTGTGGGTTTAGGCTGATGCCTAGACTTAGGAGGTCTAGGAGGCTTTGGACTGAGTTTTTTTTAATAGCATCAACATAAGACAGTTTTTGGCTTCAGTATGTAGATGTTTCATAGATGGGAATTAGACATTGTTAAGCTCAATGCATGCAACTGCTTGAGAAAAGAATGCTTCTTGTTTGGTTAAGAATGTACACCTCTCATAGACAGAGTCCTTTTGGATAAATTACTCATAGGAGTAAGAAGAAGGTATCCTTTCCACAACAGAAAAAGAGAGAATTCACTTTCATACACTACCCACTGTTGTATTACCACTACCATGGCACTGTACTCAGCAGGGTTTTGCATGGTAAATAGTGAAAAAGAAAATAAAAGTGCCAGTGGAAAAGAAGTGTAACCTGCAACCACAGTGCTTACAGCTACCTAGGACATGCAATAATTAATTCAATTCTCACTTAGCAATCACTCTATTCAAGATGGCTCCTGCATTCTGAAGCTTCTTAGGTTGTTCTCTAAGTACTGAAGTCATTTGAAGGTAGTGCGATGTAACTGTTTATACCATTCTTTGTGGCTTTGTGTCTGGCATGTATTTTCATTTTACTGTCAGATGGAATACACGTACAGATGTTGTAAATGCTAACATTAATGAGACAACAATGCTCATACTTAAACAGCAGCAGAACAGGTTGTGAGAATATTGCTAAATGAAACTTGCTTCATCCAGTAGTCCAGAGTTTCAGTGCTTCAGTGTCCATCTATACATGTCATATTCTGACCACACCACTTAAAGTGTTCTTGAGTCAGTCCATAAAACACAGCCTTGTGCTAGCTGGAATCTGAGTAAAATAAAGTAAAATTTGTGCTAATAACAACAGCAATGAAATTGTCCTCTGCTCCAAGGTCTGATGCTCTCATTTCCATTTGCACATTTTGCTGTGATCAAGTCCTTAAAAGATAGCACCAAGCTACACCTGAAAGTAAGTACAGCTACTATTAAGCAAGTGAACAAAAATACAGTTTATGAGCTAATAATAAATACAAAAGGCATCATCCTCTGAAATTCAGAGCTTGATTTACTCACTCTCCTAATTTGCTATACTCTGAGCAAGTTCATAGGTTCATAGGTGTATGCTAGTGGCCCTGGGGCCTTTACAAGCCCAGCCATGGGATTACCCTGGCATAGTGCCACCCGACCTTAGTTCTCTGTGCCTCTGTTGAGTAGAGCCACTGGAGTTATCCCTGGGGTGAATTTTCTGTTTCCCATCCACTCATCAAGATTTCCCTTGAAGAGGGTCAGTGAGGTGCTCTGCTTGACATGTATGGGAAGTCTGTTCCATTGGGATTTCTCTAGATGTAGCATTTCTAACAGAGCTGGGTCAGATATGGCTTTGTAAATCAAGCAGAGATCACCTCTAAGTAGGCAATATGAGACAGAGAATAGTTGGAGTTTTTTGAGTCTATCCATATAGGACAAGTGTTTAAGGCCTAGGATCCTCTTTGTGAGGTACTTTTGCGACCTCTCCAGTTGTTGCAGGTGTCTAGTGAGATACATACCAAATGGGGCATTGTACTCAATGACTGGCCTAATGAGGGAAGAGTAGAGGGAGACAATGACCTCTTTCTTCCTAGATGCAAAACCCTTAGTAATGAGATGTGCCACATAGAAGGACTGTCTGGCCACAGTGGTAATGTGGTGATCAAAAGAGAGGTTGCTGTCAACCTGTGTTCCCAGATATCTTATAACGCCTTCTGTGTTCAGTGAGCTACCATCAATGTGGTAATTCATGGGAACCGGGTTTTTCCCAAAGGGGATGATGACACATTTTTTGGCATTGAGCTTAAGGCCATGGTTCTGACACTAGTCGTTGGTCACAGTGAGGCCATTCTGTAGAATGTCAACATCGCTTGTGGAGTTAATAATAGCTCCCAGCTTGCAATCGTCTGCGAACTTTGTCAGCCAGAGTTCCTTCTTGTTGGCCGTGACTTAAGAGAAGTAGATACCAAAGAGGATAGGACCCAGAACCGAACCCTGTGGGACTCCACTCGTGACTAGTCACCAGTCTGACTTGGAGTCAGCTACTTTCACACTGTGGGTTCTATTTGTGAGCCAGTTTGCAACCCACCTAGTGATATAGGGGTTGACGCCAAGCTTAGTGAGTTTTTCTATGATTCCTGAGTGGGGAATAGTATCAAAAGCCTAGGCCAGATTAAGGTAGGCTGTATGAACCACCTTGCCTTCATCCACAGCTCTGGTGACTGACTCAAAAAGTTGACCAAGTTGATCAGGCATGATCTACCCTTCACAAAACCAAACTGTGTGTGATCCAGAGTTTAGAGATTCCGTATATCTTTGTTTATTAGGTCCATGATGATGCATTCCATAGCTTTGCATATCAGACTAATCAGGCTAATGGGGCGATAGTTCCCAGGGTCTGCAGTCACTCCTCCTTTGTGGAGAGGGATGGCTGTAGCAGTGCGCCATTTGGTAGGGACAAAGCCTGAGGTGAGGCTGTGATTGAACAGGGCACATAGGTGAGGTGTCAGTTCACTCTGTAGTTCATGTAGAACACAACTAGAGATATTGTCAGGTCCCATAGAAGCTGTATTCTTGGCCTTGGACAGTGCTGTTTAAACCTGTGCAGCAGTAATACTGGGTGCCTGGCAATCTGCTGGTATTGTGATTGGTCCTTTGGGGGGAGAGGGGTAAAGTTGGTACTGAATCTGTTGGCCAGTATACTGGCAGTATCTGTTGGCTCAGTATATGAGCTACCATTGTGCAGTAGCTCAGAGCAAATCTGGGTGTTGGTGGAGATTCTTTACATAATTATAGAAGGCCTTGTGGTTGTCTTTACTATCTGCTGCAATTCTGTTTTCATAGCTAACTTTAGAGGATTTGATGAGGGATCTTAACTTTTTGTTGAGGCTGATAAGGGAGTTTTTCCAGTCTTGGGACTTCACCTTATTCCACATCAGTTTCCTCCTTCTGTTGCAGAGTTTGTTGATGGCAGGGGACCTCCAGATTGGCTTCTTTTTTGGAGGAGAGTGTCTTGGTTCTGTTGGGTATGGCGAGATCCATGCATTTGTGTATGTGTTCATACAGTGCATTGGTATATGATTCTGTGGTCATGCAACTATTCTCCATTTGCATGGGTGCCATGAAGTTAGTCACCTTGTTTTTTGGAGCCCAAAGTAAGCTTTGGAGAAGATTTTCATGGTGGCTACCTTTGTGTGGGGGGTGGATTTCCATGGTGATTAGTTTGTGTTTGGATCTAACCAGGGAGGAGCTGACTATTGGTGTAGAGCAATGGTCACTCATGTTAGTAATGACCAGGTCAAGGATGTTGATATCTCTAGTGGGGGTAAGAACAAGCTGTTCCAGGGCATTGGAATTAATGAATTCCTGGAAACGTTGGGCAAGTGTATTGGTACATGAGTAGTTTTCCCAGTTAATGGAGGGGTAGTTGAAGTCACCCAGTATGAGAGTGTTAGATTGGACCCTAATATTCTCCAGGGTGCTTAGGAACATGGAGTGTGAGTCTTGGGACATGGTTGGGGACCTATAGAAGGCTACAACCTGAATTGCTGTCTTATCCAATGTTAGCTGCACCTGAAGTATCTCTGATGCATTATGTTGGGCTACCAGTCTGGAGGTGTGCGCATCCTTTGAGTATGGAAACACCACCCCCTTTGGAGCTTCGGTCTAAGTTCTGAGGCCAAAAGGTGTGGAATGAGTTATAGCCTGGTAGTGCGGGGGTGCTTTCTGTTGCCTTGAACCAGGTCTGTGTTACAGCACAAATGTTGATGTACTCCATTTTAAGGAATGCTTCGAGCAAGTGCATTTTCATATTTAGACTTCTAGCATTAAGCAGCAAATGAACAATTCTCCTGGCTTCCCATCCCCCCCCCCCAAAAAAAAAGCCATTTGTCATGTATAATAAGCAAATAAAGCATCACAAAGAAATGTATCTGCTGCCATCTGCATCAAGCTTTGTCGTGTAGTCCATAGTCTGATTCTTTAAACCTGCTTTTGTGTTCTGAGTAGAGTCATGCATGATGCTGGATGCATTGTCAGACACTTTGCTCTTCACTGTACATCAGCACCTTTACATTGAGCAATGTTACTAAAATTACTACATAATGTAGCACAAAACAGCCTACATTCAGCAATACACCAGCAACAGAACATTCATGTAAAGGCTTCACTTGCCATAAATTCCTGTGATATTCCTCCAGCTTTCATATTTCTAATTTAAAAAAGGAATGTTGTCCTACAGTCTGACTGGCAGTGATACAGCAGAACATTACACTTTCCAAGACATCACAACCAACAATGAAATCTTATTTAATTAAAAAAAAAGTTTAAAAAAGTGGTTCTCCAACACTAGCACTTTCTAAGTTCAGTTGCAATGTGTTTTTTAACATCTTATTTTTAGACTGCCTCAACAACCGTTCACCTGGTACAGCCACAGCCAATGGGAATCAGCAGCTTGCTGCTTCATATAGCCTTACCATCCCTAAGACGCCCAAATGAAGTGTTGCTTTTAGTTCCACCCCCCCCCCCAAAAAAATGACAAGAGGATCTGTAATATGGACTAATCTCCTTATTGTCAATGGAGGAGGTTGCCAAAATGTTGGTTTGATTTAATTTAAGCTAAATTGATTTTTTAATATAAATTGAAATTCCACATGTACAGTATGCTACAGCATGAGTTCTCTGTCCCCTGAATGGGAATGTTTGGTATTTTTCAGAAATGATTAAAACAAAAACAACTTTAAGAAACTATCTTCCTTTGGAGGGTCTGCAGCCCAGTAAAGCAAATCACCACTGTCATCAATTGTAATTTGAAGTAATTCAAAACGTGCAGTGGCAGATGGCTTGTGTATCCGTGTGCAAAAATAAATCTGGCCAACAGAATTAATTAATTTTATGAGAAGGGGAGTGCACAATAAAATAAAATGTGCACACATTGTCTTTCTTACAGACTTTGGATACTGGATAACTGGTCACCTATGATTGCCTGGAGTAGGGGAATTAATACTAGGGAAATAGATTTCATTGCATTGCTTTAACCTGAGAATTTGGAATGAAGAGTCAGTTTTCATTCTGAGAGGGTTTGAAGGGAAATACACAATCTGATGTTGTCATTTTCATTAATTCCTCAACTGTTGGATTCAGATCCAAACCTCGAATCCAACTAGGCCGCTTCTTCCAGATCATAAAACACTGAAACTCTTGAGCTCCTCCCTTTACCCATAATGCCCTAGTCACCTTACATACCTCAGATCTTGTTTGCCCCCTTAGCATTCGGACATAGGTTGCAAAACTCTTAAATGAACAGTCTTTTGTGAGTGTCAAAATACATTAGTTATTTTAACTTTAGTCCCTTTAGCTTTTATAATATCTTTAAAGTTTTCATTTTATATCTTTAGTGTTTTTCTACTTTTTCTTTACTCTTTAGAGTAGTTTTTAATACCATTTTTAGTATTTTCTCCCCTTTCAGTACTTTAAGTGCTCTCTTTTTTACCATTGTTGGTAAATACCCTTCTTTCCCTTTCACCTTAAAAAAAATAAATATATATGTATGTGTATATGTATGTGTATATATATATATATATATATATATATATATATATATATATATATATATATATATATAAAACTAGGTATATATTTATGATAATTTTCCTTTCTCTTTTCTAAGATGTCTGAAAAACTGTCAGGATTTAAAAAGTGTGTGGCCTGCATCCACAATATTCCAAATTCAGTTGCACATTCAAAGTGTGTGCATTATTTGGAACCTTTACATTTGGATGCCAACTGTGACATTTGCAATGGTTTTAATTCCTGTGCACTTATTGATCGAAAGAGCAAGTTGATTCTTAGGGATTTACTACCCTCAAAACCTGCTTCAGTGGACATCTACAACAACTGGAAAGGCCGCAAAAATACCTCACAAAGAGGATTACTGGCCTCAAACAGATGCCTTACGCAGACCGTCTCAATAAACTCCAGCTTTACTCCGTCGCATATCGCCCACTCAGAGGCGATCTCTGGCTAACATACAAAGCTATGTCAAACCCAGAGCTGTTGGACATGCTCCACTTAAAGAAATCCCAATCCCTCCGAGCTACATGCTCTAGGGTCCTAAATCTTGTCACCACAATAAACAGAACATGCTGGAGGGATAGATTCCTGTCCCAGAGACTTCCCATACTCTGGAACAGACTACCTATCTTTCTCAAACAGAGCTCCTCATTAACACTATTCAAGAAAAATCTTGATGATTGGATGGGGTAATAGGAAATTCACCCCGGGGATCACTTCTGTGGTTCTGCTTGACAGGGGCACAGGAAAATAATTTTCTTGGGTGGCGAAAGCCAGGGTACCTTTTTGGCTAGGCTTGTATAGGCCCTAGGGCCAATAGCCTAGTACCTACCTATGAACCTATGAAGCTATGGGGGTCATACCCCCAAAAAGTCTGATAAAAAGGAGACCTGCATTCTAAAGAATCCTGTCAAAGATCTCGTGATCTGACTACTGCTTCGACCTTGGCTCTAACCACCAAGCCTCCTCTCAAGCAAGCAAAAAGTCAGATCTGACTGTTTTGGGTCTGAAGCCTAGACCTGAGACGTCATCTAGCATCCACTTATCTGAGCTTCTGCCAGAGCTGATCACCTCTCAAATCCCATCGTCCCTTTTGATGTCTCCATGACACCACTCCAGACCTTCATCTATAGCCTCATCCACTCTGTCTTCGAGAAGCCTGTTCAAAGCAGACATCCGCAGGATGATAAAGAAGTTTCTCAGGACACAGATAAAGATGGGAGTTCTTCTGGCTACAACTCCATTGGGTCCGGAGACCTTTGTCAGTACTACATCTCCATTATTAGCTCCTTCTTCAATCTGTCCTTCAGTTTTGGAGCCCTCAGATCCAAAAGTCCTGGAGTTGCCTACATCAGATCTGAAAATGTTAGTGTCTTTGACTCCAATAGTGTCTGTGAGCGGTCCAATGTTGAGTGCTTCCAAGCCAGACAACTCTCAAAGCCATAGCGTCAGTGCTGGCTCTGAGGTGTTGGATTCAACTCTGAAGTTGTCAGAGCAGTGTCTACCACCTTGGCGGCTTCAGCACTAGACAGCTCAGCTCCTGCCTTGATTAGTTTGCCTGTGGCGGGAACTGATGATCCATAAGCCCGCCTTATTGGATATGTCAGTTTCTTCTTTTCCCAGGTGTTCTGTTTTTGAGGTAGTGCAGAGGGCCTTCTCTCTTTCCAAAGTTCAGATATCTCTACTCTCCTCTGCTCTGACTTCCTAACCTCATTCATTTCTGTGTCCAGAGTCTCATTCATCCATTCCACTGGGAGAGCCAGCCCAAACCAGTCTCCAGACTACCTAGCAGGGGATAGTTATCTCTTTTTATACCTCTTTGGAGAATCCCACTGACGAAGTTCCTTGGAAGAGGAAGTGCAAAAGGAGGCACTTAGAATCTCCACAAGAGTCTGTCACTGGGGACACCACCTTTGATGAAGGGGAAGGGTCCTCCAGATTATGCCCAATTATGTCTAATTCTGAGACATCTTAGAACTCTAAAAGGAAAAAGGTGGTTGGTCCCCTGGTAACACTTTCCAAGACAAGTTGGTGTTAATGGAGGCCTTCGTTGCTGGCCCATCTACCTCTTGGGTGAATCTGCCCATTGATGAACTCATTGATGTAGTTTCTCAATGGGTGTGGAAGGAGTCTGGCACAATACAGCCAATTTTCAAGAGACCAGATAGGATCCTGGTACCACCTAAGGATAGACCACACTAGAGGAAAGGAGTACCCATTGATGCCATGGTGTAGTGGCAGTCACTAAAAAGGAACTATCAGAACAAAGTTCCTATGTCCACCCCCCAACAGGGAGCCAAGGGCACTAGACAGGTTTGGGAAGTATCTCTATGCTTCAGCGCCTTTCATTCTTAGATCATTGAATTATTTGGCACATTTTACAAGACTCCAGAAGGATTTGATTAAGGCATTTTCAAAATCCCTCTCTTGGACCATATCCTCCAAGGTACAGAGTACTGTTGCCTCGCAGATGGCTATTCTGCAATCTATTTCAAATTTGTCCATGAGATTTATCTCCCATGCAGCTGAAGGCACCTCATGGACGGCAGATTCAGGCATTTCCATCAGGAGACATGCCCGGATGCACTTACATGACTTTGCAGAAGCCTTCAAATTTTCTTTTGTCAATGCTCCTTTTGACGGAACCTCATTATTTGGCCCCAAAGTGAAAGATAAAAGGTGAGTGCAGGAAAGAAAACCCCTGTCTGTTGCAGCCATACATTTTCTGACCCCCTCAATGAACCTTTTCTAGGAACCAATGAGGCAGATGCAAAATGTGGTTCAAGAAATCCCAGGGGCCCTTCCAAGATCAACATGAAAGTTCCCCCAGGGACAGAGGAGAGAACTCAAATGGAAAACACCATCTATGTGGCAGAGATGGTCCACATAACCAGGAATCTAGGGATATGTTCTCTGACAGATCCTACTGGTGCTTCTGAAAGGAGGCCCAACTGTCCATCTCTGGAGGCAGTCAGGGGTCATTTATCCCTACATCAGACAGCCTGGTTAGAAATTACAAAAGATTCATGGGTGCAGACGATAATATCCAGAAGTTATATAATACCATTTTACCATCCACCCACATTGATTTCAAAGAAGATCCCCGATGTTCAACCAGTCAGAAGGAAGCAGCAACACTAGAAATAAACAAGCTGCTAGAAAAAAGAGTCATCCAAGAGGTCCCCAAGACCAGAAAGAGTCCAGAACTTATTCAAGATTCTTTTTAGTGTCAAAACAGACAGGAGACTAGAGACTAATTTTGGATCTTACCAAACTAAATCAATTGGTTCAACATACAATGTTCTGGATGGTTACAGTACACTACATTATGCCATTTCTGCACAAGAACATGTGAATAAGCTTGACAGATCTTCAGGATGTGTACTATCTCTTAAAATGAACAGACAATACAGGAGATATCTATGCTTCCAGCTGGAAGTTAGTCATTCCCAATTTAGAGCATTGCTCTTTGGTCTCACCATGGCTCCCATGGTGTTTGCCAAGTGTATGGCAGTTGCTGCAACTCACTGAGACTGCAGGGACTCCATGTGGTTCCATATTTGAAAGACTGTCTCCTATCCACTCCAACCAGATGTCATCTAATCCCAGCTCTCGTCTGGGAATTTCTGTCAATTACAATAAATCTCAATTCAAACCAACTCAGAATTTGGAATTTATTGGTGTTCATTTTAACACTTACCCTCAAATAACTTCTCTTCTTCTGTCCTAGATTGAAACAATTCAGTCTCAGGTCAAAAAGATCACTCAGAACCAATTGCTTTCAGCTTGTCTGACACTCCAAACACTGGGATCTATGTCAGCAGCAATCACTTTTGTACTACTAACAAGGTGCCATATGAGAATCCTTCAATGGACACTCACAACCCAATGGTCTATTACACATCAGCCGTTATCCTCTCAAATCAGAATAATGCAAGCTAGCAAAAAATATCTTCTGTGGTAGATCCATTCCAATCAAATACAAGAAGGCCATCCCTTTGTTCTCCATCAGTCCAAGGCCATAGTGACCAGAGATCTCAGAACAGGTTGGGGGGCACTTCTTGGGAAGGATAGTCCAAGGCACATGGTCGTCCGAATAAGCCAACTTGCATATTAATGTCCTGGACATGAGAGCTGTCCTCTTAGTGTTGAAGGCCTTCCAAGAAGCTCTTCCAATTGGGACTATTATGATTCAAGCAGACAATATGTCAGTAGTTCAGTATATCAGCAAACTAAGGAAAACCAGATCTTACTCTCTTTGTCGAGAAGCTATAAGAGTATGGCAATGGGCGATCTCATCCAGTCATTTTCTGATACCAATACACATTCTGGGGAAGTCCAATATGATTGCAGATAAGTTGAGCAGGTCTATTCTAATCCTTCACTAATGGTCCCTCAACATGAAAGTGGGGGAGAGGATTTTCCATCGATAGGGCCAACCATATTGCAATCTCTTGGCATGCCCCCACAACAAGTGCAACAGGTTCTTTGCCCTGATTGCCATGGGGGAAAGTCCATAAGGGATGCTCTATTTCATGATTGGCCCTCCAGTCAGTCCCCTTTACATTTTTCCCCATTACACCTAATACCCAAATTTCCACAGAAAGCATCTCGATTGAAGAGCACAGTTATCATCATTGCCCATTACTGGCCTCATCATATCTGGTTTCCCTTCCTTTGGCCTCATCTTCTACATCTGGCATGGATTCTTGATCCAACCTCAGACCTCCAGTCTCACCAGACAGGCATAACTCATCCGGGCATTTCAGGCCTCAAGTTGATCACATGGTTTCTCCATTTCCATTGATTGCTAGACAGCCCAGGGTCTCATTCCCTGTATGCCACATTCTGTTATCATCCCTCAAAGCTTCCACCTGAAAAATTTACAAAAGTAAATGGAAAAGATCTGTTTGATTTTTTTTTGGGGGGGGGGGCTCATAAAAATAATTTGGATCCTTTTTCAGCACTGATTTCCAAGGTTCTTGATTTTTTAGCTACAGTTTTTAATGAAAGGGCTATCTCCTCAGCTGTCAGAGTGCAACTAGCAGCCATCTCTAATTTTCACATAGGAGTAAATAACCCACCTTAGCTTCCTACAAGCTTTTGCAAAGCCTTTTATGAGGAACATGTTTACTTAGACCTCCTCTGAAGGATCCTACTCCTCCTTGGAATTTAAATGTTGCTCTTCAAGCCTTAACCAAACCCCCTTTTGGTTAAAGTTTTTTGACCTGGAAAACTGTTTTCTTAGTTGCTATCACTTCTGCCAAAAGACTGAACTTCAAGCTTTTTCTTCTAAGCCTCCTTATCTAATTTTTCACAAGGACAAAAGTATCTCTAAGAACCAACCCTTCCTTTCCTCCTAAGGTGGTGTCAGAATCCAATATTAATCAGGTTATCAACTTCCTAAATTTCTTTCCAAACTTTTCTAATAAAGGCAAATACATGTTACATCTGTTGGATGCTCACAGACAGTTACGTTTCTATCTCAACAGAACCAAAGATATAAGGAAATGAGATCAATTATTTGTTTTCCCTTTCTAATTCAAAATTAGGCAAACCAGTTTCTAGAATGACTCTAGCCAAATGGTTGACTGATTGTATTACCTTTGTCTACAAAAAATAGGTTTGCCTTTACCAAAACCACCAAAAGCCCTTTCAATGGCATCTTCTTCAGCCTTTTTGTCTAGAACTTCATTGGATAATATTTGAGCAGCTGCAACTTGGGTTAATCCTTATATCTTTATTGCGCATTACAACTTGGATCTGGTCTCTAGAGTGAGTGCAGCTTTTGGCTCAACTGTGTTCAGGAATATCCTTCCTTAGAGTCCACACAAGGTTTAAGTAGTTGGGGACTTTGTCCAAACAGATGATGAATGAATGAAAATGACAACATCAGATAAAAAAATTATGTACTCATCATAACATTCCATCTGTATTGTCCATTTTCCTTTTTTCTCAACTTCCCTCCCACCACTCCCCTTCCTTTCTTTAGTTCTGGAAGATTGAAGGATATTGAAGGAACTACTGTTCCTTTGTTTGAGTCCCATATTCTGTTGTTTCATATTTTTAACTAGTATAAGGGTCTATGGGCAGTAAACTAGATCTGAGGTATGTAAGGTGACTAGGGCATTATAGGTGGAGGGAGGAGTTTGAGAGTTTCAGTGTTCTACGATTTGGAAGAAGCGACTGAGTCAGATCCAAGGGTTGGATCCGAACCCAACAGTTGAGGAAGAATGAAAATGGACAACACAGATGGAACTTTTTTTTTTTTTTAATAAATGCATCTCTGGTTTCTATCTGTAAAGAAAAAAAAGTTTCTTTATTTCAGGAGCTGGAAGCACACTGATAAAACTGGTGCCAGTATCTAAAATATTATGCTGACACAAAGAGATCATGCAGTATACGCAGCAGTATCATTTTCTTGTATTATTTATGAACTAAAGTACAGCAAGAGAATGGAAGGGAATACAATTACAAGATAATGAACTACATTGGCAGTTTCTATTTGATGGGTTTTGTTTTCTTTATTAAAATACTAGACAGTGGAAAATAGGGCTGTCACTAGTGTCTGAAACTGGGAAAGTGAACAATAGGCACTTTAGATTTCAGTGATAACTGTAGGTTTGTGCTAGGAAGTTGCTAGCCACAATGGCAAAAGTGAGAGGAAAATTATTTTAAAACTAAATTTGACCTGTATGGAGCCCCAAATCTTTTTGGATTGTAATTTTCTTAATCAGCTAGTCAGAACATTTAGACCACATATGATTTATGAGGCAACGCAAAAAAACAGGGAAATATCTGATTCAAAGTCACATAACAAGTTAGCTCAAGATGATTTATTTCAAACACCGATAATGTCTTTGTATCAGAATAAGACACTATTACAAATATAGACACAGCAAACATTGTATTCCATCCCTCATTAATGTTGCATTATTTCCATTTTGTCGCATTCTGGAAGCTTTTTTTTTTTTTTTTTTTTTGAGGAGGCAGACTTTAATGCATTTAGTCATCAGTCATGTAACCTATATCAAATTACCAAAAACATCAAGTACTTTAGAAATACCAAAATCCATTGTACAATATATTATAAAATAGTAAAGCATTTATCAAACTTTGTCTTAAGGAATGTGACTTTAAAATACTTGTAATAGTCAAAAGATCATTTCAACCCAGGTGGGTGCCTTGCTTCTAATTCATTCTGCTACAATACTTCATTGCCAAATCGTTTTCTGTATCACTGCCTCTTAAATAATGTGAAATAGTCTAAAACAAAAAAGCAAACATATTTATTGAAAGTTGGACATTTGATGGAATGTTAGAATAATGTACTATTCTCAGTTCTTTCATTTGACTGGGGATGCATTCCCACTTATTTTCTCAAATAATTTTCTCTTAGTTTTCCTAGCATAAAATGCATCACACCAGATACATGTTGCACAATATGCTATGATCTTACTCTAATGTGTTTATTGTCTTTGCCAAAATGCTAATTTCTATGTAAAACAAAAGGTTTTACTATGAAACTTCAAACAGCAAAACCCCAAACATCAGAAAGACTGAAAACTAATGTCCAAAATATAGAAGGGCAAAAAAGTTAACTGTGTTTTTTGCAGAGGGCAATGTTCCCACATTTCCTGAACTTTTATCTCTCTCCATTCAACATCCTTATAGCCTTCTTTTGGTATCCAGGCATTCTTATCTGGCATGATGCCCACAAACAATATAATGCCGTAAATCTTTCCTTATCCCCCATTGTTTCAACTTAAATATATATATATATATAGATATATATATATATATATATATATATATACATACATACATACATACATATACATACATAATAACATATACATGATGAAGAATGATCATCATATATACGATATATTTGCAAAGTTTTAACTATCTTTGTAAGTCATGAATGCTAGTCATTTAAACAGCAGGCTATGCATATATAAACTTACCTAATAGCTATAAAACTGTATCCCAGATACATGATCTGCAGAATGCAGAAACCAAGGAAGCTATCCACAACCTAATATTTTGAAACAGTGTCACAAGATGCATACATGAGAAGAAACAAATGTCAAGTATTATAAAGCTTATTGAAAGACATCAGCATGTAAGAACGCATCACTAAAATACTAGACGAAGTACAACCATATTACTATGGCTGTTGGGACAGAAAAAATAACGTGCCCCAGTCTGAAAACAAGACCTGCATACATGTGCATAATGTTTCACAATTAGTACAAATCAGCAGAATACAAGCAATATCCTTTAATTTCCCAAAATTGTAGTTCTCAAAGACAGTATAAGAAGGAGAGCATATAATAAAGATTGTAGATGAAATCATTTGACACATAAAAGATCAAAAATGTAATATGTGATTACACATATCTAAAACACAAAGCATCAAAAGAAAATGATCACAAATGTAACCAATACCATTGCATTTCTGATCACAAAACAAACAAAACCATCTATAGCAGACCGCAAATGCAGTTCCCATATATGCACATTCAAACCATAACCATTCTAAAAATACAAACATCAGACACTATATTCCCAAAATGAATACAGTTTGTTCACTTTTTTCAATTAATTTGCATTGCTACATTAAAACGATAAAAACAACCACTAAAGACTTTGGAAAGCTAAGTTCACTTCACTAGAAAACACATACCTCCCCTGTGCAAATACTCCAAATAATTGCTTTTACTTGGGGGGGCTTCAACTCCACACTCTCCGGCATGGGTTCAATGCACCTTTACCTACAGTAATTATATATACCAAATCCATGATGGCACAACCAAGGAAAAAGACAAACCTCTAAATTATGCTATAGCCCACCTATCATAGTTTTGACTATAGCAAAATTTGATCTACTTCCCCACTGATGATAAAATCCTGAAATTATATTTGTGATTTAATAAGCAGATGACCAGATATATGGAACCTAAGTAGAACTATCTTGCCTGGCATGTAGGCAACAGTCTCAATATGACAGGTATGCAGATTACACCTCACATATAGGTTTGTTGTTTTTTACAAGGCATGTGATCTACTGGGTTCATAGGTTCATAGGTGTGTACTAAGCTAATGGCCCTGGAGCCTTTACAAGCCAAAAATGTGCCCTGGCATCGTGCTGCCCAACATTAGTTCCCAGAGCCTCTATCAAGTAGAGCCATTGGAGTGATCTTCGAGGTGAACTTTCTATTACCCATCCACTCATCAAGATTTCTCTTGAAGAGGGACAGCAAGATGCTCTGCCTGACATATATGGGAAGTCTATTCCATTGCATGGGCAGTCTCTGGATGGGAAATCTGTCCCTCCAGCATGTTTTGTTGATTGTGGTAATGAGGCTGAGGTCTCTGGAGCATGTGGTGCAGAGGGATTGGGATTTCTTTAGCTGTAGCATTTCTAACAGAGCTGGGTCAGACATGGCTTTGTAAGTCAAGCAAAGATTGCCTCTAAGTAGGCGATATGAGACAGAGAATAGCTGGAGTCTTTGGAGTTTGTCTGTGTAGGACGTGTTTAATGCCTAGGATCCTCTTCATGAGTTACATCTGTGGCCTCTCCAGCTCTTGCAGCTCTCTACTGAGGTACATGCCAAATGGGGCATTATACTCAATGATTGGTTTACTTAGGGAAGAGTAGAGAGAGACAATGGCCTTTTTCTTCCTGGCTGCAAAACCCTTGATAATGAGATGTGCCACATACAAGGACTTTCTGACCACAGTGGCAATGTGGTGGTCGAAGGAGAGGTTGCTGTAACCTGCATCCCCAGATCTCTTATAACACCTTCAGTGTTCAGTGGGCTCCCATTGATGTGGTAAATAGTGGGAACTGAGTTTTTCCAAAGGGGATGATGACACATTTTTTGGCATTACGCTTAAGGCCATGGTTTCAACACCAGTCATTGGTCTCAGTGAGGCCTTTCTGTAGGATGCCTGTATCACTTGGTGAGGTAATAATGGCTCCCACTTGCAGTCGTCTGCAAACTTGATCAGACAGAGTCCCTTTGTGTTGGCCTGGACTTCTGAGAAGTAAATGCCGAACAGGGGAGTACCCAGGACCGATCCCTGTGGGACTCCACTCGTAACTGGTCGGCAGTTTGACTTGGAGTCTACTACTTTCACACTGTGTGTACTATCTGTGAGCCAGTTTGCAACCCACCTAGTGATATAGGGGTTGATGCCTAGTTTGGTGAGTTTATCAATAATTCCCAAGTGAGGAATGATATCAAATGCCTTTGCCAGATCGAGATAGACTGTATGAATTGCCTTACCTTCATCCACAGCCCTGGTGACTGAGTCAAAGAAGTCAACCATGTTGAGCAGGCATGATCTCCCTTTGTCATTGAGGAGCCTAGCCCAGTTTTTCCTAATTGCTCCAGAGCACCATCAGTTTACGTGAGTTTCTCAGAGTCACACAGTAGGCAAATGGAGGCTGAAAGCCTGGATTATAGGAAGCAGCTCATTAAAAGCTCAGAGCCTTAATACTCTATGCTAACTGCCAGAAAGTCTTCAAATCATATTAAGTGAAATATCCATCATCATACATCATCATACATACAGAAAAGTATATTAATGTTAACATATGACAGCAATACTGGAAAATTCAAAGGTATATACATTATGTCATGCAATTACACAGATCCTTGTTAGCACATGTCAAGCCACTACAGGGCAAGTCTTCAGAGCATGGCATTGATGTGTGACAATATTGTAAAACTAGTGCAGTACACAAAAATGCAAGCAGCATTTCATGCTCCATGGAAAATGGTACATATGCAGAATACAGGTTGCATCATACACATCATAACAATTCCCCGGAATGTCAGCACAGATATGGTGTGTAGAAATAACATTAAACAATGTTATACTTGTGTACAATTCCAGAAAGTGCAATGCAGCTTCATGGCAGATGCATTGCATAAATAAGAATGCTACAATGGAAACCTAGATGTCACATGTGCCACTTTGTCATTAAACATGACTATGCAATAAAAACACCACTGCTGGTCAGTAGTCCCACAAAAATCATAATGTGTAAATGCAGTGTGTGTATATATATATATATATATATATATATATATATATATATATATATATATATATCAGTCTGGTAGCAAAGTAGAAACTTGTTCATCAACTAACTTCCTTCTGTCTCATTCATCTCTACTTTCTCTTCTGTGGTATTTCCAGTACTTCATTTACATTCTCTAAGAGATAAATAAGTAATAACTCTGTGATACTACAGTAGCACTACTTAAACTGTCTGAGGCCAAATGTAAAGAGGACATTATGGCACTAAAATGGAGGAATAACTGTGACAACTCCACTTCTTCAAATGTAGATAAGCTGGTGTGGCTGAGATGCATAACAGACAAACCGGTGAGTGAGTAAAACACTTCATCCACATCTGGAGAGCAAAACGTATAACAGTGTATCATCTCACTACTGTAACACAATAAATGAATGGGTTGGGACTACATTCCAGGCCCAAAGAGCATGGACAATACCAGGCTAACCACGCATCTAACCAGGCAAAAAAATAAAGATACAGCATTAACAAAGGGAAGCAACAGGACCTCAGCAAAGCAAAGAGGTGGTGAACAGCCCAGCAAGAAATCACTCCACAAATTAGAGCAGTAAGTGAACTATACTGACCAGCATATACTGTATGTAGAATACAAACACCAGGCACTGCAAGGGCAAGTAACAATCAGGTGTGCTGAAAAATATTCTTGAAAGATCATAGTATGCAAACTGTTAAACATCTCACAACAGTGTAATTGGCAGCATGTAATGATCAGCCCAAAAAGATATTTACAAGAATGAGCAATGCAAATGTAGACCCATAAGAACAGATGTGCAATAAATGTCTTAAAGTTCCATATGTAAAGTGCTAACAGCAGTGCTTCAACAAATGTGTATTAGGCAATCAGTAACAATAACCACGATGTGACTCCAGATATGTATATTCTGTATACTCTTACCAGTACAGATGATTTTTCAGGTGCTTGTGTGTGTGTGTGTGTGTGTGTGTGTGTGTGTGTGTGTGTGTGTGTGTGTGTGTGTGTGTGTGTGTGTGTGTGTGTGTGTGTGTGTGTGCATCAGCTCATATACAGTAAACACAAGTGCTACAGAGACATGGGCTAATGCAATGGTACACTAGTTCATAGGTTCCAGTATTCTGATTTTCCATTCCAAATGTGTAGATTTAATCTATTTGATGCTATCTTAGGAAGACAAGAGTAATACAAATATAATTATTCACCCCCTCCCCATTTTTTAAACAGCCATGTAACTTTCACAAGCTGTTTCCTAGTCCATTACACTGTAGTGACACCACAGAGTAGTGTGAGTTGTTCAGTCAGCTTGCTGACAGTTCTGTATTTATAATGAAGTTTAAATCCTCTGCATTGTATATTTAAACATTAATCATGTATGCATTTTTGAAAATGTTGTTTAAATCTTGACTTATTTACTGTCACACCTTTGCTATGTTTTGTACATGTGGTATTTGTCGAATGTCTTAATACATGTATTGCTTGTTTGTTTTCTCTGTATTTGTAATGCACTCTGTGCTTGTTATTTTCCTTGACATTGTTGCCACTGCAGCCTGAGTTGTGGCTGAAAGGGGTTCCTGGAACAGTTACCAAGCTGACAAAGTATAAATACATAAATAAATAATTTAAGAAATGTGGGTTCTGCAACACACATCCCTGAGGGTAATGGGTGTCATAGGATGAACTCGTGTGGCAATAAAGACTTCACCTGATCCAAAGTGGCAGAGGTATATTAAAAGAAAGGGTGGCAGTGGACACCCCCTGAACTGGCAGTCTAATATGAAAATTGATTATTTCCAATGCAGGCATGTGGCAACCTGGTAGTTCACATGATTTCTGTGTACTGCATACATTTGGCCTGTATGTCTACTTTTACCTTGGTGATTTTTTCACAAAGCCATCCAGCTGCTAGGTGCCAGTAAAATATATAGCATAAATGCTTACACATACACATGCTATGAACAGAGCCAATCTCCCCTCAAAAAAATGTTGCTGTGTTGTGTTTTGAGATAATGCTGACTACCCCCCCCCTGGAACTCTGGTCTGGCTCCTATATGCAACCTGAAGTCATGGTAATAATGCGTCACAACACTGACTATGCCCAGACATGTAACATCATTGAACATGCGTTTGGTCTTTTGAATTCACAGTTTTATTGCCTTGATACATCCAGTCTGTCTGTCTGTGATGCCCTGAGGCAACCAGTAAGCTGTTTGTTGTACATGTCATGCCTCATAACATGGTTGTAGGTAGGTTGAGTCAACATCATTTTTGTTTAAACAATAATATTTTTGAATTTGATGGAAGTCTCTATCAACAACAACAGGGTATGGCAATGGGGGCAGTTTTTGCCCCCATGTATGCCAATTTGTTTATGGGTTATATGGAAAATACCCATACATATAGAGATTCATTTTTTCAAAGATATGTTAAATATTATTTTAGATTTATAGACGATCTTATTTTTATTTGTTATAAAGGTAAAGAAAAAGTAGATCAATTTTTGAGTTTTTTGAATAGTAATCAGTTTGGAATTAGATATGATCAGGCTCAGGTTGGTGTGAAAGTTGTTTTTCTTGATATGACTTTAGAAGGGCTTAGTGGTGAAAAAGTTAAGACTAGTATTTATAGAAAATTTAATCAACAAAATGTAATGTTACAGGGTACTAGTTGTCATCCTCCAAGTACCTTGAATGCTATTCCATATGGAGAATTATTAAGAATCAAAAGGTTATGTAATGATGAAAATGAAGTTACAAAAGAAGTGATGAGAACTATGAATATGTTTTTTAACAGAGGTTATGATAAATATAATATAGTGGAAAATTATTTGAAAATTTATAAAAATTATAATATTTATAGAGAGGGTAATAATATAAGAAAAGTTACAGGTAATAATCAGTTGATGGAGAATGACAGTATGTTTTTTGTTACTAGGTATACAGTTTTTTCAGAGAAGTTCAATAAATTATTAAAAGAATATTGGAAAATAATTACCAAGCAAGTGTCTAGCTTATCAGCAATGACACTCAGGTTCTCCTTTCAGAGGGGACGTAATATTCAGGACTTTTTAGTTCATAGTAAATTTAAGAGACCTACAAAATTCATAATTAATAGTATAAGAAGTTTAGGTACTAGTGCTTGTGGCAAATGTTCCATATGTCCATATATAGTGCCCACGTTCCATTTAATTAATGGAAAGAAATTTCAAACACAAGATGTTTTTACTTGTACTAGAAAGGGCATTATTTATGCAATAAAATGTTCTTGTAATTATTTTTATATAGGTGAAAGTAAGAGAAGTTTAAGTGAAAGAATTAAAGAGCATGTTAGGGATATAAAAAATAAAAAATTAGCTAGCCCTGTGGCAGAACACTTTAATTCAGTACACAATGGGGTAATTGATAGTTTAGCAGTTACTATTTTGGAACATGTATTTGTATATTTTTCTAGTGATGAATTTTTGAAATATTTGCTAAGAAAAAAAGAGTCTATTTTTATAATGAAATATAATACTTTTCAGCCCTTTGGGCTTAATAAGGAATGTCATTGGCAAAGTTTTATTTAATTTTTGTTATGTTATTTTAAACAATGTTAATGTTGCTTTAAGATTTTAATTAATTAATTGATTGAATGTGTTTGAAGAAAGTTATAAATTGGTTTGCTGTGTGTAGACAGTTTACTCTGTAAAGGCTGTTTTGGCCGAGGCGCTAGGAGAACAACACTTTTCTTGGATTATCCAATTTATTGCTGCTATTTTCATTGTGTTTTTCCACTATTTATTTGCTGTGGAATTAAAAGGTCATTTATCTGGAAATGAAGTCATTGGTTTTTCGGACGTGGTATTACAATTCTGTCTATGTGGTTGCATTATACTTTTTGCCAAATACCCCAGTAGCAGCAGAAGGTGCCAGTGGTTATCAAGAAATGGATGATACATAATCAGTTACACCCCCCATGCAATGATGAGACACTACACTGAGACGGAAATAGCCATGGGTCATGCTGTTCACAAAATGACATGGAGTAAACATGGTGCATGTACTTTTCTTATCAGGCTATGCTGGTAAGTGCATAGTCTGTTTTCAATGTGCAACAGACATCATAAACAGCACCACATAGCAACACAGGAAGGAGGATATTGTGTCTCACAGCCATCATCCTCATTTGCACAAAGGAAACAACAACACAACACTGTCAACATAAACTGGGTTAGGGAGCATGTTGCAAGGGCACATGAAAGGGCTGTATTTGCTTGAATGACAAATGATGCCAGGGAATTATTTGTTTCTGTCACAGGGATGAGGTGGCACTATAAGTCTTTAATGTGCCGTCACTTTGCCAGCAACAAAGGGCAAAGCTTGAGACCTTCTATGGCAGAGGTAATATGTTACTTTTGGGACATGAACCTGGATAAAGTTCACTGCTGAGGGCTTCCACTGCTGGAGGTAGGTAGGTACAGTTGAACACACCTCTCTGCAAAGACCCACTTACATTTCCATCCTGTGTCCACACCCCCTAGCCACTGACCACACTGCTAATCTAGGCAGACATGATGATACTGACAGCCTACACATGGAGGTGCTCATTGAGGCAGTGCATATCATCACAGCCCCAAGTAGACTACTTATTTCATGTTGTCTGAACACATAAATGTCACACAACACACTTGCCAATTCTGCTATGAATTATATAGCAGAAGACTTACTTGCATGACATTAATGCACTTCTGATTATCTATCCCCAACACTGCATGCACATGAAGGAGCAACTGTACATTGTGATGGACTGGGTATCCAACTTTTATTAGCCCATATTTGGCAAGCCCACAGAGGAAGCAGTAAGCACTTCTGAAACTACTGGTTATGATAGATAGGTAGCACTTGTGAAGCTCCTTCCCTCACAGAGGAACCACAAGTGACCAACACGTACAGCCACAGGGTGCTGTGTATGTTTAGCTATACTCAGTGTGAAGGGTAGCTCCTTCTCAAGAACTGAAATAAACATGACTGTCATCATGTCCTCTGACTGTGACACATGTTCATACATTTCAATATTATCACCAGACTCTGCAGGGGTGCTGCCATCAGCCCCTTGTCCTACCTCATCTAGTTCTACCAGTTACCCATCACCACTTCTACATCTGAATGTATAGACTAAGCATATGCTGCAAACATGCCTAAATGGCATGTAGGTCAATGGTATAAATTCACCAGTTTCATTGTTACATAACCTTAGCTTGTCTGGCAGTAGCATCCATTCCAGATATGCCAAAGAAATGAAATATGCATCACGCCTACTTTATTAGGCTACAATCAGCACATATAATAACTAAGTATGCAACTACTGCTACATACTACTACCCTGCTCTATCATCCACTGAGACTGGATGGGATGGGTCAGCCTGACACTCAGCCACACTAATACTGAGTATAAATGATGAGGCATCTCCTCCCAGTAACACAAGAAACTCCTACATGTCTGTCAGTCTTGCGGACCTAAACAACACACCCATAGTGGAGATCTGAGTCACAGTCGTCTATGTCTTCTGCTTGGCATAGCTGATCATATTGACAATGCAAATTGTAACACTGGGCCAATGTGCAGGTGGGCATATCCACTATATTTCTATCCTGCCACACAGTTTGCCACAACTGACTTCTCATTACTTGGTCTGCACCTTTTCTGCCAGTTTAATTTCTCCAAATCTTTTGGGTTTCTATTACCATGATTGCAATGGTCCCCATTCCTAAGTCAATGTATAATTAAACTTCATGAAATTAGTATTGTTTCAGTCTTTGATGTTAGTCAAAAGTATATAATGTTTTGTGGTTCATGTTTCCAATGCTTCTCAGTTACTTCTGTATTCTAGTGTTTGCATAATCCCCAGTGCAACAATCTTGCCACATAATTGTATTTTTCAGTTTACTGGCCCGCTACCATTAGTGCATCACACCCAGCAACAAGGTAAGCCCATTAGCTATAGGCCATGCTGCCTGACTGCCTGCAGTAGCATGTCATTTGCAGTATTGCTAAATTCTTTAGCCTGTGTCTACTTCTTCCTATAGATTAAAGTTTCAACTTCTAAAAAAGGCTTGTACTTTTTTTGGAAATACCTAAATATTACCATTGTCAGTTAATTATCTTTGACTCATCATGTCCAACTCACCATAAAATGCAGTCATAAAAAAACTAGAAGCATCCTACCACATAGGCCCAAATCTAATTTCATCAACAAAACAGAAAATTGCTAAAAATATGTTATCACCAAAATTGTATTATGTTGCTACTATAACAGGAAACATAAAGTATGATTCATTAAGGTAGTATGACATGTACATCTCTGAGTAAATCCAGGTAACCTTTCGCAATTCAGCAGCCACCCTAACGGAATTTTGCACACTCCTCTACCATAAAGATGTACAGTAGCACAAAGGGCTACCCCCACAGCCATAATGAATGCCAATGAGGCATGCCGGAGGGGAGATGCATATGCTAATTAACCATGTGGTCTCTCCCCAGAACCACCACCAGGGAGGCATTTACATGGCTGAGCAATTAAGGAATTCACTTAGCCTTTTAGATCAGTATGGCCATTCTCAACACATCAGTATGGTCAAAAGGCCTTTTTCAACTACATACTGCAACTGTGGTACAGGGACTGGAGGTGTGGGGCACAGTAGACCACCAGGTGTTACAATTAAAGGGGTGTAGGCTCACCAACAGCAAGCAGTATAGGGACTGGAAGGTGGGGGGGCACAAGACCACCAGGGCATAATAGATATGTACTGTAATGGCATTTCAACTATTACAGGGGTGGAGAGAACCATAGACAGATAGATAGGTAGGTACTGGGACAGTGTGTGTGTGTGTGTGTGTGTGTGTGTGTGTGTGTGTGTGTGTGTGTGTGTGTGTGTGTGTGTGTGTGCGTGTGTTTATGTTGTGCATACTTGTATGTATTGAGAGTGACTGGGGGGACTGCAACCATCTACACAAGCAACAGTTTACTACCATGGCATGCACATCAGCAAAGATCGGCATGTTGTGTTAGTAAATGCAATTCAGTGACATGCAAATTAGCCACTAATGAGGTCTTACATTGTTGCAGCTAACATGCCTCTAATTCACAAATGGGTACATCATGGGAGAAGGGCCTTTGCTCATGCTAGGCTCTTTCAATCCCCAGGAAAGTCTGTTATTACCATATTTGTTTTATAGTTCAACTGTATGTAATAGGAAACCCAAAAGTAAAGTTAATAAATTTGCTTACATATGCCTATAATAAGATAATAAGATTTGTTTCAAATCAAACATCATATGCATGCCACTGCACTGTTCTGAACAACTGAAACTAGTAGGCCTTAGAAATAAAACTAAGTATACAAAAGGCACAAAAAATGCTTTCCAAAAACCCACATAGAATGAAACAACAATCAAGGAAACATGTAAGGTGACACCACAAATGTAGGTTTAATTAAAATGAGTTGAGTGCTTTTGTTCAGTACTTTAACATAAACTTTAACGAACAATGTTAAAACCTCAGCTCCTTTTACATCATAGAAATAAAATCACATAATACACCGCCACCAAATAATTGTCAAATTAAACATATGTATGAAAGTTATTCCTAAAATGTAGTTCACTCTACCTTTTTATAAACAATGTTCAAAAGCAAATATCAATAAAAAATTAAGATGTTTATTGTTATAACTTGGCTAACCTCAACATAAGTGCATTACTTATGGAGATTTTGTTAAAAAGATTGCTAGGATGGCCTGCATCCAATAGAAACTGCCAGACAAGCATCCTGTATTCCAAATTTGCCTCACATCACCCATCTCAATCATGACAATCTTGTCTGTGTACCTTTTCCCACGACAAAAAATAACAACTTCTTACAATTGGCACAAACTTTAGCATGTCTACACAAAACATTTTCTTCATCCTTCTCTTAAATTGTATTTAGCTTTTCATTTATCCTTTTTCTTAATGAATGCCCCATTTTCCAACATAATATGAAGGACAGGCCTTACAAATCTCTATACAGATAACTCCACTACTGTCACAAGTAAATCTACCATTACATGAAATTGATTTTGGATATGTAGATAAGATAATCTTCAATATATTATGTACATGTTAACACTGGGAACACCTTCCACACTTGAGCATACCACTAAATGCATTAGTGTTAAAGGAAGAATTTCCATATTGTGTGTGTTTTTTTTACATAAGACTCACATTTTTTTTTCTTTCTTTCCTGCAGGCATATATTTGCATTATACAAGTTCTGTATCCTTATTCATGTGTATAGTTAACCATTCTGTATGTTTACATGTATATGTAACCAAGGTACATATTTTTACAATGTCATACATGAAAATGTACTCTATATTATCAATGTAAATAAACATGGAGCTTTTCTCTCCAAGCTTCTGCTGAAAATGGGTATTTATCCCAGTCAAATCTCCCCAGCCTAAAAATCCAAATAAATAAATAAATAATAAATAAATAAATGGAATAACCATAGATCTGGCAAAACTACACTTACTGTCATAAGCATCATTTCTCTTACTTATCCGCATGGCCAGTTTGGGTTGAAATTTAACTGGTCTGTTAAATATAATTTCTGCATTTCAAAATGACTGAATAAATGCAAATAAAATGGACAGGGCTAAAAATAAACTAAAGAACATCACACAAAACCCTTAAAAATATGACTGCTCAGACACCAAATGTGAAATACCTTTAGTGCTTTCATTATTTAATGTCAACAGAACTTCATAAGAAACAACAATACAATACAATGAATCCCATTCTTAAATAACATTAAGTTGATGATACAATAGTACAACCATCCAATAACAAACTTTAGATCATGTAATATTAATTAAAATATTAGTAACTTTAAAAACTGAAATATTTGGGAGGTAAAGTAACAAGCTAATGACTAAACAAATGTCTGTTAAAAATAGCAATTAAAATGTCATAATATGCTACTTGTCAAAATACATTTAATATGTATAGTCTCATTCAGTCCTGTTTTTTGTCTACCCTTAAAATGATTTGCCATTTAAGTTCCCTACATTGTAATACATTGTTAAAACTGTTAACTTAGGAACTTCCATCAACTTCTTCAAGTACAAAAAAGCAAACTTCCTAAGACCAGAACAACAAGTACTATATTTGGCCAGTGCATTGGTATAATCTTTGTTTTTAATTGCATTATTATGTTCAGAAATCTTCTGTGATAATTTTCTAGTAGTTTTACCTATATAGAAATGGTCACAATTACAGCAAATGGCCAAATAAACAATACCGTCAGATTTACAGTTGTATCTTTTCTTAGCTGTAACATTTTTATACAAGTGTTTAAAATAAACACTGTGAATAGCATTAATAAATCTACATTGTTTCCAATTTATACAGGGGAATGTACCAGCTTGATTAACATTAACTCCGACCCTGTGTATTCTTACCCTGGGATTCATTAAGACCTGCACAATGTACAGGAACTGCAGCAGGCAATATGCCCACTGAGCGATTCAGCAAAGGACTCCCGGGAAGTGCATGAGTGCTCCTACACTATTCCTGCATGGACACCACTGCCTTATGCTAATTACCTCATTTGCTGGTGAAAAACATGCAAATGAGGTGAATTAGTGATTCAGGAACCTGCCAGGTCTCTGTGCAGGAACAGTGTCAGTGCAGAAATGTGTTCAGTTACTAACTGAACTCATTTTTGCCAAAAAGAAAATGGAGGCATGACAGCACAAATAAAAGCTTGTATTCACATCTGTAGGAATGCCAATGGCCAAATATATGGCCATTGGCATGAATAAATGTTTACTTTTTTTATAAAATAACTTTTTTTTTTTGCGTGTGTGTCCGATCTCAGCAAAGTGCAGCCGTGCGCAAACATGATAGTGCCAAAAATAAAAAATAAAAATGTGAAAACCCAAGTTTAAAAAAAAAAATCTGCATTTTGCCATTATAGTCTATGGCATGCAGAATCGAAACAATACCAGGGGACAGTGGTTGTCAAGGGGAAAGGCTCCATGTCAGTGCAGTATCTATGGGCTAAGGCAGTGGGGTATGCAAATTAGGGGAAATTTACTGAATCACAAAATATTCTAAGTCCAAAACTTGCACCTAACCATGTTGGTGCTAGAACAGGACCATGTAGGCAGGAGGAGCAACTAACATGAAAAGGGGGTATGTTATGCTTGGCCTGAGCACATTGGAGCACTGCTGCCCAGGTTTGTGCTTAGCTAAGCCCAGCTAAACAAGAGGGTGTGTCTGAGGCTGTAATATCTTACACCATGAAATGAAAAGCGTGTTCGTGTCCAGGAAGGGACATTTCTGCCAAAACGTGTTTAACTTAGCTAAATGGGTTTGTGCGGTGTGCACTGGGACTTAAACAAAAAAAAAACTACAGGAAATGGCAGCACTGTGTATATGTAAGCAAGGGGGTGTGTCTGAGGCTGCATAGCCTTGTTTACCTTGCCTAAACGGGTGTGCGTGGCATGCACCAGGATTTAAACCACAAAAATAAAATAAAAAAAATACAGGAAATGGCAAGTGGAACAAAAAAAAAAGGGAAATAGCAGAATAGAGGCACTCAAATACAAGTAATAGAGCTGGCAGGTGGAATGCATCATACTCAGCCAATCACACAGGCAGCATCTGCAGCACACCACTATAAACTATGCAAACACCTTTCAGTCTTGTTTTTCCCACAAACTCTACACACCGGTGTGCACAGACGGGGAAATTTTACCTGACAAAACTAACAAAATGATAGGGGCTGCTGTCGCTCTCATACATTAGTATGTGCAAGAGGCTGAGGGTGGTGAAGAGGACAAAAAATACAAGTAGCGAGCTCCAATAAGGCAAACCAGGATAAAGTTTTCACATCAATTGATTTGCTACCTTGGCTTTTCACCTTCAAAGAATATTTGCATTCAGGTACACCCTTCCTTTATCTGAACCTGGATGGGAGAGAAATTAATGGAAAAAGGTATAAAGTTAGGGAATGTTATACATGTAACTCACAGGGTATTGTTTATATTATAGGTTGTGCATGTGAAAAGGTAAAATGGTATATAGGACAGACAAAAAGGAAGGTAAGGGTAAGGATTTTAAAGCATTTAAAGGACATTAGAAATAAAAATATTTTTAGTCCAGCTGAACACTTTTTGTCTACACATGGGGGTTGTAACACAGGGATGTTCTTTAGTGTTTTGGCTCATCTTGTTTTGAGCTATGGAGGTAATTTTAAAGAAGAACTGGATAGACTGGAATGTAGAATGATTATTAATTTTAGGACATTACAACCTAGGGGTATGAACATTGACAGCAATTTAACTTTATAATTACTTTTGTATATAAAGAAGGTGTTTGAATATAGGAAACATAAATATTGCATTTTGAAAATGTGTTATGGAGTGTTATAAAGGAAAACGAAAAATGAATGTGTTACCTTTAATATGGTTATCTAGGTTTAATTGCATTCGCTGTAATTGGTTTAACTTAATTGTTAGGGGTATAAAGGAAGGGTGTACCTGAATGTGAATATTCTTTAAAGGTGAAAAGCCAAGGTACCAAATAGATTGATGTGAAAACTTTTTCATGGTTTGCCTTATTGGAGCTTGCGTCTTGTATTTTTTTTTTGGTGTAAAGTGAAGCGAAGGTGAAAAGTGTTTTTTTTTTTTTTTTGTGGTGAAGAGGACAATGCTGACAACTGCCCCAGACTTATGAGGAGGAGGAGGAGAAGAGTGTTCAGGCCCAGGGCAACCTACCAGGAGTTACATGATCTGGAGATAGTAGAGCACTACAGGGTGGACAGGGACATACTGCTGCAAATTGTTGAGCTGTGCCATCCTCCCCTCACATCCAGAACAGAGGGTAACCCATCCCAGTGGATACCAAGGTATGTGTAGCTCTAAGAATACTAGCTACAGTACTTTCCAAAGACCAATTAGGGATATCATGGGGGGTCTCACAGGCATCTGCATCCGGGATACTCCACCAGTTGCTGGATGGCATGTGACCACATGCTGAGGAGCACATTAAATTCCCCACCACCCGTGAGGAGATGACCTGCAATATGCATCTCTTCCACCATGTAGCAGACTACCCAGAGGTACTGGGTGCCACAGACTGCATGCACATCCACATCAAAGCACCACCTGGTGCCCGGGGTAGGGTCTACATAAACTGCAAGGGGTTCCACTCCATCAACTGCCAGGTAGTGTGCGATGTTCAGGGCATTATCATGAATGTGTGTGCTGGCTGCCCTGGAAGCTATCACAACTCCCACATCTGGCATTTCTCACAGCTGTATCAGTGGTTTGCCAGGGGAGACATCCCATATGGCCATTTAGTGGGGAATGCTGGCTATGCCCTGGAGCCATGGGATGATGACACCTATCAGAAATGCACACACACACACACACACACAAGAATGCCATAATGAGGCACATGCACAAACCAGGATCATTACAGAGCATGTGTTTGGGATGCTCAAGTCAAGGTTCTGCTGCCTTGACATATCCGGTGGAGCCTTGCAGTACTCCCCAGACACATGTGCACACATGGTCATAGCATGTGCCATGCTATACAATATGATCCTGCAAAAACAGCTGCAGCAGCAATAAAATGGGGAAGGGCCACACAGCCCCCACCATTGCCAAGGCCTCCACAGGCACAGAGGGATTCAGAGTAGGTACATCCTGAGCCTGCCCCTGTAGGCAGACAGAGGCATGCCCAGTATGCCCTGGCCTTGGCAAAGAGGCAATGCATAGCACATACACTGGCACTGTAGGGCCCCAGGGACTGATCTCTCTCTCTGTCTGACTTGCACACACAGTAAAATGGATGCCAAACATCACACCTATATCTGACCATGTATAGGCAGTGTATTGTGTGCATCCGACATAGTCAGCCCTCAAGCACCACCCTCACAACAGCTGCAGGCACAAGGTAAGCTAGTCTCTGTAACAAATTAAAATAATGGGGTGGAATATTCTGATAGCATATCTATGGTATTGATCAAGCATGTAAGGGAATGAGGTGGCTAACTGGGATAGCGGCAACAACTGACAGCTCTGTGGGACAGCAGGATATGTATCCCCAGTACTGCCCTACCCACACCATGCAGTACTAACCTAGTCGACAAATACCACTGCAGTATATGTGGTGAGCCAAATAACTGGGGGGTCATAGGTCACATGCATGGATGTCAAAGTGGGGGTTCCATACCCACCACCAACCCCACACAGCAGATCAGCTGTCGACAACCATACAGAAATGCCTGGCAAAGGCCCCCACATGGCAACATTCATGAAATCCCCACCCACAGACTTTTACACAGTGATATCACAGCAGGTTTGGCAGTGGCAGTATGGCTTTGAAAGGTAAGAAGTCTGAAACTACAAATGACTATGCCAGAACAATCTGACCTGTGATTGATACTGTTATGCCAGTAGTCTGAAAGATAGGACACACCACTATGTTAAATGGGACCAAAATGTTAAGCAAATATCAGCACAGTCTGTGCAGATGTGTATCATTTACAGTTGTGTCACCTCCCCCATAGTCCCATAGAAATGTAGTAACATGTTCCTAGACTTAAGCAGCATCCAGATGTCACCCAGACTGATGGCACAATAGTAACAGAAAGCAATTGTCAGTAACACCCACAGTCAACTTACTGGTGCCATCCCAGGGGTATCTCCTGCCGGCAGCCTGGGATCATATGATCATCAGAATGCACTGCCCTGCTATAGATGGCCTGCATCTGTCACACCTGGCCTACAGGCCTCTGGCAAATGCAGATGCCTCACCTTCAGTGCCCTTTAGGGAGTGTCATGGGGTACATAACACCAACATAACACAGTCCATAAAATGAAAAGAAAGGCCATGCTGACAACTGCAAACCTGCCAGCCTCAGGGATCCTGAAATCGGGACAAAGCCATGAATAATGGGGTGATGAAGGTCCAAAGAGAAGGGCACCTGTGAAATACTGCTCTAATAATGTTATAAAGTTGATGGAATGATTTGTAGTAGCGTAGAATGTCTGATAGGTACGAAGTCTGAAACTGCAATGTCAACTGTCAGTAATATCTGACTTCAACCCTGAGTAACTTGCAAAACACTTCTGCTGGAAAACCACACTTGTTTGGGTAACCAACAAGATATATGAGTCATGGATTTGGATATTCTGTGATGCTCTGTACAGTCGACAGACAGGGCTAGGAGTTTAAACATGGCAATGCACTCACTGCAGGCAGGCCTAACCCTGGAAGATGGTGACATGTCTGCACCCATAGAGCCCTGGGCCACAGTCATGGGGAGTAACACACCCCTCCCTGATCACTCATCCTATGCAACATCCTGACCCCAACATGTGGCCATCCAAGCCAAATGAGGTGAGCCATACATATATAGGTTCATAGGTTCATAGGTTCATACTAGGCTATCTGACCTGGGGCAATTATAAGCCTAGCCCGATTCTGTATGGCTTACGCCACCCCTTGATTTGAGTATACTGTGCCCTTTTTAAGGTTTAGTTTACTGTGCCTCTGTCTAATAGTGACACGGGAGTAATCCCTGGGACAAACCTACGATCCCCCATCCACCTATCGAGATTCTTCTTGAAGAGATTCAGTGAGGTGCTCTGCCTCACATGAACTGGAATTCTATTCCAGAGCGAAGGGAGCCTCTGGGTTATGAACCTGTCACTCCAGCAAGTTCTATTTATTTCTGTGCTGAGGTTCAAGTCCCTCGAGCATGTGGCTCTAAGGGATTTAGATTTACTGAGGTGGAGCATGTCCATTAATTCTGGATTTGACATAGCTTTGTATGTCAGGCATAGATCGTCTCGAAGTAGGCGGCATGCAACTGAGTAGAGCTGGCGTTTTTTTAACCGAGCAGCATATGGCATCTGTTTGAGACCCTTGATCCTCTTGGTGAGATACTTTTGGGGTCTTTCTAATTGCTGCAGGTGTCGGGTAAGGTACATCCCAAAAGGGGCATTGTATTCTATGATGGGCCTGATGAGGGATGAATAAAGGGTACGATTACCTCTCTTGATCTAGATGTGAAACCCTTCATGATGAGGTGGGCTATGTAGAAGATCTTTCTAACCACTTTGGCAATGTGGTTTTCAAAGGAGAGATTGCTATCAACTTGGGTCCCCAGGTCCCTAATAACTTTCTCTATACTTAATGGGTTTCCGCCTATGTAGTAATTTGTGGGCACATTGTTTTTGCCAAAGGGTATGACTATACATTTTTTGGCATTTAGCTTTAAACTATGACACTGGCACCAGTTATCTGTCTCTGTGAGACCTTTTTGAAGGATGTTTGTGTCAGCTGGAGAGTTGATTATGGCACCCAGTTTGCAGTCGTCTGCGAACTTGGTGAGCCATAGTCCTCCCACGTTTGCCTGTACCTCTGAAAAGTATATACCGAACAAGAGTGGTCCCAGAACAGAACCCTGTGGGACGCCACTTGTGACCGGTTTTGAGTCTGACATGGCTCCAACAACTCTCACTCTGTGGGTTCTGTCTTTGAGCCAGTTTGCGACCCATCTTGTGACATAGGGGTTTATATTTAAGATGGATAGCTTATCTATGATGCCCGAGTGGGGTATTGTGTCAAATGCCTTTGCAAGGTCCAGATAGGCTGTGTGGACTACCTTCCCTTCATCTATGGCTTTGGTGACTGTTTCGAAGAAGTCAACCAGGTTCAAAAGGCAGGATCTGCCCTTGACAAAGCCGAACTGGGTAGGATCTAGTGTCTGTAGGTCCCCAATGTCTTTGTTTATGAGCTCCATGATGATCCTCTCCATAGCCTTGCAGACTAAGCTAGTCAGGCTTATGGGGCGATAGTTTCCAGGGTCCGTAGGGGCTCCACCTTTGTGGAGTGGGACCACTGTTGCTGTATGCCATTCTGTGGGCACATATCCTGTAGTGAGGCTGAGATTGTATAGCTGTTTTATTTGAGGGATTAGTTCCTCTTGGAGTTCATGTAGGACGCAACCTGGGACGCCATCTGGTCCCATGGAAGCAGTGTTTTTTTGCTGTGGAGAGGGCAGCCTTCACATGAGCATCAGAGATGTTTGGGAGGCAGCCCTCTGCCGGGATAGATACTTGCTCTTTTGGGGGGGGGGGGTTGGAGAAGTTTGACTGAACCTGTCTGCCAGGATATTGGCGATGTCTGTGGGTTCATTGTATTTTTTGTCGTTTAGAATCAACTCAGAACAAGTCTGGGAGTTACATCCCAGGTTTCTAACATAACTGAAAAAAGCCTTATGATTGTCTTTGGTGTCCTGTGCAATTTTTCTCTCGAAGCTGGCCTTGGAGGATTTTATGAGGGATCGTAATTTTTTTTGCTAGTACTGATCAGAGATGCCTTCCATATTAGGGATTTTGCTCTATCATGTAGTAGCTTCCTCCTTCTGTTGTACAGTTTATTTATGGCAGGGGTCCACCAGACTGAACGCCTGCCTTTGGATGTTTGGGTCTTGGTTTTGTTTGGGATAGCATAATCCATGCATTCCTGGAGATGTCCGTAGAATGTGTTTATATAGGATTCTGCAGTTTGGGCCATAGTTTCCACTGGCCCTGGGGCCTTGAAGGATTCCACTTTGGTTTTGAGAAGTGAGAAGTTCACGTTTGAGAAGTTTTTCACTGTGGTTTTCTGGGCTGGGGGTGGGGTCGGGATGTGGACATCCAGTGAAATTAATTTATGGTCTGATCTTACCAATGAGGGATATACTTCTGGTGTGGAGCATAGAGTCCCCATGTTGGTAATGATCAGGTCTAGTATGTTGTCCCCTCTTGTGGGAGTGGTGACTGGTTGTTCCATAGCATTTGAGTTTATAATTTCCAGGAACCTTTGGGCTAAGGTGCTGGGGCTTGAGTAGTGCTCCCAGTCAATGTTTGGGTAGTTGAAGTCACCCACTATAATGGTGTTTGGAGAGATCTTCATGTTCTCCAATGTTTTCAGGAAAGCCGAGTGGGATTCCTGACTTTGAGAGGGTGGTCTGTAGGATGCTATAAACTGAAAAGCAGTCTTGCCCGCTGTTAGTTGCACATGGATGGTCTCCGATACTTCGTGCAATGCCACTAACCTGGAGGTGTGGATATCCTTGATAAATATGGAAACTCCCCCTCCTTTTGTGGTTCGGTCCGGGTTTTGGGGCCGAAAAGCATGATATGAGGTATAGCCTGGTAGTGCTGGGGTGCTCTCTGGAGCCTTGAACCAGGTTTCTGTCACTGCACAGATATCGATGTTCTCCATACTGAGGAGAGCTTTGAGTGCATGCATCTTGAGGTTTAGACTTCTGGCGTTTAGCAGCATTACCCTTAGTTTCTTGTTCCTTGTGCTGTCTATGGGGGTGGGTTTGACTTTTGAGCCTTGCCTAAAAAAGGCACTATGGGGGTGGCAAGAGCCTTTGCCAATATCCGAAAGCCCAGTGGTGACAGGTGCAAGCCGTCCCTAGTGAAGCAACATGGCTTGTCGAGCATGTCATCCCAGGCTGACAGACACTGGATCCACTTTGAATGACATCAAAATTTTAGCCAATTGTTAAAATCGATCATTTTGTCTTTGTACTGTGGCATCATTCTAGGTGAGGGTAAGATGCTGCTCAAGGGCAGGGCCATACCAGCCTGGGCTACATGATCAGAGAGCTCCTCTATGTCTCTTTTCATGTAGTCCAGGAAGGTACGCTTCAGGTCATTCACACCAGCATGTACAATGACTGAGTCATATTTGTATTTGCTTTGGAGTGACCTGAGTGCTTGCGTTATGTGGCGGATCCTAGCACCTGACAGGCAGCTCACCGTGTCAGTGTGTCTGACAATAGAGTCACCTATTACAAAAGTATCAGGTGTGTTATTCAGCCTTAAGGGCTGTGGCTGCTTGGCACACTGACTTTGTGGGTTATGTGTTGTGTGTGTTTTGTTTTGAGGTAATGTTTGCTTGGATGTCTGCTTTGGAGGTCTCTGTTGCTTAGGTAGATTTTTATTTAGAGTCTCCGAGTATGTTTTTGTGTATTTATGTGTTTGGTTTGCTGATGTGGTGGGACTATGTGATACTGGAATTGTGTTGTGTGAGGTTACCTTCTCCTCCTGACTGGTTACACCAGTTTTGAGATGAGAGAGCTCAGCCTCCAGTTTGGCTAAATAGTTGCATCTCTCACATATATTTGAACTTGTTTGGAGGAGGAGAGGGTTGTCCGTGTACATGAGACAGTTGTAACATTGCCTCAAAATTCCCAGATTCACCAGCTGGACTGGAGAGGAAACCATTGACTGACCTGCAAACACACACCTCCAGGCAGGTCAAACAGTCTGACACACACAAGGCCCTCCAACTGCAGTCAACCATTGAGGAAAGCCCAATGCAAAGTACTGGTAGCTATAGGAAAACATATCTGTCCAGGACACCCTCCCCCCACATATCCTATCCCCTACAACTCTATCTGGAGTCTGTCTATCACCCTGATCCTGTCTGCCTTAGATTACCCAACTGTGGACTGGAAATCAGACCAGGCCAGAACATAAATGCACAGAGATTCCACCATTGTACTATATCACCAAGGTGCTAAACCATTTCCACAGCACCAGCAGTCACTTGCTTGCAGTCACACCCCTCAACAGGATGGATAGTACAAGAATGCATAGCATTTGGCCCATAAACCTTGTGTGTACATCATCCACCCTGTATTCCTCTGGTTAATCACTGTAATGATCTGTGGAGGTATGTCACCAGGTACTAAAACAGTACATGACAGTGTCAAATGGCATATATGACAGATGTCTGCTAAAACCAGCCCTGTAATCCTTGCAACCCATACATTACTGATTGAAATTGTCACAATAATTGTATGGCCCATTGTCCCCACATTTTGATAGGCTATCTCCAGGTATCCTGCACCAACAAGTTGAGACTTATGGCCATAGCACAAAACAAACCAGACTGGAGTACAATAATCCCTGGAATGGAGTCCCACATGTACTATAGAAGGGCACACTGGACATGCCCATACACTTAGAGAAATGTCAGTAGGATCTAGGAATGAACAGGGCTTCCCCACCCAGTGCACTTTCCATTGTCCCACCTTAGCAGTCCTGAAGATGTCTGTCACCATAGAAGTCACTTTTGTTAGACCCAGCCCCATATGCTCTGTGGCGCAGGTGATAACTGCATAACACTATAGTACAAATAACTAGTAGGTCGGACTTCTAATCTCAGTCCTGGCAAATGTAAAAGTGTGTGTGTGTTTGTGTGTGTGTTCACCACTAAACGCTTTTGGGTCCATTCAAAGCCAGCACACTTCCCCTTTCCCTACTTTAGCAATCCTGCAGATATCAGTCATCTTAGAAGTGCCTTCCATCAGGCCTCAGCTCCATAAGCTCTGTGGTGCATGCAATGAATGCATAACATGATAGTCCAAATAAATAGTTAGGTAGGAGTTCTAATCTCAGTCCTGGCAAATGTAAAAGTGTGTGTGTGTGTGTGTGTGTGTGTGTGTGTGTGTGTGTGTGTGTGTGTGTGTGTGTGTGTGTGTGTGTGTGTGTGTGTGTGTTCAGAACTAAAAAGCATTTGAGTCCATTCAAAGCCAATACACCTCCCCTTTCTCTACTTTAGCAGTCCTGCAGATATCAGTCATCTTAGATGTGCCTTCCATCAGGCCTCAGCCTCATAAGCTCTGTGGCATGTGTGGTAACTGTATAACATGATAGTATAAATAACTAGTTAAGTAGGAGTTCTAATATCAGTCCTGGCAAATGTAGAAGTGTGTGTGATAGTTGTGTGCCCAAGACTGAGGGAGTTGTGTGTTTGTTTATGGGTGATACAGTTTTATGCCATTTCCACCCATGACACTTCACAGTGTCCCACCTTATCAGTCCAGATGATGTCAGCCCCTTATCAGCAACCTTGGCCAGCTGTTAGCCCTGTAAGCTCAGTAGTGCATGTGATAAATGCTTAACACTATAGTACAAATGACTAGTTTTGCAGGGGTTCTGCTCTTGTATCCGGCAAATGTGTGTGTGTGGGTATATATGTTTGTAAGCAGAAGTATTTTGAAATGTTTCCCACCCACTGTCCTACTTTATCAGTTCTGCTGATGTCATTCCCCATATCAGCACCTTTGGACAACTCTCAGCCCAGTAAGCTGTGTAGTGCATGAGGTAACTGTGTAACACTATAGTACAAATAACTAGCTAGGTAGAGGTTCTACTCTCACATCTGGTAAGTGTGTGTCTGTTTGTAATACAAAGTGTTTTGATAGGTTAAATACCCACTACACTACTTTATCAGTCCTGCTGATGTCATTCCCTTATAGGTTCACAGGTGTGTAGTAGGTAATGGCCCAGGAGCCTTAACAAGCCTAGCACATAGAAGGTTCCTGCCATTGTGCCACCCAATGTTACATCCCAGTGCCTGTATCAAGTATAGCCACTGCAGTGATCCTTGGGTTGAACTTTCTATTACCCATCCACTCATCAAGATTTCTCTGGAACAGGGTCAGCTAGGTGCTCTGCATGACATGTATGGGAAGTGTATTCCCGGCCATGTCCAGTGTCTTGGTGAGGGACCTATCCCACCAGCATGTTGTGGTGATTGCAGTACTGAGGTAGAGGTCTTTACAGTGTGTGGTGTGCATGGATTTATATGTAGCATTACTAAACCATCTGGGTCAGACATGGCTTTGTAAGTCAAGCACAGATAGCTGCTAATTAGGTGATATGACACAGAGAATAGCTGGGGTCTGCTGAGTCTGTCTATGTAGGATGTGCATTTAATGCCTAGGATCCCCTTTGTGATGTGCTTTTGTGGTTTCTCCAGCTGTAGCAGGTATCTAGTGAATTACATGGAAATGGGCCATAGTACTTGGGCAGGTGGTCTAATGGCAGAATAGTAGACAGAGATCATTACCTCTGTCTTCCTGGATACTAAACCCTTGGTAATGCAATGTGTCATATAGAAGGACTTCCTGACCACAGTGGCAATGTGGTGCTTGAAGGAGAAGTTGCTGTCAACCTGTGTCTCCAGATCTCTTATAATGACTACAGTGCTCATTGGGCTCCCATTGATGTGGAACATACTGGGAACTGAGTGTTTTGCCAAAGGGGATGATGATGCATTTTGTGGTGTTAAACATCTAGCCATGGTTTCCATACCACTCATTGGTCTCAGTGAGACTTTTCTGTAGGATGTCTGCATCACTTGTGGAGTTCATGATAGCTCCCAGCTTGCAGTCCTCTGTGAACTTGGTCAGTCAGAGTTCCTCTGTGTTGGGCTGGACTCCTGAGAAGTAGATGCTGGAGAGGACACTATCCAGTACTTATTCCTGTGGGACCCCACACATGATTGCTTGCCAGTCTGACTTGGGGTTTCCCACTGTCACACTGTGTGTTCTATGAACCACTTTGCAAACCACCCACTGATATAGGGGTTGATGCCTAGTTTGTTGAGTTTGCCAATAATCCCTGACTGAGGAATGGTATCAGAAGCCTTGGCCAGATTGAAGTAGGCTGTATGCAGTGCCTTATTGTCAAACACAACCCTGGTAACTCACTCAAAGATGTCAACCAGGTTGAGCAGGCATGATCTGCCATTCACAAAGCCAAACTGTGTGGGGTCCAGAGTTAGGAGAGCAAACATATCTTGGTCAAGCAGGCTCCTGATGATGCACCCATACCCATACATAGTAGACTTGTCGAGGTAAGGGCCCAATAATCCCTAGGGTCTGTAGATGCTACCCTTTTATGGAGAAGGATAACTGTAACAGTGTGCCATTTTGAAAGGACAAAGCCTGAGGTGAGGCTGTGACTGACCAGGGCACACAGATGTGGTGCCAGGTCTCCTTGTATGTCATGTAGAACACAGCCACGAATATGTTGGGGTCCTATGGAAGCTGTATCCTTGCCTGTGGACAATGCAGGTGTAACCTGGCCTGCAGTAATGCTAGGTGCTTGGCATTCATATGCCATTATGATTGTCCCCTTGTTGGGGAGAGGTAAAGCTGGCATTGACTGTGTTGGCAAGACTGTGGCCAATATCTGTTGTGTCAGGATAGGAATCAGCATTGTGCAGTAACTCATAGCACTTGTAGTTATTGCTGTGTAGGTTGTTGATATAAATATCAAAAGCTTTTATGATTGTCATCAGTGTCTGCTGCAAATCTACCTTCATAGCTGCCTGTAGCTGATTCCATGAGAGATTTCAAGTTGTGTTTGAGGCTAATAAGGAGGTTCACCAGTCATGGGACACCACCATTCTATGCAGCAGTGTCCTCCTTCTATTGTATACTTTAGTAATGCCAGGGACCATCACAATGGCTTCCAGTCTTTGGAGGACAGTATCTGTGTTCTGTTGGCTATGGCTAGTACCATGCATCCATGCATATGTTTGTGCAGTGCATATGTGTATGATGTAACAGTCATGCAGCTATTTCCCATTGGCATGGGTGCAGTGAAGTCCTCCACCATTATTTTTATGACTGCGATGTCAGCATTGGAGAGGTTTTGCAAAGTGGTTACCTTTGTGGGGGGTGTGGGTGTGATGTTGGGCTCCATGTTGATTAAATCATGTTTGGCTCTGACCAGGTAGGGATTGACAGCTGTGGTTCAGCAACAGTTCCATATGTAAGTAATCAATACAGGTCAAGGTTGTTGCATCTTGTACTGGGGGTCAGTATGATCCAGTCCAGGCCATTGGAACTGATGAATTCCATGAAGAGTTAGGCCAGTGCACTGGTGCTTGACTACTTTCCCCAGGTGATGGAGGGGCAGTTGAAGTCTCCTACTATGTCAGTCTTGGGATGGACCTTCACAGATGCCTTGGAGTTGTGGAATGTGCATTGACAGTCTAGGAACATAGCTGGGGACCGATAGCAGGCTATGGTGTGGACTGCACTATTCCCCAAAGTCAGTTTTAGAGGAAGTACCTCTGATGCATTATGCTGGGACACTAGTCTGGAGCTGTGCATATCCATTATGGATATGGAGACAGCACCACCTGTGGAAGTGTGGTCCATGTTTTGGCACTAACAGCTGTGGAATGTGTGATAGCTTGTTAGTGCTAGGCTGCTGTCTACTGCTGTGAACCACCTCTCCATTTCAGCACAACTGTCAATGTCCTCCAGTCTGGGGAGTGCTTTGAGTGACTGCATCTTGACAGTTAGATGTCTACTGTTGAGCAGCATGAACCTCATATTGCATACATGTCTAGCTGTTACAGTAGTAATTTGATTTGTAACACTGCCTAATAAGGCACTATAGGGGTGGTAAGGCATTTACCCTGTAACTGGAAATCCAGAGCTGTCAGATTTAGGACATTTCTGCAAGGCATTGAGGTCTGTCAATCATGTTATCCCAAGCGAAGAGATACTAGATCCCCTGAGAATGACACACAGCACATAAGACAATGTTGCAGTCAATTATCTGTTGATAGTACTGCAGCATCAGTCTGAGTGGTGGCAGTATACTGCCAAGGGATACTGTCACACCTGCCTGGACCACATAATCCAAGTGTTCAACCATTTCTCTTGTCATGTAGCCCAAGGAGGTGTGTTTTAGGTCATTCACACCCACATGGATGTTGACAGAGTGATACTTGTAGCTGTTGTGGAGTGGCATGACTGGGTGTGTCATGTGTTGGATGCTGGCATGTTATAGACAGTTGGCTGTTACCTCCTCCATAATCAACATAGTGAGTGGGACATCTGTGTGCTGTAGTACTGAATCACCCATTATCACTGTATTGTGCAAGGTGGTCAGCCTTAGGAGCTTAGGTTAAGGGGCACACTGTGTAGGTGACATGTGTGTCCTTTGTCATGTGCTATGTCGTGGTGTCTGAATGTGTGTCTGTCTTGTTGGAATGCACTGTTTGTGTAAATGTCCATTGAGTGCCTTTGTGAAGGTGGGTGTGTGGCTTTTCCGTGTATGTCAGGGCTGTCATAGTGGGTCTTGTGGTGAGCTACATGGTCCACATGGTGTGGTGTGGGTTATGAACTCATCCTCCTGATCAGCTAGTCCAGTCTTTGCTGGAGAGTGCATATTTCCACATTTGGTGATATAGGGGTAACTCTCCCTGGTCTAAGTGTTTGGAATTTAGAGGAGAGGGTTGTCTGTGTACATGAGGCAGTTGCAACAGTGCCTCAGAATGGACACATGCATCAGGTTATTGGACGAAAGCACAGAAAACCACAGTTCAATCATGCCAGGAGGGATGGTCATAAGTAGCAAGTACTTGGGCTAATTCCATGATGAACGAGTTCTGCTGATAGCTCCCAGGTGTGATACACTTATTGATACAATAACCTGTTGAAGTGCAAAGCTGTAATTCTATTTGAAGTGCAAGACAGAAAGAACTAGCAAGATGCACGGTAGAAACTGAAGGCAGACTTGTTGCCACCTGTAATATTTTACCTCACCTGTGCAATTATCAGCACCTTTGGCCAGTTGTAAGTCCAGTAAGCTCTGTAGTCTATGCAGTAACTCTGTAACATTATAGTAGACATAACTAGATAGGCAGGAGTTCTCATCCTAATACTGTCAAGTGTGTGTGTGTGTGTGTGTGTGTGTGTGTGTGTGTGTGTGTGTGTGTGTGTGTGTGTGTGTGCACGCGCGCACACATGTGTCAGTGTGTGAGAATCTAGTACTGTGTGCGTTATGCCATTTTTGACTTGTGTACCACCGTTTACATTTCCCCTCACTCGAATTTAGAAGTCCTGTTGACATCATTCACCTTAGAAGTACCTTTGGACTAGATGAAATTGTATAAGCTCGGTGGCGTGTCTGACAACTGCATAACTCTATAGTAGACATAACTAGATAGGCAGGAGTTCTTGATCCAATACTGACAAGTGTGTGTGTGAGTGTGTGTGTGTGTGTGTGTGTGTGTGTGTGTGTAACAAAATTATGTACAGTGTGGGTTATACCATTTTTGACTTGTGTACCATTCACCTTAGAAGTACCTTTGGACAAGATGAAGTTGTATAAGCTCTGTGGTGCATCTGATAACTGAGTAACACTGTAGTAGAAATAACTAGATAAGCAGGATTTCTAACCTCAGTACTGGCAACTGTTTGTGTGAGAATCATGTACTCTGAAGGTTATACCATTCTCAGTTGTATAACACCATACTCATCCTAATTTAGTAGTCCTGTTGATGTCATTCACCTTACAAGTACCTTTGGAAGAGGTGAAATTATGTAAGTTCTGTGGCATGTCTGATAAATGCGTAACACCATAGTAGACATAAATAGATAGGTAGAAGTTCTAATCCCAATACTGGTGTGTGTGTGTGTGTGTGTGTGTGTGTGTGTGTGTGTGTGTGTGTGTGTGTGTGTGTGTGTGTGTGTGTCATATCTTGAGTGGGTGATACCATTTTGATGTGTGTACCATACATGGCAGGTAACCACCTCCTGATGCCATTACTTTATATAGTGTGGTAATGGCATCTGCCTCACATGCAGCATGTGAAACCATTGTACAGGCCATACCAGTCATTTGTACAGATATGTCTGCAACATCAAGATGTGTGGAACCTATTAGTGCTCTGTCTAATGTAACAATGCCCATGTATATGATATAGTTGCCAAGTAGGCCACAGTGAGTGTACTGACACATATGGCAACATCGGGTATCATACCTGACTGAAACAGCATACTGATACAATGTCTGCTACTCTCACATTTGTCCAGGCTTGTAGGTCCAATACATGAGTCCAGATGCTTGGTTTTACAAGTGAATTGTTCATGTCATGGGTCACATTAAAGGTGAGGAAAGCTGTGTACTGACATATTATGGTTTCAATCAGTATATTTCAAGAACAAATGGCATCTTAACAGGTGTGTGTATACATTTTATATCCACTGTATAGCAGTAATGTTTCACACAGGTCCCTACCTTAGTCTGTTTGTCCAACACATTTTGTTGGTGTCTGTCCAGACATCTTGCACTGACGGATTGTGAGGAATGCTACAGGAATGTGACATTCTCTTCAGATAAGCCCCAGTGGTGACCACTGTGATGCAATACAATTAACCCCACCACAAGTTAACTTGCACATAAAGCAATATAGCTATTAGTCATAGTTGTGTACATGGTAACTTGCATGCCCTCCATATGCCTGGGGTATTGCCAAAGCACAACTGAAAAATGTTATACCCACCAGCTTCAGGCTGCTGTCCTATATGCAGACCAGAGTGACCTATATAGTTAAGGGAGAGAGGTATTGTCAGCATACTCACATGTGCCCTTGGAAAAGGATAGATGTGGCATGTCTGCACATTTACAGTACAACACCCAATACTACACAATTTGCTGTCCTTCACCATAGATTTGCACTTCTCTGCATTAGAAATCCCCTTCCACAACTGCAATCAGACCTGGCACATGCATGTAGATACTGTACAGATGCCAGTATGTTTCATACAGTAGTCTACTAATCCCCACTGGGACCTTACCTGCACGCTCCTTGTCCATTGTGTGTGTGCCACCATCTCCAGCAAGTGGGGCTTTGTATCCTGGTGTTGTACTGTGATGGGTGGCCCAAGCTTGGCAGGGAGCTCCTCACTTGGTGTCAGTGAGGGCTGCATAGCTGGGCTCCAACCTGTGGTTGTGGGGTCCTTGGCCACGGCAGCAGCCCTTTGCCAGGCATGGAATATGAGGTTGGTGACATGATGCCACACCTGCTCATATGTACATGTGTGCAGCCCACCTAATTTACCCTGTGGACAGGGTCATCCCACAGTGTGGTGCTCTCCCACAGATGTTGCTGGCTTCAGCCCAATAGTACTGTGTGGTTCTGTATTATGGCTTCCATTATCAGGTTGCACTCCGCTGGTGAAAAGGTCTCCCGTCGGTGATATGACATTACACCTGGTAGACACTAACAGGGTAACACATGACAGGACCCCATACATTTGGCAACAGTATCTCCAGTACCTGCACATGTACCTTATATACCAGTAGCCAGTACTCACAACCATACCAGTAGCCACTATTCACAACCACAGCATACCCCTGGAATCTATCAGCACAGTATCAGCTTACATTGCACTCCTGGTCCCGATGAGTCATATTGCCTGCAGTGAGGGCAAGTTGTTTGCATAATCCATCATTCCTCATTCAGGTCTGTGTAAATGGATGACATTAGCTATCTTCCATGTGGATAGTGTGTGGATGGTGCTGCGGCTTTGTGTGACTACAGTGTGTAATGCAGCTGGGAGCACATGCCTGAGTTTATGTAGGATGCAGACAGGGATGATATGATGTCCCATGAATACTTATATTTGTTGCCTTTCAGTAGGCAATATGTACCTGCTCATTGGTGATGAGGAGAGGGGAGTGGGTGCAGTACATATCCAGCTATAGTGATGCTGAGCCAGGGGGATGTTTGCCCTAACCCTATCTGCATCAGGTTGCCTGTAGCTATGTTGTGGGTGTATGTGATCTGATCGGCCACCATTACAGGTTGGGTTGTTATGTTGCCTCCGAGATTGCAGACATATGGGATGATGGCCTTGTGATTGTCCCTGCTGGATGTCTCCAATTTGTACTCATAGTTGGCCTTACAGTAATCCACCTGTGACCCTATATGCCTGTTCAGACAATGGCTGGCTTGATGCCAGGTCAGTTCCTGCCCCTAATTTGTCCTGTACAGCCACTATAGAGAACAAGTCTGTGGTTTGTGTAATGCTGATGTCCAGCAAAGGGGATTACTCTATGTTGGTGGAGGCAGGTATGACAAGTGAGGTATTGCAGGGTCCATACAGCCATGTATGTGTTCAATCAGTTGTTTGTAGTGGGAATGGTCACAAAGTCATAACACAGTCAGACACCTCTCCAATTTAGTCATGAGAATCATGCTTACTGTACTAACCATGGCTTTGTCAGGGCAATGCAACAACCAGTACCTGGGGAAATGTCACTCTTTTGGGTGCACAGTAACTAAGATTACACACGTGTACATGTATAGCTGTTTTAACTGACACTTTGCATCCCATGTCTGTTTTCATGAGGTAGACAGATACACCTACTCATACTAACATGTACGTAGCTAATACCTCACATACGTCTGTTCTATGTCAGCATGGCACACTAAATTCACACTCTTGCTGCGCAGTCATCCCTCTCAACCTGTTACAGCAGGACATCGGTAGGATGCCATGCATATACAGGTGAATGGGACAAAATCAGTAACAGTGTCTCAATATTGCTGTAACATACTTGAGTAGTTCAATAGCACAGTAGCCTTTACACTGACATTCAAGCTGTTTTATGAAAGACTTGGATTTATAGGTAAATACAAGGGTATCAGTCTGTAGACTATTATAAGCCCGGCCTGTATTCAAAGGTCAGAATCAAACCCTGTACCTTATATTTGTGGGGTAGAGACCTTAACCATTATACCAAACCCTCCCTGTGGAGCGGTGCTAAAAGCCCGGAAATATGAGTAACAAGCTTTTCATCAAAAAGGAAAGAGGGAAAAAAAGATTTTATTTAAATTCTGCTTAAATATTTAAGATCCACATATAGTGACCTGCGTGGTGATATTTTATTGTACCTTTTTGCTATTTTAAATATTTGTTTGCATTTTTAGATTGTTCTGGGATCTTAGTCTTTTATCTTAATTTGCAGTTGTTAGAAGACTGCGTTTCTACATTATGCTACATTTCTATCTCGGCAAGTAGAATTACTTGTAAAACCTATCTGTTTGTATTTTAAACCCTGCTGGACCTTAGTTTTTGTAGTTTCATTCACAGTTGTGGCAGAATTGAGAACTACTGCCAGATTTTTGCCTTACTTAGTCATTTAATACTGTATTTTCCATAAACAGTGTTACTGGTAAATTTCTGCATAGTCTGACACCTTAAACTGTAGTAGAACACAGTAGTGAGAGTATTTTTTTTCTGCTCCAGGATTTATGTTCATAGGTTTATAGGTTCATAGGTTGGTACTAGGCTATCAGCCCTAGGGCCTATACAAGCCTAGCCACAACAATTCCTGTATATTTCTTCCCAAAATATTTACTTCCCTGGACCCCTGTCTAGCAGGGTGACTGACATGATCCCCATGGTGAATTTCCTATCTCCCATTCAATTGTCAAGGTTCCTTTTGAAGAGGGCCAAGGAGGCTTTCTGCTTGACATGTATGGGCAGTCTATTCCAGAGTATGGGTAGTCTCTGGGTCAGAAACCTATCCCTCCAGCATGTTTTGTTCATTGTGATGACAAGGTTTAAATCCCTTTCCAGCCATTGCAGATGTCTTGTGAGGTACATACCAAATGGGGCGTTGTACTCTATAATGGGTCTAATGAGGGATGAGTACAGTGGGACAATGACCTCCTTTTTTCTGGATGAAAAGCCCTTAGTGATAAGGTGTGCCACGTAGCAGGATTTCCTGACTGTTGTGGTGATGTGGTTATCAACAGTGCGACCACTGTCCACCTGTGTCCATAAGTCTCTCATCACACTTTCAGTGTTTAGTGTGCTGCCACCTATGTGGTAATTCATGGGTACATGGTTTTTCCCAAAGGGGAAAATTATACATTTCTTGGTATTAAGCTTGAGCCATGGCTCTGGCACCAAGCATCTGTTTCTGTAAGGCCCTTTTGTAGAATATCTACATCATTTGGGGATTCAATAATGGCTCCCAGTCTGCAGTCATCTGCAAACTTTGTTAGCTAGAGTCCCTTAGTGTTGGCCTGTATTTCAGAGAAATAGATGCCAAACAAGAGCAGTCCCAGGACTGAACCATGAGGTACTCTACTTCTCACTTGTCTGGAGCTGGATTTGGAGTTGGCTACCTTTGCAGTGTGGGTTCTATCAGTAAGCCAATTGGCAACCCATTGAGTGACCTAGGGATTTATGCCCAGCTTAGTAAGTTTATCTATGATTCCAGAGTGGGGGATGGTGTCAAAGGCCTTGGCGAGGTCCAGATAGGCTGTGTGGACCACCTTACCCTTGTCCACAGCTCTGAAGACTGATTCGAAGAAGTCAATCAGGTTCAGGAGACAGGATCAGCCCTTCACAAGCCCAAACTGGGTGGGGTCCAGTGTTTGAAGGTTGCCAATATCTTTGTTTATAAGTTCCATGATAATACGTTCCATGCCCTTGCAGATCAGGCTTGTCAGACTGATGGGAAGGTAGGTCCCAGGATCCAAGGTGGACCCCCCCTTGTGGAGTGGGATAACTGTAGTTGTGTGCCACTCAGTGGGCACGAAGCCTGAGGTGAGGCTATGATTAAACATGACACTTAGGTGAGGTGCCAGTTCATTTTGTAGTTCATGTAGTACACAGCCCGGGATGTCATCTGGTCCCATGGATGCTGTATTCTTAGCTTTAGAGAATGCTGTTTCTACCTGTGTGGCCATGATTACCGGAATTTGGCAATCTTTTGATATTGAGATGGGCCCTTTAGGGGGTGAGAGGGGGGGGTGAAGTTAGCACTAAATCGATCTGCCAGGATATTGGCAATATCCTTGGGATCAATATATTTAATGCCATTCTGTTGTAGCTCAGAGCAGATATGAGCCTTGTCATTTAGATTCTTAACATAACTATAGAATGCCTTGTGGTTGTCTCTGGAATCTCTGGCAATTTTATTTTCGTAACTAGCTTTGGAAGATTTTATGAGGGATCTCAGCTTCTTACTGAGGCTGGTAAGGGAGTTTTTTGCATCCTGGGATTTTTCCACTTTTCTGCAACAGTTTCTTCCTTCTGTTGTATAGTTTGTTTGTTTATGGCAGGGGACCACCAGACTGGCTTCCTTTTTTTTGGAGGAGACCGTCTTGGTTCTATTTGGGATGGCACAATTCATGCACGAGTGGATGTGCTCATATAGTGCCTTAGTGTAGGATTCAGCAGTCAAACTTTCAGATCCCATCTTTATGGGTGTCATGGAGTTTGTCACTTCTGACCTGAGTTGCATGAAGTTGGCTTTTCAGCACTTTTACAGTTGTTGATATTCCAGTTTGATCCTACAGCTTTATATTCCGCTTATCATTATCTGCTTACTTTGCATTCTACTGCCTTTCTGTTCAACTGTTATTTGTGTCTGCCCCATCCTGTACTGAGGTATTAAGCTAAAGTTTCTGAAACTCTAACCTGCAGCTCAAAGAAGTTACATTCCAGTGCCTTTCTGTTCCCCTGTTCTTTGTGTATGCCCAACCTCCACTGAAATATTTAGCTAAAGTTTCTGAAAGACTTCCAATATTTTTTTTATTTGATTGGATCTGTCTCTAGCTAGCCTGCTTCTTCCTTGAAAATTTCCCAGTCCTACTCACTTTTTCCATAGCTCTACCCTAGAAAGCATTTTTTTCTTATAGAACAGTCCATAAAACTATACTCTATAAATCAGTATAGAGCAAATTCCCTGCATGTCATAAGATTACAGCAGCTAGTTGAATGTCGAGTGGGAATACCAGTAGATTTAGTAGAATTCATTATTGTGTAAACACTAAAGTTGGTAGAATTTAGAACTGTTTAGCATAATCTGCCCCACTGAAGCATCCTTATTATTCTGCACCAAGAAACTAAGCTTTATAGCCTTTTAACTCCAATACACCACCGCCTTCTAAATCACCAATCAAAAGGATTGGACAGCATGGATATGCAATTTCCTAACTTCTCTGTAGCCAGCTTAGTGGATATGGGCATCTTGAGACAATGTAGCCATTGTCTAATTTTTATATACAAACACTTAATCCTTAAATAAACAGGCACAGTATGTGATAGGTGTACTTACACAATGACACTGGAGGCAAAACTCTTGCAATACAAGCTCACAAGAGGTTGTTGAAACCATGCACACAACACCATCCTAAACAACAAATATCATCTAGACCACCTGTTATCAAAGCTATGTATCAGGAAGCCCAAAGGCACTCAGAAAAAAGAACACTTAACACCACACATACAGTCACACTCAATGGAGCCCCAAAAACTAAACCCCTAAGGCAAGTAATCAAACGTCCCAGGACTCTCATCATAGGGGACTCCATTTTAAGACATGCCCCTTTAACCAGGCTGAACAAGGAGAAGATAATGGTTAGTTGCTTTCTGGTACCGGGATCTGACAAATCATACAGACATTGAAGTCATTATACCAAAGGTATCAGTATGATTCCAACATAGTCCATGTAAGTGCAAATGACCTGAGACATACCTCCCTAGGCTATATAAAGATAGACATTAGGAAGCTCTCAAATTATGTGTCACAGGCTGTTATGAGCTTAGCACTGAGTGGCATATTATCATCACTGAAGATGATCCCACAATATGAGCAAAAGATGATTGATATTTAAAAATTGGCTGTCTTTCTGGTGTTATTCTAAGTGGATCTAATATTTGTCAGCTTGGAAGGACATAGTTAACAGCCATGTAACTTTGCCAAGGATGGTCTGCACCTGTTCCCTGTAGGTTTTTGAATACTGGCTAAAACTTTATCTACCTCCATACTGCCTTTTTAGGCAATGTCAAATTGACAACCTACCAACATAGCAAAATCAACTCAACTGAACCTCAAGGTATTAATGCTCAATGTCAGGAGCCTAAATAAAAAACTGCACTCCCTTCAAGCCCTCCTCACACTTGAAAATATGGTAATTTTTTCAATTATTGAAACACGGCTAAAGCATCAGAGAGTACCCTGGCAATGCAAGGTTTCAGAACTTTACACACTTTGAGACCAGTCTCCCACAGACAAGGGCTAAAGGTGGTGGTGTCTCGATATTCATTAATAACAAGCATACCTCTATGTTGGTCAAACATGATGATGTGCTGGAGTTGCTCTATGTGCAGATCACCACAGACAAAAGTCCCATACTACATCCTAGCTAGCTATGTCACCTTCCATGTCCCAAGAAGCTCACACTACATACTTGCACCCACTGGGGACACCTAACATCCAACCTAACTTCCTACTCATGGCAGACTTTAATTACTCCTCTGAAGGCTGGATCTCAAATCTATAGGCACAGAGATTCCTGGACTTCGTAAATACAAACACCCTTGACTTAATAGTGAAAATGCCCACTACATGCTCCAACATACTGGAACTCATACTCACAAATACGGTAGAATGCTACCCTCCCCAATGCCTTTTCCTCCCTGGTAAGGTCCAGCCATAAAGCTGTCTCCGTTGAAATCAAAATCAACTCTGTAAATCCAGTAAAACCAGTAACAGTTAGGAACTACTGCAAGGCACATTGCCTTTCATTAAGTGATGGTGTGTCAAAATTCAGTTCCCCTCCAAACCCCCAGAACGCAGCAGCCTATGCTGAATTGCTCTCAAAAACTCTGTACAACCATGTCAATTACTGCAGACAGGCTGCTGTACCTACCATAAGTAAGTTCAGAACTAGCATCAAAGACAAACCACCCTGGTAGCATTCCAAATTAATCAGGATATACAACAAAAGTAAATATATTATGGCAAAAATCAGGAACGGTATTTCCCATAAAGGTAAAGACTCCCATCATACAAAACAGGCAGCTGAGAGGGCTAATTAGGTCAAACAAAGTTAAGACTAAGGTGAAAGATAACAATAAGGCCTTCTTCGACTATGTCAAATACTTCAAGGGTAGCACACAGCAATGTGCTGAACTGGTAGTTAATGGTGCCACATTCATCAAGTCTGGTGATATAGCGAACTTGTTAGATGACAAATTCAGATCCAACTTTACCTCATCTCTGCCAAGAAATACCCTCAAACATAACTCCTCCAACTACAATTAGAGAGCATGTGCATCGTGCACTCACTAAAGCCAAGAGCACCACCTCAGTGGGCCCAAATAACATCCTGGGATGCCTCCTGAATAGTGGAAAATATGACTTAGCAGGGACCCTGGAATTGGTATTTAAATATAGTCTTAAAACAGGCTTTGCACCAAGAAAATGAAGGACTTTGATGGTCATTTGCCTTCATAAGGGAAGAGTTTCAGCAGATCCTGGAAACTACAGACTAATTAGTCTGACTAGTCTTATTTGTAAAGCCTTGAAAAGAATTATCATGGAAATTATCATCAAGGACATAGGAGATCTCTAGACACTGGATCCATCCCCGTTTGGCTTTATCAAAGGAAAGTCATGCCTACTGAACCTGATGGGCTTCTTTGAAAAATGCACTAAGGCGATGGATGAGAAGAAAGCAGTGCATACTGCCCACCCAGATCTAGCTAAAGCATTTTATACAATGCCCCGCTCATGCATTATCAACAAACTTATGGAACTAGGCATAAACCCCTTTATTACATGCTGCAGAGCTAGCTGGCTAATTGATAGGACCAAAGAGGTTAGGACTGGTGAGGCCACCTCACCAAAGAGGTCAGTCACCAGGACTCTGTGCTTGGCCCACTCCTCTTTGGCACCTACTTCTCAGAGCCAATGTCAAAGACCTCTGGCTAGCCAAGTTTACAATGATTGCAAATTGGGAGCAAAGGGATGAGAACACCCTTCAAGAAGGTTTAACACATAGAAATGCTTGCTGCCAAAGCCATGGCTTAAACCTTAATGCCAGGAAATGCATTATAGCATATTTTAGGAAGTCAGCCATCGCAGGTAACTACATCATTAATAAAATACTCCTAAAAGTTGATTCTCTAGTCAGGGATCTAGGAACTCATATAGATAGTAACATATCCTTCAACCAACATGTCTACAAGGTAATAAAAAAATCCTTTTATGTTGCACAACTTATACGTAAGAGCATGGCATCTAGGTCTAGAGAGGTCAGCGTAGCACTGTGCTTGTCCATCATCAGATCAGTCATAGTGTCTAATGGAGAAATTAAAAAGAGAGAAAACATATAATACCCCCTTTGCTATAACTTGACCAGACACATGCAGCAACTAAAACAGCCACAGAGGTTCCTTACAAAAAGAATGCAGGGAGTAAACAAAATGTCCTATGCTGATTGCCTTAAAGCCCTGTGTCTTTACATTGTATCATACAGACTACTAAGACATGATCTTTGCCTGTTGTACAAGGCATCCCTGGACCCTGTTTTGATGAGCCTTTTGCACATCTGCAAAACATTCAGCATCAGAACTTCCATCTCAAAAGACCACAATTTTGCTTATGACATAAATCAGACATGCTGGAGAGACAGATATGTCTTACAAATAATTCCCATTATGTGGAACAGGCAACCCATCCATGTAAAGCAGAGTTCCTCCCTAACCTTATTTAAATGCAAATTGGACCAATGGATGGATGGGTAATCAGATACTGGCCACTGGTCTGGCACCTCTGTCTCTGATGAACAACTGCATCTTATTGTGCTCTCATAAATACAGGCATTGGTGAAGTAATTTGCACGTGGGTACATAATTTATGGTTATAGCCTTTGTTTTATTTTCATTAATTTTTTTATCCTGAAAAGACTTGAAAATGTCTCAAAATGTTCCACAACACTGAGATGTTCTTTTCTGGATTTATCAACTACAAAATAATTATCATCTGCAAACAAAGCCAACTTCTGCTGTTTACCATACTAATTATATCCTTGAATTTCTAAGTCCCTTATATGTTTTGTTATTGGCTCTAAATATAAAGCAAATAAAGGGGAAAGAGGATGTCCCTGATTGGTTCTTCTGTTGTCTAATTTTTCATCTGAACCTTCGTATATTCTCCTAATCAACCTTACTATTGTATCAGGGAATGCCAATGCTTCAATCACCCTACCCACAAAATAACAGCTTACTCAGATGACTGCTTTCTTTCATCAATACCACCAACAAAAGTGGCATTTTCTTGCATTCGGCTTCCCTCTAGATTATCACGTTTCTGTTAATGTTCCCAGATATCTGCTCCCCATCCATAAAACTAGATTGATTCAGCTAGTATAAACATAAACATTTTATAATCATAATTTAAACTGAAATGGATCTATATGAAGCTCCTTCGTCTGATGGATTGTCAGCTTTCCGAAAAGATGCTGATGCTTAATCTCCTTTTAAAATGTTATTAAATAAAATCTTCCAAATCTTTATTACTTTCTTCCCTCCAAATTTCCAAACTTCTACAGGAATTCCAACTGTTCCTGGAGACATTCCTGCAGATTGATTCAGTATCACTGTTTTTATCTCATTTAATTCTATCTTAACTACTAAAATGTTAAACCTCATTTTCCTTTAACCTTGACAAAATTGTTTCATAAATATTTCCATTCATTCTTTTTCTTGGTTTCCACATTCACCTGCTTTATACACATTTTCATAAAATTTCCTAAATATCTCAAATAGCTCAATTGTAACTCTGGTTCGTTTTTTTATTAATTTATTTATTTATTTATTTATTTATTTTTTATCATAGGCTCCTTAAGTTTGCTGACAACCTGTTATACTTTCTGCTCCCTAAGACATTGTCCTAAAGGTGTTTGTGCTGAGTTGTTATACAAAGGAGCTGCTTAATAGTAACCTTTCTAAAGTGATGCATGTTATCTAAATACTCCCTTAAATTCTCTTTAATATTCTGCAGTTGCTCTTCTTCTTGTTCTGAGATTCTCCTTATTCTGCAATACTTTAACCCTTGTCAGCCCCTTTTAATAATTTCTATTAATTCTTAACCACATATCTCATTTGTTTCTACCTTATTTTTAAACTTCATTTTCATTTCATCATACTCAGAAGCAATCCCTTTTGAAGAAATTTCTATCTTCTCTAAAACAATGTGCAAAACTGTTTAAACTGTGAGCTTTGGCCGGTTAAGACCTGCATGCTATCAACTTGAGCACATAAGTGAAGCTAAGTAACTTTTATCTGCACTTTTTAAAGTAATTTGTTTGTGTTGCATTGAGGAATATCTAGCTGGAAGCTGTGACTCTGTTTTTCAGTAGTACGTGTGGTATTTTCAGTTAAGGCTTGTTAAAAACCTGCATAGCCAGTGATAGGTGGGGGTAGTTTCCTTCATTGTTATTCAGTTTCTGTCTTATACAAGTGGTACAGTGAATTATCTTCTGTTTAAACTGTGAGCTTTGGCCGGTTAAGACCTGCATGCTATCAACTTGAACGCATAAGTGAAACTAAGTAACTTTTATCTGCACTTTTTAAAGCAATTTGTTTGTGTTGCATTGAGGAATATCTAGCTGGAAGCTGTGACTCTGTTTTTCAGTATCTTGGTGGCTTTGAAACTGCCCGCCCCTCTTGTAAATTTGCACTAGGATACTCCTCCTGGGCCCATCTCATTTGCTCACTCAAAAAAAAAAAAATGTATCTGCTTTTACTGTATTTGTGTTTCTTCCTACTTTATTTTGCTTTTATTACTGCTTGGTGTAACTCACTCTAAGCCTTTTAGTTTAAGCACTTGGGCTTCAGACCAGTTGTTTTACATTAAGAAGGTTTGTGCTCTGCACTGTAGTGGCAGGACAGGTAGCTTACATCCTTCGAAGTTGGGAACTGCTGATTGAGGGCTCAGTGTCTGTTATTCTAAAAGTGTATTAGTTCTGCTTTAAGCACTTGGGCTTCAGGCCAGTTATTTTACATTAAGAAGGTTCGTGGTCTGCACTCTTGTGGGAGGAGAGGCTGGACTCTGCCCTTCTGAGCTGGGAATTTCTGGTTAAAGGCTTATAGTGCCTGCATATTTGAACTGTTTCTTACTAAATTGGTACACCTTGTTTGCTGTAGCATAGACTAGATCCAGGCCTGCTGAATCTAGCTTTGTTTGTATGCTTGTTTGCTTGTTATTTCCCTGAAATGCTAATTCCACCTAAAATGCAGCTTTTCAGCGCTTCTGTGGATCCCTAGTGACACCTGCATTGCTTACTGTACTTATTTCCTTGTTTCACTTGAAAGAAAGTTACTGTTTGTCATTTTTGCATTTAAGTTACCTGTAACACATTGCATTTAAGTTACCTGGCACTTGCTCACTAAAGCAATTATATAAGTCAGCACTAAAAAATTAAAAGCACTACACCCTCACAAACTCCCCTTGAGTACCTTGCTCCCCATTGGTCCTTTCTTTCAATTATAAAGGAATTCCAAATACTATTCTAGCATGTCCAAAGGTCAGTTGTCAATCTCCTCTCCAGTCCAACTGGTGAATCTGGGAATCTTGAGGCAATGTTACAACTGCCTCATGTACACAGACAACCCTCTCCTCCTCCCAACAAATTCCAACACATGTGAGAGATGCAACCATATAGCCAAACTGGAGGCTAAGCTCTCTCAACTCAGTACTGGCGAAACCTGTCAGGAGGAGAAGGAAACCACACTCACTACAATTCCAGTCTCACATAGACCTACCACGGCAGCAAACCAAACACATAAACACACAAAAACATACTCGGAGGCTCTAAATAAAAATCTGCCTAAGCAGCAGAGACCTCCAAAGCAGACACCCAAGCAACCGCTACCCCAAAACAAAACACGTGCAACACATAGCTCACAAAGCTAGTGTGCCAAACAGTCACAGCCCTTAAGGCTAAACAACACACCTGATACACTTGTAATAGGTGACTCTATCGTCAGGCACACTGACATCCCGCTCACCAGGCTGAACAAGGAAAAGGTCACGGTGAGCTGCCTGTCGGGTGCTAGGATCTGCCACATAACACAAGCACTCAGGTCACTCCAAGGCAAGTAGAAATATGACTCAGTCATTGTCCATGCTGGTGTGAATGACCTGAGACGTACCTCCCTGGACTACATGAAAAGAGACATAGAGGAGCTCTCTGAGCATGTGGCCCAGGCCAGTAAGACCCTGACCTTGAGTAGCATCTTACCCTCACCAAGAATGATGCCACAATATGAAGACAAGATGATCAATTTCAACAATTGGCTTAAGTATTGGTGTCACTCAAAGGGGATCCAATGCCTGTCAGCCTGGGATGACATGCTCAACAAGCCACGATGCTTTGCTAGGGACGGCTTGCACCTGTCACCCCTGGGCTTTCGGATATTGGCAAAGGCTCTTGCTACCCCCATAGTGCCTTTTTTAGGCAAGGCTCAAAAGACAAACCCACCTCCATAGGTATCACAAGGGATAAGAAACTAAGAGTAATGCTACTCAACGCCAGAAGTCTAAACCTCAAGATGCATGCACTCGAAACTCTCCTTAGCATGGAGAACATTGATATCTGTGCAGTAACAGAAACCTGGTTCAAGGCTCCCGAGAGCACCCCAGCACTACCAGATTATACTCATACCATGCTTTTCAGCCCCAAAACTTGGACCGAACCAGAAAAGGAGGGGGAGTATCAACATTCGTCAAAGATACCCACACCTCCAGGTTGGTGGCACAGCACGAAGCATCAGAGACTATCCACGTGCAACTAACAGTGGGTAAAACTGCCGTCCAGTTTATAGCCTGCTACACACCACCCTCCCAAACCCAGGAACCCCACTCGGCCTTCCTGAGAACACTGGAAAATATGAAGGTCTCTCCAAACACCATTATATTGGGTGACTTCAACTACCCAAACATAGACTGGGATCTTTACTCTAGCTCCAACACCCTAGCTCAAAGGTTCCTAGAATTTATAAACTCAAATGCTATGGAACAACTTGTTACCACTCCCACAAGAGGGGAAAACATACTGCACCTGATCATCACCAACATGGGGACTCTATGCACCAGACCAGAAGTGTATCCCTCACTGGTAAGATCAGACCATAAACTAATCTCACTGGATATTCACATCCCAACCCCACACAATACCCAGAAAACTACAGTGAAAAACTTCTCTAAAGCAAATTTCACACTCCTCAAAACTGAGGTGGAATCCTTCAAAGCCCCCGGGCCTGTGGAAAATACGGCTCAGACCACAGAATCCTTTATAAACGCATTCTATGAACACCTTCAGGAATGCATGGATCATGCAATCCCAAATAAAACCAAGACTCAATCCTCCAAAGGCAGACGTCCTGTCTGGTGGACCCCAGCCGTAAACAAACTATACAACAGAAGGAAGAAGCTACTACATGATAGAGCAAAATCCCAAAAAGGGAAGGCATCTCTGATCAGTGTTAACAAAAAACTATGGGCACTCATAAAATCGTCTAAGGCCAGCTTCGAGAGAAAAATTGCACAGGGCACTAAGGATAATCACAATGCTTTCTTTAGTTATGTTAGGAACCTAGGTGGGAATTCCCAGATATGCTCAGAATTATTCCAAAATGACAAAAAATGCACCGAACCCACAGACATTGCCAACATCCTAGCTGACAGGTTCAGCGGAAACTTCTCCCCCCCCCTCTCCACCAAAAGGGCAAATATCTATCCCAGCAGAGTGCTGTCCCCCTGACATCTCAGATGTTCAGGTAAAAGCCGCCCTCTCCAAAGCAAAAAACACAGCATTAATGGGACCAGACAGTGTCCCAGGCTGCATCCTACATGAACTCCAAGAAGAGCTAAACCCAAACATAAAACTACTGTTCAATCACAGCCTTACCACAGGATATGTACCCAAAGAGTGGCGTACAGCAACAGTGGTCCCTCTCCACAAAGGTGGTGCCTCAACGGATCCTGGAAACTATCACCCCATAAGCCTGACTAGCTTGGTCTGCAAAGCTATGGAAAGAATCATCATGGACCTCATAAAAAAAGATATTGGGGTTCTACAGACACTGGATCCTACCCAGTTCGGCTTTGTTAAAGGCAGATCCTGCTTTGTTAAGGGCAGATCCTGCCTCTTAAACCTGGTCGATTTCATTGAAACAGTCACCAAGGCCATTGACGAGGGGAAGGTGGTCCACACAGCCTACCTGGACCTCGCAAAAGCCTTTGATACGATACCCCACTCGGACATTATAGATAAGCTCACCAGCTTAAATATAAACACCTATGTCACTAGATGGGTTGCAAACTGGCTCAAGGACAGAACCCACATGGTTAGAATTGCTGGAGCCATGTCAGACTCCAAACCAGTTACAAGTGGCATCCCACAAGGCTCAGTCCTGGGACCTCTCCTGTTTGGTATATATTTCTCGGAAGTACAGGCCAACATGGAAGGACTGTGGCTGACCAAGTTTGCAGATGACTGCAAACTGGGCGCTATAATCGACTCTCCAGCCGACACAAGCATCCTCCAAAAGGGCCTCATAGAAACAGACAACTGGTGCCAGAGCCATGGCCTCAAGCTAAATGCCAAAAAGTGTATAGTCATCCCCTTTGGCAAAAACAAAGTGCCCACAAATTACCACATAGGTGGTAATCCATTAAGTATGGAAGAAGTAATTAGGGACCTGGGGACCCAAGTTGATGGCAATCTCTCATTTAACAACCACGTGGCCAAAGTGGTTAGAAAACCATTTTATATAGCCCACCTAATCATGAAGGGATTCACATCTAGATCAGGGGAGGTCATCGTGCCTCTTTACTCATCCCTCATCAGGCCCATAATTGAGTACAATGCCCCTTTTGGGATGTACCTTACCAGACACCTGCAGCAACTGGAAAGACCCCAAAAGTACCTCACCAAGAGGATCAAAGGGCTCAAACAGATGCCATATGCTGCCCGGTTAAAGAAACTCCAGCTCTACTCAATGGCATACTGCCTGCTCAGAGGCGATCTGTGCCTGACATATAAAGCCATGTCCAACCTGGAATTAATGGACATGCTGCAGCTCAGAAAATCCAAATCCCATCGAGCTACGCACTCGAGAGACTTGAACCTCAGCACTGAAATAAATAGGACACGCTGGAGGGACAGATTCATAACCCAGAGGCTCCCTTCGCTCTGGAATAAAATCCCAGTCCAAGTTAGGCAGAGTCCCTCATTGACTCTCTTCAAGAGGAATCTTGATGAGTGGATAGGGGATCGTAGGTTTACCCCGGGTATCACTGTTAGACAGAGGCACAGTATACTAACCTCGAAAAAGGGCATAGCAAAATTAATTTATAATGGGTGGCGAAAGCCAAACACACTCTGGCTAGGCTTATAAATGCCCTAGGGCAGATAGCCTAGTATGAACCTATGAACCTATGAACTCATAGGAACATATTTATAATTAATACTATTAAGAAGCTGAAACCAAGCTTGATACTGTCTCTTTCTTGCTAACAACCTCAGTCCTGTCTTTTTTTCAGTAGTACAAAACCATAGGTTGTTTTCCCATGATCACTTTAAAATGTTGTATTGTTTTCTCATCATCATAATGTACAAAACAAAAATGCCAGTCATTAAAATCAGTTACCCATCTCTTGTTTGTATTAATTACATCATCCACAGAATAGCATCTGTAGGATGTATTAATTTTATCATTCACGGAGCAATTCCACTGTATGTATTAATTCTAATGCATCATCATCTCTAGGTTATATTAATTCTATTGTGTACAATACAAATTCCTGTTCAATAGTATTATGATGCATGTTATTTTATAATTATAATTTTAAACTGTAGCATGTTAAAGCTCCATGATTATACATTTCAAAGAAAAATCGTTTGGCTATACTCAATAAAAATCAGTTTCACAGCCTTACCATACAAAGAATAACATTAATATAATATTTTTTTTCTAACAAGCAAAGCACAGGTATCCCAGCTGTTTTAATTCCCCCACACAATGAACAGTACTGTTTTTTAATGAAATCTGTCATTTTCCTTTAATTATAAACTATAAAGAAAATCATTTCACCTACACTAGCTAAACTTAAAAATGTTTTGTCCCCATGCTTTAGTAATTCTACAGTGCACAGAGTAGATCCGTGTAGTGCATTTCTCTCCTCTGAATTAATTTTATCATTCACAGAATAGTGCTTGCCAATAAAAAATCATGATGCTGTATGAGCCTTTCCCATTAAATACTCTTCACTAAATGATATTTAAAGGCTATGGCTTTTACAGAGCAGTGCTTATAAATCAAACTCATGTTGCTGTATTCTTTCCCTGTTAAACATTGCACCACATGACATTTGCAGACCATCACAGAGCAATGCCTGTCAACCAAAGCATGTTGTTGTATGTTGCAATCTTTTCCTATTAAACACTGTACCAATGATATTGAGAGGCACCGTTCATGAAAAGATAGTGCTTGCCAATTAAAATAATTTTTTCGGTATCTTGCACTGGTATTAAGCAATTTGCCAAATAATATTTGCAAACAAGTAAAATGAGGCAAAATGTTCCTTCTGCTTATTCTAGTGGACACAGCCCACCTCTCCTTTGTAATAATTCTGTCAACATATAAAATGAACATAAATATTCCTTTTACTTGGTTATAACTTCAGCGCCAGACTTCAAAAATTAGAACTTGCCAATTAATATAATGTTGTCACACATTGCTTCCCCAATAAACACTGCAAAGATGATATTTGAAAACGTGTACACTAAAGTGAAATATTTCTCTTGATTATATTTGGATGTAGCATCTCAAAAGCAAGAATTATTGAACAGTACTTGTCAGTCAAAGCCATGCTGCTGTAAGTGCATTCTCATTAAGAAGAGACGAAATGTTTGCAGGTATATAAAATAAAGTAAACTATTCCACTTACCTTATTCTGACATGTTCAGTACATCTCCTACCCCATTCATTCTACCATACACATAACAGAGCTTATCAATCAAAACCCTGAAAGAGTATGTTGCTCCCCCATTAAACGTTACATTATAGTTGCAAGCATAACTTGTCAATATTTAGTAATTACTGAATTGTGATTATAGACAAAAAACAAGTTTTATACTGCTTTCCCATTACACAAAGCACCCATTAGCCTTCGGAAACATAAAATAAAATACAATATTTATCTTGCTTATATTTGACATATTTTTTTCAGTTTTGGGCATCACAGTATAGTGGTTGTCAGTCAAAATCAAGTTGCTGTATGTTGTTTTCCCAGTTAATGATGTAATAAATCCTGTCTGCAAATGTGTAAAGTAGAAGGAAACATTCTTCTTGCTTGTACTTTGCTATCACAGAACAGTGTTTTACTAGCACATTATAATTAATACAGCTTTCAAATACTAACAGTGGATCTTCAGGCTGCATTAATTCTATCATAGACAGTACAGCTTTCCCACTGTATCAACTACACCACACAAAGAATAGATGACTTACTCACCACAATTCTGCTTTATGTTGCTTCCGCATTGGACACTACACTAAATTATATTTACAAACATCTTAAATCAACATTCTTCTTGTTTACAAAATCCACCAAGTGAAAAAATTGCTACCATCTCATCACTTCATTGCACTACAACCCAAAATTCACTGTTAACCAATTCATTTTAAATTATTTAGATTTCTTGCAAATATTTTACTGAAATATCTAAAAATACAGGAACCAAAAATGTAGAGTTTAAATGCTATAAAGTTTCAGTATAATTGGGTACCCTTGTAAAAGCATTAGAGTAGCCGGCATTGGAGTGCCTGGTGGCAGTACCTACTTAATATTCTGGACAGGAGGGGCATAGCTAGTAAATCTGTGCCAGTCTTTCCTAGGGTGTGTGTGTGTGTGTGTGTGTGTGTGTGTGTGTGTGTGTGTGTGTGTGTGTGTGCCAGTTGCTTGGAGAAGGGACATGAAGCAGTGGTTTCACAGAGAGGGTGCTGCAGAGCTTGGCTTGCACACTTGACTGAGGACCCAACCCTATAGTTGTACCAGTGGGTAGCCTTATTGGGATGTTGGCGGGAGACAGAAAAATCCAAACTCTAGACTGAGTGTGTTCCCTGTGTGCTCTTAAGGGAAATTGTTCTTGATGCAGAGAGCTGCATATGAAAATACTATATGTATCTATTTTTGTTCCAAGGGAACATCCCTATCCATGGCAGTGATGAGGATTCAGGCTCCTTGATTACTGCCCCAAAGGGGGGATGTCATATATTGAACAGTGGTGTGGATATTAATTGAACTTCTGTAGCCTGTAGGCAGTTGTCACTGAAGGTGGGTGTACTCTCAAGCAACCACAAGGTAAACATTCAGAGTTTAATTTCACAACAGTTTTATTTTTTGTTAGCTTAGTTTAGTCAGAGAAAGCAGGCAAATATGTCAGCAGAGGATTATGGTAAGCTGACAAAGAACCAGTTGGCCAATGTGTGCAAAGCCAAAGGACTGGTGCATGCCAATCTCACTAAGGAGGAAATTGTTTCAGACTTAGTCACAGCTCAGACCCGGAACCAGGAGGATATCCAGTCTGGTGAAGGGAATTTGCAGCCCTCAGAAACACAATAGCTCACTTTTACCTCAGAGAACTTAAAAATCCATCTGGAGTTAAGGAGACTTGCACTGGAGGTCAAATATTTGGAATTAGAATCAGCAGAGAGACTGGTATTTGGAGGTTGGACAATATGAGAGGCTGTGGCAGGCAAAACATATGGAGTTAGAATCACCAGAGAGGCTGCAGTATTTGACTGGTGAAGAAAATGAGAAACAGTGCCAGCATGACAGAGAGATGCTGACTCTTTGTCAGGGTCATGGAGGTATTGGGGAATGGAATAACAGAACCCCAGAAGCAATAAAAGTCAGTAAATTTCTTTCACAGTTTACAGAGGGTGATAATTTAGATATTTATATATTCATATATAGTGGGCGTTCGAAAGGCATGCATTGAATGGGTGTGCCTTCGTTGAGGGTTGGACATTGGGCTGGCAACTTGACACCATAAAAAACAACTGCCAATCATTAGTGGACCTGAATTCCACTGTGATGACCCCTAACCGGGAAAAGCTGAAAGACAAACAACAACATATATTCATATATATATATATATATATATATATATATATATATATATATATATATATATATATGGTTCCCTATCAGAAGCCTGAAACACTATAAGCCTGAAAATCAAAATCCTGAAAACTATAGACTGAAAGTTCAAAATCCTGAAAGACCAAAATCCTGAAACTCAAAATCCTGAAAACACAAATAATGCTAATATGTCACTATAAAGACACTAATATCTACCAACTACCCTGACCCTAACCCTAACCCTAAGGTCCATCACTATCGCACACTCACCTGACCCCTAACCCTAACTCACTTAAACCGCCTAACCCCAATATTTGTCACTATTGCATACATGCCTAACCTGCGCCCTAACCCTAGCTCACTTAAACCGCCCCTAACCCTAACATAAAACCAACCGCACACTTACCTGAACCCAACGCATGACCCAACACCACAGGGCTAACAATAGCAAAGCCACAATGACGTCAGTATGTCCATTTTGTGTTTTCAGGATTTTGAGTTTCAGGATTTTGGTCTTTCAGGATTTTGAACTTTCAGTCTATAGTTTTCAGGATTTTGATTTTCAGGCTTATAGTGTTTCAGGCTTTTGATAGGGAACCATATATATATATATATATATATATATATATATATATATATATATATATATATATATTGATATATTGATATTCATATATCTGAAGGAGTATGTAAACAGTATAATGTTGACCAAGGGCTCTGAGTATGGTTCCTGACCCACTTACTCCACGGTAAAGTTGTAAATTTTGTTTGTAAATTGTCTGATGCCTGATTGTTTAAACTATGATAGAGTAAAGCAATGTTTACTAGAATGCTTTAAGTCAACACCTGAAGCTTACAGAAAAAAGTGTGTGATTATATTGCTGAGTTAAGCACTTATTTTCATACGTGGGTGAGTGTGTGTCAGGTCACCACTTTTGAAGGGCTGACAGGCCTTTTGGTGGGGGAACAAGCTCTTAGCACTCTACCTAAAGACATGAGAATCTGGTTGGCAGACCAACAGTGTAACTCTGCAGATGAGCTGGGGAAAAAAGGGGTCTCTACTTAGCAAGCAGTTCATCCCTGCACAGGAAGGGGATACCCAGTGCTGCACATGAATCTCAGGGAATCCATGGTGGGCAGCCTAAACCACCCAAACAGAGCCCAACAGTAACAGGGGAAACCAATAGTTCAGGTACATGGCCAGGATCAATGGTTAAAGGTTTTAAATGTAACCAGTAGGGCCATGTATCAAATAGATGTCAATGGAAGCAAGATGGGGAACAAAAGGTGGGAGAGAAAGCAAGTGACAATAACAGTATGCCAGTGGTAAGTTGCCTGGAAACAATGAAGGTATCAAACTATCACCAGAGTTTATATCCGATCTTAGTGGATGGAAAACAAGCCACTGGTAAGACAAATACAGCCTCTGACATAACCATTGTGAAGCCTGCAGTGGTTAAACAGGAGCAGTACTTGCTTGGGCAGTCCACTCCAGTCAGAGCTTTAGGAAGGACCCCATTCTTAATGCCTTTGGCCAGGGTTCATCTTGACTGGGAGGGTGGAAAGGGAAGCAAGCAAATAGGTGTGTCTCAGGATATCCCTGCAGATGTCTTAATAGGGAATGATTTTGTTAATGCAGTACCTTGTGTGCATGCTGTTACATGTAGTCAGGCTTGGAAACAGGCATGTGGGTCTGGTAGTATGGGTGAGACCCAGAAAGACCCCACTCCTGAAGCCAGGGCTGGTGAGGTGGCTATTTTAAGGAATGAGCTACCTTGTAGCAGTGAGCCAGAAGGTGAACCATAGCTGCTGGTAGGTACTGATGTTCCCTTGGACAGAGTGATTGCAAAGGGAGTGGTGAGTGGTTATACCCAGGCTGACAGAGGCACAGCTTTCATAGGATATCAGACTTCCTGTGGAAGGGGAGCTGGGAAGTGTTACAAAGATAAAGTTGAGACAGGCTCAGCTCTCAGACTCTACACTAAGAGGCTTGAGGTAGGTAGGTAGGCACTTGAGCCTCTGTTTTTGCAACCTGACATTAAAGGACCCCTCACCTACTTCATCTTACCTTGCTCTAGTAAATGACTAGGAAATAGAAATTATTTTGATCAGTCAGGAAAATATGATGAGATTAGTTAAATACTGTTTTTTTCTGTATCTGTGTGAATCTATTCATCTGTAATCTTTTAATATTCCCCATCACTGAAACAGTGGTGTTTATTGGAAATAGATATTTAGTATTTTCATGTTCTTTTATTATTTATTATTAAATATATTTAAACATTTCATTGTGGCTGGTCCTTTACAGAATATTTTAACCTTTGAGAGTACATATTTCTATTTGGTGACTTTGTGGCCATTCTTGAAAACCTTACTGCATTGGTCAAACACTGATATTTGTATTAATGTTAATTTCATTCAATATAATTGGGTACCTTTGTAAGAGCTTTAAAGTAGCTGGCTTTGAGGTGTCTGGTGGCAGTAACTGCCTTATAGTCTGGGCAGAAGGGGGTATAGACAGTAAATTTGTACCAGCCTTTTTCGTGTGTGTGTGTGTGTGTGTGTGTGTGTGTGTGTGTGTGTGTGTGTGTGTGTGTGTGTGTGTGTGTGTGTGTGAAAATCAAATCTCAAAGAGTGTGTGTGTCAGCTGCTTGGAGCAGAGACCCAAAGCATTGGTTTCCCAGAGATAGTGCTGGAGGACTTGGCTTGGACACTAGGCTGAGGACTCAACTCTATAGCTGTGCCAGCAGGGAGTCTTACTGGGGACTTGGAGGAAGACAGAGAGAAAAACCCAGACCTTGGACTGAGTGTGTCCCCTGTGTGCACTTAAGGGAAATTGTGCTTGATGCACAGAGCTGCATCTGGAAATGCTGTATGCATCTATTTTTGTTCCTAGTGAACATCCCTTTCTAGTGTCAGTGGTGAGGATTCAGGTTCCTTGATTACTGGCCCAGAGAGGGGACATCACGCAAGATATAGATTGGGTGCAGTAAAAGAAAAAGACAATTAAAAGACACAACACTGTATGTGCATGGCCAGCCATAGGAAGAGGCAGCCATCTATGGTGCAACTCATCCACAATGTCTCTTCCAACTTCTTTCTTCTTACTTTTTTTTCTCCAAGTTAAACATTCCTACTGCAACATTCCTGTTTGAAGAAACTGCAGCTACAGTTTTTCTACATGGAAAGCCCTGCACACTTCTTAATTTCTGGTCTTTCATCCTGATCACACTTGGGCCACTGCCACTGATATGTGCTAGCCTGTTTTGCACTCATGTGTATTTGAATCCCATCACTCCCACTCAGTGTGCCAGCTGAGTATGTGAAGAACATGGGCTAAGGTCCGTCAATCCACCCCAATCCCACAAATACATCAGATAGCTACCAGTGATGGCTTCTTATATCATACTACTTGTGCCAAATTGGATAAATAAAAAGAAAAGAGCATATGAATCTGTTTCAATAAACAGCTCTTCAAATGCAACTTGACTTTAACAGTATAAAGGAAATATGCACTACTGCCTCGTATGTGCTTCCAAATATTTACACCCAGACTAAACATTAACCACTTAGTTGAATCTTTGCAGCCCATACCTTTCTCTCACCACTTTCTGTCTCTCTCCTTGACAACAGTGCTTTCCAGTGTCCCATATCTATGGTAACCGCTTTTTAAACAAATAATTTCTACACACAAACATACATGCACACACACATACACACAAACACAAACACACAGACACACACACACACACACACACACACACACACACACACACACACACACACACACACACACACACACACACACACACACATGCACACAATTCCCAGGGAAGGCTGGTATAATTCAATACTGCCACCACCCTAGATTATTGAGCTAGAGCAGCATACAACAGCTATCATACCACTCTTGATTTAGCCAACTATAAATTATCAAACTAATACCTCAGTGGTGATATGCACAGGTGATGTCTCCTTTGAGATGGATGCCACAGCTTGCCAACATATACAGCAAAACAATACCCTCTTCTCAGATAATAAATAAATTAAATAAATAAAAGGCATGGGATCTTAAAGGTAAATAAATAAGAACTTTACATAAGAAATAATGAAATCAGTTATGTGCTGATACAAATGAAATATGCAGAGATAAATAATGCACAAGTATCAGAAAAACAAACTCAATTGCATTGATAGAAAAAGAAAAATCATCCTTACAGCTGAATAAACTTAACTGACTATAGCTTAAATAATGTCCCTAACACTTCTATGTTAGTACAAATATTAATCAAGCATATACAAATTTCACAGCCACATACACAGATGTGGATACTATGGTCATCCAAGCAAGGCTGCTTGGCTTTACACTAGTTTACAGTGTTTGCTCATCATTGCTTTCCCACTAGAAATAGGTCTTTCCATATTCAGACCTCACAAGCAGTGGAGTATTTTCTCATTTGAATACTAACACATGATTTTCAAGTTCTGAACAGCTGCCCCTTTGAAAAACACTTTAATTGCATTTTTATGGCCTTTGAATTCCTGACTCATGAACATAGGAACATACATTTTAAATTTTAAATACAAATTCAATGCATTTTGTGACCTGCTTGTTATCTGTCTAAGAACAGTGATAGAGCCAGATCATTAACATATAATATTCCAGGTCTAATTGGTGTTTTTTTTTTCTTCAGCAGAAGGGAATTTCAACTTCAGCTACACCCTTTGCATATTTGCTTTTGTATATCACTTAAAAGAATAGATATTAATGCAATTGTCTTACTGGTGTTAAATCATATTGTAACTATAGAGCAACGGTACAGAGTTTTTACACATTTTACGTTTCAAAAATGTGCCAACAGCCTAGAAGAAAGTGAAAAAAGCAACCAGATATTATGGGCAGTAGTCTTTCCATTGCAGAAATAAGATGATTTGTGGGAACCAAGCTGGATTACCATACACTGTGGATGGCTACTACATGTGTTTAACATAGCTGAAATAAATCAATGTGGTCATTATTGTTTTATTTATTTTATTACAATCAGACATATGAGGTTAACAAAGAGTCCCCATAATTAATGAGAAACCGTGCTGTCTATAGATGAAAGTAACTAACACTGTCTTGCTGTTGTTTTCAAACATTAAGCCATCATTATTCTTGCATTTCAGGACTAATATGCATTTGTGTGAAGTAAGGTGACATACTTTAATGTGGATAGCTACAGTGTGTTCTTGTGAAGCACAGCTGGAATGCGTTACTGCAGATATTTATTTAGATATTTGAGGTGTACACAGTCAACAAAGTGGATAACATTGCTTGATTATGGGATGCTATCTGTGGTTTGAAATGAATGATCCTGCTGTTGTTTACCGAAGTTAAACAGTCTTTATTCTGGATTTCCAGGACTAATGTGTATTTGTATGAAGCAAGCTATAATGCTTTGCTATGGCTATTGTCTGTGTGAAACTAAGCCAATGTGCATAACTGTGGTCATTATATTTTTACTAAGATAAGACTTCTGATGTGCACATAGTCAGCAAAGTCCAAATATGGGTCTGTTTGTTGATGAATGTAGCTCCCATTCTATTTGTTATGTTAATTAGTCATTAATCTAGCTTTACAGAATTCATTTGCATTTGTGTATTGTTTGACATAAATTTGAAATTCTGTACTATGGCAATTATTTTTCCACAGTCAGATATCTGAGATGTGCATAATCTACAAAGTGCATGTATTTGTTAGGTATGGGGACTGTCTGAGAATGAAAATTACACTGATGTCCTTATCTTAACCAATGATTAATCTGGCTTTGCAAGGCTAGAGGATATATATGCAAAGCCAGATGGAAAGCTTTGAAAGTCGAATTAGATATCTGATGTGAATGCACATAATCAGTTGCATTGCTAAAATTAATAGATATAGAAGCAGTATGCTCATCAAACTGCCTTAACCCTGCAGTGGATTTATAACAGTTAAAAAGTCACTGCACTGGCTTGGTAGAAATAGTGTCATAAATGTGCTGTATTTGCTAATATTATTGTAAAATTATCATTGCTATGGCTTATATACATGCATAAAGGGGTTTGTTGCAGTATATCTAATATTACAAGGTTAGCCATAATTTCCTTCAATTTCCACCACAGTCATATATCAGCATTTTACACAGTAAGTGTCTACCACTGATATCCTGTGCAGATTGTGTGTGAAAGCACTTCATTATTGCCACTGTGAAGCAGTGAGTAGCATTACCATCTTACAGTGCTTGGGTTTGTGGTTGACATCTAGTCTGTATGACATCCCTGTCTATGCCTTTCATTTATTTCTCCAATTTGACTCTAGGTAAGTGAGTGTGTGTGTGTGTGTGTGTGTGTGTGTGTGTGTGTGTGTGTGTGTGTGTGTGTGTGTGTGTGTGTGTGTGTGTGTGTGTGTGTGTGTGTGTGTGCATGTGTAAGTGAATATCTTATGATAGACCTGTTATGTCAGTTGCAGTGTCAGTATGTGTGGTAAGTAATATAATATCACTAATTTTATCTGTGGTCATAAACAGTACTGGTTAGCACATACATATTTGCTGCCAGAAATATATACAGCACATTTTTTTCTTATCCCTAACCTCAAAAGGCCCTCTACTTATTTCAACTAGCTATGCTCCGAGATATACTTTGAAAGTTGCCATAGAGAGAGAGAGTTCTACTGCCTAGCAGTTAAAGAAAGGAACATTTAGCAACTAATTATCTTTAACAATAAAGTATAAAATACATTATATTGCATCTAGATCCTCAGAGATTCTGGGGGTCTGGTGGTCCTCAATACCCCAGATGTATAATGGGAATTTATCACAGTTTAGTAGGTATGGCCCCAACCTCAGCTTCTGCACCAGTCCCTACCTAATCTAAAACAGGCCAAGCTCAGATGTGGTATACAGATGGTCACCATAGCTTGTGTGGAGGCTTGTATGGTCATTATTTATTTAACTTTACTCACAATCAAACCTCTGAGGTGTGCACAGACGATTGCTATAGCTTTCCAAATTAAACTGTATTGTCTAAGAGCAATAAGTTGTCATACATTACTGTGATCATTTTTTTCCACTTTCCTCACAATCAAACATTAAACATGCATGCTGGTGACTAACGTTTGGGGGTAGTGATAAGGAGTATATGGGTCTGACAAGTTGAACAATTTCACTGTGGCTATTTTTTATTTCACTGCTGTCTCAAGCTAACATTAGAGGGGACAAAGAAGGTGTCCATCTTTTGTATGAAAAGGTATAAAATCTAAGACTTTTGGGGGTACACAGAAGGTGGCTTTATTTTTTTGGAGGGGGCAGGCTCTACTGCAAGATAGTCTATGTGTTCTTATAAGCATTTGTCTTTTCACTTTGTTGGGAACCACTGTTTTGTTAACTTTGAACTTTGAACATTAATCATTGGACATAACTCATCCTTGAAAGCAAAAGTGAGACTAAATTACTTTCCTTATTCATGATTTTTTTTGTTCATGTCATAATTGGATTAAAGGTTGGAAAAAGCCCTGGAGTGCACTTTAGAACATCTATAAATCTATGTCTAGGCCACAGACCGTCTGATTGATTAATTTATTTATTCTACAGTTACTACAGTGGTAAGTGAGGATGTGTTGAAAGGATGGAGTACAATTCAGAAGTGTAAGACAAAATGTTAAAATGAAAAAAAAGAAGCTGTCCAGATGGTATGTAGAGGCCATGATGGAGGATGGGGTGGCACAACAGATGTTTGAAGAGTGTGCAGAGGAACCAATGCCTTAATTTCACCTAAGGCTGGCCCTGATAAAATATTTTGAGAAAAAGTGGTATAAGAATTAAGATTGTTTGTTTTCTCTGTTCTTCTAATTAACAAGGCAACTCTTTGTTCCTGTTATATCTCCCAGCACAACTGGTCATTGACATCCCAGGTTTATGACTTTAACAATTTATTATCACTTCAGAGCTTTATACTGTTTTGCTGTTTATTGTGGTTATAATCCTAACTTATGTGACCATATTTATTCAGTGTATTTCAACAGCATGCTAGTTTTCATTTTCTAAAATACCTTTCACAAGGAAATGTTTAAAATGATGTTTACACTATAGGCCCATTTTGACATATGCTGTTTATTTTATTTGGGTTTACAGTAGGTCCTTGGTGGTGTAGATGTTAGGATGGCGATCTCACCACCATGGCCCTGATTTGATTCCTAGTCATGAAAGCTTCAATGCATTTTTCCCCATCCATGTAAAACAAAGTTCATCCCTCACCCAATTCAAACAAAATTATGATAGTTGGATAGGAAACTGTATATGTATCCCCTGGCTTGGCCCCCATGCCCCCTATAAACAGAAGCCATCAATAAGGAAAGGATTATCCTAGCTAACAGCACTCTACAGCTTTCTTAGTTATGTCTCTACTAACATGCCCCTGTCCATATAGACACCCATGATACTTAGGATCCAAATGGGTTTAAGTGCAGTCATTACCGTTGTAACAACCTATGAATCTATAACGTAGGCTAGATCAAGAAGGGCCATTTTCAGCTATGACCTTCTTACAGATTGAAAAACACTAGGGTCAGCAACAAGAATAAAAAAAGCAAACATATATGATAGGCTGAATGTACCCTATGAAAACTATCTTCCTTCAAGCAGTATACAGTGATTACATATAAATTGTCCCATATCATGGCTTATGATGTACATGTTAAGCATAGTTAGATTAAGTGAAACAGGGAAACTGAATATTAATAAATAATTTGGTTACGTATTGGCTGGGACTCAGTAAAATGGGCTGTGGCCATATAAAGTGCCTACTGCAGGTAGGTCAAGTGTACATGATTGTGGAAAAAGTGTTTCAGGGACAGATAATTCCACAAAAAGGAAGACCTAATTATCTGCATGTCTGTGAATTGCTCTTCATTATTGCCTGTACTAACAAGCACTTTCTGGTGGTAATTTCCTTTGGTGACCCATGCATTGCATTAGCACAGGCATGCACACACACACACACACACACACACACACACACACACATGCATTCAGACATACACACACACTCTCACAAACATTCACAGACTTAACTGAAATCTGATCAACATCAAACAAACCCCTATACACTCAGACTGTCAGACACAGTCACCCATTCAAGCAAAAGCACACTCTGACATAGACACAGATATACACACATGTCTGCGCATGTGCACACACACACACACACACACACACACACACACACACACACACACACACACACACACACACACACACAGATCCACATTCTCAATCCCCTGCCTAATCCCACACTGTGACCACCCAGGCAGACACACACACACACACACACACACACACACACACACACACACACACACACACACACACACACACACACACACACACACACACACACACACACACACACACACACACACACACGAACACACAGTCTTCTGATTCCATTCATACTCCTGCAGGCATTCACACACACTGACACAGACACACACACACACACACACACACACACACACACACACACACACACACACCAACAATATGGAACTGCTGCATTTTGCACAACATACTTGGAACATGGTCTCTCTCTTTGACTTGAATGGGTGGCTGCCATCTTTTGGCCATGTTTATTTATGCAACAGAGAAATTCTCTGAATCACTCAGCAGCACAAATGGAGAGCAGCAGGAATGTCTGGGGTACAGCACATGACTAATTAGCATTAGCTGCTCCCCTGGACTGTGTCATTATCCTGAAGCATGGTCGACAGAACTGCTCCTCCATGGTGATTTTTCCACTCATGGAAAATCATTGTGGTTGGGCTGTCTCTGAATCAGAAAGGGCTACAGGAAGGAATTGACTCTCATGGTAGGGCTTACCCTTCTGAAGCCAAGGGTATTCTGTAATTTGTAACATAATGTATAAGGTAAGCTATAAAATGGTGGTAGGTGGGTAACCCCTGATGGATACAGGTAGAGTATTCCAAACTTTTGAACTCCCAAAAGAAAAAGCTTTTGTATAAATTACCAGAAGAACAATGTAGGGTATTCAGTGAGAAATTTAGATGACATAGAAGAGTAAAGACTATGGATGAAGTCTAAAACAATATAACAAGCAGAATGGAGGGCAATGTTTCATAAATGGGGTTGAAGTGGGAGGAGCAGAAGGAGATGGCTGCTCTCTGGGTGACTCAAAGAAGACAGAAGTGCTGAGAACTGTGTAGTGCTGTTCAAGTCTGAGGACTTGTCTTGTATGATGAAGCTGGCTGTTTTAACATTCTCTGCTGTTTACTGCAAATGAAAAAAAAAGAACTAAGTATCGCTAGTGGAAGGCTGTATTCCAATGCAAGAAGCATGATGCATTTTGCAATAACTTTAATTTCAAAGGCTCTTAAGTGGGGATTTTTGTAGCAAGTTCCTAATAAATTCTTAATTTTATTGAAAATGTCTAGATGGACAATAGAGGTGACCTGACATATAAGACCGAAATGTAAGAAAACTGGCTGACAGAGTGGAAAGCACACCTATACCAATGATTATAATATCCCTTGTTATACAAGGATGCATCAGTTTAGAATCTGCCCCATACTGATTTCTCTTCCTGTAATTATATATAAAATACTTTAACTGAACTACAGAACCAAATAAAATAATTAAGCCAAATAAGTGTTTTTCAGTATCCATAGCAACTTCATAAAATCACTTCTCTCCTGCTTTGGTTTTATTGTTTCATTGCTTTCTGCTGTTCAGGCTCATTATAGTTGTTTCCCTGTGTATTACAATAAATATAAGTGAACCTGCTCCATGAAATTACAACTCAGCATAAAACTGGTTGTTAACTTTGCTCTGATTTCCAAGCTTATCAGTGCAATACTGAACTTTGTATTCCACAGTAGGATGTAGAGGTTTTGTAGGATGTATTTATCCTTTGATTGCACTGAAATTTTATATTTATTTTTTATATATAGGTAGAATTGGTTAATATGTGAGCCGATTCACTTTGAATGTTTTAGGTAGAATAGTTTTAATGTTGAATGTATACTCAATGACAACATGTGTAGTATTTCATTTAAGGTTTTGATTATGTATTGTTATGTCTGTTATAATGAAATTTTTTAGTGCTAATGTCCAGGCATAAAGTATGTATATTTACTGTTTTATATTGTGTTATCTGGCAGCAGCTAGAAAATTAAGTTGTTTCCCTTTAAATGGTTAAGTGAAGGGCTCGCCCTTGACTGTTGCAGTATTTAAAGAGTGCAACTGTTGCATTTGAATTTTCAAGGTCTGAGGAAGCAATACGTGAAAGCACTTACCTGTTGGATTTATATGAATAAAAGATCTTTGCTTTTAAACACTCTCTGAGTATTCTGGATAATTCAAGTGAGCCTGGTCGCCTCATACGTGGTGCTGTTGTTGGACTTACTGTTTTCTTCATTTTACGTGGTGAGGCGTTAACTCTGTTGGGAGTACTTTGTTGTTGTCTGAGTAATCTTTCTAAAGTGATGCATATTATCCAAATACTCCCTTATATTCTCTATAATATTCTGCAGTTGCTCCTCTTCTTATTCTGAGATTCCCCTTATTCTGCAATACTTTAACCTTTGTCAGCCCTTTAATAATTCCTATTAATTTTAACCACATCTCATTTGTTTCTACCTTATTCTTAAACTTCATTTTCATTTTATCCTACTCACAAGCAATCCCTTGTGAAGAAATTTCTATCTTCTCTAAAACAATGTGCAACTCATAGGAACATATTTATAATTAATACTATTAAGAAGCTGAAACCAAGCTTGATACTGTCTCATTCTTGCTAACAACCTCAGTCCTGTCTTTTTTTTCAGTAGTACAAAACCATAGGTTGTTTTTCCATGATCACTTTAAAATGTTGTATATTGTTTTCTCATCATCATAACGTACAAAGCAAAAATGCCAGTCATTAAAATCAGTTACCCATCTATTGCCTGCATTAATTACATCATCCACAGAATAGCATCTGTAGGATGTATTAATGTTATCATTCATGGAGCAACTCCACTGTATGTATTAATTATAATGCATCATCATCTCTAGGCTATATTAATTCTATTGTGTACAATACAAATTCCTGTTCAATAGTATTATGCTGCATGTTATTTTATAATTATAATTTTAAACTGTAGCATGTTAAAGCTCCATGATTATACATTTCAAAGAAAAATGTTTTGGCTATACTCAGTAAAATCAGTTTCACAGCCTTACCATACAAAGAATAACATTAATATAATATTTTTTTTTCTAACAAGCAAAGCACAGGTATCCCAGCTGTTTTAATTCCCCCACACAATGAACAGTACTGTTTTTTAATGAAATCTGTCATTTTCCTTTAATTATAAACTATAAAGAAAATCATTTCACCTCCACTTGGTAAATTTAAAAATGTTTTGTCCCCATGTTTTAGTAATTCTACAGTGCACGGAGTAGATCCATGTAGTGCATTTCTCTCCTCTGAGTTAATTTTACCATTCACAGAATAGTGCTTGCCAATAAAAAAATCATGTTGCTATATGAGCCTTTCCCATTAAATACTCTTCACTAAATGATATTTGAAGGCTACGGCTTTTACAGAGCAGTGCTTATAAATCAAACTCATGTTGTTGTATTCTTTCCCTGTTAAACACTGAACCACATGACATTTGCAGACCATCACAGAGTAATGCCTATCAACCAAACCATGTTACTGTATGCTGCATTCTTTTCCTGTTAAACACTGTACCAATGATATTGAGAGGCATAGTTCATGAAAATATAGTGCTTGCCAATTAAAATCATTTTTCTGTATCTTGCACTGGTATTAAGCAATTTGTCAAATAATATTTGCAAACAAGTAAAATGAGGCAAAATATTCCTTCTGCTTATTCTAGTGGACACAGCCCACCTCTCCTTTGTAATAATTCTGTCAACATATAAAATTAACATAAATATTCCTTTTATTTGGTTATAACTTCAGTGCCAGACTTCAAAAATTAGAACTTGCCAGTTAATATAATGTTGTCACACATTGCTTCCCCAATAAACACTACACAGATGATATTTGTAAATGTGTACACTAAAGTGAAATATTTCTCTTGATTATATTTGGATGTAGCATCTCAAAAGCAAGAATTATTGATTAGTATTTGTCGGCCATGCTGCTGTAAGTGAATTCTCATTAAGAAGAGACAAAATGTTTGCAGGCATATAATATAAAGTGAACTATTTCACTTACCTTATTCTGACATGTTCAGTACATCTCCTACCCCATTGGTTCTGTCATACACATAACAGAGCTTATTCAATCAAAACCCTGAAAGAGTATGTTGCTCCCCCATTAAACGTTACATTATAGTTGCAAGCATAACTTGTCAATATTTAGAGATTACCGAATTCTGATTATAGGCAAAAACAAGTTTTATACTGCTTTCCCATTACACAAAGCACCCATTAGCCTTCGGAAACATAAAATAAAATACAATATTCATCTTGCTTATATTTGACATATTTTTTCTGTTTTGAGCATCACAGTATACTGGTTGTCAGGCAAAATCAAGTTGCTGTGTGTTGTTTTCCCAGTTAATGATGTACTAAATCCTGTCTGCAAATGTGTAAAGTAGAATGAAACATTCTTCTTGCTTGTACTTTGCTATCACAGAACAGTACTCAGTACCATGCGCAGGGTCCTATGGCAGTAAAGCGATCCCTCACTGGATAAAACTCCACATATGCTTGAAAGTCAGTGCTCATACGAAACAAACACAGAGTGCTCCAAAGACTGAGTATGGTACTGAGTTTTGTTTTTGACATTATTTTTCTTGAGGCAGGGTCCGAACTCCGTTGGCTGTGTGCACTGGTGTGTTTTGTGCTTATCACAGAACAGTGTTTTACTAGCACATTAGAATTAATACAGCTTTCAAATTTTAACAGTGGATCTGCAGGCTGCATTAATTCTATCATGGTATAGCTTTTCCACTGTATCAACTACACCACACACAGAATAGATTACTTACTCACCATAATTCTGCTTTATGTTGCTTCCGCGTTGGACACTACACTAAATTATATTTACAAACATCTTAAATAAACATTTTTCTTGTTTACAAAATCCACCAAGTGAAAAAAATTTGCCACCATCTCATCACTTCATTGCACTACAACCCAAAATTCACTGTTAACCAATTCATTTTAAATGATTTAGATGTCTTGCAAATATTTTACTGAGATATCTAAAAATACAGGAACCAAAAATGTAGGGTTTAAATGCTATAAAGTTTCAGACTTGAAAACATGGTTTTTCAGCCAAACAAAGATGTGATGATGTGAGGGAGTGTCAGCTATTCCAGAAGAGGTAGGGCAGTGGATGGACAACATATGTCAATACAGCTAGCTGGAATTTTGAAAAGTATTATCTGTCATTTGTATATAGGTTCAAAGGTTCATATGTGTGTACTAGGCTAATGGCCCTGGAGCCTTTACAAGCTTAGCCCCAAAAAATTGCCCAGGCACTGTGGCACCCGTGGTTAGTTCACAGTGCCCCTATCCAATAAGGCAACTGGAACGATCCCTGGCTTTAACTTTCTGTTACTCATCCACTTGTCAAGATTTCTCTTGAAGAGGGCCAACAAGGTGCTCTGCTTGACATGAATGGGAAGCTTATTCCAGAGTATGGGCAGTCAATGGGAGATGAACCTGTCTCTCCAGCATGTTCTGTTAATTGTGGTAATGAGGTTGTGATCTCTGGAGCATGTGGCGCAAGGGGATTGGGATTTTTTTAGGTGTAGCATTTCAAGTAGGGATGGGTCAGACATGGCTTTGTAAGTCAAGCAGAGATCATCTCTAAGAAGACGATAAGAGACTGAGAACAGCTGAAGTTTCTTGAGTCTGTCCATTTAGGATATGTGTTTAAGACCTAGGATCCATTTTGTGAGGTACTTTTGTGGCCTCTCCAGCTGTTGTAGGTGTCTGGTCAAGTACATGCCAAATGGGGCATTATATTCGAGGATTAGTCTAATGAGAGATGAGTAGAGAGGGATTATGACCTCCTTCTTCCTGGATGTGAAACCTTTGGTTATAAGACGTGCCATGTAGAAGGACTTTCTGACCACAGTGGCAATGTGGTGGTTGAAGCTGAGGTGGCTGACAACCTGGGTGTCCAGATCTCTTATGGCCCCTTCAGTGTTCAGTGGGCTCCCATCAACATGGTAATTTGTGAGAACTGAGTTTTTTCCAAAGGGAATGATAATGCATTTTTTGGAGTTAAGCTTCAGGCCATGGTTCCAACAGCAGTCATTGGTCTCAGAGTGGCCCTTTTGTAGGATATCTGCATCACTTGGAGAGTTGATAATGACTCCTAGGTTGCAGTCATCAGTGAACTTGGTCAGCCAAAGTGCTTCTATGTTGGCCTGGACGTCTGAGAAGTAGATGCCAAAGAGGAGAGGGTCCAGGGCCAAGCCCTGTGGGACTCTACTCATGACTGGTCAACAGTCTGACTTGGAATCCGCAACTTTCACTCTGTGGGTCCTGTCTGTGAGCCAATTTACAACTCACCTAGTGATGTAAGGATTGATGCCTAGTTTGATGACTTTATCAATGATACCTTAGTGGGGAATGGTATTAAAGGCCTTGGTCAGGTCAAGGTAGGATGTATGCACTGCCTTAATCTCATCCACAGCCTTGGTGACTGCCTCAAAGAAGTCAGCCAGGTTCAGCAGGCAGGATCTCCCCTTGACAACGCCAAACTGTGTGGGGTCAAGAGTTTGGAGATTGCCCATATCTTTGTTAAGAAGGTCCATGTTCATGCGCTCCATAGTTTTGCATACCAGACCTGTCAGGCTAATGGGGCAATAGTTACCAGGGTCTGTAGTTACTCCCTCTTTATGGAGTAAGATGGCTGTACAAGTGCACCATTTGTTAGGGACACAGGTGCCAGTTTGTTTTGTAGCTCATGTAGGATGCTGCCAGGCATATTATCAGGTCCCATGGTTGCTGTATTCTTGGCTTTGGACAATGTAGCTTTTACCTGTGCTAGAAATGGTGGGAACCAGGCTTTCTTCTGGTATTGTGATAGGGCCCTTGGGGGAAGGGGTAAAATTGGCACTGAATCTGTCGGACAGTATGTTGGCTATATATGCTGGCTCAGTATAGGAAGTGCCATTGTGCAATAACTCAGAGCAAATCTGGGTATTGCCTTTGAGGTTTTTCATATAGCTATAGAAGGCTTAGTGGTTGTTTTTGGTGTCAGCCACAATTCTTCCTTCATAGCTGGCTATAGAGGATTTGATAAGGGATCTCAGCTTTTTGTTGAGACTAATAAGGGAAGTTTTCCAGTCTTGTGACTTCATTTTTTTTTCTGCAACAGTTTCTTCGTTCTGTTGTAGGGTTTATTGATGGCTGGGGACCAGCAGATTGGCTTCCTTTTTTTGGAAGAGAGTGTCTTAGTTTTATTTGGTATGGCAAGGTCCATGCATTTGTGTACATGCTCATACAGTGCATCAGTGTATGATTTGGCAGTCATGCAGCTATTTTCTATTGGCATGGATGCCAAGAAGTTAGCCACCTCTGTTTTTAAGATCCAAAAGTTGGCTTTAGAGATGTTTTTCAGGGTGGTCACCTTAGCAGGGGGTGGAGGTGAGATGGAGATTTCAATGGTGATCAGTTTGTGGTCAGATTTAACCAGGCAGGAATTGACTATAGGTGTGGAGCAATGGTCTCCCATGTTGGTGATAACCAGGTCGAGGATGTTGTTTCCTCTAGTGGGGATCAGAATGAGCTGGTCCAGGGCATTGGAACTGATAAATTCCAGAAAGTGTTGGATCTGTACATTGGTACTTGAATAGTTTTCCCAGTTGACGGAAGGGTAGTTGAAGTCACCCAGTATGAGAGCATTGGGTTGGACCTTGATAGATTCCAGGGTGCTTAAGAACTTGGAGTGAGAGTCAAGGGACATGTTTGGAGTTCTGTAGCAGGCTATGACTTGTATCACCATCTTACCCAGTGTTAGTTGTACCTGAAGTACATTGGATGCATTGTGCTGGGCTACCAGTCTGGAGGTATGCATATCCTTTAAGAATATGGAGACACCACAGTCTTTGGAGCTTCCAGCTGTATTCTGGGGCCAAAAGGTATGGAATTAGTTGTAGCCTGGGAGCGCAGGGGTGCTTTCTGCCTCTTTAAACCAGGTCTCCATTTCAGCACAGATGTCAACATTGTCCATTTTGAGGAGAGCTTCGAGTGAGTGCATCTTGAGATTTAGACTTCTAGCATTGAGCAGCATGACTGTCAGATTGCATTTGTTTGTAGCTGTTATGGTGGAATTTTGGTCTTTGGAACACTGCCTAAAAAAGGCATAATAGCGGTGGCAAGAGCTTTAGCCAGTACCCAAAATCCCAAGAGTGACAGATTCAGGCCTGTAAAACTGATTTGTACAGATTCTTTTGTTGAAAAATGTATTTGTAAAGCTCCTTGTGTTAAAAATATACCAACAGTGGGTTCTAGCTGTATTGTAACTGACTAAATGCATATGTTTTAACAGAGGATACAGGAAGAGAAGAGGTTAATCTCAGTCCAGCTAACTTTGAAAAACAGTAAGAAATTAAATTACTTAATTTTGGACCATAAAGACTGTATCTCACACTTTTGATTTCAGCTAAAGATGAAATGTCTGTGAAAACAAGTACTACGAAGCCTTCTGTATTGTCTTTAGCAGTGAACTAATTGCTACTCAGGAAGGGTATAAGTTTGAAATTGTTTTATGACTTCCAGAACCTGCAACAGATCTTGGCAAAACTTTATGCGTGTATATTATTGACAACTATGTGCTAAATCCTGGCAGCTTCTAGCCAAGGTAGCATGGGATCCAGAAGTCAGATGACCAGATGTATGTGATATCATTCTGTAATCTATCACTGAACTGATGTTTCTTTAATACTAGATAAGACTGAAGTCTCAGAGCACTCTGTTTTTCAAGTGTGTAACTGAACGACCCCTCACTTACCTCATCTTGCCTTGCTCTAGTAAGTGACCAGGGAATAGAAATTCTTTAGATCAGTCAGGAAAATATAATGAGATTAGTTAAGTACTGTTTTCTGTAACTGTGTGAATCTATTCATCTGTGATATTTTAATATTTCCTGTCATTGAAACGCTGGTGTTTATTGTAAATAGAAATTTAGTATTTTCATGTTCTTTTATTATTTATTAATAAATATATTTAAACTTTTCATTGTGCCTGGTCCTTTACATAATATTTTAACCTTTGAGAGTACTTATATCTGTTTGGTGATTCTGTGGCCACTCCTGAAAGCCATACTGCATTGATCAAACACTACCATTTGTATTAATATCAATTTCATTCAGTATAATTGGGTACCCTTGTCTCTCCTAGGTGTGTGTGTGTGTGTGTGTGTGTGTGTGTGTGTGTGTGTGTGTGTGTGTGTGTGTGTGTGTGTGTGTGTGTGTGTGTGTGTGTGTGTGTCTGTGAAAATCAAATCTTAAAGAGTGTGTGTGTGTCAGCTGTGTAGAGAAGGGACATGAAGCACTGGTTTTACAGAGAGGGTGCTGCAGATCTTGGCTTGCACACTTGACTGAAGACTCAACCCTATAGTTGTACTAGTGGGGACCCTTATTGGGAAGAGTGAGGGAGACAGAAAAATCCAAACTCTAGACTGAGTGTGTTCCCTGTGTGCTCTTAAGGGAAATTGTTCTTGATGCAGAGAACTGCATCTGAAAATACTATATGTATCTATTTTTTTTCCAAGTGAACATCCCTATCCATGGCAGTGATGAGGATTCAGGCTCCTTGATTACTGCCCCAGAGAGAGAATGTCACATATTAACAGTGGTGTGGATATTAACTGAACTTCTGTAGCCTGTAGGCAATTGTCACTGAAGGTGGGTGTGCTCTCAAGCAGCCACAAGGTAAACATTCAGAGTTTCATTTCACAACAGTTTTTTTGTTAGCTTAGTTTAGTCAGGGAAATCAGGCAAAGATGTCAGCAGAGGATTATGGCAAGCTGACAAAGAACCCATTGGCCAAGGTGTGCAAAGCCAAAGGACTGGTGCATGCCAATCTCACTAAGGAGGAAATCATTTCAGACTTAGTCACAGCTCAGACCTGGAACAAGGAAGATAACCAGTCTGGTGAAGGGAATTTGCAGCCCTCAGAAACAAGACAGCTCATCTTTTCCTCAGAGGACTTAAAAACCCATCTGGAATTAAGGAGACTTGCACTGGAGGCCAAATATTTGGAATTAGAATCAGCAGAGAGACTGGTATTTGGTGGTTGGACAAAATGAGAGACTGTAGCAGGCAAAACATATGGAGATAGAATCACCAGAGAGACTGCAGCATTTGGCGGGTGAAGAAAATGAGAAACAGTGCCAGCATGAGAGAGAGATGCTGACTCTTTGTCAGGGTCATGGAGGTATTGGGGAAGGGAATAACAGAAACCCAGAAGCAATAAAAGTCAGTAAATTTATTTCACCGTTAACAGAGGGTAATAATTTCGATATTTATATATTCACACGTGTATATATATATATATATATATATATATATATATATATATATATATATATGTATGTATATTGATATTCATATATCTGAAGGAGTATGTAAACAGTATAATGTTGACCAAGGGCTCTGAGTATAGTTCCTGACCCACTTACTCCATGGTAAAGTTGTAAATTGTCTGATGCTTGATTGTTTAAACTATGATAGAGTAAAGCAATGTTTACTAGAATGCTTTAAGTCAACACCTGAAGCTTACAGAAAAAAAGTTTCATCAGCATAGACGCAAGGCATATGAAAGTGTGTGTGATTATATTGCTGAGTTAAGCACTTATTTTCATAGGTGGGTGAGTGGGTGTCAGGTCACCACTTTTGAAGGGCTGACAGACCTTTTGGTGAGGGAACAAGCTCTTAGCGCTTTGCCTAAAGACATGAGAATCTGGTGGGCAGACCAACAGTGTAACTCTACAGATGAGCTGGGGAAAAAAGGGATCTATACTTAGCAAACAGGGCATCCCTGCACAGGAAGGGGATACCCAGTGCTGCACATGGATCTCAGGGACTCCATGGTGGGCAGCCTAAACCACCCAAACAGAGTCCACCAGTAACAGGAGAAGCCACTAGTTCAGGTACATGGCCAGGATCAAGGGTTAAAGGTTTTAAATGTAACCAGTGGGGCCATGTATCAAATAGATGTCAATGGAAGCAAGGTGGGGAACAAAAGGTGGGGGAGAAAGCAAGTGGGAATAACAGTATGCCAGTGGTAAGTTGTCTGGAAACAATGAAGGTATCAAACTATCATCAGAGTTTATATCCGATCTTAGTGGATGGAAAACAGGCCACTGCTAAGACAAATACAGCCTCTGACATATCCATTGTGAAGCCTGCAGTGGTTAAATAGGAGCAGTACTTGCTTGGGCAGTTCACTCCAGTCAGAGCTTTAGGAAGGACCCCAATCCTAATGCCTTTGGCCAGGTTCATCTTGACTGGGAGGGTGGAAAGGAAAGCTAGCAAATAGGTGTGTCTCAGGAGATCCCTGCAGATGTCTTAATAGGAAATGATTTTGTTAATGCAGTACCTTGTGTGCATGCAGTTTCATGTAGTCAGGCTTGGAAACAGGCATGTGGGTCTGGTAGTCTGGGTGAGACCCAGAAAGACCCAACTCCTGAAGCCAGGGCTGGTGAGGTGGCTATTTTAAGGAAGGGACTACCTTGTAGCAGTGAGCCAGAAGGTGAGCCATAGCTGCTGGTAGGTACTGATGTTCCCTTGGACACAGTGACTGCAAGGGCAGAGGTGAGTGGTTATACCCAGGCTGACAGAGGCACAGATTTCAGAAGATATCAGACATCCTGTGGAAGGGGAGCTGGGAAGTGTTACAAAGATAGAGTTGAGACAGGCTCAGCTGTCAGACTCTACACTAAGAGGCTTGAGGTAGGTAGGTAGGCACCTGAGCCTCAAGGAAAAGGGGAGTCTGTATACTGGAACAAAATGTTACTGTATAGAGAGTGGACCCCTGAGGGAGGGCTCGCGAGTGAGGTAATGCAGCAGTTGGTAGTGCCTAGAACCTGCCATCTAGCACTTCTAGCCATAGCCATAACATTTTTTGCAGGTCATATGGGCATAAAGCATACCAAGAGACTGCAAGGGATGTGACAGGGTATTGCAGGATCTGTGAGCAGTGCCAAAAAGTAGGCAAAGCAGGAGACAAGATCAAGGCTTCTTTGATGCCTTTGCCTGTGATTGAGGAGCCATTTCAGAGGGTAGCTATGGATATTGAGTGATCTCTGAATACCCCAAGTTCCACAGGGAAGAATTATATTCTGGTGGTAGTAGATTATGCTACTAGATAACCTGAGGCTGTGGCTCTGTCCTCCATCGAGGCAGATAAGATGGCAAATGCTTTGTTAGAGATTTTCAGCAGGGTAGGTTTCCCGTGAGAAATCCTGACTGCCAGAGGTGCCAATTTCATGTCAGACCTGCTGGCTTGTCTGTGGAAGCACTGTGGGTTGAAGCACCAAAAGACCACCCCCTACCATCCCCAAACTAATGGTCTTGTGGATAGGTCAAACTCTATATTAAAGACCATGCTATGAGCATTTGCAAACCAGTTTAAGAGAGAGTGGGACAAATATTTCCCCATCTGCTGTTTGCAGACAGAGAGATACCTCAGGAATCCACAGGGTTTTCCCCTTTGAGTTACTGTATGGGCAAAGCGTGAGGGGGCCTTTAGATTTGGTTTGTGATGAGTGTGAATCCCACAAGGAGTCTGTTGTGGCATATGTCCTAAACCTCAGGACAAGGCTTAGGGTGCTCATGGTCTTGGCCCAGAAGAGCCTGGCAGGAGCCTAACAGCAGAAAAAGGTCTGGTATGATAAGAATGTTTGAGTCCAAGAGTATGCTGTGGGACAGCAGGTTATAGTTCTCATTCCTGTCAGACACAATAAGCTGCAGGCAGCTTGGGACAGACCCTTCAAAGTGGTAAGGAAGGTCAGGTGCATGATAGAACTGCTAGGCAGGAGGCAGGAGCACAAATTGTACCATGTTAACATGATAAATCCTTGCCATGATAGGGAGGCCCTGGTACTGAGTATTTGCAGTGGATGACAGGAAGAGTCTGAGGGGGATCTGGTGACTGATGTCCTCAGGCAGCCTTGGACTGACACCTCAGTGGAAGGGGTAGCAATGTCTCAGTGGCTATACCCTTCCCAGGTTTGGTAAATGCAAGCAGTGTTACAGGAATTTGCAGGCATGTTCACTGATAAACCTGGGTGCACCCATGTGGTGCAGCACTATGTGGTACAGGATCTCAAAGGCCTATCAAGCAGGCTCCTTACAGGCTGCCTGAATGAGTCAGACAGACTCTGATGGATGAGATACAGGAAATGTTAGAACTGGGAGTAATCCAGGATTCCAGCAGTCTCTGGGCCTCCCCAGCAATGCTGGTACCAAAGAAAGATGGCAGCACCAGGTTGTGTGTGGACTACAGAAAACTAAAATGTCACACAGAGCCAAATACTTACCCAATACCTAGGACAGATGAAGGTTTAGAGCAGCTGGGTGGGGCTAAGTATCTGACCACTACTGATTTGACCAAGGGTTACTGGCAGGTGGCTTTGACTCCCACCACTAGAGAGACGTCAGCCTGTGTGACTCCTTTTCGATTATACAAGTTCACAAAGCTGCCCTTGGGATGAAAATGCCCCAGCAACCTTCCAGAGGCTGGTAGATCATATCCTAGCAGGAGGAGGAGATTATGCCCCTGCTTACATGGATGGTATTGTCATTTACAGCCATTCCTGGCATGAGCACCTTCTGCATGTCAGGGAGGTCCTGGGCAGACTGCAAATGGGAGGGGTGACCATTAAGCCCAGTAAGTGTCAGGTAAGTATAGCAGAGTTCTTCTACCTGGGACATAGAGTAGAGAATAGTAAGATCAGAAAAGAACCTGCCAAAGTGGAAATTATTCAGGTGTGGCCTGCCACTGTTACCAAAAAGCAAGTGAGGGCATTCTTGGGGACAGCAGGATCTATAGAAAATGTGTTCCCAATTATAGCACAATAGCTGTTCCCCTCACATAGACTTGATGTGAAAAAACAGGCCAGACAATGTAGTGTGGATCCCAGCCTGCAAGCAGGAATTCCAAAACCATAAAGGGGCTTTGGGAGGACCCCTATTTTAGCCAGTCCAGAGTACAACAAAGAATTTGTTGTGCAGGTGGATGCCTTAAACCATGGGGCGGGGACTGTACTCAACCAGGTTTCCTCAGAGGCAGAAGAGCACCCAATTCTATATATCAGCCATAGACTCCAACCCAGGGAGAAATGATATGCAGCTGTAGAAAAAGAATGTCTAGTCATAGTATGGGCACTGCGGAAACTACAACTCTATCTGTATGGAAGGAAATTCACTGTAATAACAGACCACACTCACTTAACATGGCTACATCAAGCCAGCCAGCAAAATGGCAAGTTATTAAGGTGGAGCCTAGGGTTGCAGCCATATGATATGACAGTGCAACACCGTAGTGGGGTTAGCAATGCCAATGCAGATGAGCTCTCAAGACAGGGTATGGGTTAATGTATTCCCAGACAGACTCATTCTTCTCAAGTAACTTTTCTCCAGGGTCACTTGAGAAACTAGCTTAACACTTCAAAGGGGGCAGGATGTGACATTGTGAGGTATTGCCAGCTATGTTAGGAAATGTAGGTCAGTAGATGTGCAACACATGCCAGCACAACTAGCTGGAATTTTGTAAATAATTGTTCATTTGCATAATCTGAAGAATGCAAATGTTGGAACTCAACTATATGTTATTATTTAATGACTTGAAGCCTCAGTGGTTTGTCTGAAAACCACATATTTTACAAGGAACAGTTCAAAAATGTGAGGCAGTAATCTGGATGTCCTGCGAAAATCTAGACAGTTGAAAGGTATGGAGGTTAGTGTAGATGATTACAAGTTGGGAGCTGTTATTAACACCCAAGTGATGTTGACATCCTACAGAAAGGCCTCAATGAGACCAATGACTGGTGTCAGAGCCATGGCCTTAAGCTCAATGTGAAAAAAATGTCTTTATCCCCTTTGGGAAAAACCCTATTCCCTTGAATTACCACGTTGATGGTAGTCCACTGAACACAGAAGTCATTATAAGAGATGTGGGAACACAGGTTGACAGCTTTGACCACCACGTTGCCACTGTGGTCAGAAAGTCTTTCTGTGTAGCACATCTCATTACTAAGGGGTTTGCATCCAGGAAGAAAGAGGTCATTGTCTCCCTCTACTCTTCCCTCATTAGGCCAATCATCAAGTACAATGCCCCATTTGGCATGTACCTCACTAGACACCTGCAGCAACTGGAGATGTCACAAAAGTACCTCACAAAGAGGATCCTAGGCATTAAACACTTGTCCTATATGGACAGACTCAAAAAACTCCAACTATTCTCTGTCTCATATCGCCTACTTCGAGGCAATCTCTGCTTGACTTACAAAGCCATGTCTGACCCAAATCTGTTAGAAATGCTACATCTAAAGAAATCCCAATCCCTCCACACCACATGCTCCAGAGACCTCAATCTCATTACCACAATCAATAGAACATGCTGGAGGGACAGGTTCATAACCCAGAGACTGCCCATGCTATGGAATAGACTTCCCATAAATGTCAAGCAGACCACCTCACTTGCCATCTTCAAGAGAAATCTTGATGAGTGGATGGAAAATAAAAAAATTCACCCCGGGGATCACTCCAGTGGCTCTACATGACAGAGGCACTAGGAACTAAGGTTGGGTGGCACGATGCCAGGGTAATCCTATGGGCTTGGCTTGTAAAGGCTCCAGGGCCATTAGCCTAGTACACACCTATGAACCTATGAATTTATGTCATTTGTGTATCAAACTGATTTGTACAGATGTTTGTGTTGAATAATGTATTTGTAAAGCTGCTTATTTCAAAAATGTAATAACACTGGGTCCTGACTGTATTGTAACTGATTAAATGTAAATGTTTCAATAGAGGATACTGGAAGAGATTAATCTCTGTCCAGTTAACAACGAACGATAGTACAAAATTAAATTATTTAGTTTGAGGCCATAAAGATTGTATCTTACAGTTCTGATTGCAGCCAGAAATGAAATGTCTGTGAAAACAAGTACTAGGAAGCCTTCTGTATTGTATTTAGCAGTGAACTCATTGCTACTCTAGAAGGGTAGAAGTTTGAAATTGGTTTATGACTTCCAGAAGCTGCAACAGATTTTGGCAAAGCTCTATATGTGTGTATTATTGACACACATGTGCTAAATCCTGGCAGCTTCTAACCAAGAGGGCAGCATGGGAAGCAGAAGTCAAATGACCAGATGTATGTGATAGCATTCTATAAGCCATCACTGAAATGATGTTTTTAGTACTAGATGAGACTGAAGTCTCACTGCACTCTGTTTTTGCAACCTGACATTAAAGGACCCCTCACCTACTTCATCTTGCCTTGCTCTAGTAAATAACTAGGGAATAGAAATTCTTTCGATCATTCAGGAAAATATGATGAGATTAGTTAAATACTGTTTTTCTGTATCTGTGTGAATCTATTCATCTATAATATTTTAATATTTCCTGTCACTGAAACTGTGGTGTTTATTGGAAATAGATATTTAGTATTTTCATGTTCTTTTATTATTTATTATTAAATATATTTAAACATTTCATTGTGGCTGGTCCTTTACAGAATATTTTAACCTTTGAGAGTACTTATTTCTGTTTGGTGACTTTGTGGCCATTCCTGAAAACCTTACTGCATTGGTCAAACACTACCATTTGTATTAATGTTAATTTCATTCAGTATAATTGGGTACCTTTGTAAGAGCCTTAGGATAGCTGACTTTGAGGTGTCTGGTGGCAGTAACTGCCTTATAGTCTGGGCAGAAGGGCGGTATAGACAGCAAATTTGTACCAGCCTTTTCCATGTGTGTGTGTGTGTGTGTGTGTGTGTGTGTGTGTGTGTGTGTGTGTGTGTGTGTGTGTGTGTGTGTGTGTGTGTGTGTGAAAATCAAATCTCAAAGAGTGTGTGTGTCAGCTGATTGGAGCAGGGACCAAAGCATCAGTTTCACAGAGAGAGTGCTGGAGGACTTGGCTTGGACACTAGGCTGAGGACTCAACTCTATAGCTGTGCCAGCAGGGAGTCTTACCGGGGACTTGGAGGGAGACAGAGAGAAAAACCCAGACCTTGGACTGAGTGTGTCCCCTGTGTGCACTTAAGGGAAATTGTGCTTGATGCACAGAGCTGCATCTGGAAATGCTGTATGTATCTATTTTTGTTCCTAGTGAACATCCCTTTCCAGTGTCAGTGGTGAAGATTCAGGTTCCTTGATTACTGGCCCAGAGAGGGGATGTCACACAAGATATAGATTGGGTGCAGTCAAAGAAACAGACAATTAAAAGAAGTGGCACTATATGTGCATGGCCAGCCTTAGGAAGAGGCAGCCATCTATGGTGCAACTCATCCACAATGTCTCTTCCAACTTCTTTCTTCTTACTTTTTTCTCCGAGTTAAACATTCTTACTGCAACATTCATGTTTGAAGAAACTGCAGCTACAGTTTTTCTACATGGAAAGCCCTGCACACTTCTTAATTTCTGGTCTTTCTTCCTGATCACACTTGGACCACTGCCACTGATATGTGCTAGCCTGTTTTGCACTCATGTGTATTTGAATCCCACCAATCCCACTCAGTGTGTCAGCTGAGTATGTGAAGAACATGGGCTAAGGTCCTTCAATCCACCCCAATCCCAAAAATACATCAGATAGCTACCAGTGATGGCTTCTTATATCATACTACTGGTGCCAAATTGGATAAATTAAAAGAAAAGTGCACATGAATCTGATTCAATAACCAACTCTTAAAATGCAACTTGACTTTAACAGTATAAAGAAAATATGCACTGCTGCCTTGGTATGTGCTTCCAAACATTTACACCCAGACTAAACACTAACCACTTAGTTGAATCTTTGCAACCCAGACCCCTCTCTCACCACTTTATATCTCTCTCCTTGACAACAGTGCTTTCCAGTGTCCCATATCTATGGTAACTGCTCTTTAAACAAATTATTTCTACACACAAACATCCATGCACACACAAACACACACACACACACACACACACACACACACACACACACACACACACACACACACTCACATACACACGCGCACATGCACACGTGCACACACGCACACACACACACACACACACACACACACACACACACACACACACACACATGCACACAATTCCCAGGGAAGGCTGGTATAATTCAATACTGCCAATGACCTAGATTATTGAGCTAGAGCACCATACACCAGCTATCATACCACTCTTGATTTAGCCAAATATAAATTATCAAACTAATACCTCAGTAGTGATATGCTCAGGTGATGTCTCCTTTGAAATGGATGCCACAGCTTGCCAACATATACAGCAAAACAATGTTCTCTTCTCAGATAATAAATAAATTAAATAAATAAAAGGCATGGGATCCTAAAGGTAACAAAATAAGAACTTTACATAAGAAATAATAAAATCAATCCTGTGCTGATACACATTAAATGTGTAGAGATAAATAATGCACGAGTATCAGAAAACAAACTCAATTGCATTGATGGAATATTTACAGAAAAATCATCCTTACAGCTGAATAAACTTCACTGACTCTAACTTAAATAGTGTCCCTAACACTTCTATGTTAGTACAAATATTAATCAAGCATATACAGATTTCACAGCAACATACACAGATGTGGATACTATGGTCATCCAAGCAAGGCTGACTGACTTTACACTAGTTTACAGTGTTTGCTCATCATTGCTTTCCCACTGGAAATAGGCCTTTCCACATTCAGACCTCACAAGCAGTGGAGTATTTTCTCATTTGAATACTAACACATGCTTTTCAAGCTCTGAACAGCTGCCCCTATGAAAAACACTTTAATTGCATTTTATGGCCTTTGAATTCCTGACCCAAAAACATAGGAATATACATTGTACATTTTAAATACAAATTCAATGCATTTTGTGACCTGCTTGTTATCTGTCTAAGAACAGTGATAGAGCCAGATCATTAACATATAATATTCCAGGTCTAATTGGTGTTTTGTCTTTCTTCAATAGAAGGGAATTTCAACTTCAGCTACACCCTTTGCATATTTGCTTTTGTATATCACTTAAAAGAACAGATATTAATGCAATTCTCTTACTGGTGTTAAATCATATTGTAACTATAGATCAACAGTACAGAGTTTGTTACACATTTTACATTTCAAAAATGTGCCAACAGCCTAGAAGAAAGTGAAATACTTCACAATGAAAATATGTTTCTCTACCCTGGCAGCTACAATCTAGACAACAAGTCACAGTAGCTTTGTAATTAATTGTCTAGGTCACAGTGGGTGAAACCAAGCATAAAGCTTTCAATAATGGAGGGTAATGGCTCCAACAGTGCTGGAAGTCTGTAACCAGCAAAACTGTAAGGGTCCATGAAAAGTCTGAAAGAAGATGCCATGGTCAGGGTGCAGCATCTGTAGAATCAAGTCTGGTTTGTAGCACATATGTTGTTCACCATGCCAGGCAACCAGATATTGTGGGCAGTAGTCTTTGCATTGCAAAAATAAGATGATTTGTGGGAAGCAAGCTGGATTATCATACAATGTGAATGGCTGCTACATGTGTTTATCATAGCTAAAATAAATTACGGTGGTCATTATTGTTTTATTTATTTTATTACAATCAGACATATGAGGTTAACAAAGAGTCCCCATAATTAATGGGAAACCGTGCTGTCTATAGATGAAAGTAAATAACACTGTCTTGCTGTTGTTTGCAAACATTAAGCCATCATTATTCTTGCATTTCAGGACTAATATGCATTTGTGTGAAGTAAGCTGACATACTTTACAGTGCGTTCTTGTGAAGCACAGATGAAATGCGTTCCTGCAGATATTATTTATTTTTCTTACAATCAGATATTTGTGGTGTACACAGTCAACAAAGTGGATAACATTGCTTGATTATGGGGGGCTGTCTGTGGTTTGAAATGACTGATCCTGCTGTTGTTTACCGAAGTTAAACAGTCTTTATTCTGGATTTCCAGGACTAATGTGTATTTGTATGAAGCAAGCTATAATGCTTTGCTATGGCTATTATCTGTGTGAAACTAAACCAATGTGCATAACTGTGGTCATTATAGTTTTACTAAGATTAGACTTCTGATGTGCACATAGTCAACAAAATTGCTATAAGTCCAAATATGGGTCTGTTTGTTGATGAATGTAGCTTCCATTCATTTGCTTATGTTAATCAGTCATTAATCTAGCTTTACAGGATTCATTTGCATTTGTGTATTTGTTTGACATAAATTTGAAATTCTGCACTATGGCAATTATTTTTCCACAGTCAGATATCTGAGATGTGCATAATCTACAAAGTGCATATAATTGTTAGGTATGGGGACTGTCTGTGAATGAAAATTACAGTGATGTCCTTATCTTAAACAATGATTAATCTGGCTTTGCAAGGCTAGAGGATATCTATGTGAAGCCAGATGGAATGCTTTGAAAGTTGAATTAGATATCTGATGTGCATGCACATAATCAATAGCATAGCTAAAATTAATAGGTATAGAAGCAGTATGCTCATAAAACTGCCTTAACCCTGCAGTGGCTTTATAACAGTTAAAAAGTCACAGCACTGGCTTGGTAGAAATAGTGTCATAAATGTGCTGTATTTGCTAATATTATTGTAAAATTATCATTGCTATGGCTTATGTACATGCATAAAGGGGTTTGTTGCAGTATATCTAATATTACAAGGTTAGCCATAATTTCCTTCAATTTCCATCACAGTCATATATCAGCATTTTACATAATAAGTGTCTATCACTGATGTCCTGTGCAGATTGTGTGTGAAAGCACTTCATTATAGCCACTGTGGAGCAGTGAGTAGCATTACCATCTTACAGTGATTGGGTTTGTGATTGACATCTAGTCTGTATGACATCCCTGTCTGTGCCTTTCATTCATTTCTCCAATTTGAGTCTAGGTAAGTGCGTCATTGTGTGTGTGTGTGTGTGTGTGTGTGTGTGTGTGTGTGTGTGTGTGTGTGTGTGTGTGTGTGTGTGTGTGTGTGTGTGTGTGTGTGTGTGTGTGTGTGTGTGTGTGTGTGTGTGTGTGTGTGTGTGTGTGTGTGTGTAAGTGAATACCTTATGATAGACCTGGTATGTCAGTTGCAGTGTCAGTATGTTTGGTAGGTATGAATACTTGTGGAAAAATAATAACACTGATTTTATCAGTGGTCATAAACAGTACTGGGTAGCACATACATATTTGCTGCCAGAAATATATACAGCGCATTTTTTCTTATCCCTAACCTCAAAAGGCCCTCTGCTTATTTCAACTAGCTATGCTCCGAGGTATACTTTGAAAGTTGCCATAGAGAGATAGTTCTACTGCCTAGCAGTTAAAGAGAGGAACAGCTAGCAAGTAATTATCTTTAACAATAAAGTATAAAAAACATCATATTGCATCTAGATCCTCAGAGCTTCTGGGGGTCTGGTGGTCCTCAATACCCCAGATGTATAATGGGAATTTATCACAGTTTAGTAGGTATGACCCCAACCTCAGCTTCTGCACCAGGCCCCACCTAATCTAAAGAGGCCAAGCTCAGATATGGTATATAGATGGTCACCATAGGTTGTGTAGAGGTTTGTACGGTCATTATTTATTTAACTTTCCACACAATCAAACCTTGAGGTGTGCACAGATGATTGCTATAGCTTTCCTAATGGAACTGCATTGTCTAAGAGCAACAAGTTGTCATACATTACTGTGATCCTTTTTTTTCCCACTTTCCTCACAATCAAACATTAAACATGTATACTGGTGACTAACGTTTGGGGGTAGTGATAAGGAGTAAATGGGTCTGACAAGTTGAACTATTTCACTGTAGCTATTTTTTATTTCACTGCTGTCTCAAGCTAACATTAGAGGGGACAAAGAAGATGTCCATCCTTTGTATGAAAAGGTATATTAAGCATAATATGACAGCAAGAACTTGAAAAGCATGATGCAGGCCATTTGTTCTTTCACTTTCACCATAATCTAAGACTTGTGGGGGTACACAGAAGGTGGCTTTATTTTTTAGGAGGGGGCAGGCTCTACTGCAAGATAGTCTATGTGTTCTTATAAACATTTGTCTTTTCACTTTATTGGGAACCACTGTTTTGTTAACTTTGAACTTTGAACATTAATCATTGGACATAACTTTCTATCCTTGAAAGCAAAAGTGAGACTAAATTACTTTCTTTATTCATGATTTTTTTGTTCAGGTCATAATTGGATTAAAGTTTGGAAAAAGCCCTGGAGTGCACTTCAGAACATCTAGAAATCTATGTCTAGGCCACAGACCGTCTGATTAATTAATTTATTTCTTCTACAGTTAATACAGTGGTAAGTGGGGGTGTGTTGAAAGGATGGAGTACAATTCAGAAGTGTAAGACAAAATGTTAAAATGAAAAAAAAAGAAAAAGAAGCTGTCTAGATGGTATGTGGAGGCCATGATGGAGGATGGGGTGGCACGACAGATGTTTAAAGAGTGGGCAGAGGAACCGATGCCTTCACTTCACCTAAGGCTGGCCCTGATAAAATATTTTGAGAAAAAGTGGTATAAGAATTAAGATTGTTTTCTCTGTTCTTCTAATTAACAAGGCAACTCTTTGGTTCCATATTGGCTGGGACTCAGTAAAATGGGCTCTGGCCACATAAAGTGCCTACTGCAGGTAGGTCAAGTGGACATGATTGTGGAAAAAGCCTATCAGGGACAGATAATTCCACAAAAAGGAAGACCTAATTATCAGCTAATCTGCATGTCTGTGAATTGCTCTTCATTAATGCCTGTGCTAACAAGCACTTTCTGGTGGTAATTTCCTTTGGTGAGCCATGCATTACATTAGCACAGGCATGCACACACACACACACACACACACACACACACACACACACACACACACACACACACACACACACACACACATAGATCCACGTTCTCAATCCCCTACCTAATCCCACACTGTGACCACCCAGGCAGAAACACACACACACACACACACACACACACACACACACACACACACACACACACACACACACACACACACACACACACGCACCCACAGTCTTCTGATTCCATTCATACTCCTGCAGGCATTCACACACACTGACACATACACACACACACACACACACACACACACACACACACACACACACACACTATGGAATTGCTGCATTTTGCACAACATACTTGGAACATGGTCTCTCTCTTTGACTTGAATGGGTGGCTGCTGTCATTTGGCTATGTTCATTTATGCAGCAGAGCAATTCTCTGAATCACTCAACAGTATAAATGGATAGCAGCAGGAATGTCTGGGGTACAGCACATGACTAATTAGCATTAGCTGCTCCCCTGGATTGTGTCATTATCCTGAAGCATGGTTGACAGAACTGCTCCTCCATGGTGATTTTTCCACTCATGGAAAATCATTGTGGTTGGGCTGTCTCTGAATCAGGAAGGGCTACAGGAAGGATTTGACTCTCATGGTAGGGCTTACCCTTCTGAAGACAAGGGTATTCTGTAATTTGTAATATAAGGTATAAGGTAAGCTATAAAATGGTGGTAGTTGGGTAACCCCTGATGGATACAGGTAGAATATTCCAAACTTTTAAACTCCCAAAAGAAAAAGCTTTTGTATAAATTACCAGAAGAACAATGTAGGGTATTCAGTGAGAAATTTAGATGACAAAGAAGAGTAAAGACTATGGATGAAGCCTAAAACATATAACAAGCAGAATGGAGAGCAATGTTTCATAAATGGGGTTGAAGAGGAAGGAGCAGAAGGAGATGGCTGCTCTCTGGGTGACTCAAAGAAGACAGAAGTGCTGAGAACTGTGTAGTGCTGTTCAAGTCTAAGGACTTGTCTTGTATGATGAAGCTGGCTGTTTTAACATTCTCTGCTGTTTACTGCAAATGAAAAAAAAGAACTAAGTATCGCTAGTGGAAGGCTATATTCCAATGCAAGAAGCATGATGCATTTTGCAATAACTTTAATTTCAAAGGCTCTTAAGTGGGGATTTTTGTAGCAAGTTCCTAATATATTCTTAATTTTATTGAAAATGTTGTCTAGATGGACAATAAAGGTGACCTGACATATAAGACCGAAATGTAAGAAAACTGGCTGACAGAGAGGAAACCACACCTGTACCAATGATTATAATATCCCTTGTTATACAAGGATGCATCAGTTTAGAGTCTGCCCCATACTGATTTCTCTTCCTGTAATTATATATAAAATACTTTAACTGAACTACAGAACCAAATAAAATAATTAAGCCAAATAAGTCTTTTTCAGTATCCATAGCAACTTCATAAAATCACTTCTCTCCTGCTTTGGTTTTATTGTTTCATTGCTTTCTGCTGTTCAGGCTCATTATGGTTGTTTCCCCTGTGTATTACAATAAATATAAGTGAACCTGCTCCATGAAATTACAACTCAGCATAAAACTGGTTGTTAACTTTGCCTCTCATTTCCAAGCTTATCAGTGCAATACGGAACTTTGTATTCCACAGTAAAGCAGCTTTCGAGGGATCACAATTGTATTTATATAAATTAAGTACTAAATAATTATATCAAAAGTTGTTTGGGATCTGTAGTAGAATTATTTTGTATTCCTAGTGTTCGCCATTCTATATTATACACCACATTTAGGTTTAGTGACTTATACTACCTTTCTGGAGATTAAAAAGAACTCCTCCCTTTCTGATCCAAAGTGGTGGCCTTATCAACAGTCCAGAGCATTCATTGATCCATCTTTCCCAGTCTAATTTCTAGACTATATTCCATGTTGACACATGCATTTATTTTCTAATCTGTTGTCCAACCTCTTATGTGCCCCCCATTCCAAAAGCAGTAAACTAAACCAAAATAAACTTTAGTTACTTCTTTCTGAGCTAGTACTACTTGCATTTAAAAGAATACCTGGTCAAACAGGATAAAATGCTGGAGTTGCTCCATGTGCAAATCACCTTATACAAAATCCTGTACTACATCCTCACTAGCTATAACTCACCCTCCATGTCACATGAAGCTCACAATGCATACTTGGACCTAATAGGGACACCTAACATCCAACCTAACCTCCTACTCATGGGAGACTTTAATTACTTCTCTATAGACTGAGTCACAAATCTATAGGCATAGAGATTTCTGGACTTCATAAATGCAAACACCCTTGACCTAACAGTGAAAACACCCACTATATGCTCCAGCATACTGGACCTCATACTCACAAATATGAGAAATTGCTAACCCCCTCGTCTTTTCCTCCTGATAAGGTCCAACCAAAATCAAATTTATAACTCCAGTAAAACCAGCAATAGTTAGGAACTACTCCAAGGCAAACTGCTTTTCAATAAGTGATGGTGTGTCAAAATTGAGTTCCCCTTCCACCCCCCAGAACACAGCAGCGTATGCTGAATTGCTTTCAAAAACTATGTACAACCATGGCAATGGCTGCAGAGAGGTTGCTGTACCTACCAGAAGTAAGCCAAGAACTAGCCATAGAAGCTTACCATCCTGGTAGCATTCCAAAGTTATCAGAATATACAACTAAAGTAAATAAATTATGGCAAAAATCAGGAAAGGTATTTCCCATAAAGGTAAAGACTCTCATTATACTGAATAAACAGCTAAGAGGCTAATTAGGTCAAACAAAGTTAAGACTGAGGTCAAGATAGGCTCCCAGCTGAAAGATAACCATAAGGCCTTCTTCAGCTATGTCAGAAACTTCAAGGGTAGCACACAGCAATGTGCTGAACTGGTGATTAATGGTGCCACATTCACCAAGTCTGGTGATATAGCAAACTTGTTAGAGAACAAGCTCAGTTCCAACGTTACTCCCATCTCACCTAAGAAATACCCTCAAACATAACCCGTCCAACTACAACTAGGGAGCATGTGCTGCCTGACTCACTAAAGACAAGAACATCACCTCAGTGTGCCCCAATAACATCCTAGGATGTGTCCTGAATAGTCAAAAATATGACTTATCTGGACCCCTGGAATCAGTATTTTACTATAGTTTTAAAGCAGGATTTGCACCAAGAAAATGGAGGACTGTGATAGTCATCTGCCTTCATAAGGAAAGACTGTCAATAGAGCCTGGAAACTAGAAACTGATTAGCCTGAGTAGATGTGATGTTGTGAGGTACTGCCAGCTGTACCAGGAGAAGTAAGACAGTGCATGTGTGGCATATGCCAGCATGACTGGCTGACGTTTTGTAAATAGTCTTGTGTCATTTGACTGTCATATTGATTTGTACAAATGCTTGTATTAAAACTGTATTAAAAGTTGCTTATGTTAAAAATGCTGCAACAGAATCGTAAAAGTGTTCTGAATGTGTATTGTGCCAGAGTCAGGTGACTAGATGTGATGTTATTCTATAACCAGCTGAAAGATGGAACTCTGGCAACAGTTTGTTGTTTGTTTTTGTTTTTCTTTGGAATTATATATAAAAGATCGATGTCAGTTATCACAGTTAAGTTGTTAGTTGTTGAGTCAGCTCAGTTAGTGTGTAATATCTCATCTTGTCTTGTGGAAGTGAGCATCTCAGCAGTACATCTTGCCTTGCAATACTAAGTGAATTAACTAGGAACAGTTTCTCTGTAGTTCAGTTAAGAAAAATATGGTGAGATTAGCTTAGCATTATTTTTTCTGTATCTGTGAGATTCTATCCAAATGTGTTATTTTTATATTTCCTATGACTAAAACCTCTGTTGTTTATTGTAACTGAATATTAAGTATTCTCCTGTTGTCAGTTTTATTACCCATTATTAAATATTTTCATACCTTTTCATTGTGGCTGATCTTTTAGAGAATACTTTTAGCATCTTCAGAGTACTTGTACTTATTTTGATGACACTGCAGCCTCCCCAATAAGGCTTACTGCTTCGGTCACACTGCACCATTTATATCAGTATTAATTTGACACAGTATAATAGGCTTCCCTTTGTAAGAGCCTTAGAGTATCTGACTGGTGGCAGCAAACTACCTTATAGTCTGGAGAGAGAAGACACAGCTGGTAAATCTGTGCCAGCCTTTCCCAGATGTGTGTGTGTGTGTGTGTGTGTGTGTGTGTGTGTGTGTGTGTGTGTGTGTGTGTGTGTGTGTGTGTGTGTGTGTGTGTGTGTGTGTGTGTGTGCGCGTGCGTGTGTGTTAGATTCTTGGAACTGGGACACAGTGCTGCAAGTTGAGTCTTGTCTGGGATCTGGAGAAAAAAGAGAGTCAAGTCCCAGGTCTGGAGCAGGTTCTCTGTGTGCTCATGAGGGAAGTTGTGCTTGATGAAGAGAGCAGCATTGGAAATACTGCATAAATCCATTTCCATTTTTAGTGACCACCTCTCACCGATGTCAGTGGTGAGGACTGAGGCTGCTTGATTACTGGCCTAGGGTAAAGAGGGGCCATCACACTAGTCTTATGTGCAAAGCCTTGAAAATAATCATCATGGAAATTATCATCAAGGATTTAGGAGATCTCTAGACACTAGATCCATCCCCCTTTAGCTTTATCAAAGGAAAGTTATGTTTACTGAACCTGGTGGCCTACTTTGAAAAAGTCACTGAGGCAATAGATGAGGGGAAAGCAGCACATACTGCCTAACTAGATCTAGCTAAAGCATTTGATACAATGCCTTGCACAGGCATTGTCAACAAACATATGGAACTAGGCATAAACCCCTTTATAACATGCTGGAGAGCTAGCTGGCAGATAGAACCAATGCAGTTAGGATTGGTGAGGCCATCTCACCAAAGAGGTTAGTCACCAGGGTTCTGCACTGGGCCCACTTCTCTTTGGCACCTACTTCCCACAGCCAATGTCAAAGACCTCTGGCTAGCCAAGTTTACAATGATTGCAAACTGGGAGCAACAAGATGAGAACACCCTTCAAGAAGGTTTAATACATACCAATGTTTGGTGCCAAAGCCATGGCCTAAAACTGAATGCTAAGAAATGCATTATAGCACGTTTTTGGAACTCAGCCACTCCACATAATTACATCATCAATAAAACACCCTCTAAAAGCTGATTCTCTTGTCAGGGATCTAGGAACTCATGTAGATAGTAACATATCCTTCAACCTACATGTCTACAAGGTAATAAGAAAATATTTCTGTGTTGTTTAACTTATACATAAAAGCATGGCATCTAGGTCCAGAGAGGACAGCTGTACTCATCCATCATCAGACCAATCATAGAGTATAGTCGAGAAATGAAAAAGGAAGAAACCATATAATGCCCCCTTTAGTATGTACCTGACCAGACACATGCAGCAACTAAAATGGCCTCAAAGGTTCCTTACCAAAAGAATGCAGGGAGTAAACAAAATGTTCTATGCTCATTCTGTGGAACTGGCTCCCCATCCATGTGAAGAAGAATTCCTTCCTAACCTTATTTAAGTGCATGGATCAGTGGATGGATGGGTAATCAGAAACTGACCCTTGGTCTGGCACCTATGTTTCCGAAGGACAGTGGCAGTCAGTAAATCACCCCTTAAAGAAATTAAATTTGTGGGTCAAATTTGAGTTGCACAGCTGGCCTTATAATGACCTCAGTGGTCCTTAAACCTAGCATACATTTATGAACCTATGAACCAATAAATATGATGAAGATGAAAACAGAGAATACTACAACACCTGCAGAAAGTTTTAATTATTCAGAGGAAAAGGGGAAGGGAAGTTAACTTGCTTACCAGTGGGAGTGGGAAGCATTGAGCTGCCTTTTGTCCAGTTTTGTGAGGTTTCAGCCAGTAACTAGTAGTTTATTGGTCGTTTTGGGCCAGTTTCTAGCTTTTTCCAGCCCCCTGGTATAAAACTTTCAGCTTGTACCTACTCAGCACAGACTCCACGTGGGCCAGCAGAGTAATCCAGGCTGCAGAGAGCTGAATAAGCGACTTTTCTTGATACTAAGTATATTTTTTGTTGCTTTCCACATCTGAATACCTAGCAACTGTATTTCGCCTGCCTTTCTGTTACATTGAAGCTGTTTTTACTGCATTTAACTTAATATTGCACTTGGAATCCTTGTTTGTTACTATTTGACTGTATTTGTAGCAAATTCTTCTGTGTAAGCTGTAGTAGCTGATTCATAGCATTTATAAGTGTTTGCTGTACCTGTTTCTGCCTGTTTTGTGAAAAAAAGAAAAAAAAGAAAAAATATCTCTTGTTTTTCCTGCTTTACTAGTTTAGTCCAGTTTCAGAGTTGCTGATTCCTGGGCTTTGGTTGTAGTTCCTGTGTACTGTTTCCTTGCCTTATTTGGGGAAGGGAAGCTACCTTGCTTACCAGTGGGAGTGGGAAGCATTGAGCTGCCTTTGTCCAGTTTTGTGAGGTTTCAGCCAGTAACTAGTAGTTTATTGGTCGTTTTGGGCCAGTTTCTAGCTTTTCCAGCCCCTGGTATAAAACGCTAAACGCGTTAGCCTGATTTAGAGCGATTTAGCTGAGCTGCCACTGTTGCACACTAGGGCAGTGCCGGTTAAGCAGGTTTAAACTATTCGGGCTACCTAAAGTCCACTCTTCAAATTTTCCCTTAAAACTACCTTCCTCGAACTATACTACTGATCAAATCAGCGTATCCTATAACTAAAAAGATCAACTCTACTTGACTCCAAGTAGACTATTCTCTATCTATTAAACCTAGCACTTGCTCCTACAGTACTTATTACCTTGATACGGCACTCTTGTCATAGATAGTACCCCCAAAAAGGCAACCCCCCATTTCTCGGTCACCCACGTCCCCCACAATCTTTTTAAAGTTTTTCGTCTACCCTTCTAGCATGTCGAGGGATCAGTTGCTAGTGTCCTCTACTGCTCAGCTGGTGAACCTGGGAATATTGAGGCAATGTTTCAATTGCCTCATGTACACAGACAACCCTTTCCTCCTCCCACAAAACACAAATACATGCGAGAGATGCAACTATACGGCCAAACTGGAGGCTGAGCTCTCTCAACATAGGACTGGCAAGACCAGTCAGGAGGAGAAGGTTACCACACACACTATAGACCCAGTCTCACATAGTACCATTACAACCTCAAATCATACACATAAACACACAAAGACATACTCAGAGGCTCTGATCAAAAATCTACCAAAACAGCAGAGGCCACCAAAGCAGACACCCAAACAACCACCACCTCAGAACACAACACCCGCAACACATAGACCTCACAGTCAGAGTGTCAAACAGTCACAGCCCTTAAGGCCAAACACAATACCAGACACACTAGTCATTGGTGACTCCATAGTCAGACACACTGATGTCCCGCTCACCAGACTGAGTAAGGAGAAGGTCACAGTAAGCTGCCTGTCGGGCGCTAGAATCCGCCACATAACGCAAGCACTCAGGTCTCTCAACAGCAGGTACAAATATGACTCAGTCATTGTCCACGCTGGTGTAAACGACCTGAGATGTACCTCCTTGGACTACATGAAAAGAGACATTGAGGAGCTCTCTGATTATGTAGCCCAGGCAGGTATGACCCTGACCTTGAGCAGTATCCTACCTTCACCAAGAATGATGCCACAATACAGAGATAAGATGATCAGCTTTAACAATTGGCTTAAACACTGGTGTCATTCAAAGGGGATCCAGTATCTGTCTGCCTGGGATGACATGCTGGACAAGCCACGCTGCTTCGCAAGGGACGGCTTGCACCTGTCACCCTGGGATTCCGGATATTGGCAAAGGCTCTTGCCACCCCATAGTGCCTTTTTAGGCAAGGCTCAAATTCTAAACCTACCACCCTAGAACACAAAAAGGAAAAAACTAAGGGTAATGCTGCTCAATGCCAGAAGTCTAAATCTCAAAATGCACGCACTCGAGGCCCTTCTCAGTATGGAGAACATCGATGTCTGTGCTGTGACAGAAACCTGGTTCAAGGCTCCTGAGAGCACCCCAGCGCTATCAGGTTTTACCTCATATCATGCGTTCCGCCCCAAAATCCGGACAATACCAAGAAAGGAGGGGGGGTATCCATATTCATCAAGGACACCCACACCTCAAGACTGGTGGCAACGCACAATGCATCGGAGACCATCCAGGTGCAATTAACCATAGGCAAGACTGCTCTGCAAATTGTAGCATGTTACAGGCCACCCTCACAAACTCAGGAAACTCACATGGCCTTCCTGAAAACACTAGAGGGGATAAATGTATCACCAAACACCATCATACTAGGTGACTTCAATTACCCTAATATAGACTGGGAACACTACTCAAGCCCAAACACCCTAGCCCAAAAGTTCCTGGAATTCATAAACTCAAATGCCATGGAACAACTAGTCACCATCCCCACAAGAGGAGATAACATACTTGATCTCATCATCACGAACATGGGAGCACAATGTTCAACACCGGAAGTATACCCCTCACTGGTGAGATCAGATCACAAACTAATCTCGCTGGAGGTCCTCATCCCACCCCCACCTGAAATAAAAAAGACCACAGTAAAGAACTTCTCAAAAGCCGACTTCACACTTCTAAAGACTAGTGTGGTCTCCTTTCAGGCCCCCGAGCCGGCGGAAAACAATACTCAAGCCGCTGAATCACTTACAAACGCCTTCTACCAGCACCTGCAGGACTGCATGGATAAGGCAATCCCAAGCAAAACAAAGACTCTTTGTACCAAAGGCAAGCGTCCAATCTGGTGGACCCCAGCCATAAACAAACTCTACAACAAAAGGAGGAAGCTACTACAAGATAGAGCAAAATCCTTAAAAGGTAAGACACCCTTGATCACTATAAGTAAAAAACTAAGAGCTCTCATAAAATCATCCAAAGCAAATTTCGAGAGAAAAATAGCTAAAGACTCAAAAGACAATCATAAGGCCTTCTTTAGCTATGTTAGAAACCTAGGAGGAAACTCCCAGATATGCTCAGAACTAGTTCAAAATGATGTGAAGATTACTGATCCTACAGACATTGCCAACATACTGGCTGACAGGTTCAGTGCAAACTTCTCCCCTCCCCCCCAAAAGGAGAGATATCTATACCAAATGAGTGCAGCCCCCAAACATCTCCAGCGCCCAAGTGAGAACTGCTCTCTCCAAAGCAAAAACACAGCATCCATGGGACCCGATGGTGTCCCCGGCTGTGTGCTCCACGAACTCAATGAGGAATTAAACCCACAGCTAGGACAGCTGTTTAATCAAAGTCTTACCTCTGGATACGTACCCAGGAGTGGCGCACTGCAACTGTGGTCCCACTTCACAAAGGCGGTGCCTCCACAGACCCTGGAAATTACCGCCCATTAGCTTGACAAGCCTTATCTGCAAAGCCATGGAGAGGATCATAATGGACCTCATAAATAAAGACATAGGGAATTTGCAGACTTTGGATCCAACCCAGTTTGGCTTTGTCAAAGGCAGATCATGCCTTTTAAACTTGGTTGACTTTTTGAAACAGTCACCAAAGCCATTGATGAGGGAAAGGCAGTCCATACAGCCTACCTCGATCTGGCTAAGGCCTTTGATACAATACCCCACTCAGGTATCATTGAAAAACTCATCAGCTTAAATGTTAACCCATACATCACAAGATGGGTTGCAAACTGGCTGAGTGACAGAACCCACAGGGTCAGAGTTGCTGGCGCCATGTCAGACTCAAAGCCTGTCACAAGTGGTGTCCCACAGGGCTCAGTCCTGGGCCCACTCTTGTTTGGCATCTACTTTTCCAAGTACAAGCAAACACAGGAGGGTTATGGCTGACAAAGTTTGCAGATGACTGCAAACTGGGCCATAGTAGAAAACACATCTGACACAGATATCCTTCAGAAGGGTCTCACAGAAACGGATAACTGGTGCCAGAGCCACGGCCTAAAGTTAAATGCCAAAAATGCATAGTCATACCCTTCGGGAAAAACAAGGTTACCCCTAGCTACCAAATAGGTGGCAATCCACTGAGCACAGAAGAAGTTATCAGGGACCTGGGGACCCAGGTTGATAGTAGTCTGTCATTCGACACCCATGTAGCTAAAGTAGTTAGGAAGTCCTTCTACATTGCCCACCTTATCATGAAGGGATTCTCATCTAGATCAAGGGAGGTCATAGTCTCCCTTTACTCATCACTCATCAGACCAATGATTGAGTACAATGCCCCATTCGGAATGTATCTGACCCGACACTTGCAGCAGCTGGAGAGGCCACAAAAGTTCCTCACCAAAAGGATAAAGGGTCTCAAAAATCTGTCCTATGCTGCCCGACTGAAAGAACTCCAGCTCTATTCAGTCGCCACCGCTTGCTCAGAGGTGACCTTTGCCTAACATACAAGGCCATGTCAAACCCAGATTTGATGAATATGCTTCACCTCAAAAATCTAGATCCATCAGAGCCACAAGGGCGGAGACTTAAACCTCGGCACGGCTATTAATAGGACGTGCTGGAGGGATAGATTCATCACCCAAAGACTCCCTATGCTGTGGAACAAAATCCCGGTACATGTGAGGCAGAGCACCTTGCTGGCCTTGTTCAAGAGAAATCTTGACCAATGGATGGGAGATCGCAGATATACCCCAGGAATTACCTCAGTGTCACTGCTCGACAGAGGCACAGCAAAATAATGGGTATAGTTCCCCATACTAAAGGGGTGGCGTAAGCCACAAAACAATGGGCTAGGCTTATAAATGCCCTCGGGCAGATAGCCTAGTATGAACCTATGAACCTATGAACCTAAGTGATGATAACTTTAGTTTTTTAAGTATTTTCCATAGCAGTATATTAAGCACCATAGACAACTTTATGATAAAAAATATTTTCAGTAGAGATGGATTCCGTGGAGATCAGAAGAAATTAAGGAACTAGCATTAACAAGGAAGGGATAAATAGACTAGCTACTTGAAATAAGGAGAGAACTGGAGTGGATATTTGGAGTAGCTCTGTTTACTAGGGCTAGATAAACAGGCCACATCCTAGCTGAATTGATTTAAGTTAGATCAATGCAATGTTTATTGCTTGTGGAAATAGCTCTTCCTTACTTGATGCAGCAAGGACTTAACCTTATCCTGAAGTCTTCTGTATTTCCAAAAAAAAAGCTCATGGTGAGCCTGTCTTGGCAATACAGTCTCTACAGTTTATCATTCTGGAATATTAGCTATTGAGATTCTAACATCATCCAAGGCAGAGATTTGAACAATGTCCTATTATACCTAAGAGAGGCTTTTGAATAAAGAATAGAAAGTATTTTTAAACAGTTACACAGCTGAGTTTAAGAATGCATAACTGGAACCAGGTGACTAAATTTGAAAGTTGATAGACTAAATGCCAGAGGTTTCCCAAAGAATGACTAATGATACATTTTGTTGATTTTCAGATGTTTCATGTAAGCATAGACTTGAGGATGATCACTAAAGCATCAGTTATCATACTTGTATGTTGAATATTGTCAGGTGAAGAAGCAACTAGCAGCCTAAGGTACTTTCTTTTTTTTAGACTTTATTCATCTTAGTTCTTGATTTTTATGGGTTTGTCCAAACTACAGAGCTGGACAGATGGGTGAGTGTAATCATCAGTAGCTATTTTTCAATAAATACTGCAATCACTCCTAAGACAAACAGCTCAGCTTTAATACTGAAATTTAGCCATGCAAAGGTGTTGTCAGCCATATTTTTTGTGGAGTCAGGTGGTTAATGGACATACGGCACTATAAGGGAGACATATTTTGCAGAGTCAGAAGATGTGCAGGCACATGCTCTAGTAAGGAAGTTAATAACTGCAAGACGTGAGCCCTCTGAGTGAAGGCTAGAAGTTCAGATGCAGAGTATATGATAATAAAGCAAAGTAAACTTACTGAAAATATATGTGGATAACAATGATATCTAAGTACTACCACACTAATTTTCACTTTGCAGCCAAAGTTTCTGCTCAAATAATACTTCTTAGACAATCACATGTTGGAGAGCAAATGACCTTTGAAAGTATGTATGCACCTCTGTTTTAATTCATGCTTTTCTTTCTTTATGTTATAGCATGCATGCACATGCAAGCCCAACACACTACACCAGCCACAAAGTTGCTTGTGCAGGGGCTGGCCACATCAATGCAAACCCATGTGCAATCCAGGAAACATTAAATCAAAGTAGCATTCAGATGAATAAATGTTTAAAATCATGTGCCACTACTTCTTAAACACCTTTATTAAATCATAGGCACACATAAATTAATAGAAAAGAAAACAAAGCATATTATCATTTTTTTCCATTTACACATACTGTATATAACATATGTTTTCTTTCTTTCTTTCTTTCTTTCTTTCTTTTATAACAGCTGACACCCTGTGCAACATTGCATAAATTACTCAATTCCTGCCTTCTCTTAAACCTCAGTTCTCTACCTGGACATTATTCTGCAAGCATTGTTCCCACAAACACAATTTATTTCTGTGTAGTTTCTCCCTTCCATTTTCTAAAGATCCCCCCTGACAGTTCTATTATATCTCTTTAACAATATTCAGTACATCAAATACAGATGGTTTACATTTTGATTTACATTTTCCAGTAATTGTTTTTTTTATAGCCAACAGAATTAAGCCTTTTTTAATCCATACTCCTAAGGACTTCAGCTTATCGTGCTTTTATAAATATGGGCATTGCTGAACTAATTTGTGTGTGGGTACATAATTTACAGCTATAACTTTTGTTTTATTTTCATTAATTTTATACCCTGAAAAGACTTGAAACTGTCTCAAAATGTTCAACAACACTGAGATGTTCTTTTCTGGATTAGTCAACTACAAAATAATTATCATCTGCAAATAAAGCCAACTTTTGTTGATTACCATACCAATTATATCCTTGAATTTCTAAGTACCTTATTTTCTTTGTCAATGGCTCTAAATATAAAGCAAGTAACATAGGGGAAAGAGGATGTTCCTCTCTACTTTCTCTGTCGACTTTAATTCTTGCCTCTGAACTTTCATATATCCTCCTAATCAACCTTACTATTGTATCATGGAATGCCAATGCTTCTATTACCCTACAAAATAACAGTTTATTCTGTTGACTGCTTTCTTTCATCAATACCACCAACAAGAGTGGCATTTTGTTGCATTCAGCTTCCCTCTAGAGTATCATGGTTCTGTTAATGTTCTCAAATGTCTGTCTCCCATCCACAACACTACACTGATTTAGCTAATATAAACATAAACACTTTATAAGCATGGTTTAAATTGAAATGGATCTATATGAAGCTCCTGGGTCTGATGGATTTTTACCCTCTTTGGGTAATACTGTCACCATGGCTTTCTTAAAAGGTGTTGGTGCTTACTTGCCTATTAAAATGCTATTAAATAAAATCTTCAGATCTTTATCACTTTCTTCCCTCCAAACTTCCAGTGGAATTCCAACTGATCCTGGAGACATTCCTGCAGATTGATTCTGTATCACTGTTTTTATCTCATCTAATTCTCTCTTAACTATTAAAATGTAGAGTCTGATCTTCCTTTAACCTTGGCATAATTAAGTGTTCCATAAATATTTCCATCCATCCTCTTTCTTGGGTTCCACATTCACCTGCTTTATACACATTTTCATAAAATTTCCAAAATATCTCAAATATCTCAATCATAACTCTGTTTATTTATTTATTTTATTTATTTATTTAGTCATAGGCTCCCTAAGTTTGATGACAGCCCTTTTTACTTTCTGCTGTCTAAGACATTGTCCTAAAGGTTTTTTGTGCTCTAGAGGTGTTATAAAAAGTAGTTGCTTAATAGTAATTTTCTAAAGTGATGCATATTATCCAAATACTCCCTTATATTCTCTTTAATATTCTGCAGTTGCTCCTCTTCTTATTCTGAGATTCCCCTTATTTTATAATACTTTAACCTTTGCCAGTCCCTTTAAATAATTCCTATTAATTCTTAACCACATATCTCATTTGTTTCTACCTTATTTTTAAACTTCATTTTCATTTCATCCCATTCACAAGCAATCCCTGCTGAAGAAATTTCTATCTTCTCCAAAACAAAGTGCAAATCATAGGAACCTATTTATCATTAATACTGTTATGAAGCTGTTAGCTGCTGTGAGAAGCTGCAACCAAGCTTGATACCGTCTCTTTCCTGCTAACAACCTCACAACCTCAGTCCTGTCTTTTTTCAGTACTACAAAACCATAGGTTGTTTTTCCATGACACTTTAAATTGTTGTATATTGCTTTCTTATCATCATAATGTATAAAGCAAAATGTTTCAATGCTGCTCATTAAAATCAGTTACCCATCTCTTGTCTGTATTAATTAAATCATCCATAAAATAGCATCTGTAGGATGTATTAATTTTATCATAAATGGAGCAACTCCATTTGTATGTATTAATTCTGATGCATCATAATTTATAGGCTATATTAATTCTATCATATACAATACAAATTTCTGTTCAGTAGTATTATGCTGCATGTTATTTTCCATAATTTTAAAATGTAGCATGTTAAAGCTTTATGATCATACATTTCAAATAAAACTGTTTCAGCTATACTCAGAAAAATCTGTTTCACAGCCTTACCACACAAAGAGCAACATCAGTATACACTGCACCACATGACATTTGCAGACCATCACAGAGCAATGCCTGTCAACCAAAGCATGCTGTTGTATGCTGCATTCTTTTCCTGTTAAACACTGTACCAATGATATTGAGAGGCACAGTTCATGAAAAGATAGTGCTTGTCAATTAAAATCATTTTTCTGTATGTTGCACTGGTATTAAGCAATTTGCCAAATAATATTTGCAAACATGTAAAATGAGGCAAAATGTTCCTTCTGCTTATTCTAGGGGACACAGCCCATCTCTCCTTTGTAATAATTCTGTCAACATATAAAATAAACATAAATATTCCTTTTATTTGGTTACAACTTCAGTGCCAGATTAAAAAAAAATAGAACTTGCCAGTTAAAATAAGGTTGTCATACACTGCCTCCCCAATAAAGACTACACAGATGATATTTGTAAACATGTACACTAAAGTGAAATATTTCTCTTGATTATATTTGGATGCAGCATCTCAAAAGCAAGCATTATTGACTAGTACTTGTCAGTTAAAGCCATGCTGCTGTAAATGTCTTCTCATTAAGAAGAGACAAAATGTTTGCAGGCATATAAAATAAAGTGAAATGTTCCACTTACCTTATTCTGACATATGCAGCACATCTCCTCCCCCCATTGGTTCTACCATGCACATAACAGAGCTTATCAATCAAAACCCCAAAACAGTAAGTTGCTTCCCCATTAAACATTGCACTGAATTATAGTTACAAGCATAACTTCTCAATATTTAGAGATTATTGAATTGTGATTATAGGCAAAAGCAGGTTTTATAATTGCTTTCCCATTACACAAAGCACCCATTAGCACTCAGAAATACAAAGTAAAATGCAATATTCATCTTGCATATATATGACATATTTTTTTAGTTTCAGCCCTCACAGTATAGTGATTGTCAGTCAAAATCAAGTTGCTGTGTGTTGTGTTCCCAATTAACGATGTACCAAATCCTGTCTGCGAATGCATAAACTAAAATTAAACATTCTAATTGCTTGTACTTTCACTAGCACATACAAATTAATTAATACAGATTTCAAATACTAAGAGTCGGTCTGCAGGCTGCATTATTTCCATCATACACAGTACAACATTACCTCCATATTAATTACACTACACATAGAATAGGTGAGTCACTCACCACAATTCTGCTTTGTGTCGCTTCCATATTAGACACTAGACCAAATTATATTTATAGACGTTTAAAATAAACATTCTTCTTGTTTACAAAATGCATCAAATGATAAAATATGCTGCCATCTCATCACTTTATTGTACCTTAATGCAACCTTACCGCTGTACTACAACCCAAAATTCGGTGTTAACCAATTCATTTTAAATGATTTAGATGTCTTGCAAATATTTTACAGAAATATCTAAAAATACAGTGAACCAAGAATGTAGAGTTTAAATGCCACAAAGTTTAAGACTTGAAAACATAGTTTTCAGACAAACAAGGTATAGAATGGATCTGGTTAAAGAAACAGACAATTAAAACAAAGGGCACTGTATGTACATGGCCAGCCTTAGAAACAGGCATCACTCTATGGTGCCACTCATCCAGGGTCAGTGGCGTACGGCAACTGTGGTCCCACTTCACAAAGGCGGTGCCTCCATGGACCCGGGAAATTACCGTCCCATCAGCTTGACAAGCTTGATCTGCAAAGCTATGGAGAGGATCATAATGGAACTCATAAATAAAGACATAGGAGACTTGCAGACTTTGGATCCGACCCAGTTTGGCTTTGTCAAGGGCAGATCATGCCTTCTAAACCTGGTTGACTTTTTCGAAACAGTCACCAAGGCCATTGATGAGGGAAAGGCAGTCCACACAGCCTACCTCGACCTGGCAAAAGCACACAATACCCCACTCAGGTATCATTGAAAAACTCATCAGCTTAAATGTAAACCCATACGTCACAAGATGGGTTGCAAATTGGCTAAGTAACAGAACCCACAGGGTCAGAGTTGCTGGCGCCATGTCAGACTCAAAGCCTGTCACAAGTGGTATCCCACAGGGCTCAGTCCTGGGCCCTCTCCTGTTCGGCATCTACTTTTCAGAAGTACAAGCAAACACAGGAGGATTATGGCTGACAAAATTTGCAGATGACTGCAAACTGGGTGCCATAGTTGAGAACACATCTGACACAGATATCCTTCAGAAGGGTCTTATAGAAATGGAAAACTGGTGCCAGAGCCATGGCCTAAAGTTAAACGCCAAAAAATGCATAGTCATACCCTTCGGGAAAAACAAGGTTACCCTTAGCTACCATATAGGCGGCAACCCACTAAGCACAGAAGAGGTTATCAGGGATCTGGGTACCCAGGTTGACAGTAACCTTTCATTTGACACTCACGCCAAAGTAGTTAGGAAGACCTTCTACATTGCCCACCTGATCATGAAGGGATTCACATCTAGATCAAGGGAAGACATCGTCCCCCTGTACTCATCACTCATCAGACCAATGATTGAGTACAATGCCCCATTCGAATGTATCTGACCGACACCTGCAGCAACTGGAAAGGCCCCAAAGTTCCTCACCAAAAGGATAAAGGGTCTCAAAATATGTCCTATGCTCCCCCACTCAACGAACTTCAGCTCTATTCAGTAAACACCGTCGCCACTGCTCAGAGGTGACCTGTGCCTGACATACAAGGCCATGTCCAACCCAGAATTGATGAACATGCTTCACCTCAAAAAATCTAGATCCCTCAGAACTACAAGGGCAGGAGACTTAAACCTTGACACGGTTATTAATAGGACGTGCTGGAGGGACAGATTCATCACCCAGAGACTCCCTATGCTGTGGAACAAAATCCCGGTACATGTGAGGCAGAGCACCTCACTGGCTTTGTTCAAGAGAAACCTTGACCAATGGATGGGAGATCGCAGATATACCCCAGGGATTATCTCAGTGTCACTGCTTGACAGAGGCACAGCAAAATAATGGGCATAGTATCCTCCAAACTAAAGGGGTGGCGAAAGCCACAAAACTCTGGGCTAGGCTTATAAATGCCCTTGGGCAGATAGCCTAGTATGAACCTATGAACCTATGAACCTATGAATTTCTTTCTTTTTTTTCACCAAGCCAAAACATTCTTACTGCAACATTCCTGTTTGAAGTAACTTCTTCCTTATCGCACTTGTGATGGTTGGGCCACTGTCACCAATATGTGATAGCCTGTTTTGCACTAATGTGGATTTGAATCCCACCACTCCCACCCAGTGTACCAGCTGAGTATGCGAAGGACATGGGCTAAGGTCCTTCAATATACCCCACTGCCCCAAATACATATGATGGGTACCAGAGAAGAGTGATGGTGTCTTGTATCACAGCACTGGTACCAAATTGGAGAAATAAAAAAAAGAAAAGTGCACATGAATCTGACTCAATAACCAATTCTTTGACTGCAACTTGACTTCAATAGTATAAAGGAAATATGCACTGCTGCCTCGGTATGTGCTTCCAAACATTTACACCCAGACTAAACATTAACCACTTAGTTGAATATTTGCAACCTAGACCCCTTTCTCACTACTCCCTATGTCTCTCCATGACAACAGTGCTCTCCTGTGTCCCTTACCTATGGTAACTGCTTTTCAAACAAATTATTATTTTTGCACACATACACACAAACACGCACACACACACGCGCATACACACACACGGTAACTGCTTTTCAAACAAATTATTATTTTTGCACACATACACACAAACACGCACACACACACGTGCATACACACACACACACACACACACACACACACACACACTCACAAACATGCAAAATTCCCAGAGAAGGCTGGTATAATTCAATACTGCCACCACCCTAGATTATTGAGCTAGAGCACCATACACCAGCTATCATACCACTCTTGATATAGCCAAATATAAATTATCAAACTAATACCTCAGTGGTGATTGCTCGTGTGATCTGTCCTTCAAGATAGATGCTACAGTTTGCCAACATATACAGCAAAACAATACTCTCTCCTCAGATAATAAAGAAATAAATTAATAAATACTAGGCATGGGATCTTAAAAGTGAATAGATAAGAACTTTATGTAAGAAATAGTGAAGTCAAGGCAGTGCTGATACTCATTAAATATGCAGAGATAAACAATGCACAAGGAACAGAAAACATAAATCAGTTGCATTGGTTCATAGGTTCATAAGTAGGTACTAGGCTATTGACCCTAGTGCCTATATAAGCCTAGCCAAAAAATGTACCCTGGCTTTCGCCACCCAAAAAATTATTTTCCTGTGCCCCTGTCGAGCAGAGCCACAGAAGTGATCCCTGGGGTGAATTTCCCATTTCCCATCCAGTCGTCAAGATTTTTCTTGAAGAGTGCTAATGAGGAGCTCTGTTTGACATAGATAGGTAGTCTGTTCCAGAGTATGAGAAGTCTCTGGGACAGGAATCTATCCCTCCAGCATGTTCTGTTTATTGTGGTGACAATGTTTAGGTCCCTAGAGCGTGTAGCTCGGAGGGATTTGGATTTCTTTAAGTGGAGCATGTCCAACAGCTCTGGGTTTAACATAGCTTTGTATGTTAGGCAGAGATCGCCCCGAGTAGGCGATATGCGATGGAGTAAAGCTGTAGTTTTTTGAGACAGTCTATGTAGGGCATCTGTTTGAGACCAGTAATCCTCTTTGTGAGGTATTTCTGTGGTCTTTCCAGTTGTTGTAGATGTCTTGTGAGGTACATACCAAAAGGGGCGCTGTACTCTATAAGGGGTCTAATGAGTGATGAGTAGAGGGGAACAATTACCTCTTTTTTCTGGATGAGAATCCTTTTGTGATGAGATGAGCCACGTAGAAGGATTTCCTGACCACTGTGGCGATGTAATTATCAAAGGAGAGACTACTGTCCACCTGTGTCCCAAGGTCTCTTATCACATTTTCAGCATTAAGTAGACTACCAGCTATGTGATAGTTCATGGGTACAGAGTTTTTACCAAAGGGGATGACAATACACTTTTTGGCATTGAGCTTTAGGCCATGGCTTTGACACCAGGTATCTATCTCAGTGAGGCCCTTTTGTAGTTTGTCCACATCGTTAGGAGTTTCGATTATGGCTCCTAGTTAGCAGTCATCTGCAAACTTTGTTAGCCAAAGACCTTCTGTGTTAGCCTGCACTTCAGAGAAGTAGATACCAAACAGGAGAGGAGCCAGAACTGAACCCTGTGGTACTCCACTTGTCACTGGTCTGAAGACAGATTTGGAATCTGCTACTTTTACAGTGTGGGTTCTGTCCATGAGCCAGTTGGCAACCCATCTTGTGACATAGGGATTTATACCTAGTTCAGTGAGCTTACCTATAATTCCAGAGTGGGGGATAGTGTCAAAAGCCTTGGCGAGATCCAGATAAGCTGTATGAACCATTTTACCCTCATCTATGGCTTTGGTGACTGCTTCAAAGAAGTCAATCAGGTTTAGGAAACATGATCTGCCTTTTACAAATCCAAACTGGGTAGGGTCCAGAGTTTGGAGATTACCAATGTCTTTGTTTATGAGTTCCACGATGATACGTTCCATGGCCTTGCAGACCAGGCTCATCAGGCTAATGGGGCGGTAGTTCCTGGGGTCCGTCGTGGCTCCCCCTTTGTGGAGTGGGATAACTGTTGCGGTGTGCCATTCAGTGGGTACAAAGCCTGAGGTGAGGCTATGATTGAACATGGTACTTAGGTAGGGTGCCAGTTCATTCTGTAGTTCGTGTAGAACGCAGCCTGGGATATTGTCAGGTCCCATGGATGCTGTGTTCTTAGCTTTGGAGAGTGAGTTTTTTACCTGTGCAGCCATGATTATAGGAACTTTGCATTCTTCCGGTATAGAGATGGGCCCTCTAGGGGGTGAGAGGGGGGTAAAGTTAGCACTGAACCTATCTGCTAGGATGTTGGCAATATCAGTTGGTTCTGTATATTTAGTGCCATTGTGCTGTAACTCAGATCAGATCTGAGTGTTCCCATTGAGGTTCTTGACATAGCTATAGAATGCTTTGTGGTTGTCTTTAGAGTCAGTAGCAATTTTGTTTTCATAACTAGCTTTGGAGGATATTATGAGGGATCTCAGCTTCTTACTGAGATTGACCAGGGAGTTCCTCCAGTCATGGGATTTTACTCTTTTTTGCAACAGTTTCTTTCTTCTGTTGTAGAGTTTGTTTATGGCAGAGGACCACCAGATTGGCTTCTTTTTTTTGGAAGATAATATCTTGGTTCTATTAGGGATAACTTGATAGAATATTTAAAGAAAAATCATCCTTGCAGCTGAATAAACTTGATTAACTCTAACTTAAAAAATGTCCCTTACAGTTCTAAGTTAGCCCAAATGTTAATCAAGCCTATACAAATTTCATAGCCACATACACAGATGTTGATACTATGGTCATCCAAGCAAGACTGATTGACTTTGCAATAGTTTACAGTGTTAGCAAATCATTGCTTTCCCACTGGAAACAGGTCTTTCCACACTCAGACCTCACATGAAGTGGAGTATTTTCTCATTTAAATACTAACACATCCTTACCAGCTTTGAACAGCTGCTGCTTTGAAAAACACTTTAATTGCATTTTATGGCCTTCGAATTCCAGACTCAAGAAGGTAGGAATTAACATTTTAGATTTCAAATGCAAATTCCATTCATTTCATGATCTGCTAGTTAACTCCCTAAGAACAGTGATAGATTAACTAATTGGCGTTTTTTTTTCTTCAGCAGAAGGGAATTCCAACTTCAGCTACACCCTTTGTATACTTGCTTTTGGATATTACTTAAAAGAGCAGATATTAATGCAGATATTGATGCAATTCTGTTAACTGCTATTAAAGCATATTGTAACTACAGATCAACAGTACAGAGTCTGTTACACATTTTAAAACGTTCAAAAAAATCACTGTTCAAACCTTAAGAGTCTGTGCGTGAAACAAGAAGTAATATATACAGCAAACAACACGTACAGGCTCACCACAGAGAAAGGAGGCAAAATACCAAATGAAGCCCAGTAGCAAAACTTTTATTCCTTGAAAAATGAGTACAAGATGAGCGCTTTGAAAAATGTGCTAAAAGCCTAAAATAAAGAAAAATACTTCCCAATCAAAATAAATTTCTGTACCCTGGCATCATACCACACACAATCTAGACAACAAGCCACAGTGGCTTTGTGATTCATTGTCTAGATTGCAGTGGGTGAAGCCAAGCAGAAAGCCAATAAACTTTTAATAATGGAGGGTAATGGCTCCAACAGAGTTGGAAGAAGTCTGTAACCAGCAAAATTGTGAGAATCCATGAAAGGTCTGAAAGAAAATGCCATGGTCAGGGTGCAGCTCATGTAGAACGAAGTCTGGATTGTAACACAAATATTGTTAACCCTGGCAGGTAAACAGATATTATGGGCAGCAGTTTCTGCATTACAGAACTAAGATGATTTGTGGGAATTAAGATGGATTATCTTACACTGTGGATGGCTACTACATGTGTTTAACATAGCTGAAATAAATTACTGTGGATCATGTGAACAAAGAGTCTCCATAATTATTATGAAACAGAGCTGTCTATAGATGAAAGTGACTAACACTGCCTTGATCTTGTTTGTAAACATTAAGCAGTCATTATTCTTGCATTTCAGGATTAATATTTATTTGTGTGAAGTAAGCTGGAATACTTTACTGTAGCTAGCTACAGTCTGTTTGTGTGAGGCACAGCTGGAATGCGATACTGCAGGCATTATTTATTTTTCTTACAATCAGGCATCTGAGGTGTACACAGTCAACAAAGTCATTGCCAGATTGTGGGGTGCTGTCTGTGGTTTGCCATGACTGATCCTGCTATTGTTTACCTAAGTTAAACAGTCTGTATTCAGGATTTCCAGGACTACTGTGTATTTGTATGAAGCAAGTTATAACACTTTTCTATGGCTATTATTTGTATATAACTAAGCCAATGTGTATAATTGCGGTTATTATATTTTTACCAAGATTAGACTTCTCATTTGTACATAGCCAACAAAATTGCTATAACTCCAAATATGGATCTGTTTTTGATGACAGTAGCTCCTATTAATTTGCATAAGTTAACCACTCATTAATCTAGATTTACAGGATTCATTTGAATGTGTATGTTCATTTGAAATAAATTTGAAATTCAGCACTACGGCAATTATTTTTCCACTGTCAGAAATGTGAGATGTGCACAATCTACAAAATGCATATAATTTTTAGGTATGGGGAATGTCTGTGAAAAAAAATTACACTGATATCATGATTATGTTAAACAATGATTAATCTGGCTTTCAAAGGCTAGAGGATATCTGTGTGAAGGTAGACAAAAAGCTTTAAAAGCCCAATCAGATATCTCATGTGCAATGCACATAATCAATAGCATAGCCAAAATTAATAGATAAAAAAGCAGTATGGGCAAAAAACTGCCTTAACCCTGCAGTTTCGTTATAACAGTTAAAAGTCACTGCACTGGCTTGGTAGAAATAGTGTAACAACTGTGCTGTATTTACTAAAATTAATGCAAAATGATCATTGCTATGTCTTATGTACACACATAAAGGAGTCTGTTGCAGTATATCTAAGATTAACAAGTTAACCATAATTTATTTCACTTTACATCACAGTCATATATCAGCATTGTACATGATAAGTGTCTGCCTTTGATGGCCTGTGCAGACTGTGTGCAAAAGCACCTCATTATTGCCACAGTGGTGTACTGAGTAGCATTACCATCTTATAGTGCTTGGTTTTGTGGTTGACTTATAGTCTGTATGACATCCCTGTCACTGCTCCAATTAGCCTGTAGGCAAGTGTGAATGTGTGTGCGTGTGCATGTGTGTGAGTGTGTGTGTGTGTGTGTGTGTGTGTGTGTGTGTGTGTGTGTGTGTGTGTGTGTGTGTGTGTGTGTGTGTGTGTGTGTGTGTGTGTGTGTGTGTGTGTGTGTGTGTGTGTGTGTGTGTGTGAGCATCTTATGATAGACCAGGCATTTCAGTTACAGTGTCAGTATGTGTGCATGCATGAAAACTTGTGGAAAAATAATATCACTGATTTTATCTGTGGTCATAAACAATACTGGTTAGTGCATACATATTCGCTGCCAGAAATATATACAGCACATGTTTTATTAACCCTAACCTCAAAAGGCCCTCTGCTTATTTCAACTAGCTATGCTCCGAGGTATACTTTGGAAGTTGCTATATTGAGAGAGTTCTACTGCCTAGCAGTTAAGGAAAAGAACAGTTAGCAACTAATTATCTTTAACAATAAAGTATAAAATACATCATATTGCATCTAGATCCTCAGAGCTTCTGGGGGTCTGGGGGTCCTCGATACCCCAGATGTATAATGGGAATTTATCACAGTTTAGTAGGTATGGCCCCAACCTCAGCTTCTGCACCATGCCCCACCTAATCTAAATCGGGCCAAGCTCAGACATGGTACACAGATGGTTGCCATAGCCTGTGTGGAGGTTTGTATAGTCATTATTTATATAACTTTCCTCACAATCAAACCTTGGAGGTGTGCACAGATGGTTGCTATAGCTTTCCTAAAGGAAATGCATTGTCTAAGAGCAGCAAGTGGTCATACATTACTGTGATCCTCTTTTTTTCACTTTCTTCACAATCAAACATTAAACATGTATACAGGTGGCTAACTTTTTGGGGGTAGTGATAAGGAGTATATGTGTCTGACAAGTTGAACTATTTCACTGTGGTCATTTATTGTTTCACTGCTCTCCCAAGCTACCATTAGAGGGAGGAACAAAGAAGGTGTCTATCTTTTGGATGTATGGGTGAAAAGGTATGTGAAGTATACTATGACAGCAAGAAATGCACGATGCAGGCCATTTGTTCTTTCACTCTCACCACAGTCTAAGATCAGAGGGGGTACATAGAAAGTGGCTTTCTTTTTTTGGGAGGGGAGCAAGCTGTACTGCAAGCTAATAATCTATGTGTTCTTATAAGAATTTGTCTATTCAGTTTATTGGGAAACACTGTTTTGTTAACTTAGAACATTAAACATTAATCATCACTGGGAATAACTTATTTTCCTTGAAAACAAAAGTAAGACTAAATTTCTTTCCTTATCTATGATTGTTTTTTTTTTTTTGTTCGGGTCACAATTGGATCAAAGGTTGCAAAAAGTTCTGCAGTGCACTTTAGAACATCTAGAAATGTATGTCTATACCACAGACCCTCTGATTAACTCAGAAGTGTAAGACAAAATGTTAAAATGAAAAAAAAAAGAGAAAGAGCCTGTATAGATGGTGCGTGGAGGGCATGATGGAGGATGATGTTTGAGGAGTATACAGATGAACCAATGGCTTCACTTCACCTAAGGCTGTCCCTGATAAAATATTTTGAGAAAAAGTAGTATAAGAATTTAGATTGTTTGTTTCCAATCAGAATGGAGGGCAATGTTTCATGGGGGGTGGGGTTGAAGAGGAAGGAGCAGAAGGAGATGGCTGCTCCCTGGGTGACTGAAAGAAGATAAAAGTCCTGAGAACTGTGTAGTAATGTTCAAGTCTGTGGACTTGTCTTGAATGATGAAGTTGACTATTTTAATTGTCTCTGTTGTTTACTGCAAATGAAAAAAATACAAGTATTGCTAGTGGAAGGCTGTATTCCAATGCAAGACGCATGATGCATTTTGCAATAACTTTAATTTCAAAGGCTCACAAGTGGCAGATTTTTGTAGCAAGTTACTAATAAGTTCTTAATTTTATTGAAAAGTTTGTCTAGATGGACAATAAAGGTGACCTGAGGTATAAGACTGAAACATAAGTAAACTGGCTGACAGAGTGGAAATCACACCTATACCAATGATTATATCTCTTGTTATACAAGGACCCACCAGTTTAGAGTCTGTCCCATACTGATTTCTCTTCTTGTCATTTATATATAAAATACTTTGAACTACAAGCCAAATAAGTGTTTTTCAGTATCCATAGCAACTTCATAAAATCACTTCTCTCCTGCTTTGGTTTTATTGTTTCATTGCTTTCTGCTGTTCAGGCTCATTATGGTTGTTTCCCTGTGTATTACAATAAATATAAGTGAACCTGCTCCATGAAATTACAACTCAGCATAAAACTGGTTGTTAACTTTGCCTCTCATTTCCAAGCTTATCAGTGCAATACTGAACTTTGTATTCCACAGTAAAGCAGCTTTCGAGGGATCACAATTGTATTTATATAAATTAAGTACTAAATAATTCTATCAAAAGTTGTTTGGGATCTGTTGTAGAATTATTTTGTATTCCTAGTGTTCGCCATTCTATATTATACACAACATTTAGGTTTAGTGACTTATATTACCTTTCTGGGGCAGTACACTCTGTTTTACTGCGAGATAAGACATAGTGGACTTAACTATTCACTTTAAACATTACTATCTTACAGCAATTACGTCTGTCCTAAAGAAATATTGCCTTGACATGCTATCACGAGTAAGCAATTCCTAGATACTTTAGTTAAACTGTCCTTATGAGGAATTTCACATTTCTGTGTTGTAAATATGCAAGTATTTGTTCTGTCTATTCCACTTCAGAACATGACCATGAGGAACATTGGAAGTTGTTCAATCAATATAATTTTAAATTAAAAAGTACTCTTCCCTTTCTGATCCAAAGTGGTGGCCTTATCAACAGTCCAGATCATTCATTGATCCATCCTTCTGAGCTTCTAGACTATATTCCATGCTGACACATGTATGTATTTGCTAATCTGTAATCCAACCTCTTACATGCCCTCCACCATTCCAAAAACAGAAAACAAAACTAAACTATAGCTACGTCTTTCTGAACTAGTACCATCACTTGCAGTTACAAAAATACCTTTCAGTACCACTTAATTTCTAACCAATCAGTAATTAAATGCTTCCCCACAGGGTAGATACCTTCCTTTCACCTAACCTAAAAAAGATGTGCTGTGGCAAAAATAAAATCAAAACTCAAAACAAAGGGCCTACCAAACAAGAGCCACTAGCAAGCAATCTCTGTAACTGAGTGCTTATCCAGTTAACTGAATCTGCTTTAATTTACCATCTTTCAGTATTCAGTACATACTCTTGAGAAACAGAGTAGCTGCAATCAGTTTGATGCAGTACTGAGACAGTAGATCTACAGCTGTGTTCACAACCTAAATCACATCAGCATGAATAGGCATTATTATAGAGGATCAGTGAGGGAAAATGGAACCTTGTAGCTTAAAAACAAGCCAGTGCCATCTATACAATAACAAACTCTCGTTAGCATCATGACTACTGATATCATTGCAACAGAATAGAAGTCACCACTAACTGCTGCCACTGCTGCATATTACATGATTTGTTCCACTCATAATGGTAAGGCAAAGAAATTTACTGGAGAAAATTCTTGTGCCATGCCAGGCAATATCGCCTCTCTCCAACAGTCCTGCACTGTACCACCATGGTGTTTCAAGTAAGCAATATACATGAATTATAAATGAGTTTGTGTTAATCCACATTGAACGTCAGATGTTACAATAAATGAACAAATTAGTTCTGGGTAAAGTTTTCCTTAGGGAAGCCGGGAATGATGCATTTTAGTTTTTTGAGAACATATTGGTATCAGCATGTTCAGCCTAGAAATCTATTTACCTCAGTTCTCCTTGGTAGCCTCATGTGAACAAACGGTTTTATTCGGGGGGAAATAAAAAAGTTATGTGCTATCCACTGTTATTTAAACAGGGCACAAAGAGTTTTTGTTTTATTTTGTTTGTTCTTCTCCCCTCCATGCTACTGATTTGAATTCCTTTGGTTCCTGGCCTGCCTAATCCTCACATTTTCCCATTAATCATTTCTTGCCAGTAGAAAGAGACAGAAAGAAGGAGACATAGGGCAGCAGGCATATCTCTCAAATGTCCAGAATTTCACAGAATGTCCATATCTTTGCCTAATATTTTTTGTCTGTACCTCATAAAATTTGTGGTTTACTGGCAAATCATTGAAGACTGAAGTAAATAAATAATGACAGCCATTTGAGTTTCATGATTCATATCCTTAAAAAAAATACACACTATTGCAAAACCTGTTATTCTGGCAACTTTCTAACTTTGCAAAAGCAAAATTTTAAATCTGTCTCTGATGTTGAACTTTTGTCTCCCCCCACCTGATATTTTTTGGCTTTGTATTGAATTCTTCTGCTAAGAGGTTGACAGATATGCAGAGTTTGGAGGTCATCATACATCAGTCTTAGAGAGGAGACCTTGTCTCATGTCCTCACTTTCCCTTCCTCACATATGTCACATTTTAGTGATGTGTGCCTGCTTCTGCACATGGCTCTTGATGTATTTGGTGCACAGATCCCCAGCTCACTTATTTCTCCACTAGAAGGTAAACTTATAGAAAAGAACCCAATCTGCTGTTCAAGAAAGGACATAAGACCAGCCATAAATTCTCACGTCTGCCTCTTCTCAACAACTCCTTTTCCTTTGCAAGGGGCAGGCAGTATATGATTTATAATAAGTACAACATGATCCTTCACATAACTCAGACAATTAGATACAAAATTCTAAGTCAGAGTTGTATGTGAAAAGGTAACTCAGAAATAGTTGCAGAACAATTATTTAAAAAAAATACCAGGCAGTAAACCAAATATTTATTTTTTTCAGTATGAGGAAACAGACATTTAAAAGTATTTGCTGCACCTTTTCTTGCGTCTGCCAAGAAACATCATAAACACACACATACACACACACACACACACACACACACACACACACACACACACACACACACACACACACACACACACACACACTCTGAATGAGAATGTCTGTGGTTTCAGGTGAATGAGTTTTATTAAGGAGTAGAATATAGCAGTAATTGCCTTAATCTTTTACCTCATTCTGTCTCGCAGCCTGTTGCAGATGCTGCCATTCGTATCTTCTTAGTCCTTCCCTGTCATACACCACAAATACCACATCCATTCATATACAATTCTTAACACAGGTGAATAACCAAAATCTTTAGCTAAAAGCCAGAGCGGGCTCTTAGAAGGCCACACATAGGCATTAGTTGATTAAAAAGATTTTTTGAACATGGTAGCCCTAGCCCTTTATCATCATCCCTTACCTCTTTTTGTCTTCATTTGGTCATTTGTGGAAGACCAATCGCCAAGAGACTGATGTTTTCTACTGTATGTTATAAAAGTCATCTTCTATAATATCCAATACTACACAGGTAGACTGAAATAGCTATTATAATGCCCTAAGTACTGAGAGACAGAAAGCCATAAAATACCAGGATATGTAAGTAAAAATTAGAGCAAAGTGGGATAAAGACACTCAGATAGTTACAATAGTAGAAGGAGAAACACAGATAATAAAAATTAATTCTCAAACATATTTAAATATGCTACCAAAATATGTAACTCAGCATGAACTGTAGAAGGAAGTAATTTGGGGTACATTGCAGCTGCTAAGAAGAGCATATTCTTGGCAAACATCAAAGACTGAAGCATTACTAATGTCTTTAACTCTAGACACAGAAATGGGGTCCATTCCTTTCATAGTGGTAGAAACTTAAGCATTTCTAGAAATAAAAAAGTAGAGAACTGAAATATTTAACTCAGTCAGCAATGATGCTTAATGTACACATTTTTGTTTGTTTGTTTTTTCTTTTACTAAAATAAAAGCATCCTGTCCAATAGTTAACCCAGAGAGCTAGCACTACTGGCCATTAACAAGCTGCTTCCTGTAATCAAAGGTTTGATTCCCTAAGCCTCCATTAGATTACTATGTGACTCTGGGCAAGTCAAGTACCAAACAGTGTTTTGGGGCAAAAGAGAAATTGGCTACATTCCTCAGTGGTCTACAGTTCCTCAAGCCTAGCAACTACCTATGAATATGAATGAAAATCTCAACATTCACCAGCAGTTTAGATGCCATATCTTTCATAGACAGTACAATACAGTAAATGCTCATAACTTCCACTCTTGGCACATATTTCCCAAATACAGTGGTAGGTAGCACATACCTCCTTGTACATTACTTATCAGCTAGTCATTGAAATGACAGTGTGTGTGTGAATGATCTTGTGGACATGTATATCAATATATCTATCTATCTATCTATCTATCTATCTATCTATCTATCTATCTATCTATCTATTTGTCTGTCTCTCTACCTAACATTTGTTAAATGGGTCAGTGAAGTAGACTATGGACTGTTTTCAGTCATGACCTGGACTACAAGGCAAAGATGTCAACCATGAACATACAGTTATATGACATGTAATCAACAAACTGATGATATACGATTTGATAATAAGTGACAAAACTTCAATAAAACAAACTCTAACATTACAGTTCTACTTGATGTGCCTCAGGCATGGAATTTATTTTGTAGAGTAAAGTGAAAAATATATATAGAGAGGAAACACAACAGAAGTATAAAAATATGGTCCTACTCTGACATGAGTTAGTTTTGTCATTTTATAATTATACAAAGTATCAAACAAAACTATACATTCCTAAGGACAGAATTACTTTATATGATTACATTTGTAACATTCATAGAACAATTTTGACTTTATTTTGAGAATGACCGTGTATCCCTTGCACCAGTCCCTAGTTTTTCTCCCCTATACTCTTCTTACTCTTCTCACTGTTTATCAGTAAACCTCCCACAGACATAACACATATGCCAGTATTACTCCATGCAGATGGTATGCTCATATGCAAATCCATTCCCACCACATTCATTACATGATCAAAGATAATTTAGAAACAGACCTGAGATACTTAACTGTCTGGCTACTCACCCAAAGAAATCCCAACCAGTACTTATTGAAACCAAATAAAGTCAGGCCAATATACCCAGCAATTGGGTCATCACTGTTTCCAATCATGAGGCAATAGAAGCTGAACAGCATTATAAATACCTCAATGTCTGACTAGACACCCATCTCAACCACAAAAACACATGCAAAGCACTAAGGCCAAAGTTAACACCCTGCTTTTGTGGTCAATTTGTTTCCTTTATCCTGAAGAGTTGCCATTGGTAACAGGGTCCTTCTCCCTCAACTGAAATGTTCATAGGTTCATAGGTGTTTACTAGGTTAATGACCACAAGGGCCTTTTTAAGCCTAGTCATGCATCCCAAAACCTGACAAGTATTGATACCCTTGATAAGTGTAAGCATGGGCCTGGAAGATGAACCATTTACAGGTAGTCTGTGTCATTTAGAGACATAGGTGCCAAACCAAGGATGAATTTCCAGTTTCCATCCAATTGTCCAATTTGTGCTTGAATTGAGTTAGGGAGGAACTCTGCTTCACATGGATGGGGAGCCTGTTCCATAGACTGGGTAGTCTCTGGGATGCATACCTATCTCTCCAGCGGGTTCTACTTATATCACAGGCAAGGTTTAAGTCTTTAGAATGGGTAATTCTGGTGCTGTTTGTTTTGTAGATATGCAGAAGGTCCATCAGAGTGGGGTCTGACAATGCCCTGTATGCCAGGCATATATGTCCTCTCAAAAGCCTGTAGGAGACAGAATATAAGGATAGAGCCTTGAGGGTTTCTGCATAGGACATTTTACTTGTACCCTGTATTCTTTTAGTGAGGAACCTCTGTGGACATTCCATTTGTTGGATATGTAATTTACCCAACATGGCTACTGCATCAAAAATAATCTCAAAAGTTTTTGCAAACCACCTGAAATAACATCTGAAGATTTATTCCCCAACCCACAAAAGACATCACTGCTTCATCTTTGATAAAGGCAAATGGTTACCTCTGGAACTCAGAAATACTCTGCTTGCTCATAGGTTCATAGGTAAGTATTAGGCAATCAGTCTGAAAACCATTGTAAGCTTATCCAAAAATGTATTCAAAAATTCCCACCAAAGTGGAAGGAAGACAAGACAGACCAGGAGAGAATTTGAGGCTGCCCATCCAATTATCTAGGTTCAAGGTAACAACTGTACTTGCTTGTGTACTTACTTGACATGTGGTGGAAGTTTGTTCTAGAGGATGTATTGGGATATGGCTCTGTCATGTCATTATGTCTTTTTTATCTGTTGATGAACTTTTAATTCATTTACCAGGTATTTGAGGCATCATCTGTTCTGTGTAGGACCTGAAGGAGGCCTAGTTCTCAGACTCACCAACCTTAACTCAGTCCCATTCCTGGTGAGTAGAACCTTAACTCAGTCTCATTTCTGGCTTGTAGAACCTTAACTCAGTCCCATTCCTGGTGAGTAGAACCTTAACTCAGTCCCATTCCTGGTGAGTAGAACCTTAACTCAGTCCCATTCCTGGTGAGTAGAACCTTAACTCAGTCTCATTCCTGGCTTGTAGAACCTTAACTCAGTCCCATTCCTGGTGAGTAGAACCTTAACTCAGTCCCATTCCTGGTGAGTAGACTGTGTGACCAACAACCCCGAAAACCTTTGCATCACTACCAGCACACAGCTCTACCCTTCAGGCCCCTCATTCAAAACTATACTACACGGAATATGTCTTTCCATTCTTTACCCTAAAACTCTGGGTACCATTCCTCCACATATATGCTTTTGCCTAAATATCACTCTCTTCTTCAAACAACCAAACTGCAAATGCTTCCTTAACATTTGAGACACATAAATCCATTCAACCGCCACTTCTTAGCATGAGTTCTATATGTACTATATTGTAACTGTAACTGTATTCTGTCTGACAATGTTGCAGATATATTATGACTACTGTGTTTATATTTTTAATCATTTAAAAATGCATATTGTGTCTGACAACGATAACATCATATTGCCATTGCTAAGACTGATTTTTTTATCTGATTGGAAAGCTCATGCAATCCTGGCCTAACTAAAATGGTTGAGTAAGATCAGTGTTCTATCCTGGTCAACAAATACAAATAAATAAACACCATTTACACTATTTACTGTACATACAAACACACATTCATATTTCAGTTCCTGGTTGACAATATCCAACTAGCTATGCCAGTTGCTAGCAAATTTAGGGGCCACCTGCATCTATTTGTGAGTGTGCGCACGCGCGTGTGTGTGTGTGTGTGTGTGTGTGTGTGTGTGTGTGTGTGTGTGTGTGTGTGTGTGTGTGTGTGTGTGTGTGTGTGTGTGTGTGTGTTTGTGTGTTCTAACATACAGACATACTATTCCTATACTTAAAAGGCTGGGATAGTGATGTCATGTCCTGCATGCGTTTTTTCTGTTGTATTGCAATGTGGCTTCGGGGCACCTGACAGCAGATCTGTCAGAATGCAGTATATGGAAGGTAGTATACTGAACTCCCCATATAAGGTCACTAGGGTGGATCTGGAGGTTATGGGAGCATAACACACTATTACAGAAAATGCTGTTTGGAGACTAATATACTGTAAATGCATAGGAAGTGTACAGTATTATGATAACAGTAAAAATATTGAACATTTTATATACAACTATCAGAGGAGAACACTACATATTCTTTGGAAATGCAAAAATAAGATTTTTAAAAGTTTGGTTTGGAAACTGTAGTAGGTGAGCAACACATCAAATTACTGGGGTTATGTGGGTATATATAAACATGCATCTGTAAGCACACAGACACATATGCATAAAAAACTATTCAAAACTAGTTGCTGGAAATTAAACAACATATTTTGTAAAACATTTTGCAAGTTGAAACTAGAAATTTATTACGGTTTTATCATCAGTGTATCTCCCATTCTGAATCTGTTCTTTAATATCACAATATTCCTTTCACAATAAATCAGATACCAGTCTCCTTTCTGCCACCTATGTATAAACGCACTCTAAATAACTGCTTCAGGTTCACCTTTTCATCAACTATTCTGTTTACTTTGTCGTACCAAAGGGGGTTCCAGGTTAAGGAAAACTAGTTTAAAGATAAAATGTATTTTTTCCTTTCTTGTTTCCTAGAAGTGACATATTTGGTCTGCAATATGTGTCCAATCTTGTGACCCTTTTCTCTTGTAAATGAAAAGGTGATGAATGGAAGAGAACTACACAAATCTACTGTTTGAAATGTTAAGATATAATGTGTTGCACCTCCTCAGCCAACAGGTCATGAAATGCTATTGCAGTCTATTTCAAGGAGGTAGCTGAACAGAAACATAAAAAGAAAGCAAACAGTAACATGCAGAAGGTTAAGAGACATATATGAAAGCTTGTATGCTGAACATTTCTATAATTTTGAGCTGATATAATTAAGCCACTGTCTTTTACGTGTGGAAAATCTGTTTTATTTACTTTTGCTATAGGAAAGCAAACAACTAAAATAAGCTGATGTAATATTTTTCTGCAAAAGTAAATGATGTCATGTTCTGGAGAATAAGACTTTGGAACCAGAATGTAAAAATATTTAAAACTGGTCTTTGCTCTGTATTTTCCTTCCTTGGAAGAAACTGGTGACCCATCTGTAAAAAGGGTTGCTCTGTCTTTGTATACATTTGATGTTTTTCTGATATAGGGTAGTTAGGTCCAGTATACTTAATAAGAGATACCTAAGATAGTTAGTTATTTATAAAACATATTTTTCTGTATGTACTTTGCCTAGTATATCTTAATGTTATTTTAATCTTCTGACTGCATTTTCTTATTCCTCTGCATATTTAATTGGTAACTGCACTGTTTGCCTTAAAGTTTATCTAGTCACTTTTAAAATTTGTGATTGGTCCGGTTATATATGCAAAACAGCAATTTATTATCTGTGAAAAGGTTATCATTTACCATTGTATGTTAACAAGCCGTGAATCCCATCTCCACTTAGCTAGATCACTTGGGCTTATCAGGGAAATTATCAGTGGGTACAATTTCATATTTGGTATAATCAAGAGCAGTGGGTTACTGGACAGCAGGTTTCCAGCCATGCCCAAGGTTGTAGCAGTACTACTATGCTAAGACAAAAACTGCAAGGTACTGTACAATTTTGCCAGCCTTTCCTGGAAATTGTGTGCATGTGTGTGTGCGTGCATGTGTGCGTGTGTGTGTGTGCGTGTGCGTGTGTGTGTGTGTGTGTGTGTGTGTGTGTGTGTGTGTGTGTGTGTGTGTGTGTGAAAATAAGTAAAAAGCTGTTACTATGGGTAAGGGGCACTGAAAGAGACTGTGATTTACAGAGAGAGGAGTGAAAATGGGGACTGAGGTTCTAGGACAAAGTCTTGGCTCTACAGGTGGCCTGTGTGCAGTCTAATCTTGGGATAGATGCTGGCAGGACATACCTCCGATAGTAGTGCATATTCCATTTATGTTTTTGGTGCCAGGTTGCATTTTGTGAATTGATTAATGAATTTGACATATATACTTTGTTTTGTTTTACCCTGCAGAATATCAGTGGTGTGACTCAAGAGACAATGCCTTTGGTAATAGCTAAGACATTTCTTATCAATAGTGGCTGAGATGCCCTCAAGATATGACATCTTACATGCTGGTGAAGGGATTCAAACTCCATCCATCCACCTGGTGGCTGTACATGTCATGCAGTCCATTACGCTCTTCTCTGTATAAACACTCATGGCATGCGTGTATTTGATTTACTTATTTTACATCATTTTAAGCTATATAGGAAGATACAATGGAAAACAAATGTTCACCCTTTCCCAAGTTATCTCTTTGTTGCTATACCTTTTGAATTAGTGTAGTTGGTATGACATATGTTTCTAAAATCTTTCCTATTTGTTGTTTCTACAGTATAATTTAGCCCTTCCATCAGTCAAGATATACTAGGAAATTAAAATATTATAAATTAATGTAGAAACTCATATAAACTATAACTGTAGCTACTCTGTAACAGATAATTCAGAACAGTTAAGCAAGTGTTTTGAGGGTCACAATGTGTTTAACATCTTGACTAGGGGTCCAACTATACTCAACACTGTAAAAAAACTGTATTGCTGTGCCAACTATACTCAACACTGTAAAAAAACTGTATTGCTGTGGATTTTGAGTGTGCATCAGTGCCATACAATGGTCTTGATTTCTGCTACCATTTTGTTTTTTATTCTGATTCATCAGGTATAGACTTAAAGGATTTAGATTCCCTGTACAGTCTCTAAACTTAAATAAACTTTATTGTAAAAAGCTTTCAAGCCAAAATATTGTAATTTTTATATATTCTTTTCATACTTATACTCCCACTAGGTCACTGCACTTTGCAAGCCATCAGTCTCAGTGGGTAATGCAGTCATAACTAAAGCATCAGTATTATTGTTATTGGGTTTATTGCTAGGGTTTAGAATTGTGCAAATATGTAATTTTTTTCACATTAAACAGCAACCAGAAATTCTAATGCATTAGAATGAAGCTTTCTATAGCAGTTACTGCAGTAAATGTAATGTGTACTAGCAATATTAAAACATTAATAATAATAATAATAATAATAATTGTTTGTTTGTGTCTTTCAGCTTTTCCCGGTTAGAGGTCGCCACAGCGGAACTCCGGTCCGCTAATGATTGGCAGTAGAGTTTTACGTGCTGGCTTGCCGGGCCTAATGCACAACCTTCAATGAAGGAACGGCCATTCACGCATGTCACCACAAGGAAGACGCTCTAACTGAGAATCGAACGAGCAACATCTAACTGTGAGGCGACAACGCTACCGCAGCACCACCACCGCAGTGCATTAATAATAATAATAATAATATTACATTTTAAACATAAAACATTATTATTATTATTATTAATAATAATAATAATGATAATAATAACGTTTTATGTTTAAAATGTAATATTATTTATTTATTTGATTTTTCTGACAATTGTTTATCAAGAAAGTCCGACAAGGCAAAAACTCTTTTTCAGCGGGGACCCCAAGAGAAAAGTTTCAACATTATATGAAAGCAAAAGAGGTCTATATTACAAGATTGAAACTTTAGTTAATCGAATAACTAAAGATTGATCTTGTAATTATCAAAAGCCAAAAACCTCGAATGGCCGATTTAATGCAGGGAAGCAATTTCCTTGGCTGTTATGTGGATTATACCCTTTTCTCCAATTTGAAGTGATCTTAGAATTGGTATATTTAGTTAGGGGGGTGTGGGGGCCACAGCCCCCCACATCAGGGGTGTGGGAGGTGAAGCCCCCACTTGATTTGGGATTAAAAGTTTTTTTTTATGCAGCCAAGGGAAGTGTTTCCCTGCTTTAAATCGGCCATTTGAGGTTTTTGGCTTTCGATATTACTAGATAGATCTTTAGTTATTCGATTAACTAAAGTTTTGATCTTGTAATATAGACCCAGAAAAACACTAGAATATAGGAGATACAAACATTTGATATGTATTTATACAAGTGCAATATGAAATAATAGAGTTGTAAATGTTGTAATTTTTATGGATATGATGCAATATAATAGAAAATAACCAAAGAAATAGTGATTGTCTAGTGAGAAAACTAAACTTAATTTGTTTAAATTACATGAGGTAAAGCAAGAAAGCTGGAAGCAAAGGTGAAATAAATTGGGAAAGTATATGAATTCATAAGAGAAACCTGGGGATTCGTTAACAACCGTGTTCACTTTGCGCTAAGGCTACATGTATCTACCATGGTTGCACAATGAGCAGCAGTGCTCATTTAATATACAAGCTGCTAAGCAACTCTGCACATCGAGCAGCACCAGTTTGTGGCCAGAACACCTGTTAGCAGCCATGATGAGGTGCAGGTAGGCTGAAGCACAGAATATAAAGAAGAGGTTGTAAATAAGCTTAACATCAGTGAGCGAGCATGCACTGATAGTACATTACAAGGAATGGGCAACACGAATAATATGAATTAAGAGGCTGGTGGAGCTTGAAGAGAAAAGGATATTTTTAAATCAATACATTAATGTACAAACAAGATTAATCATAATTATTAATCATAATAAAATTAATCATGTGCATTCAGGGACATACATATATGAATTAAAAAATGAAATGTTGACAAAAGGAGATTAGAGGGAAACAGTTATAGTGTTGCAAAGTGAGAAAATTTCATAAATACCTAATTTAACTTTGAGGGGTGTGATAACAGTTGTCAAGAAAATTAGATACAGTAGGGATCATTGAATTTACTGCAGTTACTACACAAAATATGAAACTACATTGTGAAAGTGAACAAAGGCAATAAGTTACTTAGAAATGTATTGATGCTTGAGCTCACATACAAGTTAAAGAATATTAACCTTTTCCTTGCCTTATATATATGAACAAAGCAATAATGAAGCCGTAATGGCAATGTATACTCATGGACAATTGGAGACATTGAGCAGAATCATGCACACCTGTAAAATCATTCCAATAATAGTAATTAATCCTGGAAAAATTCAGTTATGACAACAACCTGCATGTTGTGAGTGGTAGAAAATGTGATTGTTCATACATGCCATGTATGTATGTATTGCAATCCAGATGAACCTGACATTTACAGAACTGTCAGTCTGACCAGTAAATCAACAGAAGAGTGTGCCGCTATCCATACTTACAGATGTGGAACTATGAGAGATGTGATATATACTTAGCCGAATGAAGGTCATTGTCATGTGACATGCAGTAACATTCACATTAATCAAAGCAAACCTCATGTGTAGTCACTCTACTGACAACTGGCTTGTGTATGTTGGAATGTCATTTTAAGCCTATGCACATGATGTACAGGGTCTATATTAGTTCATCAAAATACGTATTCATCAAAATACGTATTCATCGATGGCTAAACATTGAAATTCATTACATTGAAGCATGGAATTTTTCCCAGGGTTAAGAACCACTGGGCCATCAGCACAACTTTGCCCTTTTCCCTGCCATAGTGCAATCTCAGAGTTGGTATATATAGTTAGGTGGGTGTGGGGGCATAGCCCCCCCACTTGGGTGGGTTTGATTTAGTGTGATGTGTGTTCCAGAGTGCTAGAGGGCAAGTTGTTCCTAACCCTGGGAAAAATTCCATGCTTTATTGTAATGAATTTTGCTGTTTAGCCATCGAAGAATACATATTTGATGAATATGTATTCTGATGAATTAATATGTGTGTAGGAAGACCAGAAATGTATAGGTAGTCCATAGAACACTTAGGGAAAAACAACTTACATGTCATCAGTATTGTATAATGACATCACCTACAGGGGAAATGTATCACACATCATTTAAACCTTAATTGGCTATTATGCATTTTAGGATTGCAATCATCCATTGTGCATGTGACCTTCTTATCATAACTGCCACACACTACATGTTGAAGTTCAAAAGTGTGTCAAATTACACCTCAAATGCAGTATAGCATCATGTTGTACATCACATTTTGGCCCAAAGTGAGCCTTGTGGGACACATTTTATTACCTGTATGACAGTACACAAACATAACTCACAAACAGTTGCAGCATTAACGCCAATTACCCAATCAACTGTTGAAAATTTGCATGTAAAAATGCTAGAGCTGCACACTGGCCTGCAATAATTGTTATACTCCATGCACTGGTCACTCCCGGCATTGCGCAGATGTTGCCAAAGCCAAGTCGCTGGAGGCTAACCCTATAAAGGTTTGACAAATGAGAACAAATGGCAATAACTTATAACATTGATTACTTAATGTACTTTGTGCTAAATGGTGCACACATAGTCATAATTATACTCAGCATGCCCATAAAGAAGTACAGCAATGAATGCTTTAACATCAAGTACCCAACACAAAACTACAAGAAAGTATAACACTTTGTGACCACTTTGCAGCATGACACACATCAGGAAATGATGAATAAGCCATTTTTGCCTTTAACTCCTATATTGTGAGCAAAATAATAAAAAAATACATTAATGTCTCCATTAAGTCATTGAATGATTAGCATTCATACTCAGTAGTTACACCTTACCAGATTCAAACTCCTATGTGAGGTCATACCTCACAGAGCTGTATATAAACTATATTGATGTCACCAAAATAATCATAACTGATATGTCATGAAAAACATGCTTGAAGGGATTACATCAATCTGCATTGGAATGGTTATGGCTCCCCTAACGTGGAGTCTTATGCCTCAGAAATGTGGCCCTGTTTAGTGTATCATATCACCACTGAGAGGGGTAAGCCAATTCTGTCTGTCAGACATACCTTACCATATTCAAATCCATGTCTGTTAAGCTCCATACCCTACAGAATTGTGTATTACCTGTATTTGCCACAGGAGAGTGTAATCTACAGGTATCAGAAAGGACACACTTCAAGGTCTGAACTAAGCAATGTTTTGGATGGCTATAAATCTACTAAAAGTTCTTCTGAGGGAGCAAAGGGCTTTAGACATATTAAAGTTCACACAACTGTGAGTTAGCCATGTCACAGTTTATCTAGGCCACTCCTGTCCATCAATATTTAGTTGCATGTATACTTTACAATATTTGAACAACTGTCTAACTGCACATGCTATATAAGTTATGCACCACTGGAGAAATCTTACCTTAAGTGTTAAAAAGTGCATTTATTTGAATGGGATGACTTCATCAGTGTGTTGACATGCCTATGTTTCTCCTAAAAGACAGGCAGACAGCTATGCTGAACAGTACGCCAATGCAGTATACAAGCACGAGTACAACTGCATGGACTCAGCCATACCCAACAGAACTAAAAACCTGCTCCTCAAGGAAATACAAACTTGTCTGGTGGTGGTCTACTTCACTTTGTCAAACTGCCTAATCATTGAATACCTCTTCGTCGACCCCTTTTTGTCAAAACTACACTTCAGTGAATGGACTTTTCAGCAAAACTTATCCCAGTGATATCTAACAGTAGTCCATCATCTGGAATTTGCACTTTTCTCCACTGTACTGCAATCTCAGAGTTGGTATATTTAGTTAGAAGAGTGTGGGGAACATAGCCCACACCTGGGTAGGTTTTAAGTTTTACGATTTTTTCACATCACTAGGTTGGCCTACCATTGCTTATCCTGAGAGAAGTTTCACTGAAAATTCCATTTGCTGAAGTGTAGCTTTGACAAAAAGGGGTCGATGAAGAGGTATTCGATGATTAGGTGGTTTGATTAACTGATATAGACCCATTTGGTGGACATCCTCTATCAACAAACTTTACAACAAAAGGAAGAAACTGTTGTCCAAGGGTAAAAAGGAACAAATGCCAAATTGGAAAAACTCCCTGCTTAGCCTCAACAAGCAAATTAGATCACTAGTGAAAATTTCCAAAGCCAATTATGAATTGAAACTACCCTCCAAAATAAAGGGAAACCACAAAGCCTTCTTCAGTTACATCAGGAACCTTCATGGCAAAACCCAGGTTTGTTCCAAATTAGTACTTAACCGTATCACTTACATTGATCCTATTGACTTAGCCAACCTGCTAGCAAATAGGTTCAGTGCAAACTTCACCCCCCTGTCCCCCCAAAGGCCCTTTTGAGATCCCCTATACTTGTCCAACACCTCACATCTCCATAGATCAAGTGTTAAAGGCCCTATCCAAGGCAAAGAACACAGCTTCCACGGGATGTGATAGTATCCCAGGCTGTATTTTGCACCATCTCCAGCAAGAACTCGCTTAGCCATTGAGCACCCTATTCAACCACAGCCTAACTATAGGCTTCTTTCCAGCAGAGTGAAGAACCACCATTGTCATTTCCTTGCACAAAGATGGTGTCACTACTGACCCTGGAAACTATCACCCCATTAGCTTGACAAGTCAGATCTGTAAAGCCATGGAGCATATTATTATGGATCTCATAAACAAGGGCATAGACAATCTTCAAGCACTTGACCCAATCCAGTTTGGATTCGTCAAAGGCAGATCTTGCCTGTTAAACCTGGTTGACTTCTTTGAGACTGTCACCAAGGCTCTGAATGAGGGAAAGTTGGTACATACAGTTTACCTTGACTTGGTCAGGGCCTTTGACACAATCCTGCACTCGGGCATTGTCGTAAAGCTGCAGCACCAAGAAAACATCAGTTTGGGACAAGAATGTGATATAAAAGAATTTGAGCAAGAGGGAATGTATAAATATTTGGAAATTGATGAAGGATCAAAAATAAAACATGAACAAATGCGAATAAAACTCAGTAAGGAATATTTTAGAAGACTTAAATTAATCCTGAAAACAGCATTGACATCTAGGAACAAAGATCAAGCCATAAACCAATTTGCTCTTCCTGTCCTAACCTACAGTTTTGGAGTGACTGACTGTCCCAAAAGTGTTGGATAGATTAGACAGGAAAACACGAAGGATGCTTCATGCTCATCACATGATTTATAAAAATCAGTGCATACCAGGATTATGTATTCCCCATTCCAAAGGAGGTATGGGCCTCTTTGAAATTGATTACATGTATAGGTCTGCAATCATGGGACTGCATACATATCTGCTGATCTCACAAGACCTAAACATAGTGAAAGTTTTGAAACATGAGGAGAATAAATCTAAGATGACTTCCCTTCTTAGTCTAGGAGAAGCATATCGGCATCAAGCGGGAATGGAAATCATACCAGAAGTAGATAAAAATCAGGCATCAACTGAATGTGCCAAAAAGCAAAAGAAAGAATATAAAGTGAAGGATCAGATGAGAAGGCAAGAAATGTGGAAAATGCATAAATATATTTGCAAGTATAGAAAACTCCTGGAGCAACCTCATGCTGATCAGGATCAAACACAGGAATGGTTAAAGAGAGGCAAATTCAAACCAAAAGATGAAAGATTAATATTGGTGGCCCAAGATAGTGGACTACGTACACATTGGTTTACAAAGTCCATTGAACATGTGGGAGAAATAGACAAATGTAGGTTTTGTAAAACAGAAATGGAAACAGTTGCACACCTTGTTGCTGGCTGTGGCATACTCATGGCAGGACTGCATACTGAAAAACATAATAATGTGGAAAGACTGTTGCAGTGGGGACTGTGCAAACATTATATATACTGAAGAGCTGAAAAACATTGAAAATGTGAGCCACAAAGCATCACAGAAAATGATGGCATCTACTTCACATGGGATCGTCCATAACCATCAGTTCAAAAGATAGATGTGAGAAAACCAGATATAGTGTACCATGACAAGAAGACAAAAGTGCCATTGATCACTGAAATTGCTACACCCAGTGACTACAGTGTCTTACATACAGAGGGACACAAAGTCACAATATATCAGAATTTGCAGACAGAAACGAGAGCAATGTGGAAGAACGATACCCAGATAGTTCCAATAGTAGTAGGAGCAACGGGTTCTTATAAAAAAGAATCTACAATCATATCTACATATGTTATTGATACAGTAAATCTGTATGAATTGCAGTAGGAGTCATTACTGGGCACACTGCGGGTGCTGGAAGAGCACTTCGGGCTGGCTTAAAGATTGAAACAATAGTAATTTCATGATCTTTAATCATACTTTGATTAAGGAATGGGATCCATTCCTGTCATGGTATTAGAAACCCAAAAGATTTGTAGAAATTAACAAGGGTGGGATGAAGCGCATTTCAATGGATGGCCTAATCAGTGTTTATCAAAGCATATGTGTGCACTAAAAGTGGTAGGATAGGCCCCTCCTGGTGTAAATCTATACATCACATCTATAGGAAAAGTCAGTTCCTACCTAGATCTAGGTTTTCACACACACACATACACACACACACACACACACACACACACACACACACACACACACACACACACACACACACACATAAACACATACTATGATAGAAATGAGTAATTGCTGGAGTGGAACCACCTAATTACAGAAGCTAAAGTACACAACTGTAAGCAAAATAAGTGAAGTCTGAGAAGTATGAGATAGAGCACATTTGAAAGGATCTCACCATTATTGTTTGAAAAAGAGATGTATGTGCTAAAAGGGGCAGAAAGTGGTCAGAGAACCCTTTCCTAGTATAAATCTATACATCAGATCTGTGGGTTAAACCATTCCTACCTAGCACTAGAGACATACAAAGACTCATACGAATTGATCAGTGGTAGATTTGAAACATCTACCTATTGAGTTACACAAGCTAGAGTAAATTGCATCAACAGCAAGTGCCACAGGAAAAGTTTGATTAAAAGTATGAGATAGTGCACATTTGAAAGGATGACATCATCTGTGTTTGTCAGAGCACATGTTTGGGTTAATAGGGAAAGAAGTTAATGGGGCAGTCTTTTCCCAGTGTAAGTGCTTCTTCTAACTGGAAATGCACATATCAGCCCTGTGGTTGAACCATTCCTACTTAACACTAAAGTTACACACACATACTAGATAATCACTGCTGGGCTTGAACCACCTACCTATCTAGTTATCCAAGCTAGATTACATAGTATCAACCAGAAGGGCCACAAGACAAGTCTGATTACAAATGTGAGACTGTGCACATTTGAAAGGATGACATAATCAGCTTGTTGCAGAGTAGAGAGTGTGCATCACACCTTTGTGTGAAAAGGGTGCGTTTTGACAAGCAGACAAAACAGTAAAGTTTTGATCACAAATAATGACATACTGTTCAGATGAGTCATATATCCTTTCTTTCATGGGCAGTGTGGTAGCCTGCATAATATGCAGCTGTTTAACATTGTGGTGTATTGACTGTGTCAAAAATGGATGATAATCACAGTTGTGAAACAGTGGAGAGACAACCAATCATTCCTGACTCGTCAGCTCAGGATCATTGTATGCAAGTCTTCATTAGTTGGTGTGTCACTGTGAATATTTTACACTGTGTGTACAATGTGCAATGTAAATAGAAAACATATATGTCCATCTTATGAAAATATACTGTTTACTATCACTCAGCAAGTACTGTGCAAAGGTATCACACTGTAGCACATTATTTGTAAGTATAATGTGTTGGTGTGTACACATAATTAACATAATGTAGTGTTTACACAAAATCACGTGAAGTTATCATATCTTGAGTACAACAAGCCATTACAGCATACAAAATGAATATAAGCCAGTTGTATTATTTTTCCATTTAAAAATTACTTTCTTGAATGCACGTCTGACAAGCACATTTGCACGATTGATGGCAAAGTGTTAACACATGCATATTTATTTCTGAAGTTTTAAACTTAGGCAAAGAATTACAGTCATGGCACAAATAAGGAGTACAGACATAAGAACAGATCAGAATTTGAGACATTTCTGAATGGATGTGTAACTTAGATAAATATATTTGTTTCTATCACGTTTGACTACTGAAGAGACTACATGATAACATACGTCTACATGCCAGACTTAAAATAATTCATGAAATGCATGATAATTGTAAAGATTTAAGCATAAGACATTATATGGGTATAGCAGCACTATTTTTAAGTTGCGCCTTATGTTGTACATTGCCACAACATAAATCTTTGATTTGTCCATTAGTCCTGCAGTTACTGCTGTAAGATATGAGCATGTTTGTGATGATTGTGAAACAAATAAAAAAACAAGCAGGGTACTTGTGGTGGATTAACATATGCCTTCATAATTTAACAGGGCAAAATGTAATGATTTATAGTAAGTTTCATAATTTTGGACCTAATACTGGATACAAATACCTGCCAATCTGCATCAAGATTCTATAGATGTGATCATTAGCTGGTCACACCACAAAGTAAGGCAAATGTCATGTGCTACAACATACAGATATGAGGGGACAATGCAAATATTATGAAGCAAGATAGTATGTGTGTACCATACCACATAAGAATAATAACAAATGAAATATCCTGTGCTGTCTATATTCAACCCAACAACCTACTGAACATATGATAATAACGGTCTCCTCATACTGCTATCAGTCTTGGTTTCTGGCCATCTTTGTTGTGTGTTACTCCTAGGTTTGTCAGTCATACTGATTCTGTCATGCTCAGTACAAAACAGTGTTAACAAATAGAAAACAAGTACGGTAGAATATTATAAACATGATTAAAACATAAGCAGGTTAATGGAGGGTTAAGAACATATGTAACCAATATTTACATGCACATTATTAATATCAAAAAACATTGAATAATGTTTGCTCTACTACTGGATTTGAACCCATGATACTATGCAAAACCATTCTACAGAAATGAGCATGTCTGAGCAGAGAACAAAGGAACTTACATTTCACATGCTTAAAATCACACATTTGAAGAGACAATGACAAAAGATTATAGCAAGTGAGAATGCAGGCATCAGGGTTAATAACAGTAATGACAATTGTAACATCTCATAAGGTATACATTACATCCAGCAACCTAATAAATGTAAGAGTAACTGTCTCGCCCTTTACTGCTATCAGTCTATATTTCTTTAACACAGCAGGATTAAGCACTTTTGAGTGAAGATAACCATATTACTGAGTTGATGTTAAAATCTTATGCTTTTGAAATAGGAGCAGAAATGGCATTTACCTGCAATTACCACAGTTGTGCAATGCTAAGCCTCACTCAAATGCTGAGGACCAAAACTGAAGGGTTATTTTATGGGACATCTCTGGTCATGTGTGTTGTGGATGATTCTATTTTTTGACCAGATTAAACACACAAAAAGGGATTCATAGGACAATGGTGAAAATGGGGGCAAGCAGGGAGTAGGACATATGAGAAAGAATAGAGGAATGTGCAGAATGGTGGTGGGAGACCACCATAGCTATTCACTTCTTCAAAAAAATAACTATGTACTAATACAAATAATTTGATGAAATTGAATAGTCACCACATCAGAGGTGGGTGGTAACAGCTGAATAATGTTATATGGCCGATTGGACCAAATCAAGTGTGTCAGGCAGACACATAGGCAAAGTGGAGAGCTGTGTATGGTGCATAATTTTTTTGTGGGGCACTTACCCATTGTTTTGTTATAGAGAGGAATGCTGGGGATGGTGGTTAGGCATAAGAGGATTAAGTAGGTAGGGTTGGTTAGGTAGCAGGTGTGGTAGTGCAGGACATACAAGACAGGGATGGCACTGGACACAATAGATTGGGGGACACCATGATTCAGGATACATAGGGGACATTGGAGGTCCATCTGCATCCAGCCTGAGTACAGTGAGAATCTAGTCCTCATGCTCATAACTGTCATCACTGTCTCCAGTCACAGAAGATTACAAAATAAAAAAAGGAAAAACATTAAGCAGTCTGCTGATTTATCCATGTGGTGGCTTTCTAAAATGCTTAGCATTGAAACTAGCAGCTATGCCATTACCCTAAAATGTTCACCATTTTAACAGTGTTTGTCACTTGATAACTTGCATTTCTGTTACACATCATAATGCTTTCATGTAATGACACTTACTGAGGAAGGGACTACAAAGGAGCTTACATGAGGTCATTGTCTGTACATAATTTACACCTGTTTTAAATAAGCATAAACTTCAATGATTACTTATTCTGACATCTTTACAATGGTTTTGAGTGTCCATATTTCAATAGTAATTCTGTTGCTGATTTTACTTCTTCACACTTTAGTCCATGTCATATTTGTCACATTCTACATATAAAAATGTGCTATTTCTATAATAGATAGTTCAGGTTCTAGGACACAAACATTTATTTAACTATGAAAACTAACTTTAAAATATCAAGAGCTGGAATTAAACCTTTATTATTGGTGCTGCCACTCATACCTTACTGAATTAACACATTGAGCCACAGAAAAGGTTATATAACAGGTGTTATTTTTTTTCACTCAGTACTGTTCAGAATTTAACTGAAGTGCAATGGCACCAGTATCATTTGTGCTACTGATGACATTCCAAATTAAATTTCTGTGATTTTGCCTTTGGAAGTGAACTGCCATTCATTGACAGTGACCATTGACAGTCCTCCACATGCAAAGCCAAGCAGTGCAAAAAGGATTAAACCAAAAAAGAGAGAAATTACTCTGTGTGCTGATTTCTCACCTCTGTTGTCTTGTAACATTAAACTGTGGATGTTAAGAATCCCTACTTTCACACAAACATCACCTTCACTAGAAATAAACCATTAAAACATAGCATTATCATTACATAGTGACAAAAATTAGCAGTATTTGCCACATCAACTTAAGATATTCTGGGGTGTAGAAAGTAGAGCGCATATATTCAGCTTTGTAATTTTAATGTTTTATATTTAGGGAGCAAAAAAAACATGCTCTGACACTTGTCCTTTGTCCTTTCACAGTAGATGAATGGCTGAATGAGATATTGGTACAAGTTCTGCTACTGAAGCATGTCACAGAATTAAAATGTAAGCAAATGTATGCAATACAAGAGTGTTTTTTTCCCTTCCGTTTGTGACCATTAGTCAGTTTTGATGTGTTTGCAACATGCATGCATTATAGTTTGTCTTTATTTTGAACCTTTCTGTTTGAATATTCATGTTTTATATACTTTATATGACTTACAGACACATCTTATTCAAGGACATAAAGTTACCTTTTAAGCATATTTTCATAAAAGTGGTCTAAAGCTTATCTCCAGTCATTAAATGGAATCACAAACTTTAAGTCCATTCTTACTGACACAGCCTCTGCAAGTGTACATCAAAGTAGTAAGAGTGTTAAACACTTAATTGGTTGTGAGGTACTGGTAAAGAATCACACTTGCAAACTATTAGCCATTCCAATTCTGAATACTGGTTCTTGTACTGCTAGGGCATGTGGATAGCACTGTATATGTCTTCACACCATGTTTACCTGCCCAGCCCTTTGAGCAGATTGAGTAATTCAGGAATGATAATGAGCTGACTTCTGATTTACATATTTACATCTACAGAGGAGTTAATCTATACTATATAAGCACAACCTGGGGATAAGGTACTAATATCATATTAGGAAAATCTGCTTGGATTCACCAGCTAAGGATTCTGCTGTTTGACTGAGGTAAAAGTGCAGCATTTGGATTTTTTTAAGACATTTTCTAAAATTCTAGTAAATGTATACTATGTTCTTTACAAGCTTGATTTTATTTTATTTTTATTTTCTTACAAAATTGAAAATGCTGTCCACACTTGGCCAGTTGGGTTGTTATACAAGATATAACAGGTATGGCAATGATTGTCATCTTATGTTACATAGGTTTATGGAAACATGTCTCTTGAGAATGTGAACACATTTCTAATATAGCAGAAATAGCAATGGTAAAGCGATATTTCAGAAAATGTTCTTTGTTACGGTTGTTGTATATGCCTGGACATAGTCACGATGAGACCTCATTCAGCTGACACTGTTCATGTTAAGGTAGCATCTCAACTTCTAGTCACGGTCAAGGAACTAGCACTGCAACTCCTGGCAGAGTTAGTTCACATGGTAGAGGGCAATGGCAGTGAAATTAACCCTCTACCATGTATGGCTCACACCTGTGGATGCCATGACATATTTCAAGCATGACTGCTTTGGCTGTACTCCAACAGACCCCCAACCCACACACACACCTTACACCTGATCTTACCCATGCCATCATACATACACACACACACACACACACACACACACACACACACACACACACACATACTTTTTTGGTGTCAGGCCCACCTGTAACCCCCCCTCCCCAACCCTACGTAAGTGGTGATGACTGCACTTGTCCTTTATACATTTCTTTGCAACTGTATCTGATGCACAGAGTGGATAGCTAAGGCTTTCCTAGTCAGATGCCTGCTTTCATCAAATGTATTATACTGAATTGCACCTTTTTGTTATTCTGCTAAAGTTCACCTGAGTGTTATTTAGGTTGTGCTTGTATTACTGTTAGTAGTTATACAGTCCTATGGATTTACTGCTTGCTCACCAGCATGCACAGATGATGATTTGAAATTGCCCTGGTCACTGCTGTGATGTCTAACTTGGCCAAAGTTTATGCATGATGCACAGTAGTGAGCAGGCCAAGCATATGTGCTTGGTCAATACATATTTGTTTTATTACTCTGTTGGATGGCACATTCCTAATTTGCGTCTTACATACTTATGCTATTTTTCATATTTCTTAGTGGTATGTATGTATGATTGATCATGTACATATGTAGATGATTGTGAATTTGTACTTAACATTATAGGGGTTGTTTTCACATGGGCCTTCTTTGGCTTGACACACAGGCTGTACAGATGTGGCTGTGAAATGTTATCCTTACCTACCTGTTTAATAGCTTACTTGTTTTTATAGACTTCTGTTGCATATATTACTCATGAGTTACTTCTAACATTCCTGTACAGTTGAGCAATGTTTTATCATAGTGAAGAACAGTATTCACATATGAAAGTAATAATCTCTCTCTTATTTACAGTTTCATCACTAACCTTGGTTAACACAGCTGATATAAGTTGACTCTTCTAGTGTTGAGTCTGTTTGATGCTCACAGAGCACAACAAGTACATGGGTGAGCAAAGGCTGATAATTTTGTATGCATCACTTTTACTGTTTGTATGTGTTTAGCTCCTTAACTTTTCACTTAGATAGTGAGTGTGTGTGTAGGTGTGTGTTATTCTTTGCCTCTTAGCCGGGGCCATAACATATTATGCATGCCTATGTCTGCCTGGATAATCTACATCTACTGGTTCTCCCTCAGACACCTCATTTGTATCTTCTGGCCCTGCCTGCTGTAATAGGAATTGTGGCCCTTGGTTTTGTCCCTGTGCACACAGTGCAGACTGGAGAAGTTGTTGACTGCAACTGGGCTACAAAATATAAGGATCTTGATTTTTTTTTGATTATTTTTACAAATTACTGTTTTTACAGTTTAATATATATAAAGCACTTTGTCTATTCAGTATCTTCACAAATCCTTATCTGTTTAAAAACTTTCATTTGTCTCTGTAGTGCTTGCTGTCTGTAGGCTATTGTGTAAACTGAAACATTTCCTCTGTGTAATTACCTCTTGGCTAGTGGGGGCTGGTTCTTTTGTGTTCTTGTAAAAAAAAAAGAAGTTTCTGTCTTTGCACACAGTGCAGACTGGAGAAGTTGTTGACTGCAACTGAGCTACAAAATATAAGTATCTTGATTGTTTTTTGATTATTTTTACAGATTACTGTTTTTACAATTTCATATATATAAAGCACTTTGTCTATTCAGTATCTTCACAAATCCTTATCTGTTTAAAAACTTTCATTTGTCTCTGTAGTGCTTGCTGTCTGCTTGGTAGCTTTGCAGTTGCCCACCCCTACTGAGACACACCTCCCAGTCTAGTGTCATTAGCTCATTCTGCTTAATACAGAGAGAACATTTGATAAGGCCTTCTGTTCCTCCTTTTTCCCTTTCAAAAAGTAAAACAAAACTTTTTTTTTCTCTTTCGCCTGAACCTTCTTGTGTTCTGACTGTCCTTCTCAAACATTTTGGAAATATACAGTATATTTCAGAGCATTTGTTATAACTGTATTTGCTATAACTGATTTAAGTATTTTTTCTGGCTTTTTGATTATTTACTGCTTAGCGACTGCATTTTAGCCTGTTTATACAGCTCTGCATTCTATTTAAACTGTTTTTGTGTTGATTAACTGTTTTGCACTTTTAAAAAGTTAGTTGCTTAATTTTACCTGTAGGCTAACACACTCAAGTGTGCTAGCCGCTTAAAAGCATTTATAGCATTTACTGTCTGTTTTTCCTCTGTTTTCTGCAAAAAAAGAAAAAAAAAATCTTGTTTTCCCGCCTTACTGAACTAGAATAATCCAGTCTTCAGAGTTTGCTGATCTCTGGGCTTTGTCTTGGTTCCTGTGCTATTCCATATCCTTATTTGGATAAAAGGAAGCGTCTTTGTTCACCAGTGGGAGTGGGAGCACTGAGCAGCCTATTTGTCCCTAGAGGAGTGGTTCCAGCCAGAAACTTGTAGTCTATTGGCCATTTTGGGTCAATTCCTAGCTCTTTTCAGCTCCCTGTAATAAAGCCCGCTTTAGAGCCGCTTGTATTCAACTCAGCACTGCTCCTCGTGGTGTCCTGCAGAGTTCTACAAGCAGCAGAGAGCAAAAGAGTGACTTTTACCTGATTTAAGTATTTTTTCTGGCTTTTTGATTATTTACTGCTTAGCGACTGCATTTTCACCTGTTTATACAGCTCTGCATTCTATTTAAACTGTTTTTGTGTTGATTAACTGTTTTGCACTTTTAAAAAGTTATTTGTTGCTTAATTTTACCTGTAGGCTAACACACTCAAGCGCGCTAGCCGTTTAAAAGCATTTATAGCATTTACTGTCTGTTTTTCTTCTGTTTTCTGCAAAAAAGAAAAAAAAAATATCTTGTTTTCCCACCTTACTGAACTAGAATAGTCCAGTCTTCAGAGTTTGCTGATCTCTGGGCTTTGTCTTGGTTCCTGTGCTATTCCATATCCTTATTTGGATAAAAGGAAGCATCTTTGTTCACCAGTGGGAGTGGGGAGCACTGAGCAGCCTATTTGTCCCTAGAGGAGTGGTTCCAGCCAGAAACTTGTAGTCTATTGGCCATTTTGGGTCAATTCCTAGCTCTTTTCAGCCCCCTGTAATAAAGCCCGCTTTAGAGCGCTTTTTTGCTTGTATTCAACTCAGCACTGCTCCTCGTGGTGTCCTGCAGAGTTCTACAAGCAGCAGAGGGCAAAAGAGTAACTTTTTCCTGATTTAAGTATTTTTTCTGGCTTTTTGATTATTTACTGCTTAGCGACTGCATTTTCACCTGTTTATACAGCTCTGCATTCTATTTAAACTGTTTTTGTGTTGATTAACTGTTTTGCACTTTTAAAAAGTTATTTGTTGCTTAATTTTACCTGTAGGCTAACACACTCAAGCGCGCTAGCCGTTTAAAAGCATTTATAGCATTTACTGTCTGTTTTTCTTCTGTTTTCTGCAAAAAAAAAAAAATCTTGTTTTCCGCCTTACTGAACTAGAATAGTCCAGTCTTCAGAGTTTGCTGATCCCTGGGCTTTGTCTTGGTTCCTGTGCTATTCCATATCCTTATTTGGATAAAAGGAAGTGTCTTTGTTCACCAGTGGGAGTGGGGAGCACTGAGTGGCCTATTTGTCCCTAGAGGAGTGGTTCCAGCCAGAAACTTGTAGTCTATTGGCCATTTTGGGTCAATTCCTAGCTCTTTTCAGCCCCTGTAATAAATCCCGCGCTTGTATTCAACTCAGCACAGCTCCTCGTGGTGTCCTGCAGAGTTCTACAAGCAGCAGAGAGCAAAAGAGTGACTTTTTCCTGATTTAAGTATTTTTTTCTGGCTTTTTAATTATTTACTGCTTAGCAACTGCATTTTCGCCTGTTTATACAGCTCTGCATTCTATTTAAACTGTTTTTGTGTTGATTAACTGTTTTGCACTTTTAAAAAGTTATTTGTTGCTTAATTTTACCTGTAGGCTAACACACTCAAGTGCGCTAGCCGTTTAAAAGCATTTATAGTCTGTTTTTCTTCTGTTTTCTGCAAAAAAGAAAAGAAAAAAAAAAAAATCTTGTTTTCCCGCCTTACTGAACTAGAATAGTCCAGTCTTCAGAGTTTGCTGATCTCTGGGCTTTGTCTTGGTTCCTGTGCTATTCCATATCCTTATTTGGATAAAAGGAAGCGTCTTTGTTCACCAGTGGGAGTGGGGAGCACTGAGCGGCCTATTTGTCCCTAGAGGAGTGGTTCCAGCCAGAAACTTGTAGTCTATTGGCCATTTTGGGTCAATTCCTAGCTTTTTTCAGCCCGCTGTAATAAGGCCCGCTTTAGCGTGCTTTTTCGCTTGTATTCAACTCAGCACACCTCCTCGTGGTGTCCTACAGAGTTCTACAAGCAGCAGAGAGCAAAAGAGTGACTTTTTCCTGATTTAAGTATTTTTTTCTGGCTTTTTGATTATTTACTGCTTAGCGACTGCATTTTCGCCTGTTTATATAGCTCTGCATTCTATTTAAACTGTTTTTGTGTTGATTAACTGTTTTGCACTTTTAAAAAAGTTATTTGTTGCTTAATTTTACCTGTAGGCTAACACACTCAAGTGCGCTAGCCGTTTAAAAGCATTTATAGCATTTACTGTCTGTTTTTCCTCTGTTTTCTGCAAAAAAAATCTTGTTTTCCCGCCTTACTGAACTAGAATAGTCCAGTCTTCAGAGTTTGCTGATCTCTGGGCTTTGGCTTGGTTCCTGTGCTATTCCATATCCTTATTTGGATAAAGGGAAGCTTCTTTGTTCACCAGTGGGAGTAGGGAGCACTGAGCAGCCTATTTGTCCCTAGAGCAGTGGTTCCAGCCAGAAACTTGTAGTCTATTGGCCATTTTGGGTCAATTCCTAGCTCTTTTCAACCCCCTGCTATAAAGCCCGCTTTAGCACGCTTTTGCGTGATTTAGCGCGGAGTTGCCCATAGAGCACCATCGGGCAGCGCCGGTTAAACAAGGTTAAACTATTTCTGGCTCCGTAAAGTCTGCTCTTCAATTATTCCCTTAGAACTTCTCTACTTGCAATCTAAACAGTCTATTCTCTATCTCAAAAGCTCAGCACTTGCTCCTAAAGCATTTTTATATAGGTAAAGTACTTGTATACTAAGCAAAGTACTACATTAGCCTAGAATCCCCTTGAGTACCCATTTCCTATAGGTCCCTTCTGACTCAGTTACACAGCAAACTTTTTCACTTTTTCTAGCATGTCAAGGGTCAGTTGCTAGCGTCCTCTCCTGTTCAGCTGGTGAATCTGGGCATCTTGAAGCAATGTTACAATTGCCTCATGTACACAGACAACCCACTCCTTCTCCCACAAAACACAAATACATGTGAGAGATGCAACTATATAGCCAAACTGGAGGCTGAGCTCTCTCAACTCAGGACTGGCAAGACCAGACAGGAGGAGAAGGAAGCCACGCACACCACAAACCCAGTTTCACATAGAACTATCACAACTGCAAAACAAACACATAAACACACAAAGACATACTGGAGGCACTGATCAAAAATCTACCAAAACTACAGAGGCCTCCAAAGCAGACACCCAAGCAACTGCCACCTCAAGACATAAGACATGCAACACATAGTTCTCAAAGTCAGTGTGCTAAACAGTCACAGCCCTTAAGGCCAAACACAATGCCAGACACACTTGTTATAGGTGACTCCATAGTCAGACACACTGACATCCCACTCACCAGACTGAACAAGGAAAAGATCACAGTAAGCTGCCTGTCAGGCGCTAGAATCCGCCACATAACACAAGCACTCAGGTCACTCCACAGCAAGTACAAGTATGACTCAGTCATTGTCCATGCCGGTGTGAACGACCTGAGACGTACCTCCCTGGACTACATGAAAAGAGACATAGAGGAGCTCTCAGATTATGTAGCCCAGGCTGGTATGTCCCTGACCCTGAGCAGTATCCTACCCTCACCAAGAATGATGCCACAATACAGAGACAAAATGATCAGCTTTAATAATTGGCTTAATTACTGGTGTCATTCTAAGGGGATCCAATGTCTGTCTGCCTGGGATGACATGCTTGACAAGCCATGCTGCTTCAGAAGGGATGGCTTGCACCTGTCACACCTGGGCTTCGGATATTGGCAAAGGCTCTTGCCACCCCATAGTGCCTTTTTAGGCAAGGCTCAAATGATAAACCTACCGCCCTAGAAAACAAAAATGGAGAAAAACTAAGGGTAATACTGCTCAATGCCAGAAGTCTAAACCTCAAGATGCATGCCCTCGAAGCCCTCCTCAGTATGGAGAACATCGATGTCTGTGCTGTGACTGAAACCTGGTTCAAGGCTCCTGAGAGCACCCCAGCACTATCAGGTTATACCTCATATCATGCGTTCCGCCCCAAAATCCGGACCGAACCACAAAAGGAGGGGAGTATCCATATTCATAAAGGATACCCACACCTCCAGGTTAGTGGCAACGCACGAAGCATCGGAGACCATCCAGGTGCAATTAACCATAGGTAAAACTGCCCTACAGTTTGTAACATGCTACAGACCACCTTCTCAAACTCAGGAAACCCACACAACCTTCCTGAAGACACTGGAGAGTATGAATGTCTCTCCAAACACCATCATATTGGGTGACTTCAACTACCCAAACATAGACTGGGAACATTACTCAAGCCCCAACACCCTAGTCCAAAGGTTCCTTGAGTTCATAAACTCAAATGCTATGGAACAACTAGTCACCATTCCCACAAGAGGAGGAAATATACTAGACCTGATCATCACAAACATGGGGACAAAATGCTCCACACCGGAAGTATATCCCTCATTGGTGAGATCAGACCATAAATTAGTCTCACTGGAGATCCACATCCCGTCCCCACCCCCAGCAAAAAAGACCACAGTGAAGAACTTCTCAAAAGCAAACTTCACACTTCTTAAGACTGGAGTGGTATCCTTCAAGGCCCCCGAGCCAGTGGAAACCACAACCCACGCTGCTGAAACCCTTACAAATGCCTTCTACGAGCACCTCCAGGAATGTATGGATCAAGCAATCCCTAATAAAATCAAGACCCTTTCCACCAAAGGCAGGCGCCCGGTCTGGTGGACCCCAGCCATAAACAAACTCTACAACAAGAGGAGAAAGCTACTACATGACAGAGCAAAATCCCTAAAAGGGAAGGCATCTCTGATCAATACTAGCAAAAAACTACGATTACTCATAAAATCATCCAAGGCCAACTTTGAGAGAAAAATCGCTAATGACACAAAAGACAATCATAAGGCCTTCTTTAGCTATATTAGAAACCTGGGTGGAAACTCCCAGATATGCTCAGAATTAGTCGAAAATGATAAAAAAATCACTGAACCCACAGACATTGCCAACATACTGGCAGACAGGTTCAGTGCAAATATCTCCCTCCTCCCCCCCAAAAGGAGAAATATCTATCCCACCAGAGTCTAGCCTCCCAAACATCTCAGATGCCCAGGTGAGAGCTGCTCTCTCTAAAGCAAAAAACACAGCATCAATGGGACCGGACGGTGTCCCCGGCTGTGTGCTACACAAACTCAATGAGGAATTAAACCCACACATAAGGCTACTGTTTAATCTTAGCCTTACTACAGGATACGTACCCAAAGAATGGCGTACGGCAACTGTGGTCCCACTCCACAAAGGCGGTGCTTCTACGGACCCTGGAAATTACCGCCCCATAAGCTTGACGAGCCTTGTCTGCAAAGCTATGGAGAGGATCATAATGGAACTCATAAATAAAGACATTGGGGACCTACAGATACTGGATCCTACCTAATTTGGCTTTGTCAAGGGCAGATCCTGCCTCTTGAACTTGGTCAACTTTTTCGAAACAGTCACTAAGGCCATTGATGAGGGTAAGGCAGTTCACACAGCCTACTTTGACCTAGCAAAAGCGTTCGACACAATACCCCACTTGGGCATCATAGAAAAGCTCACCAGCTTAGATGTAAACCCATATGTCACAAGATGGGTTGCAAACTGGCTCAAGGACAGAACACACAGGATTAGAGTTGCTGGTGCCATGTCAGACTCTAAGCTGGTCACGAGCGGTGTCCCACAGGGCTCAGTCCTGGGCCCCCTCTTGTTCGGCATTTATTTTTCTGAAGTGCAGGCAAACATGGGGGATTGTGGCTGACAAAATTTGCAGATGACTGCAAACTGGGCACCATAATTGACACTCCATCAGACACAGACATCCTCCAGAGGTCTCATAGAAATGGATAACTGGTGCCAGAGCCATGGCCTTAAGCTAAATGCCAAAAATGTATAGTCATACCCTTTGGGAAAAACAAGGTAACCCTAATTACCACATAGGTGGTAATCCATTAAACACGGAAGAAGTTATCAGGGACCTGGGGACCCAAGTTGACAGTAACCTCTCTTTTGACACTCACATTGCCAAAGTGGTTAGGAAGACCTTCTACATTGCCCACCTGATCATGAAGGGATTCACATCCAGATCAGAAGAGGTCATTGTACCCCTGTACTCTTCACTTATCAGACCAATGATTGAGTACAACGCCCCATTCGGAATGTACCTTACCCGACACCTGCAGCAGTTGGAAAGACCCCAAAAGTTCCTCACCAAAAGGATAAAGGGGCTCAAACATATGTCATACGATGCCTGACTGAAGAAACTCCAGCTCTATTCAGTCGAATACCGTCTGCTCAGAGGTGATCTGTGCCTGACATACAAGGCCATGTCCAACCCGGAATTAATGGACATGCTCCACCTCAAAAAATCCAAATCCACCAGAGCCAGACACTTAAACCTCAACACGGATATAAATAGGACATGCTGGAGGGACAGATTCATCACCCAGAGACTCCCTACACTATGGAACAGAATCCCAGTCCATGTGAGGCAGAGCCTCTCACTGACTCTGTTCAAGAGAAATCTTGACGAATGGATGGGAGATCGTAGGTTTACCCCGGGAATCATCTCTGTATCACTGCTGGACAGTGGCACAGCAAACTAATGGGTATAGTATTCTCATCCTAAGGGGTGGTGAAAGCCACACACACTCTGGCTAGGCTTATAAATGCCCTAGGGCAGATAGCCTAGTATGAACCTATGAACCTATGAACCTATGTTGCAACTGTTTCTTAACAGTGATATTATGTAACATGGAACAAACCATCAGTACTTTGGCAGAGGTGACTGGGCCATACTGCAAGGCACCCCCAGATGTATATGCACATTTGAAACATGACTTGAGCAAGCCAAAGAAACACTCTATAATATCTTGAGTTTCAACATGTACATAATTTTAACCTTGCTTTGTTAGGTTGTGTAGGTTTCTAATAGGTGTCACGCATACCTCTTAACTGTACAGATTTTCACAGAATGTCTACATTTTTGCCTCATATTTTTGGTCTGTTTTTCATAAAATTGTGGTTTTTCTGGAAAATTATTGGCAAATCATTAAAGATTGAAGTTAGAAAATAATAACAGTCATTTGAGTTTCAGACTTCATACCCTTCAGAAAATTCATGCTAATGCAAAACCTGTTATTCTATCAACTTTCTAAGTTTGTAAGAGTAATATTAAAAATTGTCCATATTTTTGGGCCTTTGTCGCACTTTTATTTATGGCTATGTACAGATTTCTTGCTCTAAGAGGTTGAGAGGTATGGTGTCAAGGGTTATGTCCCAGGCATAACCTGCATCTCCCACTAGATGCCCTTGTGGAAAGTCACCCCAGGAAAACCTTATATACAGGTATAATAGGTGTGCCATACATGTGAGTCATGAAAACTGTCAGGGTTTATAAGGTTTTTGTAAGGGGGCAAGCCTTCCCACACCCTGAACTTATATATCACAATTACTTGAAGAAGGGAATTGCATCTTACACAACTTACCAGAAGTGATTTCCTGTGGAGGGACACTGCTCTTGTCGGTGAGTTGAAGCTCAGGCAGTCGAAGCTTGAGATTTCAAGCTTCATCCACCAGCAGTAACTGTGCCTTGGGCATTACATTCTACCTGACAGCTGATAGACTGATACATTTTCTGTTGATGTGCTTCCTTCCCTGTTCATCAGATAGAGTTGTGTGTGTGCAGTCTCTGGCTCCCAGAACCTCAGGGAAATGTGCTATGATATAGAAATGCTGTAACAACTGGAGTACATTAAACCAGATACACTCCATTACATGTTGCAGTATTGCTGTGAGAAATTGGTGCAATACTCTTGAAGCTAAGGCTTGTGACACCCCCAATATGCCCCCTGTAGATCTTTGAAGTGTGCCTACAGCTAGTACACATAATACACATACTTTGGTTTCCACTAGGATGGGTTCACCGTGAGTTTCCTATGGCCTCAGGAGAGGGCAACAGATGTTTGCTATTTGCTCTAAGGTATCTCTGTCTGCCCTGTAATGCTCTTATATTTCAATATAATGAAATCCATGATAAGGCACATGTGGTCAAAACACTCTTCTCCTTCAAAAGTGAGGTCAAGGAGTCTAACCTTGCATTAAAGCCTGCTGCACATAGAGATAAATCATAGCAGCTGCAACCCCTTATATTTTTTCTAAGTGTGTTTATGGCTGTATTCCAAAGAGTACTGGAACTGAAGACTAAAGGGTGCACAGCACATAGGTGCAGATTTTCTACATTCCTGAATTGCTCTACAATGTTGATTTGCTTCATCAGTATGTAATTCACCTACTTATGCCTTCTTTAGTGTATTCTGATGATTACCCTTGTTTTGCAGCCATGTGCGGTGTAAACGGCTGTTTAATTAATACCAACCAGTGGGCTCATTGCACAAACAATCTTACTGTGAAATGTAAGTATTCGTGAATCCAGGCCAGACAGTGGTTAAGAAAAGGATTATTCAGTTGACAGTGTCAGAGATGAGGGAGCAAGCGAAGATTGGTTAGTAAAAAAAGGAATGTGTATATACAAGAGATGTTGTTCATCTTGTGCTTTAAACAATGGACATTGCAGTTGGCCTTCTTTATTATGATGAGTTCTATACAAATGCAAGAACTCTTCCATAATTGGAATGCAATAAAAAAGAATTGTTAGTAAGATCCAGTTTTGTGATTGTCATGGCTTCCAGACAGTCTCCTAAATCCCAGTTAATCAAAATATCATCTTAAGTGTAAGAAAATTTCAAATAGGTCTGATTAAATTTGAAAATCAGCATTTTTAGTGAAGGCTGACCCTTCATGCAGGGTGCTTGTATCACCCCTTTTTATGTAATCAACTCTGAGGTTACTGCTTCTTTAGAAGAAGGAGCCTTCCCCATGACAGTGACCTTAGTCAGTGAACATGTGACTCTGGAAAGCATGCATTATGACACAGGTGTCTAGTTTTCAGTTCTTCAGCAGCAGATTACTGTACACACCTTTAATGAATTAGTCCATAATAAATACACCTGGGTAGCACAGTGATGGAGAGGTTAACACTGCTGTCTCACAGTGCCTGGTTCTCTCATTTATTTCTGGACTGGGGTTTGTATGTTCTCTCCATCTCCTTCTGGGATTTCACCAAGATATCCAATTTCCTTGTACATCCCACAGACATGCCTGTAGGTAAGTTGGTAATGCTTTAAATTGTCCAAAGATGTGTGTCTGTGAACACATCTGGGTACAAGTGTCTTTTCCCTATGCCTATTGCTTGCTAAGAAACTCCTGCACCCCACATAAATAATATAATATTAGTATGAAAAAATATACATACATATATATATATATATATATATATATATATATATATATATATATATATATATATATATATATATATATACCAGCCTGCAGAAAACCCCAAGTTCATTTCTCAAATTTCTTTATTCTTATAATTTCATCACATTGGAAAAGCGTTATAGTTGTTGGGCAGGTGTGCACTATTCTTTGTTTAAAAAATTAGTAGCACTTTCTTCTGAAAAGCATTTCAGGAGATTATGATATATATATAGTTATCACAGAATGAAGGGAAACTACATCCTAAAACCATTTACATACCTTATAATACATTTTCTTCCCTACAAAATGTTACATACACTGCTACATATAAATAAACCACAAATTAGCTTTTCTGCTGTAGTGAGGCATTTCTGTGTTATTTCGTATCCCTATTTCACAACTATGTTCACTTAAGAAAAAATATAACGCTTAAGAGTTTGTCTCCATGGCTTTTATATCATAATAACTACTGCATTTTAAGATGTGTCCCAATGTAACCTACATAGAAGTGTGTGTGTAGCCCCTCCTTCTTTTCCTTTTAATGGGGTCAAATCTATTGGGTTTATTGAGATTCACAGCTCTTTTACTGTAAATTGAAACCACAACTACCTTCTTTCTTACTCACTAAGGGCCTTAAGCACATTTAGTTTTTAGGAATTTGCAGATTCTTTACTGTATCACAGCTGAGAGATACTGCTGGGCTGAGAAAAGCGCTGAAGGACAAATATTTCTGGCTTGCTAATCCCTTTTGTAACAAAAGCAATCTAATTTAAGCACTGTTTTGAAACTGAAAAAAAGGCTTGTTGCTTTCTTTTTAAAAGTTGACAAAGAACACAAATGAGGCAGTGTCACTGAAAGAATAACGCTGACAACGAAGGTTTGAAAAGTCAGCAGTAATTCTGAATATTTCTATTTTAAGTGTGCAAACATAGCCTGAATGAGAAATCTTTTTCTGAAGACACAGGAGGACAATGAAGAAGGAAAAAACTTAGCTGAAAAAAAAATCCCCATCATACCATTCTGGGTGTGTACAAATTAAAATAACAATAATAATGCTTATAATACCATATGTATATTAATAATCCCTTCTATTCTGTATGGATATTATTACACAGAACATCAATATCAGATAAAATTGTATGTTTTCAGTTTCTCACCATAGTAATGTTTTAATAGTTGAAAGATGTGCAGAAAATATTCTGCTTAACACGTTTCACAAAGTTATCCAAGAAGATAAATGGGTAACAACATATTATAGCAGTGGAAATATACATATGTAAGAAGTACAGGTATTAAAATATAAGAGTAGAACCTTTTGTTGACTGTCATTTAAAATATCACAAACCTCCAGGGTTTTCCTCCCTCACATTACTGACTTTTCAGTAAGTCAAATATTAGTGTGGTGCAGGTGCTGTGCTGTAATATCTGTGGTTAAATAATTTGGAGAAGAGGGGAAAAGAAGTTTTTATAGAGAATGCTGATGTAAGGTACCTTAGATGATTTGTAATTTTCTTCTTTATGATGTGTTAAGGTGGTATTGCCATACAGGTTCATAGGATCATAGAAGTATCATGAGAGGTGCCTAGATTAATGGCCATAGAGCCTTTTTAAGTCTAGCAATTTATACCCCAATTTTCTCAAAGACCAATACCCACTGACCAGAACAGATCTGGTAACTTAAAGTTTAGATCTTTAATTTATAATGTTTTGCTTCTCAGCTAAGGATGATGTTGAATTTTATCATGGGTACAAAATATAGCCTTACTTCATTACTATATATCATTAATTGGCTGAACTTTTAGGAAATGTGTAGTATAAGAATTAGTACATTTTGTTCTTGGATCCTTAATTATGAAACACAGTTAGTACTAAGCTCAAGATAATGTCTAGTGGACTACTATTGGATCTGCTGATATGTGGTTATGTTTTGATGAAAGACAAATAATCCTTCTAAGTACCCAAGCTGGAATGATAAAGTGTAATAATCATGTTATATGTGAGTAGGTACAATGTCTGTGTTACATACGAATATGATAACAATCAGATTACAATTACTGTTAGACATTCCATATTAAGCAGTATGCAACTTATTCACCTGCTAAGCTTATCTACTGCATTTCAATGCATATCATGTTATGGCATTGGAACAAAAACGATAGCAAAGATGAAAACTGTTGACCTTACTGACCTTACTGAAACTGTCACAATACATAAAATGAAAACTCCATTATCAGGACATTTTTAGCACACTGTAATTTAAAGAATTTAAGATTTGCAGTTTACAAGAATGTTTTTTGGTCATATGGTGGTTAGGATGGGGCCACTAACAAAACCTATCGAAGAAAAAATAGCATATATACACCAGCTGAATAAAAAAAAAAACACTTTGGCTGAAATTGTGACATTAATTGGAACAGTATGTAAACAACTTGGATAGTATTCTAAAATAAACTGAATTGTTTAATGTATTTATTTACTCCTTACTGATCTGGATAGTCCCACTAGGCCAATGTCCTTTTTTCAGGGGAGTTCATACTAACTAGGGGAAATATAGCCAGGGCACAGTCGAACTTCTCCTACTCTTTTTTTTGGTAAGTGCCAATGAATCTTTTACATCCAGCTGAGCTACCACCAATTTAGGCAGATGGGACCTCGGTTTAACATCTCATCTGAAGGACAGCACACTCAAGAATGCACCCCCCAACACACACACACACACTCACACACAATTATGCTGCACTGCAGTGCCAATACTGGAAATTTAATCCAAGCACCCAATGTGGGAATAGAACCTTCAGTCTTCGGATCTTCTGCCACCAAAGATAAATATGCTACCTCTTGATAAACTAATGTAGTAGAATAAATAGTATTAGCTTTTAATGAATGATTGATGAATTGCAATGAAGTAAGGCATAAGACTGATTCCATAATAAAATATCACATTATCCTTAGGTTAAGCGTATTCCTTTGAAGGTAGTGAGTCTGCAGTGCTAGGAAGCAATCATTGCCTGTAAGTAAACAATGCTAATATAAAAATTAGCTTCATGGGCTATGCCAGATGTAGTATGTGGACATGCATTATCACTGCTGACATATGAAGGTTTTACCTGCATCACACAGAGTTTTCACCTCATTTGCTCCCAGAAACTTGTACAGCTCAGATCTCCAGTTGTTAAGCCAATCATTTGAGTGGATTTCTGGCAAAAGATTATCATTTATCATGAGAAATAACACTGCTGGTATAACCAAAGAGAGCAAATAAAAGTCAGATGACATACTGTCAAACATTTCTACTACTATAAAAACACACCTTTATCAGAGCTGGACAGATGACTTCCTATACCAGTTCCAAACACAGACACTCAGGCATGTTTTTGTAGAGAACAATCAGAGGGAAGCATTTTTATCAGTGACATCCTAGCCTTACTTTTTAACTTTTCTGATGGGATTCCCTGAAAAATCAATCAGATAAACTTGTAGTTGAAAACAGCTACTACAGATATTCAATAATTTCCCCATATTACACTTCATAAGTATACATCCTGTCAGGAAATTTTAGAAATTGATACTTTAAAGGCTGCATTATTCTATATATCAATATATTCTATCAGTAGATCCCACAAAAGATACATTATTTACATATTGTGCTGAAACTGTTGTTGTGTCTTTTGGCTTTTCCCAGTTAGGGGTCGCCACAGCAGAACTCCGGTCCGCTAATGATTGGCAGCAGATTTTTACATACTGAGTTGCCGGCCCTGACGCACAACCTTCAATGAATGTATGCCCATTCACACATGTCTCCACACAGAAGACGCTGTAGCTGAGAATCGAACCGGACAGTGTGAGGCGACAACGCTACCGCAGCACCACCATATATATATATATATATATATATATATATATATATATATATATATATATATAGGGTTCCTATTACGTGATCGAACTTCAACAAGTTCGAACCCTATATGGTCGAAACCATATAGTTGAACTTGCAGAAGTTTGAACATGGAAAAAAACAAATAAAACATGCAACAGTAAACTAACTGTTGCAAGCAGGGGGCAAGCTCCCTGTTCCCCCCTCTCTTTAAATATACCAACTCCAAGACAGCACTATAGTGCGGAAAGGGAGTATTTCCCTTTTCTGCACTGTAGTGTGATCTTGTCTGCCTGTTGATTGAGGTTATCGTACACTGCTCGCCATTTTCAGACCATTCGGAGATCCAACTTCTTCTCTTTGCAGAAAGCCATCAGATTCCTTCCCCAGGAGTCCTCCATGATTCCTTTCTTGTACTCAATGGAATAGCTCTTTCTTTTTGCACTCATCTTGTCTGAGGGGTTAACTGAAGACTTATAAGACAGGAGTGGCAACACAAAATGGCGATGGTTAAGAAGACACAACTACACCCATTCATTATCAAGTGCGCATGTTTTACGTGTGTTGTCTGTACTTTGACCAATCAAAGTACACTTGCCAGTGTTTATGGGCCAAGGATCTCAACTGTCAAGTATGAGTGAGGATTAGGGTTACAGTAAGAATCATGGAGGACTCCCAGGGAAAGAATCTTATGACTTTCTGCAAAGAGAAGAAGTTGGGTGTCTGAATGGTTTGAAAATGGAGAGCAGAATATGATAACCTCAAGGGTTGGGAGGGTGGCCTAATGGTTAAGGTGTTTGCCTTACAAACACAAGGTACAGGGTTTGAATCTCACAGGGGATAATTGGCTAGGCTTAAAATGGCTCATAAGGGCAGTTAGCATAGTACTAACAAATGAACAGGTGTCAATAATATTATTATTTTAGAATTCAACACGTCCGTCATGTGTTGTTGACGATCTTAACTGGGAGCTTATTTTTGGGGTAGGGCTTATATCATGACCACCCTGGAAAATCATGCTAGGCCTTATTCTCTGGTTAGGTCTTATTTACGGAAAAATACAGTGTGTGTGTGTGTGTGTGTGTGTGTGTGTGTGTGTGTGTGTGTGTGTGTGTGTATATATATATATATATATATATATGGGTCCTCTTCAGAATGCCGAAAGTCAAAACTTTGAAACCCATATGATCGCAGACCATATGTCCGAAGTTTTGAAATGCTGACATTCTGAACGGGAAATCGCATATAGCGTGGACTGGGAAATTTCCCTTGTCCTCGCTGTAGTGCGATCTCGGAGTTGGTATATTTAACTAGGGGGGTGTGGGGGTGCAGGGGGCAAAGCCTCCCTGCTATACACAGTTTAATGTGTTTTCTTTTTTATTTTTACGGGTCTAGTTCACATTTTCGAAAATTCAAATGTTCGATCATATGGTCTCGGCCTTATGAATTTCAAACATTTGAGCGTTCGGTTATGTGAAGTAGACCCATATATATATATATATATATATATATATATATATATATATATATGTATATAAGGATTTCAGGATTATTTTTACGGTTTGTATAGCTTCAAAACAAATATTCTGTCAGGAGGCATCAGGTTTTCATGAAGCACCATATATAAATGTATATGGTATCAGATGTTTTCAGAAATTCTTTACTGTGTTTTCTTGTGTGGTTGTAACAGAACTGTGCTGTAATAAATAAGTGCTGTAACATTAGGTGGTTCTGCTATAGTTATTTGATTAGAATAACACAGACAGGATTCACTAAGCTTATTCTGGATAGGGATATGACATAAGTTATTGTCGCTGAAATCATCTGAGTATGTGATGAAGGTAGTGTTCACAGTGCTCTTCTAATTGTCTGATGTAACATCTCTGAAATCATCGGGCTAGTGTAAATATAGGAAGAGTTTCCACTGTTAAGCTACCAGTTTCAACAGTACCATTTCTACTGCTGGACATTCAGTACATTGTCTTTTTCAGAATTTCCTGAAACTTCACAAATTTATCAGATATGAGGAAAGAAGTCACAGTGATATGTAGGATAGAATTTATAGTCCCATGTTTTGCAATTGTATAGAAGTTATCCACTATGCCTATATGCAAATACACTAAGCATAGGTTATTTGCACTGAATAAAGCAGTGGGCAGCATAGATTTCATTATTAATATTTAAAAAAATAAAGGAGTTTAATATTTTTATATAGGGATATCCTTACATGGACATCCTGCTCATTATTTTAAAGAAGGAAAACAACAAGAGGGTTGTGCAGGAGGAGGTGGAAGAGGAGGGATACTATATTTTCGGTGGAAGACAGACCCTCTTATTATTTCAATTTTTTTTGGTATGAAGAGGGTAAGTGAGTGTTGGAGAGACGATAGGGGAAGGAGGAGATAAAGAGGATTCAAGTCCAATAAGAATCCTCAGTCCTTGGGACCTCAAACATTTCCACTGCCTGATGGTGTTGCAGTGGAGGGCCCAGATGTTGAGGGGGCAGCGGCCTGTGGTGATGCAGTGGTCATCACCAACCAGGGCAGAGAGTCTTCTACACAATAGAGAAAATCCTGTACTGGCTGAAGTTGTCTGTCCCCAACCTGCTCCACCAAATCCTCAACCAACTTACAAAGTCTGCATTCAATGAAGCCTGCCAGGCTGCCATGGACCAGGGTGCCTGCAGGATCATTGCCATTGCGCAGACCTTGTGAGGTTGTCAATGGACGGGCAGAGGGTGAACATTCCCAAACATGGGAGGCACACAGCTGAGCTTCTCGTGAGGCATTTTGACCTGTAAAAACATAAGCAAAAATGGGAGAGGAAAAAAAATAAAGCCTGACAAAGTAATGCATAATTAAAATAATAAAAAAGAGAGGAGAAAGAGGATGAAAAGGAAGAAATGCAGGCAATAAATTCCCACATAATGTTATATATCATTCAAATCTTTATTAGCAGTCAACTTTTATTTTTATTAATCAGTGTATTGCTATCAAGTCTTGGCGGTTTTACATTTACTGTCCACTGACACTAATGAGATATGCTGGTTTAGTATAAGAAATAAATAATAATGCATTTGAATGTTCTGCCTGATATGGATTTGGCTGCACTACTGCACTCACAGCATTTTAGTCCTTCTATTATATTTATGTATAAATACCCTTCCAGTTATAGTAATGAAATCAGTTAAAGACAGAAAGCAACATTTATTACTTGACATTTCTTTTTTTTATTCATACTTTTTACAGTCCTCGTCAAATGAGCCAGTCTTCTAATTTGCCGATTCGAATTATATTCAATTTCTTCTTCTGATGCATAGAGAACATATAACGCCATGGTTATTTACTTTTTTCTGACTTTTTTCCTTAATATTTCTAAAATAACTACTAGTGCTACTATGCAAGGCATTGCAGTTACTCTCACATTTGCTTTATTTATGTGCTTATTTCTTTAAATATTTATGTATGAGATATAAAACACAGATGGCCACACTGCAGTAATATTTCCTTTAATGCAAATTGAAATAGTAGGAGTGCATCTTCCTCTAAATTGTTACACATTTATATGTGTGCATAGCTTATCTGTTGTCTTGTATCTTATCATACACTTTCATTGTACATTCTACTTTCATCTATTATGATTTGCATATTTAAGCTGCAGATTTAAGTTTGTTTTTTAGGTAAAGGCAGAAACTGTTCAGATGTAAAAATGTAACAGTTAAAAGGAAGTTTTCATCAATTTTAATTACACAGAAAACTTTTTTACTATTATAGATTGATGCAGTACATATACTTCGTGATAATAATGTGTGCTTTGCTAATTTTCTGCTTAAGAAGTGTAAGCATATATGTGGATTGTGTAGAAATGTATTCAAAAGTGATACAAATGGTCATCTCTCACTAACCTACGTGCTTGGCATTCTCTTGATACTGCAACCTCCACTCCCCCTCCCCAACCTGTACTCTGCCTAGGGTGTAGTGCCAAAATCAGTTCAGTCATCTTACATGTGTAGTTAATATTGTGGAAGAAATAACAGTCTTACACAATTATCATAATAATAAATATTTTCTGGCCAATGCAAACAATATCCTTTCTTTACAAAACTTGTCTGCATGCAGTTCAACTGCTAAGTAAGGTAATGCCTACTGTAAATTAAATTATGTGGAAATGCAAATATTTTGGTGTGTGTGTGTGTGTGTGTGTGTGTGTGTGTGTGTGTGTGTGTGTGTGTGTGTATAAATACATGTATTCATATACATGGAAAAATAATGGTAAGAGTACTCATGGAGATGTACATCTATATTTTACACACACACACACACACACACACATAATATATATATATATATATATATATATATAATATATACATATATATATATATATATATATATATATATATATATATATATATATATATATGCATACTTACATACATTTCTTTACTCATAAATATAAATTTGTATGCAATTATGTCATCAAATAAACATTCAATATTTGTATATAGATATAGTTCTATGCACAGATATGCTGATGCTTTCTCTTGCATTATTATTACATACAGATATAAATTTGCAGTTACATATTCAGTTATGCAACATCTTTATGGTTGTTTTTTAAAACTATGTTTAATATGACAAAAATAATTAGAAAAAGAAATACCTACTATAGAAATCTGGCCTTCTCACTGCCACCTGATCTATCTACTCTGCTAGCTTGTCAGGCCTATGCTTCTGTAGGTCATTATACCTGTGTTGACACTGGGGACCAGAGTAGGTTATCCCTGTCAGGGTGACAGGTACTCACCCAACTCCTGCCAGGTTTTCTTCCAGTACAGCCTGCAATCCCAACATTTGATCTTATCCAGGTACAAATCCCTAAGAAGGTACAGCATAATGTTGGTCTCCTTGTCAGACCAGGTCAGAGTATTGCCTCGTGCCTTCACAGGTGTCCCAGTACCAGAAAGAAGAAAGCATGAGCAGGGCTGAGGTTTACAGGTTTAGAACCACTCCATCTGGGGTGTGCCATCACCTTAATCAAACCCAGTTAACCAGCAGGGGCATTATATTAGTGTAGAATAACAGGTGTGCTGTACCTTTAAGAAGCATTTCCAAGATCTGTGTGTGCATATAAATACCAAGCACATGTTAGCTTCAGTGCTATTTTGAAGGTGCAGCCAGAGTATTAACATTTATGTGCATGATAGCTAGTTTGGTTATAAGTTAAAGTTAGCCAGAGTATTAACATCTATGTGCATGATAGCTAGTTTGTTTATAAGTTAAAGTTACTTAACTTAATTTATGATATGTTTGTATACAATAAAGCTGCTTGAACAAGAACCCAGGATGCTCGCCTGTTTTATCCTGACCTGGTGAGCGACATGGTCTCAGAACTGGGATGGCAAAGACTATTCTTCAGAGCCATGAGGTGTAGAGGTAATGGTGAAGGCAAACTAAAAGAACCAAGAGCAAAATAAGTCACCAGAAATAAGTCAAAGGTAAAGAGAACACGCACAAATTATTTATTTATTAAAAGAGGTAAAACGTACCATTACATGGGCACAAAACATACTGTTAAGCAAATAAATAGCACACAAACGTTTATTAAGCAAACGAGAAGCATAAAGAGCTCATTAATCAAACAAAATGTTTGAAACTGCGTTAATTGATAAAATGAGCATCAGAAAAGTAAATAAAGTGTTCAGAATTACCTCAGAATTGTAAAACGAGCATGTTTAAAGTGAAACAAGCATGTTTAGAGTTAAAATGAGCACACAAAATTATAATGGGCATGAAAAGAGATTAAATGAGCTAAACAAATATAACAAAAGGGCATAAAGGGCACTTTAAGAGATTCAATGAGCAAAATGACTAATAAAAAGGGCAGAAAAGAGCACATTAAGTATACGTAAAGCAAAGATGACTGCGTGTATTTTGGCAAATTACTATGTTTTGGCACAAATTGCTACTTGCATTGATTGAAGCCTTGAATAGCATAACTAGAGGTGTTTGAAGTATTTCAAAGTGAGTAAAAGTGTTTACAGTGTGTGCTTATTACTGTGAATTTATTCCAAAGTGTTTGTTGTGTGTAAAGTGTGACTATTTCATGAAGTGCAGTCAAGTGCACCCACTTCAAAAGTTTCTTGTGCCTGGGTGTGTCTGTTCACAGAGTGCCACCATTACAGAGTGTCTGTTGCACTATACAGAGTTATTTGGCAAAGTACTGCTATTTTGGGGAAATTACAGTGTGCTGTGTACTGTTTATTCACAAAGTGCAGTTATTTTGAGGTGTTTCTCACTCTGAGTTTCTTCTGCCCAATACATTCACAAATTGCCATTACTTCGAAACAGTTTATTTGCAGAGTGGCATTACTTCGAGATAGCTTATTCACAAGATGCAATTGCTTTGAGACAGTTCATTTGTAAAGTGCTATTACTTCAAGATAGTTTATTCGCAATGTACAGTTACTTTGAAATGTTTCTTGCCCTCAGTTTCTATTGCCCAGTTTATTCACACTGTGCAGTTGTTTGAAATGTTTCTTAAAATGATGATAAATGACTTTGGCAATAGAATGATGATAAATGGCTTTGGCATTAAAGCAATTACAAGACAAAGGCTCGTACAGTAAAATAATGATGATAAATGACTTTAGCATTACAAGATAAATGGTTTGTAAAGCAAAATAATTTCAAGGCAATTGGTTTTTACAGTAAAGAGATTTCAAAGCATTACAGTGCCCAGGAAACTTATTTTGTAAAATTCAGTTATACAAAGGCTTGTTGTGTTGTTACAAGTACTGGCATAACTTTCAAGCACATGTATACATGTATGTACAAGTGTGTGTGTTCATGTATATTTGCAAGAGTCTTTACTGAGCTATGTTAATATAGCAGATGGATATCACAAGTCACAACCACTTGTGTTTGATCAGAATATTGCAGAAAATTGGAGAATATTTGAGAAGAATACAATATATTTATACAAGCAGCTTATTCTGATAAAGATGCATGTACCATGGCATTCATTTTGCTGAATCTAGCAGGGTCAGAAGCCATTGAAAGGGAGCATTCATTTGACTGTGCACCAGCAGTGTATGAAGGTGAAGGAGAAACTTGTCGTGTTGTTGTGCAGGCTGAATCGAAAGAAGACCCCGAGGGTTTGAATTCACAAATTCAGAGAAATGTGTAACCCCCAGACTAATGTTACACTACAGAGGCATTTGTTTTACATGAGAGATCAAAAGCAAGGGGAAACTTTCGCAACTTATATTACTGGCCTGAGAAACAAAGCTAAAACGTGTAAGTTTGGTGATTTAAAGGATGAGTTAATAAAGGACAGACTCATATGTGGGATAAATAATGCTGCTATGGGAAAGATTTGGCTTCATGACAGTGATTTAATGCTGAGCAAAGCCATTGAGATTTGTCAGATTCATGAAGTTACAGAAAGGCATGCGAGTATGCTTGCTAGTGATATCAGCATGGTTTCAGTGGGCTCCAGAGCTAATGTAGAGAACATGCAACATGTGACTGGCAAAAGTAGTCCTAAGTATGTGGCAGCAGCAGTCCCTGCAGGACTTCTAGGTAAAACCAGTAGTCTTCTAGCACATTCCATGATCAGTTTAGTTAATGGAGCATGCTCAGTGTAGAACCAAGGGTACCCAGTGCAAAACAGATGTTGCTCAGTACAGCAGAAGAGTGAATCAGAAAAACTCAAATCAAGCTTTATTATAAAATGTCACAATTGTGGTGCCACCCATGAATCCAGAAGAGAAAAGTACATATAATTTGGCCAGCAATGTCACGAGTGTAAGAAATGGAACCATTTTCAAAGATTTTGTAAATCAAGTAAACCTCACACAGTTACAAAGAATGGTCCCTTCAAAAAACAAGTTAATCAAATAGACCTGAAACAGTCTGCTTTCTATGTAAATAGTGTGTCAGTAACTGGTGAAAATATTGATGCAGTAGATTTATTGGCAAGAAATGAAGTGTTTTGTACTGTCCAGATCAATGGTAAATCCACCAAGCTTAAAGTAGACACTGGTTCAAAGTGTAATGTCATGTCTGCAGATACTTTTGCAAGTGTCAGAGCTGGTGAACAACTAAATGTGACTAGTTGTTCGAAACTTGTTGCATATGGCGGTACAGAAATTCAAACCAAAGGCTCAATAGTGCTTTCATGTTATATGGCCAAGAACTGTTATAGCCTATTGTTCTGTGTGGTTCCAAGACCTGTGCAGTCATTATTGGATCTCAAAGACAGCCTGAAAATGAATCTGCTTTCTTTTACCAAAGAAGTTCATCAGATAAGCACATGTCCTAGTTCCAGCTTCACTAATACTATTTTTTCAGAGTTTTCTGATGTTTTCGATGACAAGCTGGGCAAACTTCCAGTTGTGTATTCCATAAAATTACACCCAGAAATTAGTCCAGTGGTCAGACAATCAAGAAGAGTTCCAATAGCTATGCAGTATAAAGTCAAAGCTCAGTTGGACAAAAATGGTGCAACAAGGTGTAATTTGTCCAGTTACAGAACCCACTGAATAGGTGCTGTCCATGGTAGCAGCTCATAAAAAAGGCTCAGAAGAAATCAGAATATGCATTGACCCAAGAAATTTGAACAAAGCATTGAAGAGACTGTATCATCCCATGTATACAGTCGAAAGGGTTACAGCTCTGATATCAAATGGCACGTTGTTTTCAGTCTTAGATGCAAAGAGTTCATTATGGCAAGTGAAACTTGATCGCAAATCTTCATTAATGACTACATTCAGTATCCCATTTGGAAGATATAGATTCCTCAGGATGCCATTTGGAATAGATTCTGTGGGTGAAGTCTTTCAGCATGCAATGGGGCAGTTTTTTTTGGGTTATCCATGTGCCACAATAGTAGATGATATATTGGTAGGAGGCAATGGTGAGGCAGAGCATGACAGAAATCTTGAGAGTTCTAGACAGAGCATGTGAAGTGAACTTAAAGCTCAATCCTCTGAAGTTCAAATTCAGACCACCAGAAGTTACATATGTAGGTAATTTGTTTACAAGTATTGGCTTGAGACCAGACCATACCAAGCAAGCAGCCATTCTTGAAATGCCAGCACCAGATAATGTGCAACCTCTACAATGTTTTCTTAGTATGGTCAATTACTCAGGCAAGTTTATACCAGACTTCAGTAACAGTACAGCACCTTTGAGAGAGCTCAAACATAAAAATGTTACTTGGTCATGGCTAGACCAGCATCAGAGAGCATTTGAAGTTCTTAAGCAGAATATTGCTACCCCACCAACATTAAGATACTATGATGTCAACAAACCAGTAACTCTTTCCTGCGATGCTTCAAAATTTGGTTTAGGTGCAGTTTTTCTTCAAGAGGTCAGGCCAGTAGCCTTCCCATCTAGAACACTTACCCAGACTGAGATGCAATATGCTCAAATTGAGAAAGAACTTTTGACAATAGTGTTTGCATGTTGTAAGTTTCATGATTATATCTATGGTCGAGATATCCAGATTGAAACTGATCATCAGTCTTGGGTTACTATTTTAAAGAAGCCTATGCATTCAGCTCCAGCGAAATTACAAAGAATGATGCTTAAATTGCAAAAGTACAACTTCAAAATGGTCTGTATGAAAGGCACACTTCTTTATTTGGCTGATGCCTTATCCAGATCTCTCAGAAATACTACGGAACAGCTTGACGCAGAGAATTTTGACTTTGATATCATGGAAGTGCATCATTTTTCTACCACAAGACTTGAGCTAAGAGATCATGCAATGACTGATCCAGTTTTGCAGAAGCTCAATCATTACAGTATATCCATGTTGGATGGCTGTCAAAGCAATCTAGTGTACCACCAGAAGTGCAATCTTACTTTCCTTACAGAGATGAGTTGTTGAAGAAAGATAGCATTATTTTCAAAGGTCCTAAAATTGTTGTTGTTCCTGCTTCCTTACAACAAGTATATATCCATATTTTGCATTGTGGTCACTCAGGTTCTGAATCTACTAAGAGAAAGGTGAAAGGACTAGCATTTTGTACTTCTCTAGAGAAAGACAGTGATAGAGTACTTTCTTCCTCTCCAGTGTGTAATAGTACTAAAGCACATTTGCAAAGAGAGCCACTTCAGCTAAGTCAAATTCCTGATGTACCTTGGTCAGTTGTAGCTGCTGACATATTCAAATGGAACAATCAACATTACTTAGTACTGGTAGACTCTTAAATTTGTTTGAGATTGATATACTACCTAATCTCACTTCTACTACAGTCATTACTAAGTTGAAATGCCATTTCTCAGTCCATGACAGTCGACATAAATTAATCTCTGACAATGGTACACAATTCACCAGTCAATTGTTTCAGAAATTTGCCAGAGAATGGGACTTTGTACATGTTACTAGTAATCCAGAGTATCCGCAATCAAATGGACTTGCTGAACATGCAGTTGTTGTTGTTGTTGTTTGTTTTTCGGCTTTTCCCGGTAAGGGGTCGCCACAGTGAAACTTCGGTCCACTAATGATTGGCAGTAGATTTTTATGAAATGCCAAGGTGCAGTACAGAGTTCAAAACAATTACTTGAGAAGTCAAAGCATGATAATACCTATTTATTTTAATTTACTCAATCTCAGAAACATACCCCATGATGATATATTTGGTTCTCCAGCTCAGACATCTATCTAGGCAAACCAGAGCAACATTGCCTATCAGTTGTAGTTTATTGAGGCCTAAACCTAACAACAACCAAGAAATCAAAGCCCAGTTATCTAGAAAGCATTCTTTCCAAAAGTCCAGCTATGACAAGTTGAGTAGATTCTTCATCCATTGGAAAAAGGAGAGACAATGAGGATACAAACAGGGAAAGGTTTCAACCTGATTGGTCAAGTGATGAGTATGTGTGCAGAGCCAAGATCCTATTTTGTTAAATCTGAGGGTGTGGAGTACAGGAGAAATCTCAGACATCTTCTTCCTGTAGCAGAACCAATATCGCAGCATCTTACCTGTGATAAAGACTCTAACTCTCAGAGCAATCCAGATGATATTCCTGTTCTGGAACGTGTCTTGATTCCTGATAATGTTCCAGCAGATGATTCCAGTGTTCCTAATACTGAACAGTCAGCAGAGACAATCCCAGTTGCTAAACCAGATCCCAATATGGTCGCATTTCAAAGATTACTGTGAAATACACAGCAACTTGGACATAGTTGTATATATGTATCTAGCTTTGTATAATTGCATGATGAAATCATTTCTATGTAAACTACATATTCATTCATATCAGGGATAATGCCTAACTCATTTTCTAAAAGAGGGAGGATGTAGAATAACAAATGTGATCTACCTTTAAGAAGCATTTCCACAATCTGTGTGTGTATATCAATACCAAGCACATGTTATCTTCAGTGCCATTTTGAAGGTGCAGCCAGAGTGTTAACATCCATGTGCGTGATAGTTAATCTGTTTATAAGTTAAAGTTACTTAACCTCATTTATGATGTGTTTGTATACGATAAAGCTGCTTGAACAAGAACCCAGGACGCTCGCCTGTTTTACCCTGACCCGGCAAGCGACATCCAGGTACTGTTATTATTGTCATGTTTTGTTTTGCCAAAAATGCTTTTTCATCTAATACATTCACATTTCATGTATATGGTGAATAAATGTTATTAATGAAACCATTAGTTCTTATCTTACTTACAACTGTTACTGCTAGTTTGTCTTGCTGTTGCTTCCTTTTTGGAGTATTACACCTGAATGTCAAGAGGAAATAACTTATTTATGCATTCCTTCATCAGTATAACAACAGTATTAATGTATACCTTTTTTGGCTTTTATTTATTTCTACATAAATAAATCTTCCTGTTTGTTTCAGTATCAACTTTTATTACATGTTGATACTGTGAATATGCCTGTTTTTCTAATAACTGCATTGACTTTGAGGGGGGTGTCATTCATGTGGTACATGCAATGGTGTATTTGTTTCCCAAAAAATACAATACTGCATTTTTTGTACTGATCTTAAATCCATGTTCTTGTCACCAGGAATTTGGGGATTAGGTGCTCTTACAGTAAATGGGTATCAGCTTTAGAGTTAATGACATTGCCAAGTTTGCATTCAAATTATGTGCCAAAGGAGAGCAGACCTAATACAGAGCCCTATGTGACACCATTGGCCATTGGTGAAAAGCCTTTTAAAGAAAGTGTACCACCAACTCAGAATGGGTTCTCAGAGAGACAGCTATCCAATGTGATACACTGGGGCTAAAATTCAACTGGATGGGTTTTGCAGCAACAGCGTAATGTGAAATAATATCAAAGACCTTAGGTACAGCCAGGTAATTAGTGTGTGCTCCTTGGCTATTTTCTAGAGCTTTAGTTACGTACTCAAAGAAATCTGTCAGATTCAGAAGGCAAACTTACCTTTCACAAAGCCAGACTGGTTCAGATTGAGGGACTGTAGGGTACCAATGTTATTATTTATGAGTTTTGTAATAATAATAATAATGTGCTCTTTTGTTTCCTTCACAAAAGATGCTGTAAGACTAACTGATCTATATTTTCCAGGGTCAATAGGTCTACCATTTTAAACAGATATAAAAATACCTGTCCCCCAGGCCTCAGACTCATGCTCATGGGTTCATTGTTGCTTACAAGGCTAGCTCTCCCCAACCACCGGCCCACAGACCAGAACCAGGCCGTGGATCATTTGGTACCAGGCCACCAGGCATGGAGTGAAATGAAAAAGTGAATGTTTGTATGTATGTGTATGAGAATGTTTGTCTGTCTGTATGTGATTGAATGCATGCATGAAAGCAGAATGTATGCATGTGTGAAAGAAGAGACTGTGTGTTTATGAGAGAGAGTAAGCAATGAGATCGATCTAGACATTATTTTACACTCGCTAATTTTGCTGTTTAGTGAGAGTAAAATAAAAGTTAAGGAAACCAGAAAAGTGTGTATGTGTATATTTCTGTCTGAGTTTGTGACTGAATGCATGCATGAAAGCAGAAGAGAGTGTGTGTGTGTGTGTGTGTGTGTGTGTGTGTGTGTGTGTGTGTGTGTGTGTGTGTGTGTGTGTGTGTGTGTGTGTCTGTGTGTGTGTGTGTGTGTGTGTGTGTGTGTGTGTGTGTGTGTGTGTGTGTGTGTGTGTGTGTGTGTGTGTATCCATGTGAGAGAGAGAGAGAGAAGAGTGAGAGTGATCCCTGGCAGCAGCAATGATGTTTGCATACCTCTGGACCATACCACTCAACCTCTTGCACAATACATCTGGACACATACCTCTCGACCTCTTACAGCAAGAAATCTGGACAAAGTAAAAAATAATGGGGGACAAAGGCTCAGAAATAGAGATACTTTTAAATATTGCTCCTACATACTTAGAAAGTAGATATAAATACAGGTTTTGCAGTAGCATGTATTTTCTGAAAGGTATGAAGTCTGAAACTCAACTGTCATTATTTTCTGACTTCAAACCTCAATGACCTGCCATTGATTTACCAGAAAACAACAATTTTATGAGAAACAGAGCAAAAATATGAGACAAAAATCAGGACATTCTGTGAAAATCTGTGCAGTTGAGAGGTATGGACAGAGCCAAATAATAGGGACATATTTTAAATATTGCTCTTCTAAACTTAGAAAGTCAATAAGGTTGCCATTAGGTTTACGTACCTCTCAACCATAGTAGATCAAAGTTATGCTGTTAAGCAAAAAGTACTTTTTTTTTTTTAATTATTGCCAATTGTCTTTATATTGTACTTTGGAGCTCTTCTTCCTGGGTCTTAACTGAAAATGGACTTCTAGTCCAGTCGAGCCTCCCCGGTAAACAAATGTCAAATAAATAAATAAATATTATGCACTTTATTATGCATGCACAATGGCTGGTCCATGAAAACTTTCCTTACATGAAACCGGTCCTTGGTGCAAAAAAGGTTGGGTCCCTATTATTTTAGCGAACGCAATGAATTGCGAATGCTGTTTAGTGAAACGTCATTACGAAATGGCAAAATACCAAAAGCACGGAACAGCAATTTCTTTCCTAGGGAAAAAAATCACTGGGCTGTTTTCGGGACTTTGCCATTTCTTCCACTGTGGTGCGATCGCAGTGTTGGTACATTTAAGTAGTGGGGTGGGGGGGGTGAAGCCCCCCACTTTATTTTGTGTTTTGATTTTTTTGTTTTTTTTTTTTTACAGATCAGCGATTTTTTTCCCTGGGAAAAAAATAGCTGATCCATGTGTTCGACATTTTGGGTTTTTAGGGATTGTTGGTTGATTATATAGTGTTTGCAATTCAGTACATTCGCTTATATAATATAGACCCCTGTACTTGGCTATTGATCCAAAATATCATAAGAAGCCCAGCCTTACATTCCCATGGCAGCTTTTAGCCCTTATATTTTGTGCATAAGTAACTCACAGGCAGGCAGAGCAGGGACATTTTGGGATATTTACATGTTGCCCCAGTACATGAGGCATAAGGTTGTTAAGCCAGGTGTGACTTTGAGGTTACCAATTCATTCTTCCTAATTATGTTTGAATACAGTAAAAAAAGTATTTTTCTTTAAATGGAATGGAAGATGGCTCCATAGAAGTGGAATTATCTGTAATACATAACTATCCATCCAACATGCCCTATTTATGTTGCAAGAGACTGAAATCTCTTGAGCATATGCTTATGCTACCATTGAACCTGCAAATGTGTAATAGGTCTGATAGGAAAGGGTCTGTTGAGGTGCTATACATGAGGCACAGGTTGCCTCTAAGTAGACTGCATGATACTTGAGAAAATGGACAAGGCTTTGAGATGGTGTCTATAAGTTTTATGATTTTCTTAGTGAGGAAGCATTGTGGTTATTCCACTTCTGGCAAGTGTTGGACAAGTATCCGCAGAAAGGAGCATTATGCTCAGTGACTGGCCTAATGAGATCCAAGTTCAGTGGAATTACTGTATTCCTGGACCTGGACAGCATAAGCTGTGCAATGAGAAAGGACTTCCTTATAACCGTGGATATACTGTGATAAAAGGACAGTTCACTGTTGACAATGGTTCAAAGATCCCTGACTAGATGAGCAATATTCAGGGGCCTGATTTTAGAGTGACAGTTACAAGGGGAGTCATGCTTAACAAATGTTGTAATTATACATTTCCTGACATTTAGTTTTAGTACATGGTTTTGACACCAACTATTTGTTTGGAATAGACTTTCTTGGAGGATCATTATGGCCTCTGGGGAGTTTATGATGGCACCAAGTTTGCAGCTATCTGCAAACTTGGTCAGCCATAAATTCTTAACATTAGTTTTAACTTCCAAGAAGTAAATGCCAAAGAAGAGTGGCCCAAGGACTGAACCCTGGGGTACACTGCTATTAATAGGTATTTTGGAGAGATAGAGCAGCCCAACCTAATCTCTTGGGTTCTGTTGGTGAGACAGTTTCTTATCCAAAGAGTTACATAGGAATTTACATTTAACTCAAAGAGTTTATTTAAAATACCTGATTAGGGGATGGTGTGGCACACCTTTGAGAGGTCTACATATGGGGTGTGCACTAATTTGCCCTTATTTATTGCTACAGTAATTTTTTAAAAAAGTCAACAGTTAACATAAAACCATTTCTGAGGCTGATATTAAATAGCCTCTGTAGGGAGGTCTGATGAGTTATGTTTCAGGCTGACCATTAGGCAGATTAGGATGTTGACCAGCTTTTGACTTTAAAAAGTGCCTTGAGTGTATGTGGTCTGAGAATATTGGAGAGGAGGGGTAATGAAGTTTGAACTAAATTTGTCCACTAGTAGACTGGCTATATTCTCTGGGTATCAGCATATGATATAATATACTATTAGCTCTGTCCAGTGCTGGGCATTGTTTCTGAGGTTTCTAACACAGTTAAAGATGACTTTGTGGTTATCCTTTGCCTAGGTGAATATCTTTACCTCATATCTGTCTTTGATTGATTTGATCAGGGTCCAGAGTTCTTTAGTTTAGCTAGCATGTTTATAACATCTTGAGAGTGAAATTTATTTTTACATGCATATAGGTTTTATTTCTGCTGTTATCGAGTCTGTTTGTATGAGGGTTTCACCACAGGAACTATTTATTTTTGAATTTGGCATTGTATTTATTTTTAAGAGGGACTGATGCTTCTGTGCAACTATTTACATCTACACAGAATTTGGTAGTAAAGAATTGCACATTGAAGAGAATATGACTGAAGAAGATTAAGTGGGAATTGGTAAAGCAGTACTTCATGTTAACAAGGAGACAACCTGGTGTGTTAGCTGGAATCATGGAGCTAGTGTTTTTGGTTTTGGAGGGCTTTTAAAAACTTGTTCTAGGGTAATTATAATTAATCATATGGAATGAATGGCATGATGGAAGGAACTGAAAGGGAGCATGGGGAAAACATCTGAGCTGAATTTATGTGCTAATATGTTGGCAATGATGTCCTGGTCAGAATAGGTGGTATTATTGGAGATCGACTTGGTACATTGCTGATTATTTTTCCTAAGATTCCTGACATAGTTACAAAAGGCTTTGTGGCAAATGTACCAGTGGCATAGAGGGTTAAAGCCCCAAGTACATTGCAGTCAACTCTAGTACAGCTAGTGGCTCAGGCATTTTGTGGCATGGGCAAGGAAAGGTAGGTGTGCCCCTCCTGGCTGATGATGCAATACTTCCTATCTGCCTTGTGCCACTGCTCAAATAAAAGGATCTCACTTGAAGAGTAGAGTCACCTCATGATCTGGGGAGCTGCAGCAGGGAAAATAAGTACATGGCCATCCAAGATGGTAATGGTAGCCTTTGTTGGCACATTTGGGAGAGCATACGTGCACAGATAGAGAGATGTAGGTAGCCCTTGTTGTGGTGCAAGTGCTCACATTTTCACCAGAGGTGGAGTTAGCTGCCAAATAAAAACTATGCTCTCATTACCAGGGTGCTGGTTAGTAAACAAAGCTCCCTCATGGCTGCCTTGATGATGACTCTCATCAGACAGCATAGTGCCTGATTGATGAGAGGCAAGCATGGGGGCAAAAATCATACAAAAAGAGCTTTCTGGTTATCTTTGGATGAGGTAGCAATAAAAAAAAATAAATATATACATATATATATATATATATATTGGTTCTCAGCCCCTGTTGACCATCAACTGCTCAGTTGCCCTCCTCTTTCTCCCCAGCTCTCCCCTGAGGCCACCTGTTGACAGGGAAGGTGACTGGAAATTTCTGGTTTATACTGGTACTAACTCCTAGCTGGGGTCATTGTTTGGTGGTCAGACAGAACAAGGAGTAGTGATATCACCTGGCAGTGTCACATACACTAGAAACATAGCTTTCCAAAGCTTGACTCCTTCCCCTGCATGCTGACATTCTGTGGAGTATATAAGGTGAATCATGAGATATGGCCTCTGAGAAAGTGGTCTCCAGTCCTAAGGTGCTCAAATCTCCTCAGAGTACCCTCATGTCCCAGCTAGGTGATCCTTCTGAGTCCTGGTCACTGCCAGTGTTCTAAAGATCCATCTTCTGCAGCAGGCATTATTCCCTCTCAGGATAGGCAGCTCCACCAAGCTCCCAAAATAACATCTGAATTCAGATCACTTATACTGTAGTTAGGGCCTCATCATTCTATGCACTGAGCTGTCTATATGATGGCAGCATTTAATTCATACATGGATCTGCAGGGGTTAATGGTGTACCTGAGTACTTTGGTTACTTTTCTGAGGTTACTTCTAGCATGGAGGGGATTGAATTTATTTCTTAAATCTAGCAATTTTTTAACTTTTATTGTAAAGCTTGTTGTTACTGGAGTTTATTTCTAAAAAACAATTATGTGATGACTGCACCCTATCCACCACCTAGCATGTAAAGATATACTGATGTCTGATGCACATCCCTGCATAGCCTATGTACAATAACACATATGTCCTTTCATCTTTAGCTGTCTGAATTATAGTCCACAGCTTTGGAACAGCGACTGCCTCTTTGCCAGTGCCACAATAAACTACAGAAATACACATAGCTACTGCATATCTACTCCCAACTCTTTTCTATGGTGCTCTCATATTCATCAACTTACAAGCAAATCAATCTCCCCTACTTGTGCAGTGTTACAACAAAATAGCTAAATTTGCAGGCAACATATCTCAAAAGTTACATCACTGTTTAGCCCTAACACAATTCTACTGGACTGAAGTTCCTCACTGCTTAACTTACCTGCAATTGCTAATCTGTCATACTGTCATCCACACTCCTGAAAAATGCCCAGGCTTGGCCAATATTCTACTACAGTATACACCAAATGTTACTCTTTGCTTAGGTGATAAACATCTATAGAATGTAGGTATATCCAACAACCTAGCAGGTGATTCTCTCTACTCCTGCCATGTCTCAAAACGTGAAACACCATGCTTCTCTATTTAAAACTAATCACTAAACTTAACAGCAAATAAAGCAACATCTGATGGATACTTGGTCCTGCTCTGCGCCTGGTTAAAACATATCTGCTCATTATAATTTATTATTCATAATTTATTTAACAAAATCTAGCACCAACTAACACTGTCTCTCTCTTGTTAGCATTATCTCCCATTTTTCTCTTCCTCTTTTCTGTCAACCATACCTTACCCACTCCTCCTGCCTTTTGTTGGTGAACTTTGCTATCCCTCCAGGTACATCTACTGCTAGTACTCTCCGCCATGGGAACATTTCAGTGGTACAACTTTCTTGACTATGTTGAAGTAATGGATTTGTCTTAATATCTAAATAGTAATTCTGCACAACATTGCAAGAACCTTATACTCTTCGTATAATCCATTATAACTAAGGTGCTTTCTAATCTCTAAATGCAACTAAATAAAACTGCATTTTTTTTTAATTCTGATTATATTACACTGTAAATTACTTAAAATATGGACCATTTCTCCCTGGGCCTCTGCTGAAAAGGGGCACTGTTCAGTTGAACTCTATTTGTAAAAATAAATGTGTCTCTCCATTTTGATTATCTATGGATACTTTGAGTAGTAATCCACACAAATCAGATAATGTGAATATTTAAATTGAAATAAGTCAGTAGCATGTTTCTTCCCGGGTCTTTCTGGACTATCATGTGATATCATCTCTTTTTTCTAATTACTTGTCTGAAACATATTCCATTATTTCTAACAAACAGCTTGTTGAGACATTCATGATGAAAACATTAACATCCCCTGCATTTGCCTTGCACTTCACAACTGCAAGATGAACCTTTGAATTCTCTCCAGCATTTTGCCTTGATTTAGCATCATATTCTGTCTGATTTGAACAACAGACCTTGTTAATCTCATCATGGTATGTGTGGTACTTCTGTATCTACATGGGTACTTCTTTCTTTTCTTCAGGCCTTCTTTTCATTACCATGTCATTCAGCATTGCATGCCTGTATCAGTCTCTATACACTTCTTCAACTCTTGTCGCCTTTCTTCTTATATTATTACAGAGGGGAATTATATACATCACTTCTATGTTCTGATTCAGCAATTCCTGCAAACTTTTCTTTTCAATAACCCATGTTATTGGGTCGTGTGTATCTCTTTTCCAGATTTGTGCATAATTTAAAGGTAGCATTTCCTAGAGCTATCATTATCCCTTGAAGATGTAATTGTTCTTTGCATAATGGCTTTTAAATAATATTGTGTAATGGTTTGTGATCTCTCACTCAACACAAACTTGTCTGCCATGGCCATAATCATAGAATTTTTCATAGCAATATGCAATAGCTAAAACTTCCATCTAGATTTGGGTGTATCTTGTTTGTTCTTCCATCAGTTCTCTTGAACTACAGACAATTGGTGGTCCTTCTTGCAGCAACATTGCTCCTGTCTCAGAATAACTGGCATCCACCTAAAACGTAACTGGTTTTGTCACATCATATTATCAAACAGTTGGGGATTCTGTAATAAATTTCTTTAATATTGTGAATGTTTTTGCTTAGAGTGGCGCTTTACATTTTCCTGCAATCTCAGTGGCATAAACATTTCTATTAACTTTAGAATAAAAGTTGAATCATCCTAAGAAATCTTAGCAATCCTTATTTTCTGATGGTCTTTCTATTTAAGCTATTGCTTTTATTTTCTCTTGATTTAGTTGCAGAGCCTCTTGTGTCATGAAATGGTCACTATATATGCTACTTCTAAGACATATTTGAGATTTTTCTTTCTCTGGCTTCAGATTATTTTTATTTCTTTCTAGCAACTTCTTTAACTCTTTAAAAATGGATCCAAGTTATCTCAACACAGTGAAAACAAGACACAATTTTAGGTATTGATTGTTTTCAGTTTTAATATATTTTAAATTTAAAATTGTTATAATGCTGATTAAAAAATAAAAAAAATCCCTCTTTCACAACCTATCAGTGAACTTATTATTTAGTAATCCTCTTGGCTAAATAATTCTTCACAGTTTAGGATTAAAGATGGGAAATCAAACCCAGAAGTGAGAGATCATGCTATTTATTAATGTGACTTCTCACCTCTTCCCCTAAAAACCTATCAGCAGGTCAGTGGTGAACCAACCCATATGCAGTCTAAGCTCCTAAAAGCATACCACTCAACATCTCAATGCATGAATTATATCAAAAGTTAAAAATACTAGAGGAACAAAATCCCAAAATCATGTACAGATATTATATATTGCACTTATAAAATTAGAAAGTTGTTTGAATAACAGGTTTTAAATTAGTATGAATCTTCTGAAGGCTAAGAAATCTAAACTCAAATATCTGTCATTATTTAGTTACTTTAATCCACAATGAATTGCCAGAAAATACACACACACACACACACACACACACACACACACACACACACACACATTTTATGGAGAACAGGCCAAAACAATGAGGCAGACCTTTGGGCATTTTGCAAAATTCTGGACAGCTGACAGGAATCCCTGCATCTGGTTGCTCATAACAATCAATTTCAGTGATTTTCTGTTTGTTGTGTCTTTTGGCTTTTCCTGATTAGGGGTCGCCGCAGCGGAACTCCGGTCCGCCAATGATTGGCAGTAGATTTTTACGTGCCGAGTTGCCGGCCCTGATGCACAATCTTCAATGAAGGTACTCCCATTCACGCATGTCTCCACACAGAAGACGCTCTTATCTGAGAATCAAACAGGACAACGTCTTACTGTGAGGCGACAATGCTACCGCAGCACCACCACGATTTTCTGGTAATCTTTAATAATATGATAAGATACTAAAGAGACCTCCAATCTTTAAGAACAATTTTCTTTTGCAGGTATATAACTTTTCTTACTTACTGGCAAGAAACCAGATAGACCTGTAAGTAGTGCTAACATAGGACCTGCCCAGAGCACAAAGCACTCTTATTTATTGATTTACTTATTTATTTTTTCACCACTTCTGGCGCTCTGACATGGTAAGTGAGTATTGGATTTAGTTATCTGTTTGGAAGGATATATTTAGGATGATCACAATTAAATAATCATTGTTATGGCCTGATATGGGGTGTGGATATGGGGTATGCTATTACATAACTACAATACATTGTTTTGATTATTTTTCTTTTTTATCACAACCTAACGCCAGCGGGGTGCACAGAAGTTTATTACCTTTTGGGAGAGTGGAGAGGCAAGGTTTGTGTGAAACACAGGACAGTTATGTAATTTGGCTAGCCTATAGGCACTGTGTGAGTCTATGAACACATTGAAATTCATAATTAAGATTACTGTGCCTTCTACTTTCTTCAAAATCGCACATCAGAAATGTGCACAGAAAGTGTCTGTCTTGTTTTGGGAGGAAATGTGCATGAAAGTAAAGGACAGTTACATGACTCATGCAATATAAGCATTGGTACAGCTAGTTTGGGAGGCGATGAGGGTATTTGTCCAAAAGCAACACAATTAAATAAATCACTGTGGTCACTGATTATGAAGAAAGTGAAAGAAAGAAACATCAGAGATATGCAAACAAGATGAGCATCTTTTGAGGAGTAGAGTGAGAAGCAATGCTGAAAAAGTAAGCTGTTCAATGAAAATAATACAGATTTTTGAGGGATGATGTATGTGTCTAACATCAAAAAGGGTGAAATATGTTACTGTGGCTATTTTGTTAATAAGTCAATCAGACATGTACATTTCTAGGGGCAGATGAGGTATATAAACAGAGGGCAGTTATAGGATCACTTCTAAATGATTATTAATACGGTTTGCTGGGATGCAGTATTTGTCAAGGGATAAATGGTCATAGTATTCATGTAACAACTTCACAGTGAAAGGTGGTGTGCTCTCTCAAAAAGGGTATATTCCATTGAGCCAATATGTTTCTTAAATCTGAATATCATTCTGAAATTCCCTGAAATTTTTGTTGTAACCTTCCTTAGGGTGACTAATGTATGGCCTCTTATACAGAGATAATAAATCCAATTTCAGAGTGCTTTTGATACCACAGTATGGCACTATATCCAGTTCAAACTGGGAAGTATTTGACCACTCTTTGCAAGCCTGGATGAAACTAACATCCAGAATATATGTGCATTAAGTCATCATTAGAAAAGATGGGAAAAAAAGAGTAATAATAATGATTTTAGTTACACCAGACAATGTAACACTATTTTTCCTGTTTATAGAGCAAAGCCTACATTTGAAATACTCACAAATTGGATTTGTGTCCTGCAAATCAGGATGGAGGTACACTAAGTCCTTGAAGGGAGAATGATATTCTTGAGTGTGTTTTATATCCAGGTATTTTATTATACTCCCTGAATGTTTTATTGTGAACTGCCTTTGGGAAACTGATAAATGAGTCTTAAAGGTTTGCTATCATGTACTCTACTCACAGGCGGACAAGTCTTTGTATGCTCAAAGCCATTCTGCAAAAGTTGGAATGCCAAATTCCAGTGTACCTGACACAAACACCAAACCTTGAAACTCCCTACTGCTCTGAACCGAGGAACAAGCATTACTATGGGTCCAAAAGGAGGCAAGGTTGGACACTCAGTAATGTTGGTTTTCGACATTCTGATGTTCGCAATGTGAAACTTGTGCAGGTGGATTCAACCAACTATGAGTCAAGTTAATGATAGGAAACTGTCCTAAATACAACTGGTATACCAATGTCTTTGTGGGGTTTTGCTATCAGCCTGGTGCTATATTTGGTATCTACCTAGGGTTGTTTAACCTCTGCTCACAAAAACCTGTATAAAACTAATGTCCATAATACATTTTACGAGGTTTTCATTATGTCAAAAGTTAAAATCACAAATAAAAGCTTAATTTTAATCTGTTCTACAGAATTGTTATCTGGTACAAGGTTGTATTTCTTGTAATCATATTTGTGAACTACTAATGCATTCTCATACCTTGCTTGCATTTCTTGTAAATCCTGTATGTAATTTTTTTTCTTGCATATTTAGTATGTAAACTGTTTTTCTATGTGTATGTAAACTTTAGTATGTAAACTGTTTTTCAATGCATTCTCGGAGCTTTTCTTCCCGGGCCGCCACTGAAAATGGGCCAGGTTGACCCAGTGGACTTTCCCAGTAATCAAACTGGAAATAAATAAATAAATAAACATTCCATCAGAAAAACAGTTTTCACTTGTAAAATGTCATGACTGTGATACTGTGTTTTCATTCAGCTAAGGCAGCTTTCTCAAATTCAGTGCTAAGCTGCAATGAAATTCCTGAGGGTAGACTAGGACTCTTTAAATACACTGTATAACTAATCATCCTGTTGTTAACATCTGAAAGTTTTAGACTGAAATCTGAAAGAGGCACAGAAATATAGCCCTTCATAGATAAGGAACACAAGCTTTGGAACATATGCCTTTACTGTCACAGTTTGGCATTTCATATTATACTCAGCTTCCTGTATTTTATGACTGTTTAATCATATTTTTCTCATTAATAAGATTAAATGATTTAAATAATGTTATTCTTTCTTGAAGAAATGAAACTACTTTTATTTACTTGTTTTTTTTTTTTTGGATATGTCAAATACAACACAATAACGATCAAACCTTTACAGTCATTGCTTTGAATGTTCTGACAGATTCTCTTAGACAGTAAGATACTGGTAGCTATTGTGTGTCCCAACAATAATAAAGACCCCTCAAAAGCCATCCATAAGTGCAGCACTTAGTGCATTCATGGAAATCATTTTATAAAGTTCTCTCTGCTCTGCATCATTTATTATATTTAAATACAGAGGTTTTACCTGAAATATCTGACAGAAACCTATAGAACCTGACAGAAGACTACCTGTAAATGTTATTCTTTTTATAAGCATGTAACGTAGATCTACCTGTTTAAATGAACTTAAGTTAAAGTTAAGTGTGGCAGAACCAAATGGACAAGACTGTTCAGGTGAATGCATTCCAGGGGAAGAAATGTCATAATGATGATAATTAACTCGCCAAAATAATATCCTTGTTGAAGCTACTTCTAAAGAAGTAATTTCCAGATATCCTATCTAGGAATTAAAAACGTACAAAGACAGATGTTTTGTTAACCTTGTTTCTTAAAAATAACAAAAATTTTAAACCATAGTATGCATTCGGAAACATGATTCAGCACAGGTACAGTCTGCAAGCAATAAATAAAACAAGCTGTTTTACAATATATAAAATGTTAAGAATGTCCTGCATTATAAGATCCCATATCAAAAAAATAAATAAATAAAATAAAAGAGAAGCAGTGATAACAAATAATGTAAGATAAATAATGCAGCAGTAAAACGAGAAGTGGCAGATTAAGATGGAAGTAATTTTGAACATATGTTTTTACTGACCTGCAAATGGTTTCAACTTAAATTATTTATACAGAAAAAAAGATTATATATATAGCAACTACTGAGCTATGTATGCAGTCATAGCTAGCTCACAAAATTTAATACAAAATGAAATAATATAGTAGATCTGTTGCTTTCATTACAAGATGAGTCCCTGCTAGCTTGGCATGAGCCCATTTCTCAAATAAACATTTCATGAGAGTCTCTTGATGAAATATTTATTGGAGAAAATATTTGCACATTATAAGATAAAACAGTATAATCTGAGTACTTGTAACAAATATACAAGACAGTTTTAATTTAGCATCCTTCAGACTTTCAAAACATTTGTGCTAAAAAAGAACATTTTTATTATTTGCAAAAAAATAAGTGCAATATGGTTTTGAGACTCTGAGATAAATTTCCCAAGATCACAAAGAAACAGAGGAGAGAATTCATAAAAGTTATATTTCCTGGTGCCCTTTTTGAAATCAGAGACAAACCTAACTCGCTGCTCCAGCATGAAGACATGCAGCACCACATTGGGCTGTCTCCAAGGATGTGCTACATGCAAATGAGGGACTCCACTGGAGAGGCATATGCTAATTAGCCATTTGCTCTCTCCCCCAGAACTGCCTGCAGGAAAGCATATATGCACGAAATGATTCAGGAAACCAGTCAAATATGTAGATCACCACAGCCACCTCTATCACATCGTGATAGTGAACATGGCCAAAATGCCACGATCAGCCATTGATGAAAAGATTAAGGACTGGGGATTTTAGTGGTAAGGTAGGGTCAAGAGATTTGTGAATGAGTGTATGTGAAGGGTTGTATGTGTGACTACACAACCCTGGACTAATGAGTATAATCTACAACATTGGGTGGGGGGACTACTAGCCATCTGGTTAACAGCACTATGAGAATGGGAAGACCACTAGCTACCAGGGAGTAAAATGTAAGATGTGTGTCCTGACAACACTCAAGGCAATATGGGAAATGGGGTGGCAGGAACACTTGCCACCAGGCATAGGATGTGCAGACAACTCAGGAATAGGATACATCAAGGATGTGCAGACAACACAGGGACGGATATGGGGAGTGTGATGTGTGTGTGTGTGTGTGTGTGTGTGTGTGTGTGTGTGTGTGTGTGTGTGTGTGTGTGTGCGTGTGTGCGTGTGTGCGTGTGTGTGTGTGTGTGTGTTTAAATCAATGTTTACACGTATGTGTGGGGGGATGACTGGGGAAGGGATGCCTATGATTACACAATGTGGCTACCTCTGTTAACTAGTACAGGAAGTGGTGATCTCCACTTTGTAGTACTTAGCTGTAATTCAGAGGCATGCATATGAGTGGATAATGAGGCAGTTTATATGTCTTTGAATCACAAAGTACCATATCATGGGAGCTGGGCCTTTGTCGCACAAGCCATATGGCTCACACTAGGCCCATTATGGAATCCTCTTCATAGTGTTGTCAGTATGGATCAAATTAAAAAAGGTGCCACCTCTAGCTGCAGAGGTTCTTGACTACTTCCACAGTCAATCAGCATGAACTCTGAGGAATAAAAACATAAAAGTAATACTTTTATTTAAAAAAGACAGTTTATTATAATGGTTCCAACAACCTAAACTATTTGTTATTGCATTTATGACATATTAAGTAAAAAAAAAATATTACCAACACTTTCAATAAAGATAATATGGTAATTAATAAAATACGTGTATAACATTTTTGCAATAAACTAAAATAATTTTGACATGAAACATAGTTTCAGGCAAAAACAAAACCACTGCACCAGATAAAGTCCAGACCAGGCTCTAAAAATATAATGCAAGAAATCCAAGCAGGTAAAGGACACACACAGCATAAAACCAAATGATTTATTAAGTAAAAATCATGTAAGCGCTTTAGCTTAGTACTCCTATGCTTCATCAGACATACAATTCTATCACAAGCCTAAACATTTTAAACACTGTTAAACCAATCACTGTTAGCAACCTTTTTCCCTCCAATTAAGTAATTAGTGGAAACCAAGTGATTTAAAGTAACCTAACACTTTAGCAAAATAAATAAATTTTTAGTATGTTCCAACCACAACTTTTATAATAGATTTCAGATATAATAAATAAAACATATATTACAGATATGTAAACAGTATAATATGCATCATAAATAAACCATTATATCATGTTGTTGCAAATATGTATTTTATTTATTTATTTTATTTTACATTTGTTAACCGGGCTAGTCCAACTGGATATATTTCCATTTTCAGCAGAGGCCCGGGGAGAAAAGCTCCAACAGTAACATACAAAAAGATTATCATGCACAATTATAAAAGAAAAATTATGTTAAAAATAATCAGAGAGCATTAGCTAAAGAATTTGTACTATTTGTGCAACGCAACATACAAAAAGATTATCATACACAAATATACAAGAAAATTATGTTAACATAATCATAATTATGTTAAATAATCATCATTATGTTAAAATAATCATGTTAAAATAATCAAAATATACTGGTGTGTTGGGAAATTTAATGCAGAACTGCATCAACAAAGGCTGAAACAGTCCTGCCATCCACATAGTTAACTAAGTATATACCTTATATAAAGTTTACAATAAAAAACTTGAACTGCTACATGCACACTCATCAATCTAATTAAATGTTCAAAAAACAAACGCATAAACAAACAGAAAATATATGAAAATTAAATATAAACAAAACCAAATATCATAGCTAAATGCTACTAACACAAAAATATATGTATATATAAAAACACAATAAAATAGCCACATAACCAGAAAATAAGGAAGAAAAAGCAAACATATCTGAAACAAAATATAAATCAGCAAAGTAGTTCTTTCATATTTAGTGGTGACTGTTACAGATAATATAAAGCTTCTACCAGCAAACATAACCAACAAGAAAAGGCATCTAAATTGTAAAGAGTTAATTATGCATATGCACATACCACCTGTTATAAAGTATATATTCTGAACTTACATACACATACTAGTAAGAGAGTAAGTGAAAAAGAAAAAGATTGAGAATGCATACAAAGCAGCCATATAATTATTCCAGTCACCTTAGCTATGCAAATCTATATATTCCAGTGAAATGTTATAGTGAACTCTTTACAAGTGAGTAAACATCACAGTGACTATGATCTGCAGTGTATACCAGACACTAAAGCAGTTTAAAATCACAGAAGTAAGCACATTAAAACAGGCTGTTTTGATTTATATTAACTTAGGAAATTTTAGGTAATAAGCTTTGATAATAAAGGTATAAACAAAATTAAAGACTGTTCACAGTATTTCACTAGCAAAGAGTTGTCATAATGCTAATAGATATTCTTCAGGTCTTGTGATAATCACAAAAACATTTTATTGCATTTCGGTCTCACTGTTACATGAAAACTGTTATTTGGTTTCTTTCAAAACAGCCATTTATTGTTTTTAAAAACTTATACAAGATTAGCCCCTTATTATTTCATGTGCAGGATTTATTTCTTATTCATTTAATGGCAAGAGTTACTGGCATGCAGTTCTACAATATTAGCCATTGATTACAATCAGTATGTGGCTTTTTCTAAGCATTTTTTCTTCCATTGTTTTGTCATTTGAAAAATACCGCATTTACATTATTAAAGAATACTTATTATCAACACTAAGACCAAGTACAATGCAGGAGTACTGCAGAATAGTGTAACTACTATAAATTTTCAATAAAAATGTTTCTAGAGATAGAGTTGCTTGTTTGTCCTACCCCCCCCCCCCTAACAGACTAAGAGATCAGCTTTTGTATTCTCAGCATTGATCCCACCTCCAGCATACAGCACATCTCATATGTAAAAAAAAATGTACATTTCTCTCCAAATGCTGCCCTATACATTTAAGAAATAAAGATTCAAGAAATCTATTGTCAGTGTATTCCTCCACTGTAACCATAATACTGATTGTTTTCAGATGATTAGTCGTGTCTTTTAAGCAAACTGTCCTCATACCTCTCAACTGTCAAGATTTCCACAAAATATCCAAGTTTTTGCCTTATATTTTTGATCTGTTTCTCATAAAACGTGAAGTTTTCTGGCAAATCACTCAGGACTTAAGTCATTAAATGAGACAGTCATTTGAATTTCGGGATTCATATCCTTTGGAAAAATGCG